>NC_136506.1:54597411-55334911 GCF_053919585.1 Euprymna scolopes | reverse complement strand
CCAAGCAGTTTGAAAGATGTACTCTCAGATAAAGAGTCACTGGCCATTGCTATTGGTGACAGAGAAGGTTTCTTTTAATTATTGAAGGAAACCAGTTTAGTCTTGCAGCATTGAATGTGACCATCCATTTTTGTCCCCATTCCACTACAGATTGGAGATCATCCTCTAGTGTTTTTGCCATTTCTTTAGATATATGTTCATTGGTTTTCCTGTCATGCTGTTATAGAGTGTAGTGTCATCAGCATATATACCCATCTCAGAGGCAATTTTGTCGGGGAGGTCATTAATGAATATTAGGAACAATAGAGATCCAATGATAGACCCCTGAGGCACTCCCAAATTTATATCATATTGTTTAGATGTACGACCGTCGATGATAACCTGGATTTTTCTCTTATATAAAAAGGATTTTATTATGTTAAGTATTCTACCAGTGATACCGTATGATCTAATTTTCCTGAGGAGACCCTCATGCCACATCCTTTCAAAAGCCTTAGATATATCTAGAGCTACCGCTCTGCCCTCCCTCGCTTTGTCCAGTGAATGGTATATACGTTCAGAGATTACAGTGAGGGTGTCTGCTGTGGAACGGGCTTGTCTAAATCCATATTGATGGTCAGTCAGAAGTTTAGCATCTGTAAGGTGAAGGACGAGAGCATGGTTAATTAAGGTCTCAAATATTTTGGCGAAAAGTGTGAGGAGGCTAATGGGGCGATAATTAGATGTGTCGGTTCTTTCACCAGAATTCTTGAAAACTGGTACCACAGAAGCAGTTTTCCAACAGTCCAGAAAGCAAGATTCATTAAGGCATTTGTTGTAGAGTTTGCAGAGAACTGGAGCTACTTTGGCTGAGCACTTTTTTAATAGCACAGCTGGGATGAGATCAGGTCCACATGCTTTTGAAGTGTCAAGGTTTTTTATGATAGCATGCACCTGAGCACGGGTGATTTTTAAATCGTCTAGCGCAGTGTCTGTTTGCAAAGTAAAGTTATACAGGGGGTGCTTGGAAGTGTTCAGTGTGGAGTTTGAGGCAAACCGACTGGCAAGCATATTAGCCTTGTCGGTTGCTGAGCAAACAACCTCATGATTGTTGGTTAGTGGGGGAATTGTTGATTGCCCATTATTTAATACACTGTTGTAGATTTTCCAGAAGTCATGGGTTCCTAATTTTTTTGCTTCTATGCGTTTTTTAGTGGTTTCAGTAAATTCTCTCTTAGCTGTCGCTATTTCTTTCTTAACGTTACTTCTAGCTTCTATATACTTCTGTCTGTTTGAACTGGACTGGTCGGTTAAATCTGTGTTATGCAATGCTGCCTTTGAGCAATGGCAGTTGTGCAAGTAGAAGTAAACCATTGGGGAGAGTGGGGCTTGCTATAAAATTTCCTCACGGGAACATGTGCTTCAATTGCCGTTTTGAACCATTCAGTGGTCTCATTTGCACACTGTTCAGCTGGAAGAGAAAAAATATTTCCCCATGAAGCATCTCTGATAAGATCTCTGATGGCTTCCCAGTCAGCCTTTTTGTAATATCTCGTTGTTTTCAGCATGACTCTTCAGTTTTGGGTCTAGAGTTTAGGGCGATTTCAACCATTATCACTACATGATCAGCATTCCCAAGTGGGATGTCAGCATTTGTTATACAATCCTCGGAAACTGGTCAGAAACAGATCTAGAAGTGATGCGTGTTCTTCTTGCTGGTCAGGGAAACGGGTTGGAAACGTAACCATTTGTGATAGGGAGTGAGATATAGCGAAGCTATGTGTTGTGCTGCCCGCTGCATCTGTGTAAGTATCCATGCCAGTTTTTGTGGTGGACATTAAAGTCTCCAAATACATGTACTTGTGCGTTAGTGTCGAGGGAGAGTGCTGTATCTATGCTGAGAGACTTTGTTGATTATGGTGGAGTTTTTGGTCGAGGGAGAGCGGTAGAGAAAATAAAAGTAGCTAATGTTATGTTGTATGTTTAGTCTAAAGCACATAAAGGCTTGATAGTCTGATTCTAGGTTTGTTTCTCTAGTCAAGGGGAGGGTTTTACGAATGTAGACTCCAAGTCCGTGCATATGTCGGTCAGAGTCCTTATGGCAGAGTGGGAGATATCCGGGCATGTTAAAGAGGGGATGGAGGAGTGTAGGTTAGTTTTCGTAAATAAATACATTTCTCATATTTTAATGATTAGAATGACCTGCAAACTTAATTTAGACATTTAGTTGTAATTCAGTTCTTTCCTTTTTCTTTAAAGAATAATGTTTGTTATAATAATGCTAGCAGGCCTACCGACCATTGTTATTGGCCATGCAAAACACAAAATATATGGGCTATTATTCTCTCCCATTCTTTTCAGTTTTTCTACCCTTTTTTGTCTCTGCCCTATCGTCTCTCTTGTTTTAACAGTTTCTTCTGCACCACTTCCCTAAAAATATAAAATCTATATTTGTTTTTATTTATTCCTAGGCAGCACAGTTTCTTATCTCCTCCCCTTTAACGATGTAATTATACTGGTATTTATTTTAGTATATTTTCAGACAATGCTACGTATCAAGCCTTCCTCTTTCTCAAGCATATATGAGGTTTCTTAAATAAGTTTCCAGACTTTTTCTGTATGGGCACTTTTATTGATAAAAAAAACATGTCAATGATCCTTATCACAACGTCTTCATCTCCTCAATTGTCTCATAATGACAGCCTCTAAGGTTTTCCTTGAGTAATGTCTGAACTATAGGGATGGTGAGGAACTGTCTTGATGCCCATTTTTGTCAAATAGTCTGTGATAAGGATGGAGCACTGTTGGGACAAACTTCGCATAAATCTTCTGCATCATCAGTTATTCGCAAATAATTGTGTGTACAGTTCCCGCACTGATATCAAACTGTGCACTTATTGTCTCTATAAACACACAATAGTCCTTATCCATGAAATTCTTTATTTGGCCAATCAACTCTGCTGTCCTGACTTCCTTACTCTTCTCACAGACTCCCTGCCTGCTTTGAATCATTATGCCATTCAAAAACTGATGCTCGATTCATGCAAAATGGTCCAAAAGCACTCTGAAGCATTCCATATGTTTTGTGGCATTTCTTCCAAGTTTAAAACAGAATTTTATTGCATATCATTCTTCTAAAGTGTCCACATTTCTTTTTTGAAATTCACCAGCTGTGACAATCAGGTTTTAGTAGGGTGTATACCAATTCCTGCTGTAGCTGTTCATTTTAACCAGAAATCATAAAAATTGGTCAGTCATCTTATAAGATGTATAGCAATAACATACTGAATTTTTAAGAGTTTCTGACAATTTTAAATGCCTGTACAAAAAATCTGGGAACTTATTGAAGGTACTTTGTACCAGATAGGAAATGTGTAACACACTTGTTCTAATCTAAGATACTGAGTCCTGAGCAATGCAGAGTACCTTTTCTTGCAACAATAGTATAACAACATATAGTGAAAATCTTTTGCCTGCTCAATGTGGTGTTTAAAACACCTGCTCTATGTAGGATTGTTCAAGCTAGGATCTTGATGATTCCCAGGTAATGTTGAATGACCACACCTGCTCTATTTAGGATATTAAGCATCTTAAATTAACTTATCAAATATAATACTGTATTATTATTATTATTATTATTATTATGACTCCTGGGCAATGTTAGTCTAACTAGACAGTTGCTGAAGCTATCCAAATAAAATTAAGGATGCCTCCAGACACTGCTAAAGCCACCCTAATCTGAAGAGAAGTTTAAGAAATGTTAAGTAATTTTGAAAGAAAATGCAGTCATCGTTTTCTTTCCAAATTATTGCTGAAAAAACTCAGCTCCATCCCCTTTTTTCTTTTTTCTACTGTTTATTCATCCCAAACAAGGCACAGTGGCATTAAGTCATCTATAATCTCTATCTACCTATATATATATATATATATATATCTATAAGGCAAAAAGTTTTTGCATGTCCGCAAAAGGCTTCTTTTTTTGGGGGGGGGGGGTACTATCACATAGAAGTGTTTATATATCCCCTAGATAATAATAAGATTTACGATTTGCGAACGCGCGTCACGGCTAGATTTATTTACATTGACTTTTACTCGATTCTTGTTATTTCGGCTGCTTTCGTGTTGATTCGGCTTTTTTGTATAAAACTGAAACTGATGTGAAACTAGAAAGCAATGGCCGTTTGGTCAATGTCGGTTTTTGCCCTCGTATCAGACAATTGCTTTCATTTAGACACTCCCCTAATAAAGGGGGAGCTGATTTTCCTCAATATGTTGGAGAAACAAAACCAGACAAAGTTGGGTAAAAAACAAACCTAAAAGAACTATCCCGTTAAAATTAAATGCAGTCCTCTGACCTAATTAAGTTCGCCGCGCACCTGCCATTTATAAACATTAAATTGAAATTGCTTTCAGTTACTTTCCTTTCGTGGGCGAGCAGGTAACTGATCAAGTTTTTTGCCTCAACGTTCCGAGTTCGATCCTACCTACCTACCTACCAAAACTTTTTATTTTTATTTTTTTATTTTTCCTGTTTTATTTTAATATAGTTTGGATCTAACCCTCCCCCCTCCCCCAACACACACACTTCTACAAACACCCAGGCAACGACCTCCAGAAAAGCAATTAGCTTTGATCAATGTGTGGAAAACCCTTCATATCTAACAATTGCTATTCATGAGAGCTCCTCCTTCTTGAAGGGAGCTGGTTTTCCCCAACATCGTGGGGAAACAAATTAATGAAATGGCGGAAAGCTGAACTAGCCTTCAACCAACGTTCATTTCTGCATTCACTTAGCAAGTTAACATTTTGATTGGCATCACTAAATTTGAATGCATTCCACTCCCTCTGGCTCTGTAGCTTAGTGGTAAAAGTTCATGTTTTTTTTTTCATTTTCTTTCTACATTCACTTAGCAAGTCAACTTTATGATTGAGATCACTAAATTTGAACACTTTTCAATTCCTATGGCCTCATAGCGTAGTGGGGAAAATATTACGTTTTCTTTCACTTTCTTTTCCACATTTAGGTTCATCACGAGTTTGAGTCTCCCTCCCTACTAAGACTTTTTTTATTTTTCTTTTACATCTACAAACACCTGGGTAACGCGGGTACCCCCACTAGTCTTCTATAATATAAATCTCATCTGTCTGTTTAAATGTTTGTATGTCTTCCTAAAATTTTCAACAGAAGCACTGGATTTTCACGTGTCAGTATCATTTTGAAGTTGAACCCTTCGGACGACAAATATTGAAAAATTGGCCAAAAACATTAATTCCTTCACCCTCAACTGGGCACTTTTCTACAGGGAGGGGATCGCTTTTTTTTGCCAATATTTTCGAAAGTCAGCACCTCTTTTTGATTGTCTAGCCTTAATGTCACTTCCGGTTTGGTGACGGGCGCAATGGTAAAGATGTCACTTTTTTTTCACATTCTTTTCCTTCTTCGCGGTACAGGTTTGAACCTGCCTGCCTACTACCACTTTTTTTTTTTTTTTTTTTTTTGGCTCAACACACACCTCCAAATACCCGGGAAATTGCAGGCATCCAGACAAGTAAAGGGTTACTAGTAAGGACTAAATTTGCCAGGATATTATATAGAGAGATGTCTGTTCACATTACACTTTCTTGTCAGTACAGTCAGGGAAACAAGGGCTCTGAAGGGAATTCCAAAGTCTAGCAGCTTGAGGGAAGAAGCTATTTGAGTAGCTGGTTTTACGGCATCTCTATAGGGTAGGGGTGGAATTTTGCAGGTTGTCTGGTTTGTTGGGGTTATTTATATCGAGAGGGTGCTAGTGCTTTAAGTTTGTTCAAGCACTTACCATATTAAAGTACTTGTAAAACAGGCGCAGGGATGTCATATTTCAGTGATGGGACAGAGGTTGGAGTTTGGCTGACGGTGCAGAATCTATCTGGTTAGCGACTCTTTTTTTAACCCTGTCTAGGAGCGAGAGACTAGTGGGAGATGCACGAGCCCAGATGTGATAACAATATTCCATGCATGTGCAAATAGTAACTTTGTAGAGATATGGGATACTCTCAGGTGTGAGTAACCTTCTAGCACAGTAGAGAGAAAACCCCTTTCTCGCAGCAGCTTTGGCGATTACCTCAATGTATTTGTTACAGTTCATATTGTTTGCGAATGTTAAACCGAGGAGCTTGAGGGAAGGACTTTCAGGTAGTATATTATTAGCCATTTGTAGCAGAATTAGCAGTAACCAAAATGAGAAATAGAGAGCTTAACTCGGATACGTCTGTTTTGGGCTGAGCGAAAGAGAGAGTTCCAAGATGGCGTCCATGGGCTTTTATTAGCGTTTACCCAATGTAATTATCGTTGAATTACGTCTGCTCTCGCGCGATTATGCAAATATGTCGTTTTCGGCCGCTATAAAGGCAGGACACTGGAAAGGAGAGGGAGCATTCTGCAGATTGTGTGTAGGTTATTCTGGCGAGTAGATTGTGCTTATTACGACCCACGTGTCTGCGAGAAGCGAGTTTTTTGTCTTGTCTGTTTTTAGTTGTATTTTTTTTTGTTTCCTACTACATTTTTTTTTTTTTTTTTTCAAGCTATTTTGGCGCAGGTGCGGATAAGCAGCGATATTATCAAGCTGTTCTCTGGCGAGGGAGACGTTGTAGTGTGGCTGAAAAAAGTGAGACTTGTCGCACAACTTCAGCAGGTGGATGATGTAGTGAGTCTGCTACCTTTATATCTGGAAGGTGATGCACTGGCCCTCTACATGGAAATGGAGGAGGATGATCAAAGAGACTCACAAAATTGACTTTCGTCACTGGGTTCCCTGACGCTATCTCAATTGCTCTTCAACAGGTGCCGAACATCAAAATCCTGACCCTGGGAGAACTAATGTCGAGAGCAAGAATTTTGACGACGACTGGGGAACACAATCAGGACGTGGTTGCGGCCACACGCTCACCCAACAACCACAGGGCCCAGAATATTCCTGTTAGTGTGACCTGTTTCAAGTGCAATACGAAAGGCCACTTTGCAAAGGACTGTCGAAAACGTGGAACACAGTGTTACCATTGCGGTGAGAGTGGATACTGGGCTCGGAATTGCTTGGAAAACGAGCACAGGGAGGACACATAAGCGCCAGTCTCCTTCCCCACCAAGATGCGAGTACGACACTCCCGGTGATAAGCATCCACGTTGTCGGGACGCGATGTTTGGCGCTTATTGATACAGGATGCTCTAGGACTATTTTACATGCAGACCGGTGTCGGTCTTGGAGAAAAACGAACGTAGATGTCAAAATGATTGGTGGAATGTCCCATGCGTGTTGCGGTGTTGGAGCGGTCTCTGTGTCCACTGACGAAGGTGTGTCTGCCAGAATCGATGTGTTGGTGGTGCGTGGCAAACCGTTGGGGTTTGACTTACTTCTAGGGATCGATGCCATAAAAGCTCTGGGCGGTGTCGTTGTCAACCCTACAGGATCAGTACAGCTGGGCAACAGGAAAAATATTAAATGCGCAGCCATTTCTATTAATGAACCAGATTTCACCGCCACCTTTGATCATCAAAACCGAATGTGGACCGCATCGTGGAAGTGGTCTGAGGACCCCCCCCCCTGAAAGACTACACAATCGAGTGTCAGAATACCCAGTGCCAGCAGAAATCCGTGAAGAATACACACAGGAGCTCCGCACCTGGATAGATAATGGTTGGCTCGTGCCGTACCCAGAGAATAAATTGGGACCTCCCAAAGGCCTAATTCCCCTGATGGCTGTGATGCAGCAGAACAAAGCCAAAGTGCGCCCGGTAATGGACTACCGGGAGCTAAATCATTACGTAGACGCGTTTACGGCCAACGCAGATGTTTGTGCGGCTAAGCTGCGCGAATGGAGACAAAAAGGTTCTAACGTGTCTCTACTGAACCTCAGGAGAGCATACCTACAAGTCCGGGTCCATGAGACACTGTGGTCATACCAGACTGTGGAAATCGATGGGAAAAAATATTGCCTGACCCGTCTGGGGTTCGGTTTGAATGTGGCTCCCCTGATCATGAGAGCAATTGTCAGCGAAGTATTGTCTCAGGAAGAAGGTGTAAGCCACGCAGCATCTGCTTACATCGATGACATTTTTGTCAACGAGGACTTGGTGCCCGCGACCCATGTAAGAGAACACCTAGCGCAGTTCGGGTTGGAGTGCAAGAACCCGGAGCGGTTGAAGGATGGTGCACGGGTGCTGGGATTGGCAGTCTGGATGGAACACAGTGAACTACGGTGGAAGCGAGGAAATGCAATTCCAGAGGCTCCCAGCATTGTGACGTGATGAACAATGTTTTCCCTGTGTGGTCGACTTATCGGGCACTTTCCGGTGTGCGGTTGGCTTCGTGTAGCTTGTGGAATACTTAAAAGGAGAGTAAGTTCGGTAACGAAGGGCTGGGATGATGAAGCAAGGGACGCCGTACTGCATCATATGATGTTCGAAACCTTGGAATCTGTGCAGCGGAACGATCCGGTCCGGTGAAAGTGGTGTGTGGATGGCAAAGAGCTGAATGTATGGGTCGATGCTAGCTCCCTAGCAATTAGTGCAGCCTTGGAGATGCACGAAACTGTGTTGGAGGATGCATGTTGGCTGCGACCTAAAGGTGACTCTCAACATATCAACTTAGTTGAGCTGGATGCCATATTGAAAGGTATCAATTTGGCTTTACAGTGGCAGAGCAAAGTGCTACACATAAAGTCAGATTCTATCTGCGTATACCATTAAGTCTCGGACACGTTAACTGGAAAGGCGCGAGTGCGCACCAAAGCAGCAAGCGAGATGCTTATTAGGAGGCGACTAAGCACTCTAAAGGAGCTCGTGAAAGAGTACGGGCTGACAGTGGACGTGACGCTGGTTCCATCAGCACGAAACATTGCTGATCGATTGACACGAATACCACAGACATGGTTTGAGGCAATGAAAAAGAAAAACGGGCTTGACTCGGTGATATGCGCGGTTCACACAGACGAGCTGGATGAGAGTCAAATCATGGCTATTCACAAAGATAGTGGACATCCGGGGGTGCGCGCACTACCTACTTTGTCAGAAGAAGTTGCCCAACCACGACAAAAGCAACCGTTAAAACGGTCATACCGAAATGTGAGGAATGCCAGTCCATTGACCCAGCGCCAGTCAGGTGGGAGAAGGGAAAGCTGGAAGTTAACGAGAATTGGCAAAGAATTGGAATGGATATCACGCATTATGGCACCTTCCATTTTTTAACTCTAACAGACTGTGGTCCATCGCGTTTCTCCATTTGGAGGAAATTGGCAAGGCAGGACTCGGCAAGCGTGATCCATCAGTTGGAAACAGTGTTCCTCGAGCGTGGTGCGCCGCATGAAATCCTGTTAGACAATGACACGGCTTTCTGCAGCAACACATTCCAAGCATTTGCACATAAATGGGGAGTTCACTTGCGATTCTGTTGTGCGTACGCTCCAGCCGGGAATGGCATAGCGAAGCGATGTCACCGTACAGTGAAACGAATAGCGGCTAGAATGCGCTGCCCCATACAGGAAGCTGTCTACTGGTATAACATTACACCAAGAGACGAGAAATCTCCCTTCACTGCGCCTGCCAACAGGATTTATCGATACGAAGTTCGAGTAAAGGAGACCAATCTCGCAACTGCGTCCGCAGATCCCAAGGACAGCTCTTACCAGGTTGGAGATCGCATGTGAGTCAAAAGACCGCAAAATCGATTTACCACGAGGTTCGGCAAGGGTGAGGTGACCAAGGTAATCGATTTTGGTGGACGGTGTGCCTCGCCACGTGAAAGATCTGCGCCCTTGCCATTATGTTGTTACATCGGAGGTTGAGGAAGACGGTACAATGTCTTCTGAACGAGCAGAGAGTATAATGCAGGACGATGGAGAGCCATATACTGCACATACTGAAGAAGAGGAAGAGGGACCACCCATCTTGCCTTTACGAAGGAGTACTCGACAAAGACGGATACTGCCCCCCTGTCCCTGCCCGGATTGTGAAACACCGCTTATGGAACAGGCTGGCGGCAATAACGGTGGTAATGAGGAAGATGACAAGGAGGAAGTGCTGCCTCTGGTTCTTTGAAGAAGTATCCGACAAAGACGACTGCCCCCATGCCCCGTTTGTGATCATGAGATCAGGGGGCAGTGTAGCAGAATTAGTAGTAACCAAAATGAGAAATAGAGAGCTTACCTCGGATACGTCTGTTTTCGGCTGAGCGAAAGAGAGAGTTCCAGGATGGCGTCCATGGGCTTTTATTAGCATTTACCCAATGTAATTATAGTTGAATCACGTCCGCTCTCGCGCGATTTTTTATGTTGTTCTCGGACGCTATAAAGACAGGACACCGGAAAGGAGAGGGAGCGTTCTGCAGATTGTGTGTAGGTTATTCTGGCGTGTAGATTGTGCTTATTATGACCCACGTGTCTGCGAGAAGCGAGTTTTTTGTCCCGTCTGTTTTTAGTTGTATTTTTTGTTTTGTTTGTTTTGCCTACTACATTTTTGTTTCACCATTGCAGTCAGTAGTTGAGAGGGTTTCTTGTAAATAAAAAAATAAGCTTAGTTTTGGCAACATTGAACGTTACCATCAGTTTTGGTTCCATTCCACTTAAGACTTGAGGTCTTCCTCTAGAGTCTTAGCCATTTCTTTATGTATGTATTCATTAGTTTTTCTGCTCGGGTCTATTATAGAGTGTAATGTCATCAGCAAATATACCCATCTCACTGACAATTTTATCAGTGGGATAATTTATAAATATTAGGAATAATAATGGTCTGAGGATTGATCCCTGTGGCACACCTGCATTTATATCATATTTTTCAGCTGAACGACTATCAAACACAACCTGGGTTTTTCTATTATCTAAGAAAGATTTGATTATCTTAAATAAGTGTCTAGTAATATCATACAATTGAATTTTGATAAGAAGACCATCGTGCCAAACCTTGTCAAAGGCCTTAGATATGTCTATGAATACTGAACTAGCCTCCCCTACTTTATCCAGTGCATAGTATATCGGTTTGGAGATTGCAGTTAGGATATCTGCAGTAGAACGGGCTTGCCTAAATCCATACTGTCGGCAGAAAGAAGTTTATTATCTATGAGGTGGCGAACTAGTGCTTGATTGATTAAGGGCTCAAAGATTTTGGCAAACAGAGGGAGGAGGCTTATGAGGTGATAATTTAGTGGGTTAGTTTTCTTGCTGGAATTTTTGAAAACTGGTACAACAGAAGCAATTTTCCAGCAGTCTCGAAAGCAAGATTCAATAAGGCATTTATTGAAGAGTTTAGAGAGCAACTTCAGTGGAATATTTTTTTAATAGTATAGCAGGGATAAACTTGGGCCCACATGCTTTTGAGGTGTCTAGTTTTTTATGGCATTATGAGCAAAGGAAAAAAATGAATTTCAGATTGACTGGGGCTTAAGTTTGCAAAGTGGAAATTTGGAAATGGGTGATTAGTTAGGTCTAAAGTGGAGTTTAAGACAAACCATTGAGCAAGCAAATTTTCTTTTTTGGTTGTTATGCAGGCAATCTTCAAGTTGTTGGATTGACTATTATTTACTGGGCTGTTATGAATTTTCCAAAAATCACAAGTCCCTAATTTCTGCCACTCAATATGTTTTCTAGTAACTTCTGAATACCTGCTCTTAGCTGCAACTACTTCTCTCTTAGAATTATTTCTAGCTTCATCAAACTTATCTATTTGTATTGGACTTATGTCTGATGAATCTGTGGAATGCATGCTGCCTTTGAGCAATGACAGCTGCACAAGTAGAAGTGAACCATTATGGAAAGAGAGGTTTGCTAAAGAACTTCTGTGAAAGAACTTGTGCTTCAATTGCTGCTTTGAACCACTCAGTAGCCTCACTTTCACACTGTTCCATAGGAAGAGAAAGGATACTACACCATGGAGCATCTCTGATGTGATCCCTGATGGCTTCTCAGTTAGTCTTATAGTATCTTGTCGTTTTGAGTAATGGCACTTCAACTTGGAGTCGAGAATTTAGAGAGATTTCTACCATTATCGCAATGTAATCAGCATTTTTGAGTGTGCTATGGGCATTTGTTACACAATCCTTAAGAACTGTGATCAAATATAGATCTAAAAGTAAGGCTTGCCGATCCTGTCGATCAGGGAGACAAATGGGATATAGAAAAGCTATGTGTGATGCTACCAGCTGCATCTGTGTGATTATAGAAACCAAATCAATTACTGTGATTGACATTGAAATGACCAAACGTACTTGGGCACTAGTATCTAGGGAGAGTGCTGTATCTATGCTGTCAGACACTTGGTTGATTAGGGTACAGTTCTGGGTCGAAGAATGGTAGAGAAAATATAAGTAGCTAATGTTATGTTGCACATTTAGGACATGAAGGCTTTTTCGTCTGGATTCTCTAGTCAAAGGAAGGATGTTTTGGGTATAGACTCCCGAGTCCATGCATATATCTGTCTGAGTCCTTACAGCAAAGTGAGAGATAACTAGGCATGATGAAGTGATTAGAGGAGATGGAAGAGTGTAGATTAGTTTCACTTAGCACTAAGGTATCTGGGAAGTTTTCTTGAAGAAATGATTCTATGTATATGTTAGTCCTAATCTGCAGATATTTGTGAATGCAAGCCTTGAGGGAGGAGGCGACTTGGTTTTTGGTTTGGTCGTGGTTTTTAGGAAATCTGTACATAATCCCTTAAGGTTGCACTTAAAGATTCTTGAATACTTTCATAATCTTTCCTGGTTAATTTTCGTTTAGAATACGCTTTTAAATTTGATATGGATTCTCTAACCATTCTTGAATAGAGCACATACACATATTGAGTTTAATAAATATATGCTTAGATGAACTTTTTTTCTTCCAGTAAATAATGCATTTGGATAATTGAGCTGCAAACTTTTTCTAACCATTTTTGTTTCGTAGGCTGACACTTCTATAGTGACCCGTACCAGTGTTCATGTTGATCCCAAGTCTGGAAAGCCTCAAGCAACAACCACAACACACATTAATATGCCCAAGTTGAACAAAAGTTTCAGTGAACCCATGCTAGATGTACAGTTCAAAAAAGCAGGATGTGGTAAGTTGCATTTCTATTCTGTTCGAAATAATATTATCTTTACTAGATCAACAAGAAGCATTGGAGTAAAAGAAATGGTCTTTTATACAAAATATTTATGATCATTTTCTTTTGTGTTTATCCTATGCAATGAGTCCACATTCATTTTCTCCTTTTTACTATACACGATCAAAATTTTGGTTGGGATAAAAAGCAGCCATCTTGAGATCTATTAAGCAAATTAGAAAAACCTGCTTTAATGTTTTTATGTTTTTTTTCTTGATCTGGACCAATTGTATATTTTTGTCATTAGCAATGTCTTAATTTTACCAAAATGTTTGTCATATATTTTTACCCGTTTTGTAAATAGAATCTGATGAGGAAGAAGTTTGGACACTTCGGCCTGGACAGACACCAAGATCTAGAAAGAGGAATTCCAAGTCCCCTCGCCACCAACGAACGCAGTCAGAATCTGAGTAAGTTTTAATTTTGTTACATAAAGAGACCTGCAAAATTTATAAAATGATATTTTAAATAAAAATGTTTCCTATATTCAATTCTGATGTATCTGTTACAAAAAAATCTGAAAATATATTTCCAATATTATTAATGTAACTTGTTATGCCACTGCTATGAATTAAAGATTTTCAGTGAAAACCTTTAAAAGAATCCTAAGTCTGTTCTTGAATTCTTCCTTGAGCTTCCTGATTTAAACTTGAAATGATAGCAAATTCATCAACCAATGCTTCCTTTCATATCAGTGCTTAAATTTTCAAGTTCTTTTATCTAGTGCTACCAGATCAGGCTGTCTGAATATATTGGTTTCCTGAGATAAAATGCACCAGACATAAAAATTTTGTTTTTAACTCTTTGCTAAACTCTATCATATTCTGCAAAACCAAAAACAAGTCTCCCCACCACCCTCTCTTTTTCTTCCTCCCTCACTTTCCTTCTGGCTTCTTGACTTAAAACTCATAAAACATTAATATTATAACCCTTTCCCTTTCCAAACCTCAATAATGTTCTGCAGGGCCAGAAACGAAAACCAGAGCTAATACAAGACAACCAAATTGAAGATATAAAGAACTTGAAGCATAAACTTTTTATAAAATTACTACATGTGGGATGAATAACACAAAAGAGGTTGATGTACTGTGAAACAAAATAACTAAATCAAACATTGTGTTTACATGCTTGAAGATATAAAAACCTGAAACATAAAACGTTAACACATTAAATGGATTTTATATTAAATAATCCAAAAGGGTTAATGTAGAGCAGGACAACTACAACAGGAAGGAATATTTGAAGATATAAAAAACTTGAAACATTTACCAAAATGGCATAAATAACTCAAAAAAACAGTTGATATGTTGACACAAGCAAACCAAACATCATGCATGAAGTAGCAATACACATGAAAAAATTGAAATAGCTTAAAATATTTCAATATTGGTATGCATAGAAAGAGCTTGATGAGCTAAGAAAGAATCTTTTTAAATTTTTTAAATCTGATTAAAATTAAGGAAGTTATGGCTATTTTTGTGCCTCACACGTTTGGATATTTTCCCCTCTTTAAGACCATATGCGTTTCGTCACATTTTTTACACTACTTTTTCAGTAAAACTGTCATATCTTTGTTAAAACACAAGACTAAGAAATGAAATTTACCATATGAGTGTATTTTTGTACAAGGAATCAGAATATGCAACTGAAAATCTCCCAAAGTTTATGGTTTCCAAATAATCTGCAGTAAATGTGCATAAATATGCAGCAATTCCTTAAAAATGCCATGTATCCATAAACAGAAAAGAAGTTAGAGAACTCAAAGTTGAATTGTAATGTGCTTTATGTACAAAAAACTTAAATCTAAACATAAGACCATTTAAAAATGAATATATTGCAATATTTCTTTGGTATTATTGTAGATTAACACCTTCTGTTTAACCCCACTCAACTCCTTCTGACCACCCCTCCAAAATGTGATTCTACTTTTTAGGAAATTATGTATAAAATGCCATGAAAAACTTTAATGAAAGATAAACAAATTATTTTAGAATTGAATGTAAAATAATTTCCTATTACAGATCATTCTAGCATTTTAGGGCAGTTAACTGTTTTTTTTTCTATGGGAAAATATGCATGCTTTTTTTTTGTTTTTTTAAGATGATTATGTGTAGTTTTAAGAGGGTTTCTATGCAATGAGAATATGTGGAGGGTTGCCATTCGGACTTTGAATTAATTGTAGGGCTAAGGAAAATTATGTGTGAACATACTGAAAACTTGACAGAGACAAAGCTAACAAAAACAATATTAGAGGGGGGAGCGGTTAGTTTCACAAAAATTTAATGTAAAATAATTCACCATTTCCTGGCCATTCTAGCATTTTAGGGCAGTTAACCAATTTATTTTTATGTGTATTTTTCTTTAAGGAAGGATCTATTTTTTGTTTGTTTGTTTTAGATGCTTGTATGTGGCTTACAGAGGTATTTTGTTGAGGGGGGCTTGCCACTCGAACTTAGTGTTATTGTTAGGGTTAAAGAGTGTTTTAGGAGGAGACTTGCCACACATAATTTGGATTAGAGGTGAAGTTAAGAGAGCTTTTTTTCAAAGAGAGCGTTCATCACTCATATTTACTGTTAGCGGTTCATAATTATTGGCTTTATATTATATATTTAGTTTTAATTTAATAAGAAAGTGCGTTGCGAAATTTCAAAGAAAATTCCATAAATTTGTTGATTTCTATTTTCGAGGTTGAAGGTGTTAATTCCATAGGCCGTTTATACTATGCTGGAGCAGGTTGTAAAAATATCTTTCGCTTAATAAGTAGAAAAAAAGATTAACGAAATAAAAAGCTTCCTAATTGTAGTTTGATGTGTTTTCTAACTGCTTTTAAAATTTCAAGAATATTGATATAGATTTTGAGGGTTTGTATTACTATACACATAGATTCGAAAAAGTTGTCAAAAAAACAAATATATAACAAATAAATGTTATCAAAAGCAAGTTACTTTTCTACCTAACTGGATAATTTTTTAGTGTTTTTATTTAATGTAACATTATTCAGCTTGAAAACAGTGTTTACCGATGTTTTGGAAAATTTTAAATGACGCCCGACTCTCTTGAAACGGTAAGTTTGGGGAAAAGAGTTAAAAATAAAAAAGTAGACAAAATACTGCTAGAAACTCGCTCAATATATGTTACCGTGACATAGGCTGACATATATTCGGTGAGTTTTTAACAGAATTTTGTATAGTTTTTTTTTTTTTAATTTTTAACTCCTTTTCTCAAACTTACCGTGTCAAAGAGAGTCGGGCCGGGCGCCATTTTTAATTTTCCAATACATCAGTAAACACTGTACGTTTTTCGAGCTGAATAAACATGTTACATTAAATAAAAACACTAGAAAATTATCCAGTTAGGTAGAAAAGTAACTTATCTTGCCTTTGATAACATTTATTTGTTATATATTTGTTTTTTGACAACTTTTTCGAATCTATGTATAAACGAGATTTTGATACTTATTTTGATTTTGAAAAAAAACATTTGTGGCTGTTCGCAATAAAACATTGTTTTAATTCGCTGTTCAAAACTAATTTAAAGAATAAAAGTACATGCAAGCTATATATCTACAAAAGTTTATTTTGTTTTTTTTAACCATGTTTTTAAATTTGACGAAAAATGTAAGAAATTGCAACAGATTCATAATGCCGAATTGGTTGGGATTGTTGTTATTATACATTCTGAAAACCGAATAATTCTAAACTAATGTTATTCTGATAACAAAATAGCTCTAATTAAACATAAGAACGTTTATATTCATATTTTCATGTTTTTCTTAATTCGTTCTTGAATAAAAATTAAAGAACGCGTGTTTGTTTACACTGTGCTATTGCTGATTCTACAGGCTGGAGCTGCTGCTGCTTCTAGTAATACTAACTTCATTTGACCAAATTCGAGAAATAGAAACAATTTTTTTTTTCGGGTAGGTCCTTTTAAATTATCAATTACCGCGGTCCTACTCAACATAAAATAATACTTTTAATTGATAAAGATAGTAAAAAGATTTATTTACTTACTACTGGGTGTCCGAAGAATTTTTTTTTCAAAATGTTCGATACTCGGCATATTAAAGTCTTATTTTTAACACGACAAAAAAAGAAATGGTAAAAAATATTTCGGACACTTGACAGTATTAAGATTAACACCTCTTCTTATTGATTCCCAAATTTCATGACGAAATTCTTCATACAATCACGGTACGGACCTTTAGAAAACAGGGGGGGTCATTACAAAACCTTACCGAAAACGCCATTTTATGACGTTCACATTTTTATCACTTTATTTGCTTAATACTCTTAAAATATATAATGTACATTCATATTTATTAATTCATTTGAAAGTATATTCATTTCCGAACAAAACAGTAGTAATTTGAAGACTTGAAGTGCTTTGGTTTAAAAAATATGGCTATTTTAGTAGAACTACCTTGAAATCTGTGATTATCCAAAGCGTTTTTTCGTCCGTGTGTATTACTACATGAAGATATGATAAACTCAAAATAAAACTTTACAAAATTATTTGGTCCAGTCCATAGTGCATCAGAATATACTGACTGCCTCCTTCCAGAAAGTAAAAGTCCCTCAATGGGACTACCTGTTGATCATGGCTGGCGGCCTATAATGCATAATGGTTAGACTCCTGGAGGTTGAGCAGAACATGTCCAGGACGTAATGACGACATGGTTCTGCAACACACCACTTTGGTCCTTGCTAGACTAGCTGGAGAGTTGGACAGGTCTGATTCAATCAATTAGTTGGTTATGTCAAGCATTAATATGAACAAACCAAACAAGAAAACTCACACTTGCCACAGTCAAGCAATAAACTGATTTAATAAGCAGTGACTGAAGGTTCAATCAGGCTGGGACAAAGGTAACTGAAAGAAATAATGAAAATATATGGGGGACATAACCACATGCTTGAAATCGTCCTCACGTTTGAATATACTATGTAGCGCTGGAGAACAGAGGTGAATGAGATTTTCCCCCTTATTTTTCTTCCCTGTAAGGGGCTCCAAGGTGAAATGCATACACAACAATAACCCAACAAAATGTACAATTTCAATTGTCTAAAACAGAAGTAAGAAAACTAAAAAAGAACTAAAACACATACTTCAAGAATTAGATCCTTTTTATCTGAACTGAAAATAAACTTTAACAACCAAATAAAAATCAAAAGTGAACAATTCAACACAAATGAAGACAAAACAAAGGAAATCCAAAAATCTCCCAACAAAATTAGGGAACCAAATTCAAAAATGTGAAAGATCCAAGTCACTATTATGGATGAAAACGGACATTAAAAATAAACACACAATATCAGAAAAAAATGGAAATAGAACAGGAAAACAAAAAACCTTCTGTTGTGGAGACTCCCACTAATTAACATAGGCGGGTGAGTGAGATATATAAAGTTATCAATCACCAATACCGGGAGAGTCCGGCAACGACCACCAAATAGGCAAGACGCCTATGCTGCCTCCAGTAAGACATGCAACACGCCACCTGCCGGAATATCTCCAACTGAAGTATATCTGAAGACATGTAAATATGTATATAACTTTTCTTTCTAATATATTATTGTATACCTTTACTTTCGTGTTCTTGTTAATTATTTGTGCAGACACAACACCTTCCAAAAATCCAAATAACAAATTGTCAATTGATATGAAAAAAAAAGTCTGAACTTCTTTAAACCAACTCCTTAATTCATACTAACTGCTCTTAACTCAATTTACAGCACCACAATATCTCTGCTTAGTTTCAGCTGTCAAAAATTCAACAAACTGTCCTCTCAAATTCGATCTTTTTATAATCTCTTTTCTCCCACATATGCAAATTAATGCTACATATATATAATGAACCCACAACATCACATTCCTTTTTTCTTTTACTTTCCTCTGACGATAGAAACAGTAATTCGTTATTTTACATTTTAGATCACACAAAAAGCAGAAATAGCACTAATTGAAAACAAAAATAAATTTGAATTTAGAAACTGAGAGCCAAGAGACATACAAGACATTAAATCAAAAAGCTCCAGATCAAAACAAAAAAACCTCAGCAAGACTCTTTGTCAGTAACACAGGCTCCAATAAGACAGACCCTCAGCTTCTAAAGAGAAAAATTTCATAAATACACAGCAAATCATCTAATTGAAATTGTTGTGGAATAAAATCAAATTATAACAAACTTTTCATATTTATTTCACAAATCAACCTTACTATTGTCTGTCTACATGAAACTTTTCTACAAAACAATAGCAACTTCAAAAACACCAAACTGTGAACAATACAACTATATACATTAATGGAGGCATCTCAATTCTCATAAGGAATGATATACCCTAAAATAAGTTCTTTGTCAAAACCAATTCAAGCAATAGCAACTACAGTAACATGAGACAAAACAATCTGCTCAATATACCTCCCCCCTCATGAACCAATAAAAGAAAACAAACTAGAAAATTTAGTCAATTACTCTCACCATTCATCTTCCTAGAAGACTTAATAACTAATTCTAAAGGAAATAAACTTGAACAATTAATCAACAAAACCGATTTATCTCCTCAGCCAAAAGGATCCCACATACATAAATCCAATAAATGGATCAACAAGTGCCACAGATCTTCCCATGTGCAACCCATCAAGCTTCATGGATTACACATGGGCCACCTATGAAGAACCATGTAGAAATGACCACTACCCTATTATACACCATCCAAAACCATATACCCAGATGGAATACAAACAAAGCTAACTGGACTAAATTAAAAAAAAACTTTCCTCACTACACTTAAGAGAACATCAAATCCAAATAATGGGAGAATTCACCCAAGTACTTGCCAAACAATGCATCCAAAAAACTGTACAAAAAGCAAACTATGCTTCAATCCAGAATGCAAGATGGCTATCAGACAACGAAATGCAGCCTTAAGAAAATTATAAGATCAACCAATAACCAACCACCTCATAGAATAGACATTAAAAACTCAGAAAATAAAGAAACCAATAGTTTGGCAATAGTTTAATAAAATTAACACCTACACCAAACCCAAAACTATTAAAAAACAAGCGAATTACAGATAAAAGACATTTTCAACATACTAACTGAAATTTTTGCTGAAAATTCATCAAGACACTAATAAACAATTTCAAATATTTAAAATCAAGAAAAAACACAAAATAAACTTTCACTACAAAAACCACAAACCTTACAATGAAAGCTTCTCACTCAATGAACTAGAAACTGCGGTAAAAAAAATCATACAACTCAGCTGTAGGAACAGATGAAATGCACTAGAGCTTCCTTAAACTAATCCTGCCTGATTCAATGAAACTCCTAAAAATATATTTAAAAACTATCAATACAATATGCCACTCCAGACTAAGACTAGCACTTAAGGTGTTCCGAACCACTCCTGTAGAAAGTTTTTATGCAGAAATGCATGAAATCCCTCCAGAGTTTAGAAACCAAAACCTTGGGACTAAAATGCAGGCTGTCTAGTAGCTTCCTGAGACAAAATGCACTTACATTAAACTTCTGTTTTTGTTTTCTATTCTCTTTTGTAAAACTTAATTATGTTCTGCAAAAACAAAAACAACAGCCCCCTACCCCTTTCCCCTTCCCCTCCTTTTTTTTTCTTTCCTTCCCTACTTCCCATGAGGCATTAGAATACACCGACTGTCCTCCTGCAAAGAGTAAAAACCTCTCAAGGGCCACCTGTTGGCCGTGGATGGCGACCCATAATGACTCAGAAAAGGATCCTGGTGGCTGAGCAACTGATATCTAGGGAAATTAAAGATATCAGTTGCAACATTCCACTTTGGCCTCCTAAAAGGCTAGACGGGCGGTCGGAGGGGCCCGATCCAATCAATCGGTTAGTTACGTCAAGCCTTAACACATCTACTTTTCTATCAATTTCCTCTAAACCGTAACAAATACAGTTCTACCCTGTACCACTATAAACTATATACATATTTTCCTCTCTTTTCCATGTGTTAGAAAGCGGTGGCTAGGGTCAAATGTGCCAAATGATTAAAGTCATGACATGGCTGTATAGTGCCGGAAGTTACCACAAATGACTTGGATTGTGTAACTAAAGGATTATGGGTGATCATGGCTCTCATTTAGAACATGTATACTGTTTATGTAGCCCTGGTATGACAAGGCGAATGGGTTTCCCCCTTAACATGCCCCAATATTGGACTCCGAGGTGGGTGGGGAGCATAAACAATGAATTTAAAATATATATATATGTATATGACCAATAATAAAAACTCCAAGCGCGGATAGTTCAGATAGTGAACTATATCAAACATCTCAAAATTTATTGTATTGGACTCCACCAAAGAAACCAAAATAACTGACTTATCACCGTTTATTATACACAAAATTATATCGGCTTATATTACCTGAAAAAATGTAAAAACTTTAAAAAAATAAAACCCTACTGGTGGAAGTGGAAAGAGAAAAACATGCCACTTTTCTCCTAGGAATGAAAACTTTCTACAACATAAATATCAAAACTTATCGACACAAGAATTTGAATGCATCCAAAGGTGTAGTAAAATCGAAAGACCTCTCAATGTGCACTACTGAAGAGATAACAAAATAACTTAAAAACCAAGGAGTAATAAACGTTAAAAGAATTACAATAAAGAAAGAGAATCAGACTATACATACGAACACTTACATTATGCAGTTCAATAGACCCACTATCCCAAAAGAAATCAAAATTGGGTTCAACGTTGAAAAAGTTGAACCCTTTATACCAAACCCACTTCGGTGCTTTAAATGCCAGAAGTTTGGGCACCATGAGGATGCATGTAGGGGACGAGCAGTGTGCGGCAGATGCGGCCAGAGAGATCCAGACCACACTGTCAATGACTGCAATCTTGATTGCAAATGTGCAAATTGTGGAGAAAACCAGCCTGCTTATGCTAGAGCATGCAGAATCTGGAAGAAAGAAAAGGAAGTAATGTCAATAAAACATACTAAAAACATCTCCTTCCTCGAAGCCAGGAAAATAGATGGATACATGAAGGAAAAGATGTACTCTCAAGTCACCTCAAGTTGTATATCATCCAACATCACTAACCAAGACTCCAAATACGAAACACTAATAAACAAATTGTTACAATTGGGACCAAATGATTGGCCGAAATTTATAAATGAAATCAAACCAAACATATCATCAAAAATTAATCATCCCATTAAATCATCAACTAATGTTACCAATAAAACAAATTCTCAACCAAAATCAGAACATCCAAGAAAACAAAGTCAATCAAAAGAAAGACCACAAAAATCACCAGTACATTGTGCAGATGCTGAAAAAAACGAAACTAAGGAAAAACAAAATCAGTTAAAAGAAAGACCACACAGGTCACCAATATGTCTTCCCCGTGCTGAAAAAAAACACACTTGAAAAACAAACAAAAAATACATCTACCAAAAAACAAAATAATATAAAGAAATTACCACAAACAGAAGCCACTACTACTACAAATAGATTTACAGAATTAGAAGACATGGAAACTGAAGTTACTCCTCAAACCAAAAAAAAATCCTCATGAATTACAAGGAAATTCAATGGAATTGCTGTGGATTGAAGGCAAATTACAATGAAATTTTATTGTTGCAAACCAAATTTAATCCTTTGGTTATTTATCTCCAAGAAACCTTCCTTAAGAATGAGGACAATTTGAATATAAAACACTATCAACAATATAACTAGATTCATAATACAGGACTTGATAATACTGTAACCCTTTTCCCCCTCCCATTGCAAAACCCAATCATATTCTGCAAGGCAGAGAACAAAAATGACAAAATCCACTATAAAACAACCAAATCAAAAGCTACAAACTAACGATTGAAAATACAAGGAGCTTGAAGAATAAAAATCTCATATAAAATAACTGGATACAACATCGAATACTATTCCAAAAATAACTGGATTTGGCATTAAATAACCCAGAAAGGGTTGATATGCCGTTAAACAAAAAAAAAAATAAATAAATAAAATGCTGCATAAAATTGACAGTCAATTCCAGCAATCCAACACACAGTAGTACTTTAAACCCGATTCGTAAATATCTCTTCGAACAAAAAGAAAATATGATCAAAAGTTTTGAACTCAGAATAACACCCATTTCCAAAGAAGCAAATCTACCCCAAAATAACCAAAATTCATGAAACTGTCCTCTTTAAAATGGAAAATAACTGCCAAGATAGACTTAATCTTAAGTTAACATGAAAAGAAACAAATCCAGCCAATAATTTTCCAGACAAACATCAAAGAAATCTAGATCACAAACACATCTACACGGACCAAATGAAACCATGCAACATCCAGTACTACAGTATTAAATAAATCAATTAAAAAACAAATATCTCAAAAGAAACTTCTATTTTCAGTGCAGAAATATGTGCACTGTCTAATCTCCTACAACAAAAAACCCAAATACAATAGCTTTTTAGGCTCTCAATCAGCTTTAAAAGCAATTAAAACAAAACAATAAACAATCCCCTAATAACAGAATTACTCCAAAAACTCCAGTTAAAAAGAAATCATTTTCTACTGGATATCAAGCCATAGTTAATTTAGCAGTGAAAGCTGCCTTAAACAATCTGAACGGGTCCAAATTTTAAAATCTCGTACTCAGACCATAAACATATCATCAATACATATATAAGGGGAAAATGGCAAATGTACTGATATAACTTTCCTAACAACAAATGATATGAAATTAAGAAGGAGGAACAAAACGCCAGACAAAACAAAAGAAAATGAGGCAAGAATAAGAATGCCCCTACTCATTTGATACATTCATCTTTTGAGAAAGGAAGACCAACCAATGTGTATACCATGTTAAACTCCCCTGACAATAAAGCACATTTTAATTGATTACACTGATTTTATGACAATGATGGATACTATATATAAAGAAAAGAATATATATTTAAAAAAAAAAAAAACAACCATTACAGCATACTTTCATTACCTTAAAAAATATAACCTTTATCATAAAATTTAAAAAGAACATATCACTCATATGTCAGAAAGTAAAAACCTCCTAACCCCATAATCTGCATTAAATGATACAAAAGGTTGACATGCCATAAAATCCAATAAACAAGTCCCTTTCTCCTTCTTTTTTGCTACTCCCTAATTGTAATTAGGTTTTCAAATATCAAAACTTAAATTATTTCATTATGAAAAAAAATGTTTTCGGATATATTCCATTATTATTATGCATAAAAAGTGTATGTTTACACTTGTGTGCTAAGAAATGTTTTTAATAAATAGTAATGTAAGTTTTTTTGTTTTTTTTTTATTGGTCATGTTAATTTTGTTTTTTAAAATGTTTTTATCTCTTTAGTTCTCCTTTCCTGCGAAAAGCTAATTCCGCTTCCTCCGGTCTGAACAAAATGCACATCTTCATATCAAAGACTGTAATTAGGCCTGAATATTGTCAGCCTGTAAGTATATTAAGTTCTTGTATCCCACATCTAATATAAAAGTGAAAATGTATATATGTATGTATGTATGTTCGCTTTTTGTGTATGTCTACAAAAGGCTTTTTCGCCGTGATTTTCAGTTGGCTCGCTCCTTCTTAAAACTTTTTATATGCTATCTAAATAATAACATCTATGACTAAGGAACTCGGGTCACAGCTATCTTTAATTTACCCGACTTTTACAAGCTATTTTCGAGATATTTTTGATCGCCGCATAGCAGGGAAAACAGAAACTGGCTTCCAGTGCAAAACTAGATCAAACATCATGCGACTTAACGTTCTCACACCTGCTAATTTCGGTTTATAAATGTCAACTTAACACACTTATCAATTCATCTATTCCCGTGGTCGAGATGGTTAGGTTGCAGGTTTTTTTTCCCATTTCCTTTCCACCTCCACTTCAAAGGTTCGGAGTTCAAGCCTACCTTTCTACTAAAACTTTTTTTTTCTTTTACACCTCCAAACACCCGGCCAACGTTTTTTTTTTTTTTCTTTTTTTTTTTAAACAGGGTTGTTTTGATCTGCCCCCCCCCTCCACCAACACACACCTCCAAACACCCGGGCAACGCCGGCTAGTCTAATATAAATGAAAGTTGTGTGTGAGTGTTAGGCTGAATCAGAAACTATATGAAATACACCTGCAAACCTTACATTATGAAATTCAATATAATCCCAGCTTGATAAAGTAAAAAAAAATTTTATAATGTTGTAATATTATTAGGATCACCAGGAATGAAATGAGTGCATGGAGAGTTAAAAAAATAAATTTATTTTTTTGTGTTGTTGTTACAAAAAAATTGTCAGCTTTCTTTTTATTTCGTGAACCAGTTGCAAGAGAGAGAGATAAGATTTTTAACTTTTTAACTCTTTTTGTTATCCATGCGTCGGGCCAATGACTTCGTAAACTTAATATCTTACACTTATCAGCAAATGAAGAAATTAGAAAATGGTTTATAGGAATTGTAAAATGTTGTGAAAGCAAATCATGTTTTGATCATGCTTCAACATTTGATATTTTTTTCACTTTTCAGAATTTGTCAGATATTTTAATTGTATTAACTTCCATTTGTATGAGGTCCTGGATATGATCTATATCCAATAGTGAGGCCCCAGCTTGCAGGCTTTGGGGAGTGTGAAGCCACCTTTTAATTGCCATTGCTCCTGGGTCCACTCTAACCCGGAGTGGTAGTAGGGTTCCAACTATGGGTTAAATAGAAACTGACTTGAAAAAAAAAAAAAATATTCTATTAAAAACTTTTCTGCAAAATCACTAGATTCGGCATTAAATAACCTGAAAAGGGTTGATATGCCATAAAACAAAAACAAACCATCCACTTGTATGGGTTCAATTCTTGAAATGAAATGAGTAAAAAATGTTAATTTTAGTTTTTAAATATTTGCAGTGCATACTGGGATTACTAGTTTCTTTTTATTTGATGTCATGTATAGCGCTGTGACAAGAGAATATTCTTTTCATTATTTTGACTTTCGAATATATATCAGTTAATATCTTATATATTTTGTGTGATGTGATGTGGTTCTCAGTTGATTAACTGTGTTGGATAAATACTCGAGCGTCAAAACAATGAAAAGAATATTCTCTTCTTGTAGTTCTATTCAAAAGACTGTTTCAGTGATGTATATAAAATTTAATTCTTTTGAATAGAACTCATTGAAAGACATAAAAATGCCTTCAGATTTTTTTAAAAA
The DNA here is from genome assembly GCF_053919585.1 of Euprymna scolopes. Taxonomy (NCBI): domain Eukaryota; kingdom Metazoa; phylum Mollusca; class Cephalopoda; order Sepiida; family Sepiolidae; genus Euprymna; species Euprymna scolopes. Next base: position 55,308,600 of record NC_136506.1, on the reverse strand, counting down.
TATATAGTTAAGAATTGTTCTACAAGTAAAGAAATAGGAAGCAGTAATCAGAATTTAGGAACCACCAACAAATTCTTTCATGAATAAAAATTTTTCACTTTTGCTAAATCTTTAAGAATTCACAAACTAGTTGTCAATGTACATAAAAAATGGAACAGTTTTAGCCCCTGCAAATCCTGTGCTCATCTAAAGTGGCTGTTTAAGAATTTGTCTTAGAAAATATAAATATAAAAAAACAAATCTTAAACAGATTTGATGTGGTTGTTTAAAATATCAATCTACCATATAATTATTTTTTATATAATCAATGGTAATATAAATAAAATGCATATAAAAATAATAGGTAACAATGGTGATATTGTAGAACCTAACAACCAAAATTGCACAAATGGGGGAGGGGCTGATGAAAAAGTAAATAGAAAAAAACTTTTTTATTATCTAGTTCAATTTATATGAATATATTTTTTTAATTAAAATATTATTATAAATTGTAATTTTAGATATTTTTTGTAAAACTACAAATTTTATGCAGTATAATAAGGGAGTTGAGCAGCAAGATGTCTGTTCACATTACACTTGAACTTTTGCATGTCAGTACAGTTGGGGAAGTAGGAACCCGAAAGGGAATTCCAAAGTCTAGCAGTTCTGGAGAAAACTCTATTAGAGTAGAAAGCTTTCTTACCTCCAGGCATCTATGTAGAGGTGAGACTTTGCTACTTGTCGGGGGTATTTACATCAAGAAGGGCTTGTAGTTCGTCAGGGCATACACCATTAAAATACTTGTAAAACAGACAGCAACATTTCGTTGATGGGACAGAGGTTGAAGCCTAGATGATAGTTCAGGACCTACCAGATTGGCGATTCTCTTTTGAACCCTGTCCAAGTGTGAGAGACAAATGTGACAACAATACTCCATAAATGGATGAGATACAGAATACTTTCAGGTCTAAGTAACTTTTTTAGTATGGTAGAGAGAGCCCACCTTCCTTGCAACTACTCTCCATGTATCTGTTCCAACTCGTGTTCCTTGTAATGTAAACGTTAAGCCGAGGAGTTTGAAAGAGATGCTTTCAGGTAATATATCTTTAGCCATAGATATTGGTGGTTGAAAAGGTTCTAATTTATTGAAGGAAACAAACTTAGTTTTGGCAGCATTAAATGTGACCATTCATTTTTGTCCCCATTCCACTACAGATAAGGTCTTCCTCTAGTGTTTCTGCCATTTCCTTAGACATGTGTTGATTTGTTTTTCCCTCGTGCCTGTTATAGAGCGTGGTGTCCTCAGCAAATATACCCATCTCAGAGACAGTTTTATCAGGGAGGTCATTTATGAATATTAGGAATAATAAAGGTCCAAGGATGTACCCCTGAGGTACACCCGCATTTATATCATATTGTTTGGATGTCGAGGACAACCTGACTTCTTCCGTTATTTAAGAAGGATACAGTGATACCATATGAACTGATTTTCCTGAGAGACAATCATGCCATACCCTGTCAATAGCCTTAGATATATCTAGGGCTACTGCTCTACCCTCTCCTGTTTTGTTTAGTGTATACGTACATATGTTCAGAGATTACAGTTAGGATATCTACAGTAGAACGGGCTTGCCTAAATCCATATTGTTGGTCGGTCAGACGTTTAGCAGCTGTAATGTGATGGACTAGAGCTTGGTTAATTATGGACTCAAATATTTTGGTGAAAGCAGGAGGAGGCTAATTGGGTGATAATAGGTCAGTTCTTTCACCAGAATTCTTGTAAATTAGTACCATGGAAGCAGTTTTCTAGCAGTCAGGAAAGCAAGATTCGTTAAGGCATTTGTTGTAAAGTTTGGGAGCACTAGTGCAACCTCAGCAAAGCATTTTTTTTAATAGCACAGCCGGGATGAGATCAGGTCCATATGCTTTTGAGGTGTCTAGGTTTTTTTTGTATCTTGCACCTGAGAAGGGTAATTTTCAGATCATTTAGTGTTGTGTCTGTCCGCAAGTCAAAGGAGTGAGTGGTTTGCTGGGTCCAATGTGGAGTTGGAGCAAACCGACTGGCAAGTAGGTTAACCTTCTTGATTGCCGTTCAAACAACCTCTTGATTGTTGGATAGTGGGGGAATTGTTAATTGCTCATTATCTACTACACTGTTGTAGATTTTCCAGAAATAACAGGTTCCTAATTTTTGTGCTTCAATGCGTTTTCTGGTAGTTTCAGTATATTCTCTCTTAGCTGTCGCTATTTCTTTCTTACAATTACTTCTAGCTTCTATAAACTTTTGTCTGTTTATACTGAACTTATGTTGGTTAAATCTGTGGTATGCATGCTGCTTTTGAGCAATGGCAGCTGCACAAGTAGAAATAAACCATTGGAGAGAGTGGAGTTTGCCATAGAATTTTCATGTCGGAACATGTGCCTCAATTGCAGTTTTGAACCATTCAGTGGTCTCATTTGCACACTGTTCAGCTGGAAGAGAAAAGATATTTCGCCATGAGACATCTCTGATGAGATCCCTCATGGCTTCCAAGTCGGACTTCTTGTAATATGTTGTCGTTTTGCACAATGGCTCTTTAGTTTGGGGTTGAGAATTAAGGGTTATTTCTACTTAATAGTAGACAACATGATCAGGATTCCCGAGTGGGCTATGGACATTCATTATCAATCATTGGGAACTGTGGTCAGAAATAGATCTAGAAGTGAGGCATGTTAATCTTGCTAATCTGGGAAAGATGTCGGAAACGTAACCATCTGTGATAGGTAATGAGATATAGAAAAGTTATGTGTTATGCTACCAGCTGCATCTGTATGTTAATTTTTGAAATGGTTATATCAATATTTGTTCATCAATCTATAATTTTAATCTTGTTCATGTAGTTAGATAATTAATTCAGGTTTGTGTTACAAGGCATTCTTTTTTGTAATTATTTTTTTTTTAATAAATTTCTTTGAGGATTTTCTGTCAACTCTATGATGAAAGACATAAATGATTTGAAATAAAATTTCAAATAAAAACCTCACAATTTTGAAAGTTATTTTCAAATTCATCTACTTATATTAGTTTTAGCATAGAGAAAATGAAACCAAACTTATTAATAAAATAATCACTTTGAAATCAATGAAAATATTTAAAAAGTTAATATTTTATTTTTACAACCGTGTAAAATTTTTATTGCATTATCATTCAAACCCTACCATGTTTGATTATATGGTTAAGTGTTAGTTTTACTCATTTAGAACTGCTTTAAAGCTTCACTGCTCACTCATTTTGCAATCAAATTTCAAATAATTTTTACAGTTCATAGGTCACTTTCACAGCTATATTTTGAAAAAAATTTTAATTTTCATTCAGTAAAGCAAGTTATAATAAAATTATCGGTGTTCTCATAATCTTTAAGGAATAGAGAGACTTTTTTTCTGATTGGCTGTTGGTTACTATCGCAACCAAATCTATTATACTACCTCAAATCAGCTGGGAACGGCAGAGATGATGACATAACAAGATATAAAAAAAAAGGAAAGTTCCCCTGGATTTGTAGCAAAGTGCTAATGTAGGGAAAAATGGGGATACCCAATTTTTTAAAACAACACTAAAATATATTATCTCTTATATTTTGCCCTCCTTGCAATATTTTCATTCGTTGCTTGTTCGCGTTCACCCTGTTACCACGATTACGTCAATTCAGCTACTACTGTCGCTAATCATTCACCACTGTCCCGATCTGTAGCTCAGCTGTACTGTCGCTGATAATTCACTGTTTCTATGCTCAATCACTAACCGACCTTTTGCCTTGGCTCATTGGCTCATCAAAACTGACTGCTGACTATTTACCCGATTACATCTTTTATTTATTTTTTTTTTTTTTTAGTCAATTTAAGAAGTTGGTAATCATTTTTTTATGGATTGTTGAAGCAAAGCCTGGAAAAATCATGGATTACATTTATTTATTTTTTTAAATTTTTTTTTTAATTTTTTTTTTTTTTTTAAATCAATTTTCACCCCAAACAAGGCACAGTGCCACTTTGAAATAGGGGGCTACTATCGGGAACATAATATGCAGGTGCATTATGAAGGGAGCTGAATAGCAAGTTGTTTGTTCACATTACACTTGAACTTCTGCTTATCAGTACAATTGGGAAAGCAGAATCCCGAAAGGGAGTTCCAAAGACTTGCAGTTCTAGGGATCTCTACTGTAAAGGGGTGGGACGTAGTTGCTTGTCTAGTTTGTCGGAGGTAGTCACGTGCTTGTAGTTTGTCAGAGCATTCACCATTAAAGTATTTGTAGAACAGGCAGAGGGATGCAACATTTCGCCGATGGGACAGAGGCTGAAGCCTAGATGACAGTTCAGGACCTATCAGGTTGGCGACTCTCTTTTGAACCTTGTCCAGGAGTGAGAGACAAGCAGCAGATGCACCAGCCCAAATGTGACAACAGTACTCCATACATGGGCGAATGGTGTTACAAGATACGTTCAGGCATAAGTAATTTTCTAACACGGTAGAGCGAGCCCACCCTCTTTGCAGCAGCCTTGGCAATGCTCTCAATGTATCTATTCCAGTTCATGTTCCCTGTAAATGTTAGGCCGAGGACTTTAAAGGAAGTACTTTCAGGTAATGTGTTCTTGGCCATTGCTATTGGTGGTAGAGAAGGTTTCTTGTAGCTATTGAAGGAAACAAGCTTAGTCTTGGCAGCATTGAAGGTGACCATCCATTTTTGTCCCCATTCCACTAGAGATTGGAGGTCATCCTCTAGTGTTTCTGCCATGTCCTTAGATATGTGTTCATTTGTTTTCCCCTCATGCCGGTGATAGAGATTGGTGTCATCGGCAAATATACCCATCTCCGAAACAATTTTATCAGGGAGGTCATTTATGAATATCAGGAATAAATGTCCAAGGATAGACCCCTGAGGCACTCCCGCATTTATATCATATGGGTTAGATGTACGACCGTCGAGGACAACTTGGATTTTTCTCTTCCTTAAGAAGGATTTAATTACATTATGTATTCTTCCAGTGATATCATATGATCTAATTTTCCTTAGAAGACCATCATGCCATACCCTGTCAAAAGCCTTAGATATATCAAGGGCTACCACTCCACCTCCCCCCGTTTTGTCCAGTGAATTGTATATATGTTCAGAGACTACAGTTAAGATATTTGCTTTTTTTTTTTTTTTTTACACAGTGGTCACCACTTATCAAGGCCCGGAAGCCACTCAGGGATAAGGGTTATTGCAAGTACGTACATTACGTTAGTGTGGAGATTTGATGAAGTGTTTACTTAAGGGGGCGGTTCATTAGGAATTTGTTAATATTGGACTTGAACACATCCAAGTTGTAGTCAGGTGGGAAGCAGGCAGACGGAACAGTTCCACAGGCGTGCAGTTCTAAGAAAGAAGCTTTGTTCATGGAATCTACATTTTGATTTAGGCACAGAATAAAGAATGGGGAAACTTATTAACAGTGGTTTCAGCTAGACGGGTGTTTTTCGTGAAAGATTGGCGAGGGGGGGACCAGAGATTGGAGTTCAGACGAGCACCTGCCATGGAAATAACGATAAAACAAAGACAGGCTCACAACATCTCTTCTGTGGGAGAGAGGTTGCAGGGTAGAGAAAAGGGCATCCCCCACTAAGCCACAAAGTTTATTTTGTACTCTGTCAAGGCAGGATAGGCTGTTTTTAGCAGCTCCTGCCCAGATATGACAGCAGTATTCCATCCTTGGACGTACTTGGCTTTTATATAGATAGAGAATTGCATCAGTAGTGAGATATCTTCTGGAGCGGTAGAAGGATCCCACCATCTTTCCAGCGACCTTGGCAACAGACTTGATGTACTTGTTCCATTTCAGATCAGGAGTAAAGGTCAAACCCAGAAGCTTGTCAAAACACGGGGCCTCTCTCAGACGAGAGCCATCCATCCCAATTGATGCCAGATGGGGATCAGAGCGTTGATGATGTAAGGATAGGAGTTTGGTTATAGATGCATTTTTTTGTTGAACGGACTTGCCTAAATCCATATTGTTTGTCGGTCAGGAGTTTAGCAGCTGTTAGGTGTTGGACTAGGGCTTGATTTACTAAGGACTCAAATATTTTGGCGAAAAGCAGAAGGCTAATGGGGCGATAATTTAGTGGGTCAGTTCTTTCACCAGTATTCTTGAAGACTGGTACCATAGAAGTGGAAAACAGCAGTCGGGAAAACAAGATTCGTTAAGGCATTTATTGTAAAGTTTGGAGAGAACTAGAGCAACCTCAGCAGAGCATTTTTTTAATAGCACAGCCGGGATTAGATCGGGTCCACATGCTTTTGAGGTGTCTAGGTTTTTTTATATGATACCATGTACCTGAGAGGGGGTGATTTTCAAATCGTCTAGTGTAGCGTCTGTCCGCAAAGGAAAGTCAGAAAGGGAGTGGTGTGCCGAGTCCAGTGTGGAGTTTGAGGCAAACCGACTTGCAAGCAGATTAGCCTTGTCGGTTGCCGTGCAAGCAACCTCATGATTGTTTGTTAGTGGGGGAATCGTTGACTGCCCATTATTTACTACACTGTTGTAGATTTTCCAGAAATAATGCGCTCCTAATTTCTGTGCTTCGATTCGTTTTCTGGTGATTTCCGTGTAATCTGTCTTAGCTGTCGCTATTACTCTTACAATTCTAGCTTCTATATACTTCTTTCTGTTTGAACTGGACTTATGTCGGCTGAATCTGCGGAATGCATGTTGTCTTTGAGCAATGGCAGCTGCACAAGTAGAAATAAACCATTGGGGAGAGTGGGGCTTGCTATAGAATTTCAGTGTGGGAACATGTGCTTCAATTGCAGTTTTGAACCATTCAGTAGTCTCATTTGCACACTGTGCCGCTGGAAGAGAAAAAATATTTTGCCATGAGGCATCTCTGATGAGTTCCCTGATGGCTTCCCAGTCAACCTTTTTGTAATACCTCGTTGTTTTGAGTTGTGGGTCTTCAGTTTTAGGACAAGAATTTAGGGGGATTTCTACCATTATCACAGCGTGATCAACATTCCAGAGTGGGCTGTGGGCATTTGTTGTACAATCATCGGGAACTGTTGTCAGAAATAGATCTAGAAGTGAGGCATGTTGATCTTGCTGGTCTGGGAAATGTGTCATCTGAGATAGGGAATGGGATATAGAGAAGCTATGTGTTGTGCTACCAGCTACGTCTGTGTAATTAAAGAATCCAAGCCAGTTACTGTGTTGAGGGAGAATGCTATATCTATGCTGTCAGAGACTTTGTTTATTAGGGTTCAGTCCTGGGTTGAGGGAGAACGGTAGAGAAAATACAAGTAACTAATATTATATTGCATATTTAGCACATATGAAGCACATAAAGGCCTGGTCGTCTGATTCTAGTTTTATTTCTCTAGTCAGGGGGAGGGTGTTAACGAATATAGACTCCAAGCCCATGCATATGTCTGTCCGAGTCCTTACGGCAGAGCGAGAGATAACCAGGCATGTTAAAGTGGTTAGCAGGGATGAAGGAGTGTAGGTTAGTTTCATTTCATGCTAAGATATCCGGGGTGTTTACAAGGAGAAATGATTCAACATCATCTAAGTTAGTTCTGAGCCCACGGATATTCATAAATGCAAGCCTCAAGGGAGGAGGCAGGTTGGTTTTCTTTGAGTTTGGTTCTGGTTTAAATGTAACTTTTGCTTAAGCTGTCATTTCATTTTATTGATTTAATTTAAAGTTTCAGTTAGGGTGAGTGAGGGTTGCTGGACAAGTGGTTGTGCAGAATATGACCTGCAATACAAGTAGACCATCAGCTGTCCTCACCCACAGGATTGTAGCCTCAGGAAAGCCCACCGGGAATGAGTACAGGGTCCCTTTCCATGCGTGACATGGCACTACAAACATCCCGATATTATACAACTGTTGATGGAGCAGCCGCTCAAAGCGCTACCAAAGAGTTAGTGCTCCTGTACTATAAGTTGGAAACAGCAACCAGGAAACTGTCAATCCGGTACCCTCAATCCATTAGGCAAAGTCAGCCCAGTCCACTGCACCGGCATATATGGTACTGAAGCACCCCCACAGTGTCCAGTTTAGGGGGATAGGGAGCGGGGGGAAAAAACGGCGTTCATTGCCCTAGTCAGGAAACAAGGCCAACCACTGGTTGATTCTGACGAGTACCTGTGAAAGCACCTCTACGCCTGGCTAATAGGCAAAGCCGAGCTATAGACATTGCCTATCTCCTCCTTAAGCAATTTAGGTTTGCCAACCAGTAATTTGTTTAAGTCACCAGCTTTAGGAAGGTTGTGATCCAGGACTGAAGAGGCCTCCCTCTCCTAGGTTTAGCTTCAGTTTTCCTTCTAGACGGATGACCTGGGAAGATCTACAGGTCCATCAGCACCGAGAGGGTTTGCCCCGCGCCTGAGTCCTAATCCAGGTATTTCTGTGACCCTGCATGGGTAGTTAATATTAATCAGTTATTTAGGTTAATAGCTACTGAAAAATTACACTTAACAAAGAGATTAAAAGGACATTACTATGCTTTCCATTGGAGAGGGGATAGGCAAAAATTCATGCAGTGGAAGTAACTAAATTTGCAGCAGCATTGGTTTGAGAGAGACGAGTTAATGTATGGTTAAAATATAGTTTTGTTAGTTTAGGAATAGGATAACATGTTGAAGTATGATTTACTTAATATTAGAAATTAAAATTTGGTGCCCAAAATTTAATATTTAATACGACTGAAAGATAAGATATATGCTCAATATAGATACAAGAAAACATTTGATTCGAAGTACAGTTTAGTACAGGTATGCCCGAAAGATATAAGTTATGGCGTATTCTGTAAGTATGATTAAATATAGATAGATGGATAAGTGGCCTGTTTTCACTGTATACGAATGTATGGAATTTTAGACATTGAGTATGTTGTCTTCAGACTTCTAGCAAGGAAAATGGCATCGCCTTTCTCTTAATATCCAGAAGTTTGTATTACAATGAGTATCGTTTCAGTCTGTACATAAATTATTGCAGTAGGATCTCCTATCAAAAGAAAGATATTAAGGGTTGCTGTTCATTATAGATCACTTTAAATCTATGTACAGGACTATGGCTAGGAAGTATTTACTTAGAAGCTTAGTTTTGGGATAAGGCTATAATAAAAGCATGCCTTAGAAATCTTTAGGTGTTAATGTGTATCGATTTACGAAAAGTTAGTCTATTAAGGTTGAGGGTTGAGAGGTAGGACCCCTCTTAGTTAGTCTGTTAAGGTTGAGGGTTGAGAACTAGGACCCCTTCTAAGTTAGTCTGTTAAGGTTGAGGGTTGAGAGCTAGGACCCCTCTAAGTTAGTCTGTTATGGTTGAGGGTTGAGAGCTAGGACCCCTCTAAGTTAGTCTGTTATGGTTGAGGGTTGAGAGCTAGGACCCCTCTAAGTTAGTCTGTTATGGTTGAGGGTTGAGAGCTAGGACCCCTTCTAAGTTAGTCTGTTAAGGTTTAGGGTTGAGAGCTAGGACCCCTTCTAAGTTAGTCTGTTATGGTTGAGGGTTGAGAGCTAGGACCCCTTCTAAGTTAGTCTGTTATGGTTGAGGATTGAGAGCTAGGACCCCTCTAAGTTAGTCTGTTATGGTTGAGGGTTGAGAGCTAGGACCCCTCTAAGTTAGTCTGTTAAGGTTGAGTGTTGAGAGCTAGGACCCCTCTGTTAGTCTGTTAAGGTTGAGGGTTGAGAGCTAGGACCCCTCTTAGTTAGTCTGTTAAGGTTGAGGGTTGAGAGCTAGGACCCCTTCTAAGTTAGTCTGTTAAGGTTGAGGGTTGAGAGCTCGGACCCCTCTAAGTTAGTCTGTTATGGTTGAGGGTTGAGAGCTAGGACCCCTATTAGTTAGTCTGTTAAAGTTGAGGGTTGAGAGCTAGGACCCCTTCTAAGTTAGTCTGTTAAGGTTGAGGGTTGAGAGCTCGGACCCCTCTAAGTTAGTCTGTTATGGTTGAGGGTTGAGAGCTAGGACCCCTATTAGTTAGTCTGTTAAGGTTGAGGGTTGAGAGCTAGGACCCCTCTTAGTTAGTCTGTTAAGGTTGAGGGTTGAGAGCTAGGACCCCTCTTAGTTAGTCTGTTAAGGTTGAGTGTTGAGAGCTAGGACCCCTTCTAAGTTAGTCTGTTAAGGTTGAGGGTTGAGAGCTAGGACCCCTCTAAGTTAGTCTGTTATGGTTGAGGGTTGAGAGCTAGGACCCCTCTTAGTTAGTCTGTTAAGGTTGAGGGTTGAGAGCTAGGACCCCTCTTAGTTAGTCTGTTAAGGTTGAGGGTTGAGAGCTAGGACCCCTCTTAGTTAGTCTGTTAAGGTTGAGGGTTGAGAGCTAGGACCCCTCTTAGTTAGTCTGTTAAGGTTTAGGGTTGAGAGCTAGGACCCCTCTAAGTTAGTCTGTTATGGTGGAGGGTTGAGAGCTAGGACCCCTCTAAGTTAGTCTGTTATGGTTGAGGGTTGAGAGCTAGGACCCCTTCTAAGTTAGTCTGTTATGGTTGAGGGTTGAGAGCTAGGACCCCTCTTAGTTAGTCTGTTAAGGTTGAGGGTTGAGAGCTAGGACCCCTCTTAGTTAGTCTGTTAAGGTTGAGGGTTGAGAGCTAGGACCCCTTCTAAGTTAGTCTGTTAAGGTTGAGGGTTGAGAGCTAGGACCCCTCTTAGTTAGTCTGTTAAGGTTGAGGGTTGAGAGCTAGGACCCCTCTAAGTTAGTCTGTTATGGTTGAGGGTTGAGAGCTAGGACCCCTCTAAGTTAGTCTGTTAAGGTTGAGTGTTGAGAGCTAGGACCCCTCTAAGTTAGTCTGTTAAGGTTGAGGGTTGAGAGCTAGGACCCCTCTTAGTTAGTCTGTTAGGTTGAAGGTTGAGAACTAGGACCCCTTCTAAGTTAGTCTGTTAAGGTTGAGGGTTGAGAGCTAGGACCCCTCTAAGTTAGTCTGTTATGGTTGAGGGTTTAGAGCTAGGACCCCTCTTAGTTAGTCTGTTAAGGTTGAGGGTTGAGAGTTAGGACCCCTCTTAGTTAGTCTGTTAGGGTTGAGAGCTAGGACCCCTTCTAAGTTAGTCTGTTAAGGTTGAGGGTTGAGAGCTAGGACCCCTTCTAAGTTAGTCTGTTAAGGTTGAGGGTTGAGAGTTAGGACCCCTCTTAGTTAGTCTGTTATGGTTGAGGGTTGAGAGCTAGGACCCCTTTGTTAGTCTGTTAAGGTTGAGGGTTGAGAGCTAGGACCCCTCTTAGTTAGTCTGTTAAGGTTGAGGGTTGAGAGCTAGGACCCCTCTAAGTTAGTCTGTTATGGTTGAGGGTTGAGAGCTAGGACCCCTATTAGTTAGTCTGTTAAAGTTGAGGGTTGAGAGCTAGGACCCCTCTTAGTTAGTCTGTTAAGGTTGAGGGTTGAGAGCTAGGACCCCTCTTAGTTAGTCTGTTAAGGTTGAGTGTTGAGAGCTAGGACCCCTTCTAAGTTAGTCTGTTAAGGTTGAGGGTTGAGAGCTAGGACCCCTTCTAAGTTAGTCTGTTAAGGTTGAGGGTTGAGAGTTAGGACCCCTCTTAGTTAGTCTGTTAGGGTTGAGAGCTAGAACCCCTCTTAGTTAGTCTGTTAAGGTTGAGGGTTGAGAGCTAGGACCCCTTCTAAGTTAGTCTGTTAAGGTTGAGGGTTGAGAGTTAGGACCCCTCTTAGTTAGTCTGTTATGGTTGAGGGTTGAGAGCTAGGACCCCTCTTAGTTAGTCTGTTAAGGTTGAGGGTTGAGAGCTAGGACCCCTCTTAGTTAGTCTGTTAAGGTTGAGGGTTGAGAGCTAGGACCCCTCTTAGTTAGTCTGTTAAGGTTGAGGGTTGAGAGCTAGGACCCCTTCTAAGTTAGTCTGTTAAGGTTGAGGGTTGAGAGCTAGGACCCCTCTTAGTTAGTCTGTTAAGGTTGAGGGTTGAGAGCTAGGACCCCTCTAAGTTAGTCTGTTATGGTTGAGGGTTGAGAGCTAGGACCCCTCTAAGTTAGTCTGTTAAGGTTGAGTGTTGAGAGCTAGGACCCCTCTAAGTTAGTCTGTTAAGGTTGAGGGTTGAGAGCTAGGACCCCTCTTAGTTAGTCTGTTAGGTTGAAGGTTGAGAACTAGGACCCCTTCTAAGTTAGTCTGTTAAGGTTGAGGGTTGAGAGCTAGGACCCCTCTTAGTTAGTCTGTTATGGTTGAGGGTTGAGAGCTAGGACCCCTCTTAGTTAGTCTGTTAAGGTTGAGGGTTGAGAGTTAGGACCCCTCTTAGTTAGTCTGTTAGGGTTGAGAGCTAGGACCCCTTCTAAGTTAGTCTGTTAAGGTTGAGGGTTGAGAGCTAGGACCCCTTCTAAGTTAGTCTGTTAAGGTTGAGGGTTGAGAGTTAGGACCCCTCTTAGTTAGTCTGTTATGGTTGAGGGTTGAGAGCTAGGACCCCTTTGTTAGTCTGTTAAGGTTGAGGGTTGAGAGCTAGGACCTCTCTTAGTTAGTCTGTTAAGGTTGAGGGTTGAGAGCTAGGACCCCTCTAAGTTAGTCTGTTATGGTTGAGGGTTGAGAGCTAGGACCCCTATTAGTTAGTCTGTTATGGTTGAGGGTTGAGAGCTAGGACCCCTCTTAGTTAGTCTGTTAAGGTTGAGGGTTGAGAGCTAGGACGCCTCTTAGTTAGTCTGTTAAGGTTGAGGGTTGAGAGCTAGGACCCCTCTTAGTTAGTCTGTTAAGGTTGAGGGTTGAGAGCTAGGACCCCTCTTTGTCTGTTAAGGTTGAGGGTTGAGAGCTAGGACCCCTCTTAGTTAGTCTGTTATGGTTGAGGGTTGAGAGCTAGGACCCCTCTTAGTTAGTCTGTTAAGGTTGAGGGTTGAGAGTTAGGACCCCTCTTAGTTAGTCTGTTAGGGTTGAGAGCTAGGACCCCTTCTAAGTTAGTCTGTTAAGGTTGAGGGTTGAGAGCTAGGACCCCTTCTAAGTTAGTCTGTTAAGGTTGAGGGTTGAGAGTTAGGACCCCTCTTAGTTAGTCTGTTATGGTTGAGGGTTGAGAGCTAGGACCCCTTTGTTAGTCTGTTAAGGTTGAGGGTTGAGAGCTAGGACCTCTCTTAGTTAGTCTGTTAAGGTTGAGGGTTGAGAGCTAGGACCCCTCTAAGTTAGTCTGTTATGGTTGAGGGTTGAGAGCTAGGACCCCTATTAGTTAGTCTGTTATGGTTGAGGGTTGAGAGCTAGGACCCCTCTTAGTTAGTCTGTTAAGGTTGAGGGTTGAGAGCTAGGACGCCTCTTAGTTAGTCTGTTAAGGTTGAGGGTTGAGAGCTAGGACCCCTCTTAGTTAGTCTGTTAAGGTTGAGGGTTGAGAGCTAGGACCCCTCTTAGTTAGTCTGTTAAGGTTGAGGGTTGAGAGCTAGGACCCCTCTTTGTCTGTTAAGGTTGAGGGTTGAGAGCTAGGACCCCTCTAAGTTAGTCTGTTATGGTTGAGGGTTGAGAGCTAGGACCCCTCTTAGTTAGTCTGTTAAGGTTGAGGGTTGAGAGCTAGGACCCCTTCTAAGTTAGTCTGTTAAGGTTGAGGGTTGAGAGCTCGGACCCCTCTAAGTTAGTCTGTTATGGTTGAGGGTTGAGAGCTAGGACCCCTATTAGTTAGTCTGTTAAAGTTGAGGGTTGAGAGCTAGGACCCCTTCTAAGTTAGTCTGTTAAGGTTGAGGGTTGAGAGCTCGGACCCCTCTAAGTTAGTCTGTTATGGTTGAGGGTTGAGAGCTAGGACCCCTATTAGTTAGTCTGTTAAGGTTGAGGGTTGAGAGCTAGGACCCCTCTTAGTTAGTCTGTTAAGGTTGAGGGTTGAGAGCTAGGACCCCTCTTAGTTAGTCTGTTAAGGTTGAGTGTTGAGAGCTAGGACCCCTTCTAAGTTAGTCTGTTAAGGTTGAGGGTTGAGAGCTAGGACCCCTCTAAGTTAGTCTGTTATGGTTGAGGGTTGAGAGCTAGGACCCCTCTTAGTTAGTCTGTTAAGGTTGAGGGTTGAGAGCTAGGACCCCTCTTAGTTAGTCTGTTAAGGTTGAGGGTTGAGAGCTAGGACCCCTCTTAGTTAGTCTGTTAAGGTTGAGGGTTGAGAGCTAGGACCCCTCTTAGTTAGTCTGTTAAGGTTTAGGGTTGAGAGCTAGGACCCCTCTAAGTTAGTCTGTTATGGTGGAGGGTTGAGAGCTAGGACCCCTCTAAGTTAGTCTGTTATGGTTGAGGGTTGAGAGCTAGGACCCCTTCTAAGTTAGTCTGTTATGGTTGAGGGTTGAGAGCTAGGACCCCTCTTAGTTAGTCTGTTAAGGTTGAGGGTTGAGAGCTAGGACCCCTCTTAGTTAGTCTGTTAAGGTTGAGGGTTGAGAGCTAGGACCCCTTCTAAGTTAGTCTGTTAAGGTTGAGGGTTGAGAGCTAGGACCCCTCTTAGTTAGTCTGTTAAGGTTGAGGGTTGAGAGCTAGGACCCCTCTAAGTTAGTCTGTTATGGTTGAGGGTTGAGAGCTAGGACCCCTCTAAGTTAGTCTGTTAAGGTTGAGTGTTGAGAGCTAGGACCCCTCTAAGTTAGTCTGTTAAGGTTGAGGGTTGAGAGCTAGGACCCCTCTTAGTTAGTCTGTTAGGTTGAAGGTTGAGAACTAGGACCCCTTCTAAGTTAGTCTGTTAAGGTTGAGGGTTGAGAGCTAGGACCCCTCTAAGTTAGTCTGTTATGGTTGAGGGTTTAGAGCTAGGACCCCTCTTAGTTAGTCTGTTAAGGTTGAGGGTTGAGAGTTAGGACCCCTCTTAGTTAGTCTGTTAGGGTTGAGAGCTAGGACCCCTTCTAAGTTAGTCTGTTAAGGTTGAGGGTTGAGAGCTAGGACCCCTTCTAAGTTAGTCTGTTAAGGTTGAGGGTTGAGAGTTAGGACCCCTCTTAGTTAGTCTGTTATGGTTGAGGGTTGAGAGCTAGGACCCCTTTGTTAGTCTGTTAAGGTTGAGGGTTGAGAGCTAGGACCCCTCTTAGTTAGTCTGTTAAGGTTGAGGGTTGAGAGCTAGGACCCCTCTAAGTTAGTCTGTTATGGTTGAGGGTTGAGAGCTAGGACCCCTATTAGTTAGTCTGTTAAAGTTGAGGGTTGAGAGCTAGGACCCCTCTTAGTTAGTCTGTTAAGGTTGAGGGTTGAGAGCTAGGACCCCTCTTAGTTAGTCTGTTAAGGTTGAGTGTTGAGAGCTAGGACCCCTTCTAAGTTAGTCTGTTAAGGTTGAGGGTTGAGAGCTAGGACCCCTTCTAAGTTAGTCTGTTAAGGTTGAGGGTTGAGAGTTAGGACCCCTCTTAGTTAGTCTGTTAGGGTTGAGAGCTAGAACCCCTCTTAGTTAGTCTGTTAAGGTTGAGGGTTGAGAGCTAGGACCCCTTCTAAGTTAGTCTGTTAAGGTTGAGGGTTGAGAGTTAGGACCCCTCTTAGTTAGTCTGTTATGGTTGAGGGTTGAGAGCTAGGACCCCTCTTAGTTAGTCTGTTAAGGTTGAGGGTTGAGAGCTAGGACCCCTCTTAGTTAGTCTGTTAAGGTTGAGGGTTGAGAGCTAGGACCCCTCTTAGTTAGTCTGTTAAGGTTGAGGGTTGAGAGCTAGGACCCCTTCTAAGTTAGTCTGTTAAGGTTGAGGGTTGAGAGCTAGGACCCCTCTTAGTTAGTCTGTTAAGGTTGAGGGTTGAGAGCTAGGACCCCTCTAAGTTAGTCTGTTATGGTTGAGGGTTGAGAGCTAGGACCCCTCTAAGTTAGTCTGTTAAGGTTGAGTGTTGAGAGCTAGGACCCCTCTAAGTTAGTCTGTTAAGGTTGAGGGTTGAGAGCTAGGACCCCTCTTAGTTAGTCTGTTAGGTTGAAGGTTGAGAACTAGGACCCCTTCTAAGTTAGTCTGTTAAGGTTGAGGGTTGAGAGCTAGGACCCCTCTTAGTTAGTCTGTTATGGTTGAGGGTTGAGAGCTAGGACCCCTCTTAGTTAGTCTGTTAAGGTTGAGGGTTGAGAGTTAGGACCCCTCTTAGTTAGTCTGTTAGGGTTGAGAGCTAGGACCCCTTCTAAGTTAGTCTGTTAAGGTTGAGGGTTGAGAGCTAGGACCCCTTCTAAGTTAGTCTGTTAAGGTTGAGGGTTGAGAGTTAGGACCCCTCTTAGTTAGTCTGTTATGGTTGAGGGTTGAGAGCTAGGACCCCTTTGTTAGTCTGTTAAGGTTGAGGGTTGAGAGCTAGGACCTCTCTTAGTTAGTCTGTTAAGGTTGAGGGTTGAGAGCTAGGACCCCTCTAAGTTAGTCTGTTATGGTTGAGGGTTGAGAGCTAGGACCCCTATTAGTTAGTCTGTTATGGTTGAGGGTTGAGAGCTAGGACCCCTCTTAGTTAGTCTGTTAAGGTTGAGGGTTGAGAGCTAGGACGCCTCTTAGTTAGTCTGTTAAGGTTGAGGGTTGAGAGCTAGGACCCCTCTTAGTTAGTCTGTTAAGGTTGAGGGTTGAGAGCTAGGACCCCTCTTTGTCTGTTAAGGTTGAGGGTTGAGAGCTAGGACCCCTCTTAGTTAGTCTGTTATGGTTGAGGGTTGAGAGCTAGGACCCCTCTTAGTTAGTCTGTTAAGGTTGAGGGTTGAGAGTTAGGACCCCTCTTAGTTAGTCTGTTAGGGTTGAGAGCTAGGACCCCTTCTAAGTTAGTCTGTTAAGGTTGAGGGTTGAGAGCTAGGACCCCTTCTAAGTTAGTCTGTTAAGGTTGAGGGTTGAGAGTTAGGACCCCTCTTAGTTAGTCTGTTATGGTTGAGGGTTGAGAGCTAGGACCCCTTTGTTAGTCTGTTAAGGTTGAGGGTTGAGAGCTAGGACCTCTCTTAGTTAGTCTGTTAAGGTTGAGGGTTGAGAGCTAGGACCCCTCTAAGTTAGTCTGTTATGGTTGAGGGTTGAGAGCTAGGACCCCTATTAGTTAGTCTGTTATGGTTGAGGGTTGAGAGCTAGGACCCCTCTTAGTTAGTCTGTTAAGGTTGAGGGTTGAGAGCTAGGACGCCTCTTAGTTAGTCTGTTAAGGTTGAGGGTTGAGAGCTAGGACCCCTCTTAGTTAGTCTGTTAAGGTTGAGGGTTGAGAGCTAGGACCCCTCTTAGTTAGTCTGTTAAGGTTGAGGGTTGAGAGCTAGGACCCCTCTTTGTCTGTTAAGGTTGAGGGTTGAGAGCTAGGACCCCTCTAAGTTAGTCTGTTATGGTTGAGGGTTGAGAGCTAGGACCCCTCTTAGTTAGTCTGTTAGGGTTGAGAGCTAGAACCCCTCTTAGTTAGTCTGTTAAGGTTTAGGGTTGAGAGCTAGGACCCCTTCTAAGTTAGTCTGTTAAGGTTGAGGGTTGAGAGTTAGGACCCCTCTTAGTTAGTCTGTTATGGTTGAGGGTTGAGAGCTAGGACCCCACTAAGTTAGTCTGTTAAGGTTGAGGGTTGAGAGCTAGGACCCCTCTTAGTTAGTCTGTTAAGGTTGAGTGTTGAGAGCTAGGACCCCTTCTAAGTTAGTCCGTTAAGGTTGAGGGTTGAGAGCTAGGACCCCTCTTAGTTAGTCTGTTAAGGTTGAGGGTTGATAGCTAGGACCCCTTCTAAGTTGGTCTGTTAAGGTTGAGGGTTGAGAGCTAGGACCCCTCTTAGTTAGTCTGTTAAGGTTGAGGGTTGATAGCTAGGACCCCTTCTAAGTTGGTCTGTTTAGGTTGAAGGTTGAGAGCTAGGACCCCTCTAAGTTAGTCTGTTAAGGTTGAGGGTTGAGAGCTAGGACCCCTCTAAGTTAGTCTGTTATGGTTGAGGATTGAGAGCTAAGACCCCTCTTAGTTAGTCTGTTAAGGTTGAGGGTTGAGAGCTAGGACCCCTCTTAGTTAGTCTGTTAAGGTTGAGGGTTGTGAGCTAGGACCCCTCTTAGTTAGTCTGTTAAGGTTGAGGGTTGAGAGCTAGGACCCCTCTAAGTTAGTCTGTTAAGGTTGAGGGTTGAGAGCTAGGACCCCTCTAAGTTAGTCTGTTAAGGTTGAGGGTTGAGAGCTAGGACCCCTCTAAGTTAGTCTTTTAAGGTTGAGGGTTGAGAGCTAGGACCCCTTCTAAGTTAGTCTGTTAAGGTTGAGAGTTGAGAGCTAGGACCCCTCTAAGTCTGTTATGGTTGAGGGTTGAGAGCTAGGACCCCTCTTAGTTAGTCTGTTAGGGTTGAGAGCTAGGACCCCTCTTAGTTAGTCTGTTATGGTTGAGGGTTGAGAGCTAGGACCCCTCTTAGTTAGTCTGTTAAGGTTGAGGGTTGAGAGCTAGGACCCCTCTTAGTTAATATGTTAAGGTTGAGTGTTGAGAGCTAGGACCCCTCTTAGTTAGTCCGTTAAGGTTGAGGGTTGAGAGCTAGGACCCCTCTTAGTTAGTCTGTTAAGGTTGAGGGTTGAGAGCTAGGACCCCTTCTAAGTTGGTCTGTTAAGGTTGAGGGTTGAGAGCTAGGACCCCTCTAAGGTAGTCTGTTATGGTTGAGGATTGAGAGCTAGGACCCCTCTTAGTCTGTTAAGGTTGAGGGTTGAGAGCTAGGACCCCTCTAAGTTAGTCTGTTAAGGTTGAGGGTTTAGAGCTAGGACCCCTCCAAGTTAGTCTGTTAAGGTTGAGGGTTGATAGCTAGGACCCCTTCTAAGTTGGTCTGTTTAGGTTGAAGGTTGAGAGCTAGGACCCCTCTAAGTTAGTCTGTTAAGGTTGAGGGTTGAGAGCTAGGACCCCTCTAAGTTAGTCTGTTATGGTTGAGGATTGAGAGCTAGGACCCCTCTTAGTTAGTCTGTTAAGGTTGAGGGTTGAGAGCTAGGACCCCTCTTAGTTAGTCTGTTAAGGTTGAGGGTTGTGAGCTAGGACCCCTCTTAGTTAGTCTGTTAAGGTTGAGGGTTGAGAGCTAGGACTCCTCTAAGTTAGTCTGTTAAGGTTGAGGGTTGAGAGCTAGGACCCCTCTAAGTTAGTCTTTTAAGGTTGAGGGTTGAGAGCTAGGACCCCCTCTAAGTTAGTCTGTTAAGGTTGAGAGTTGAGAGCTAGGACCCCTCTAAGTCTGTTATGGTTGAGGGTTGAGAGCTAGGACCCCTCTTAGTTAGTCTGTTAGGGTTGAGAGCTAGGACCCCTCTTAGTTAGTCTGTTATGGTTGAGGGTTGAGAGCTAGGACCCCTCTAAGTTAGTCTGTTAAGGTTGAGGGTTGAGAGCTAGGACCCCTCTTAGTTAATATGTTAAGGTTGAGTGTTGAGAGCTAGGACCCCTCTTAGTTAGTCCGTTAAGGTTGAGGGTTGAGAGCTAGGACCCCTCTTAGTTAGTCTGTTAAGGTTGAGAGCTAGGACCCCTTCTAAGTTGGTCTGTTAAGGTTGAGGGTTGAGAGCTAGGACCCCTCTAAGTTAGTCTGTTATGGTTGAGGATTGAGAGCTAGGACCCCTCTTAGTCTGTTAAGGTTGAGGGTTGAGAGCTAGGACCCCTCTAAGTTAGTCTGTTAAGGTTGAGAGCTAGGACCCCTCCAAGTTAGTCTGTTAAGGTTGAGGGTTGAGAGCTAGGACCCCTCTAAGTTAGTCTGTTAAGGTTGAGAGTTGAGAGCTAGGACCCCTCTAAGTTAGTCTGTTAAGGTTGAGGGTTGAGAGCTAGGAATCCTTAAAGTTACATGCAACCATGGTATGTTTTGCTTTATATTTTTGAAGATAATGAAGATTTTAAACATCAACAATTTTTAAATTATACATCATTTGCTTAGCCAGGCATGAATTAAAATAAAAAGTCTGAGTAATAGCAATTAGGCTGGAAAGAAGTTTTAGAAGCAATAGATAATCTGAAATCGAGAGAAAATCTGATAGCAGCAATATTTACCAGTTAGGAATCCATGTGTTTTTGTTTTTTTTATCGACTATGAGAGTCGTTCACTTTAAGCGACATATAGTTATAATTCGGGTTCTTTTATTTCAAGCGGGTGAGTTTATATGTAGAATAATCTATTTGAATGAAAGTAAATATGCATATCGACATAGCCCAATAAAAAGCAATGAGATCTTAAATCCAATGCATGGAGAAGCAAGGTTTAATAAAAAGTTTTGTTGTCCTCTAAATAAGCTAGCATAAACTGGAGGGATTCCCCCCCTACACACACACACACATCAATGAAATATGGCAAAAGTTTAGACAGGAAATTGTTTTAAAATAAGTGAAGTAAGAATGGTTAAAATATGCTTGAGAAATAACAAAAATAAAATAAAACTGGACAGAATGATATATATACACACACAAGAAAATAGGGTTAAATTTAGTTTGACTTTTTAAGAATTGTGCAGATAAAATATACTTAGCTTAAGATTAACGTCTTCGAGGCATGGGTTCCTGTTTGGGCAGCGTAGAAAAATGCAAGCATAAAAAGTAATATGATTAAGATTAAAGTAAAAGAACAAGTTGTTAACTGGAAAAGAAAAAGACAAGATATTCTAGTAAAAAATATAATAAATTTATAACTTAAAATATTGCAGCAATTAGAATTGATTATATAATGTTAAATTGAATCTTTAAAAACTTGTCTACCTCCAAGGTGTGTCAGCCTGATCTCCTCCCTGCTGAGCTAGCTCGTTCTCTATAACGATATTAGCAGAAGTTTGTTTGGAGTTGAGAGAAGGTGCGTTACGTATACAGAAGTTTGGAAGTTGGAAGTTTGGACAACAATTTGGAGTTGAGAGAAGGTGCGTTACCCAGGAAATTATTGGGGTGATGGGCGGAAGAAATAACACTCAAATTATTGAATTATAGGTTGATAACGAAATAGCTCTAACTAAACATGTAAGAATTTTTATTTATAACTAGATTTTCGATTAAAAAAAAAATCGATTTGAAATAAAAAAAACAAAAAAAACAACAAAAACAAAACGTCTGTTTACGCCATGTTATCGCTTCTGCTTCTACTATCTACTATATACTACAGAAGTCTTGATTCAGATTCATAACGATTTTTTTGGATATTATGTTTTTAAATTGTTACGTTCCACTAGAGAAAACACTGTTCAATCATCTTTTTAACGAATAAACATAGTAAAAAGATTGTTTTATTTAATAGTGAGTGTCCGAAGAAAATTATTTTCAAAATTTTCAATACTCATCATTTTGAAATATTTTTTTAACACAACAAAAAAACGAGTCATCAAATGAATTTCGGACACTCAAAATTATTAAAAATGACATCTCTTTTGGCTAATTTCCAAATTTCATTAAAAGATTCTTCACAGAAACATGGTACGAATGTTTAGAAATCAGGGTGGGTCGTTACAAAATCTTACCGAAAATGCTGTTTTATGATGTTCACATTTGCTTAAAACTCTAAAAATATATAATGTATGTTATTATTTACTAATTCATTTGAAAGTATATTCATTTCTGAACAAAACGGTGGTATTTTGAAGACTTTAAGTGCTTTGGTTTTTAAAATATGACTATTTAAGCAGAAACCCCTTGAAATCTGTGATTATCCAAAGCGTTTTAACAGCCATGCGTATTGCTACATATACCAGGCAGAGGAATCTATAGTGGTAGCCCTAGATATATCTAAAGTCTGTTTAAAAATGAATATATTGCAATATTTCTTTGGTGTTATTGTAGATTAATACCTTGGTGGTATTTTGAAGACTTTAAGTGCTTTGGTTTTTAAAATATGACTGTTTAAGCAGAAACCCCTTGAAATCTGTGATTATCCAAAGCGTTTTAACGGCCATGCGTATTGCTACATATACCAGGCAGAGGAATCTATAGTGGTAGCCTTAGATATATCTAAAGTCTGTTTAAAAATGAATATATTGCAATATTTCTTTGGTGTTATTGTAGATTAATACCTTACATTACCCCACCTTCTGACCACGTCTCCACAATATATGATTTTACTTTTGTAGGCAATTACATGTGAACACTTTGAAAAACTTTAATAAAAGATAAACAAATACTATTTTAGAATTTAATGTAAAATGATTCCCCATTTTGAGCAATTGCAGCATTTTAGGACAGTTGACCATTTTTTTTTTTTTTTTTATAGGAGATAAATCATGTGTGCTTTTTTTTTTTTTTCCTAAAGATGATTATGTGGTTTTAAGAGGGTCTTTGTGCAATTATGAGAGGGTGGGTAGATTGCCACTCTGACTTTGGGTTAATGATAGAGCTAAAGGAAATTATGTGTGAACAGCCTGAATACTTGATGGAAACAAAAAAAAACAATTTTAGAATTTAGAGTGGGGGTTGGTTTCACAAATTTAATATAAAATAAAATTCACCATTTCAAGACCATTCTAACATTTGAGATTGCTTTAATTATATATTCTGATAACCGAATAGCTCTAATTAAACTAAGTATGTTCTGATAACAAAATAGTTCTAACTAAATATATAAGAACATTTTTTTTATATTCATATTTTCATTTTCTTAATTTTTAATTCATTCTAATGAAATTAATAAAAAACAGTCTGTTTACAACAATCATTTGTTTACAGCAATACTATCGCTGATAGTATTGCTGCTGCTACAAATAGTTTTTAGATTCTTTTTTAAAATAGAACAATATTTTTCCAGGTATCATGATTTTAAATTGCTCACTACCACAAGAGAAAACAGGTTACTCTTACCGAAAACGTTGTTTTATGATGTAAACATTTTTATCATATTATTTCTTTGATTGGACCAAGACCTCACAGATATTATCATGTGGCAAATTTAGCTTTTTAAAATGAAACAACGAATTGACTGTTTGTGCATGCGCAATTAACAAACAGCAACATTACTTGTCCCTTCAAACAAAACAACATTTCTACATGAAATAATTGACAAATTTTTTTAACCTGTCAATATTATGTGTCAGAGATTGTTCTTTCTTCTAATGGTACCTGATTTATGCCGGTCTGATGTGGATGACAACAGTTTTTAGCGGATATACAAACACACTAATGACTGAGATTTATATAATAGACTAACAGGATGGGATGTGGGGGGCTGCCTGATCATAAAATCTGGTTAAATAAAAAAAAAAGTGGGACTTAGGTGCCATTAGCTAAAAATTAAACTGAAAGCAAGATTTTGTAAGCAAGAAAAAAAAAATGAAGCATGTTGGGTGCAAACTCACATAACTAAAGTTAATAACTGAACGCTTTTATCGATGGCCCATAAGAACGCTTTTATCGATGGCCCATAAGAACGCTTTTATCGATGGCCCATACTCAGATGCTTATTATGCATATGCATATTATTATGCAAATTTAGCTATTAAAAACAAAAGAACATATCTACGATTCATGCATGGGTTATTCCGTGTCAAGTCATCCTTAAATTTTGGAACTCATATCCACAGATCTTGCTACAGTTAGCACTGCAGAGAGACAGCATATTAATGAAGAAATCGTGAAAATTTGATCATGTAACTCAAAATGGTTTCCGACTTAGTGTTTTTCATTTTGCCAAAGTCGCATGATGCGACAGGCGAGTAACAATTTTGTGATGTCATCTTTGAGTATTTTTTAATTGAAATTGAATTGAATATTTAATTGAGTTTTTTAATTGAAAGATCGAAAATTAGAAGTATTTTGATTGAAAGATCGAAAATTAGAAGTATTTTGATTGAAAGATCGAAAATTAGAAGTATTTTGATTGAAAGATCAAAAATTAGAAGTATTTTGATTGAAAGATCGAAAATTAGAAGTATTTTGATTGAAAGATCGAAAATTAGAAGTATTTTGATTGAAAGATCGAAAATTAGAAGTATTTTGATTGAAAGATCGAAAATTAGAAGTATTTTGATTGAAAGATCGAAAATTAGAAGTATTTTGATTGAAAGATCGAAAATTAGAAGTATTTTGATTGAAAGATCGAAAATTAGAAGTATTTTGATTGAAAGATCGAAAATTAGAAGTATTTTGATTGAAAGATCGAAAATTAGAAGTATTTTGATTGAAAGATCGAAAATTAGAAGTATTTTAATTGAAAGATCGAAAATTCATCCAAGTAAGTTTTTTGACCTAAGGAATCCAAAAATGGTATCAGATTTGCTCTAAAATGAAGCCTTATAGAGATATTAAGGGTTTTTGAATTTTTCCACATGTGCCTAAAGATCAAATAGAAAAAAGTGTGTAACTGGCATGGTAATGCATTATTTTTTTTCATATATTTTTTTTAGATACAATAAATGACCTCTGGATCAAAACTGATTAAATGTTCTTGTTCCACTTCCACACACCAACATTGTCGGTTAACGGATCCTGCTAGTAGGGAGCCTGCCCCTCTCTCACAAAAAAATAAACTACAGTTATTGTTGGTGGCTGTGCTGTCTCTGAACAGTTGCGGATGCTGACAATTGTGACCGAAATTAAATATTCTGGCTTTCGCTAGTGATTAGTGATGATTTGGGCCGATAACGTGCAGGTACTGTTTGAATTTAAAAAGCAATTAAGGGAATGTGTAAATCAGTTTGAATTAATAAAAGTACAAAAAATGGTCAATTAGAATAATAATGGAAAATAAAGACAGAAATTTTAGAGGTTTGTAGGTCTGTCAATGGAAGTATGGAAGAAAAAAATGGAAAATATCTGAACAGTTTGATGAAATATAATATATCAACTTAAATAAACAGTTATTTAAAAAGATTTGCGATTAAAAAAAATATATAGAAATTAGCAATTTATTTTTTTAAAGGGTGGTAAAAAAAACAAAACAGTTTAGTATAAAAATAGTTTAGCAGTTTTAAAATGGAAAGAGTATATAGTGAGAGAATCCAGTAGATCATGCAGGTTTAAATAAATTATATATATAAATGAATTAGCTAAAAATAAAAGCATAACTGTTTGAAAAAAATATAATTAATTACTGACACAAATATACAAAGCGAACAAGCAATTTACTCATAGGGTAAAAGTATGTATCATTGTGACGGCATGTTTGAATTGTACATTAGCGTTCATTTAGCATGCTACTGTTATTCTGGAATATTGGAATGGCCAGAGCTCATCCAATCAAAAGGAGTGGAATTAGTTGGAGGGGGAGGGGGATTTTATTATTTTTTGTAATGTAAAGGGAAAGATTGTGATGTCAATGAGCTTAAGATCTAGTTACGAAGGGTGCAACGAAGGCCACCGAGATATAGAAGGCCTGTTAACTGAAAAATGCCTGCAGGCAATGTAGATAGAATTTGTTGAACTGGTACTGTCAATACTATATGATGGCATTTTTAAAAAGAGCATTAAAACGTTAAAAAACAAAAAACGGAACCCAATTCGATTAATAATGAAACTGAACTTTATTCAATATAAAATATAAATATTATGTAACATTACGTAATTTTAAAGCAATATACAATCTAATACTGATAAAACTTAATTATGAATTTAGGGAACAAACAAAGAAACATAAAACGCAAACAATTCTTGGCCTTCGGTTCAAGATCACAGGATAGTAGTATCTGTTATGATGCTACAATTCACCTTTTCTGTCCTCGGCTGGTGGAGGAGAAATGTTTCATGACTAGGACAATTTTTATTTTTGTTCCTATCCAGAGTGCCTCTTATTGGGGCGCTAGATTTTCTCCACAAGATTTTTTTTTTTTTTTTAATTTATTTTTTTTTATTACATTTTTACCCCAAACAAGGCATATTGCCACTTTGATGTAGGGGCTACTATCAATGACATAATCTACAGGGGTACTATGTGGGGAGTTGGGCAGCAAGATGTCAGTTCATGTTACACTTGAACTTTTGCATGCCTGTACAGTTGGGGAAGCAGGAACCCGGAAGGTAATTCCAAAGTATAATGGTTTTGGGGAAGCAACTACTGAAGTAGTAGGCTCTCACTGCTAAGGGGTGAGATTTAGCTGCTTGCCGGGTTTGTTGGGAGTATTTACGTCAAAGGGGTACGAGTGCTTTCAGTTCGTTGGAGCATTCACTGTTACAGTATTTGTAAAATAGGCAGAGGGATGCTACATTTCGTCGATGGGACAGAGGCTGAAGCTTAGATGCCAGTTCAGGACCTATCAGGTTGACAACTCTCTTTTGAACCTTGTCAGCATATATACCCATCTCACAGACAATTATATGTTGAAATATTTAAATAACTATTACTTTTAATACAGAAATTATATTTAAAGTTTTGCTTTTCTGTTCTTCTATGTTCATTTTTTTCCATGGTTTTCATCAAAATGTGTAGCATATTTTCATCAGTTACATGGTTAGCAATCCTTTACTCCGCTATAGTCTTCATTTTTATATCAGTGCAGAATACATTAATGCAGAAATGAAGTTCACATAACTACTAAAAGACAATAATACCATAATGTGAACATTGGTTAAAAACTAAGAAAATATAGTAAACACCTACGATATTAAATCAGGGTGGTGGTGAATTTGCGAGGGGGCATTATTATTTCATTCGCTAGGAGTTGTCTCACAGGACATCATCAGTGATCGCTCACTGGCAGTATACTGTCATATTCGCCGGAAACTGAGTGACAATAAGTCTCATCAAATTTCTAATGTTCTCCACCTCTTGACCACTCATGCAGATGATTGCACGCAACAGCCGTTTGCCATAGATTTCTCGTTGGCATCATCCATTGGTGTTTCCTGGGGTTTGGGTGACAAAATGCCTCCTTTGTTTTTTGTTTTTTTTGGCACTTCACAGGGAACGTGAACCCTACATAAACGGGTTTTAATTTGATGACTGCTCCCCGAGGTTTTCTTTCACTTTCTTCATATATATCTCAAACACTTGTTTTGTAATCAAGCATTTTATTTTTTGAATTTTTTTATTTCTTTAATTAGATTTGATTCATACTTTTATTTCGTGCTTGTTTTTATTTTATTTTTATTTGGTTTTATTTTTATTATTATATTTTCCACACTAATATTTTTTTTTGTTACATTTATTTTTTCATACATAATCAAATACTGCTTTTGGCCTTTTTTTGGCCTCAAATAGTACCGTCGAAAAGTTTTTGTAATTAAATAAACCAATGAAAACCTTTTGCGTATGTGCTTTTTAGGGAGCAACCATTAAATTAAAACCCATTTATGCAGGGTCCACATTCTCTGTGAAGTACTTTTTTTTAAAATTATTTTTGTTGTCGTTATAATAATAATAATGGGGCTTGTGCAGTTTACATACTGTGCTATATTTTAGATAGGATCAAGTTAAATTAAATTTTTATGGTATCTTTTTTTTTTTTCCATTAAATTGTTAGGTTAAAGTGCAGAATAGTTAGTCCCCCTCCTGTTAAGAATGGCTTTCTAAATAACATAACATCATGGTGCATACAGCAGTTATTTATAAGATAAAACACAAGAAATATGTTAACTACAATTTAATGTACTCTTTATTTTTAGTTCATATCAAAACTTTAATTAAAACTGATTAGTTAATGAATTTTTAAGATGAATTTGTGTTCGTATGTCTTGGGAGAGAATAGAGAATTTCCTATTTCATTTCCCATTCCAGCCATGTAAATTATTTACAGATAAAATGTTATAAAACAAACAAACAAAAACTTTCAAGTTTTAAATATATTTAAAAGAAATAAATTACGCCCACTGCTAAAATATTGAATTCATCAATCGTTTTAGTTATAAAAAAAAAAAAATACAACAAAAATAAAACAAAAAAAATTGTTGTGAAAAATGTTTCTGACTTTAAAATATTTGGAAATACTCAATGAAAAGTTTTATTTATTATTAAAAGAACTGACTGAAAAATATTCCCACATAAAAATTGTTTGTTTTGTAGTTGAAAAAAAATAAAATGAAATATTCGACTTCCTTTGATAGAAATAAGTTCACTTACCATTATATTTTGTTAGATTTAAATCATCCCAATGCACAAGTATAATTATAATAATAATCTAAATGGAGAATTGTTTTTTCTCTTTAGGAGAATAAAAATCATATAATTACAACAGTCACAATATAAGGCAACGAAAAATATTTTTTATGGCCACCGGAAACTTTAAGCACCTTCATGCCTTTACCTACATGCTGATCTGGGAATGACATCACGCTGTCATATTCACTGGCCTACTCTCTCGGTAGCCGTGGTGCAACCCCATATCTGTCTCAAGTGGAAAATACTTCCCGGTGATTACTAGGAGTGGTAAGAGGACTTGTTGGAAAAATAGGAACTACTTCCTCTGAAGATGGTTGCAATTGTGATGATGTTGCTCCTAGGATGAAATGTAGGATTTTATTATAACTGCTTGGGAACGCTGATCATGCGGTGATAATGGTTGAAATCGCCCTAAACTCTAGACCCAAAACTGAAGAGCCAGTGCTCAAAACAACGAGATATTATAAAAAGACTGACTGGGAAGCTATCAGAGATCTTATCAGAGACGCCCCATGGGGAAATATTTTTTCTCTTCCTGCTGAAAAGTGTGCAACCGAGACCACTGAATGGTTCAAAACTGCAATCGAAGCGCATGTTCCCATGCGGAAATTCTATAGCAAGCCCCACTCTCCCCAATGGTTTACTTCGACTTGCGCAACTGCCATTGCTCAAAGGCAGCATGCATTCCGCAGGTTTAACCGACAAACAGTTCAAACAGACAGAAGTACATAGAAGCTAGAAGTAACGTTAAGAAAGAAATAGCGACAGCTAAGAGGGAATTTACGGAAACCACTAAAAAACGCATCGAAGCACAAAAACTAGGAACTCGTGACTTCTGGAAAATCTACAACAGTGTAGTAAATAATGGGCAATCAACAATTCCCCCACTAACCAACAATCACGAGGTTCTTTGCTCAGCAACCGAGAAGGCTAACATGCTTGCCAGTCGGTTTGCCTCAAACTCCACACTGGACCCTCTAAACCACCTCCTACCTCAATTTCCTATGCGGACAGATGCCACGCTAGACGATCTGAAAATCACCCCTGCTCAGGTGCATGCTATCATAAAAAACCTTGACACTTCCAAAGCATGTGGACCCGACCTCATCCCAGCTGTGCTATTAAAAAAGTGCTCAGCCGAAGTAGCTCCAGTTCTCTCCAAACTCTACAACAAATGCCTTAATGAATCTTGCTTTCCGAGCTGTTGGAAAACTGCTTCTGTAGTACCAGTATTCAAGAATTCTGGCGAAAGAACTGACCCATTAAATTATCGCCCTATTAGTCTCCTCCCACTTTTTGCCAAAATATTTGAGACCTTAATTAACCATGCTCTAGTCCAGCACCTTACAGATGCTAAACTTCTGACCGACCATCAATATGGATTTAGACAAGCCCATTCCACGGCAGACATCCTCACTGTAATCTCTGAACGCATATACCATTCACTGGACAAAGCGGGAGAGGGCAGAGCGGTAGCTCTAGATATATCTAAGGCTTTTGACAGGGTATGGCATGAGGGTCTCCTCAGGAAGATTAGATCTTACGGTATCACTGCTAGAATACTTAACATAATTAAATCCTTCTTAGATAAGAGAAAAATCCAGGTTGTCCTCGACGGTCGTACATCTAAACAATATGATATAAATGCGGGAGTGCCCCAGGGATGTTTCCTTGGACCTCTGCTGTTCCTGATATTCATAAATGACCTCCCCGACAAAATTGCCTCTGAGATGGGTATATATGCTGATGACACCACACTCTATAGCAGGCACGACAGGAAAACAAATGAACATATATCTAAAGTAATGGCAGAAACACTAGAGGATGACCTCCAATCAGTAGTGGAATGGGGACAAAAATGGATGGTAACGTTCAATGCCACCAAGACAAAACTGGTTTCATTCAATAATTGCAAGAAACCTTCTCTACCACCTATAGCAATGGCCAACGACTCTTTATCTGAGAGTACGTCTCTCAAGCTCCTTGGCCTAACGTTCACAGGAAACATGAGTTGGAACAATTACATCGAGGGCATTGCCAGGGCCGCTGCAAGAAAGGTGGGCTCTCTCTACCGTGCTAGAAAACTTCTAACACCCAAAAGTATCCTGTACCTCTATAAGGCCACTATTCGCCCATGTATGGAGTATTGCTGTCATATTTGGGCCGGTGCATCGGCTACTAGTCTCTCGCTCCTTGACAGGGTTCAAAAGAGAGTCGCAAATCTGATAGGCCCTAAACTGGCATCTAAACTTCAGCATCTGTCCCATCGTCGAAACGTTGTATCCCTCTGCCTGTTCTACAAGTATTATAATGGTGAATGCTCTGAAGAACTGCAAGCACTTGTGCCCCCACGACGTGAACACCCTCGACAGACCCGACAAGCTGCAAAATCCCACCCCTACACTGTAGAGATCCCTAGATGTAAAAGATCTTTCTACTCCAGTAGTTTCTTCCCCAGAACTGCTAGACTTTGGAATTCCATTCCAGGTCACTGCTTCCCCAACTGTACTGACATGCATAAGTTCAAGTGCAACGTGAACCAACATCTCGCTGCCCTAATCCCTACATAGTACCCCAGTAGATGTTTCCCCTGATAGTAGCCCCCTACACCAAAGTGGCAATGTGCCTTGTTTGGGGTGAAAATGTAATAAATAAATAAAAAAAAAAAAAAATGTGTCTAAAATGGCATTTTAAAGTTAGATAAGATAGTGGCTAATAGTCTAGACATAATAAATTTGTATGTGGCATCTGTTGTTACAAACCTACGGTAATTTGGTCCAGAGGGGAATTTCTGCAACTAAAATATTATATAGGTAAATACCCCCTACCCCCACCCATTGGATGTGATAATCAATTTAGACATTTGTTAAACTCACTTCACACCTTAATTTGGGAATAAATTTGCAAGTAAGCCAAATGCTAAAACAGTTCTGATAACCATTTCAACAACCTAGCAGTCTTCAAGATTAGTTGATAAGGGTTGAAAACACCATGCCATGATAAGTATGCTTTTTATAAGAAATTGTTTTATAAGAAACTAGTAATAGGATGGTAAAAAATCTCATACTATCTCAAGCCAACAATTTTGATTAAGACACTTCTTTTCAACCCTCAAAAGACCACGCGGTTATTTTGACCCAACTTTTTAAACTTTTGTCTATATCTTCTTAAAAACGCGTTTTTTCGCTCTGATCTTCTATATAACTTCCTGAATATTTCTAACCTATCATATAGTATTAAAAAAATCATAGATTTACAAAATAATTTTTCTCCAGGGGTGTCATTGAGAGTTACCCCTATCAAATTTTTCAAAAATTTCAAAATAATAAGTGACCTAAAATGATCAAAATACAAAATTTTATTGCTTTTCATGATACTTAAAACTATATGGAATCTATCTGAAAACATTAAAAAAGTTGATTGTTGCAATATTTTGAACAGCTAATGGGGTATGATCCCACACAGTCGGACGATTCTATTTATAAACGATGCTGCTAAGAACTGACGAATCAAATAAATTCACGTTCTGCTACCAACCAATCAGAAACCAGAATTGCTTCATAAATATTAAACCTTTTCTGGAGCAATTTCACATGTTCTTTTCCCGGGTTTCGACACGGTAAGAATATTTTGTTCTGTGAAACTGTCTACTACAAACAAGTCACCTCCCAGGACTTGTGTGTAACAGCGAACCATCTGAAACTGTTCTGAAAGTCAAAATGGCTTACACTTCTAGAGGTTATGGGCCCAGTGCTAGTTTTGTCTCCACTGGGCTCAGGAGGAGTGTACCCAAACTGCTAGGTTTGTAGTACAATATAGTAACAAAACCTGATGAAATATGACCAAAAATTGGTATTTCCTGAAAAGTAGCATTTTTTTCTTAAAATCACAAGATTTTTTGGCTTGACCATACTTCTTTTCAAAGCCACTGCACTTCAAAAAATGCAAAGCACTGATAATTTTTTATTGATACAGGATCTTAGAAGGTTAAGGAATGCATAGGATATAAAATTGATTCAATTTCTTATGTTTTGTGGGTTTGTACACGTTTTTAAATTCTGGGTCATATTGACCCTTCTTCCCATGTCCATTCCACTTTAAAAAAAATGTGGTCTTGCGAGGGTTAAGAAACAAATCCTACATTACCTTATTGGTTCCCATTAAAAAAGTGAAAATAGTATATTTGTATCTATAGCAAAGGGTGTTTTGTTAGTTTGTGATTCTTTTAACAAAGAGTGTATGATGTATTACTGTGAAAACTGCTCTGGTAGAGAAGCATTGCAGAAATTTTTGAATGAGGAGCTGTATGATATGAACCCCAATGATGAGTTTCATTTTAGTCAATGGGACA
Organism: Euprymna scolopes; assembly: GCF_053919585.1. Lineage (NCBI taxonomy): Eukaryota > Metazoa > Mollusca > Cephalopoda > Sepiida > Sepiolidae > Euprymna > Euprymna scolopes. The sequence continues at coordinate 55,276,544 of NC_136506.1, read as the reverse complement.
CAACTGGCCATGCAACATTAAGTATCCGTACAACAATATATGCAGAATATTGAGATCTGTTGATTGACACCATTTTTTCTTACTAGACACTCATCTAACAAAATGCCAAGCCAGATACTTGAATCAAAAGAAAGAGAATCTTTGTTTCAATGAGGTCCTTGTTCTGGTAGATTTTGCAGAACACTTCTAATTTTTAATACATGGAATGAAAATATTATCTTCCCAAAATAATGTAAATTGATCAAATCTTTTTTTGTTTTTTAATAAAAAAAACATCATTATTTGAGAGAAAATCAGGAGCTGACATGATTTTTAAAATGTTAAAATTCAAGGGCAGATAACTCAGTTTGATTACTAAGATTTTGTTTATATTTAAAATAATTTAAAATTTTGTTTCACTAAAAATCGAAAATTTTTATTTTCTTAAAAAAAAAACACTTGATCAATTTAGGTGATTTTTGGAAAATGACATCTTCGTTTGGTCACAAGTACATACATCATAAAGATATTTTTCTGCGCTTTTTTTGTTTTTTCTTGTTTGTTAATTAAGTTAAATTCTGAATAAGAACCGAATTTTGTGTTATAAAACTTGTTGATGCAAAAATTTCAAAACTATTTCAGAATAAATATATAAACAGTTTTGATTTACACGTTTTGCTTTTTATGGAAATATATTTGTTTGATTTATACTTTTGAATGAAAATAATACTTTTTAAAAATACTATTATACAAAAATAAAACTTTCTCAAATAATAAATTTTAAATATTCTTTTTATACAAAAAAGTAGTTCAATGGAATTTAATAAATTTAAAAGAAATTAACATGTTAAAACAGTCAATAAATGTAGCAAGACTAAGTTTGCTAGATTTATTGACTCCCGATATCAAAAACTAAAGATCTCTTACATAGATAATACTGTGAAAAATGCCAAAACTGCCACTTTACCTGGATGGATAGGCATGGTTTTAGTTTTACATAGTAATTTAGGGCAAGTTTTTCATTTGCAAAGCGCATTCCATGTTTGGAAGGTTTTTAAGTTCTTCATATTGTATTGGATAGATAAAATTCCTCGGATAAGAAACTGACATGCATTTTATATATGAAATACTTTCACAAAATTTAACAAAACTCTACAACTTCTTTGTATAGTTGTTTGCACACAGAATGGAAAGCTGACAAAAGAATTCTATATTAAACATCATTGATATGGTTAAAACTAGATTACGGTTGTTTTTTGTATAGATAAGCCCATAAATACTTTCTCCAAGAACTCTATCCAATACAATATGAAGAACTCAAAAACCTTCCAAACATGGAGGGCACTTTGGGAGTGAAAAACTTGCCCTAAATTACTATGTAAAACTATTACCATGTCCATCCAGCCATGTTAAGTTGGGACAGAGTTTGGCACAGAAAGACGCAGGGTGTTTGAAAATGTCATTTAATGGTTTTGAAAATGTCATTTTTTATGTGGCTATTTAACAAAAATAATTTCAGTCAATATCATTGAATATTATAAAATGTAAATACTAAGAATAAAAAAGGATATGTTATGGGCTGTATGCAAAGACATGGTTTTCTCACTCATTCAATACTGGGCAATGCCAGGTCTTCCTATTAGTTTGTAAATCTGTTTAATGATAGCTTTGTCATGCCTGGGGGGATACATCATAGACCATCCTAAATATGAGATGATTATATAGCATGATTTTTATTATATATGCTGTTTTATTAATTTGTCTTGATTTTTATTTCAGTGTGGTGCCAAGATCAAATTTGGCAAAATGGCAATGCGTTGTAAAGGTAAAAATATTTTATTTAAAAATCAACACTTTTTTTAGTTTTGAAGAATAAAAATAACTATAAGGTTTAAAAATATAACTTTGCATTTTTTTGTGAATGTTTAAACATATATCTGTCAGTATTAATATTTAATTTTTTTTTTAATCCTGATGAAATTAAAGAATATTTTGGTTGTCATGTGCAAGCTTCTATAAAATTGCACTTTTTGTTGTCTACATCAGGTGTTTACAAACTATGTATTCTGACTTTTCAATGAATTGCAAAAATAACTTTGAAAAAAAAAAAAAAATTAATGTGCTAAAGGCTTTGTTATTATAATGTCAACTTCACAGCGACTGTATTACTTGAATCATTCATTTTTTAAACCCACACAGTTATAAAAATTATTTCAAATTCATATTTGAAATTAATAGCATATTTTTTTTTAATATTATTTCAAATTTTCATTTGTTTTAAAAAAAATCAAGAGCAAGATTATATTTTTAGACAAAATTAATGTTACTAAATAATGTGAAACATATGGATTAAAATAATTTCACGTTGTCATTCAATTTTCAATCTAATTCAAATCCTAGCACTCAACTAAACCATCCCTAAAAATATTTATTGAAATCACAAATGCAACATTTCTTTGTATGTTTTGCAGTTTCCATAAGTTTTTAATTAGTTTCAATGTTTCCACTCCTTCATATCGTATAATAATTCAAATTATTTTGTTTTTGAAAATAAGAATTTTAACTTCTGTTCAAGATGAAGCATTAGAAACATTTGTCTTTTAACATTTCTTTCAACTTCAATATTCAAAAGTTTTCAATGGCAATGGACAGCTAAATCTCTATACAGTAATAAATGTAAATATTAATGAAATATTGATCTCCTACTTTCAATTTTACACATGCAGCGAAGATACAAAATTAAAAATAAATTCATGAACAAATCCATTATTTTTCCTCACCAAATGTTTTTCATTTTTCTTTTTCAATTTGTCATCAAGAATGCAAAATGATTTGCCATTCTGAATGTAAGAATCAACTCTCTCTTCCATGTATTCCTCTTCTTGTAAGAACGCCTGGTGTTGGCAAAGATTATTCTGTAAGTATTGATTTTCATATTCTAAACTTCTTCCTTGAAATTACTTGTAATAATTAGTTATTTAAGCATTCTTTTAGTTATGCAAACTATTTTGTTTCTTCTTATTTTGTAGGGTGTACTGGCTGACTATGCACCCGTATATCCACCTTTTGTTCCTGGTATTGTGGTGAGTAAATCTAACAGGTTATGTATACACATTCAAGCCATAGCAGTGAGGACTTTACTGAACAATAGTAGACTTTCTTTTTTGAAATAGCCATGTGATATTGCTGTTTTTTTTTTTTTTCAAGTGTTTACAAAATTTTCAGTTAACAAGTTTGTAATGTACACCTTTTTATTTGGTCTGTTTGATTTTTTTTTTCTTTTTTTTTTTTTTGTAAGTTCTCAGAAATTCAAGGGCCCCTTCCTGGGGCTAACACTTGATCTCTATATGAGATACATAGATATTTGAGTGTTTCATTTTATCTCTCATGCATTAATGGAGAACAATAACTTTCTTCTCCCCCAGTAGACCAGTTAACTAACATTCTTGTGGTCTCTTGGTCCCTTATCAGATTTCAGGACAAAAAATTGTCTGATCTGGTGGAGTATCCAGTTGTGCTGTTACTTGAGGTAATGAGCCAGTGTATAGGCTTTGAATGTTATTTTGAATATTTGGTCAGGATTTACTTGTAGAATGAAGTATCCTCTTGTCAGGTTGCCCTGACAAACTCTTGTACAGAGAGAAAGGGAGTGAAGATATTCCAAGATTGTGTCTAGTAGCTAATTCAAACTCCAACTTGACAGCATAGGTACATATATTAAAACATAAACCACAAACTTAGAACTTATCAAATGATTTTTCCATAATTACATTCTATGGCACAAAATTCTTAGGATTTATGTACTGTAAGCAAAAATGCTTATAAGGAGGCAGATGATCCAGATAATTCTAGATGAAATCGGTTTTTAGTGGAAATGAGTATTCAAACTCACGATAAAAAAGTATCTAAAAACTATTGTCAACTCTTACCCATGAGATAGGTGAACATCATCTATAGTCCCCTTCCACAAGTGGGCTGATATTTTTTTAAATACATAGACTGTGTATTTGAATTTGTCAATGGCAGATATAGGCTGTCAGCCTACGGTAAAAAATATCAATTTTAATAAGATACAGGAAGGAAGAGCAATTATTTTTGGATATAAACTGTATAAAGTCATAAACATTGGGAAATTTTTTACATGCATTAATAAGTTGAATTTTAATTTTTAAATTAGATCCTAATTTTTGAGCCATGCAAAAAGTAGCCAATCAAAATACAACTTTACTTGATGGCAATGATCATTGGTTATCAAGATGGTGAAAGAAAATTTGTAAACAAAAGAAAGCTTTTCAATTTTATATTTACATAATAACATCTAACTTTATTTTGTTCATTTTATTTTCTGCACTTTTCTACATCAGGACTTAATTTATTATAATAAATACAAAATTACTGAGTGTTCAAAGAGACATATTCTAGAATACTTGTTTATTTGTTTTTGTTTTAAACCCGCAATATCAAAAATGTATATGAAAATCCGTTGACTGCTTTAAGATAATCACAATTGTAATAAATATAAATAACACTGGTCAACAACAAATTTGTTTGTTTTATTAGGATTCGTCGGACTACTGTTCTTATCTTGAATGTGGTTTTCGCAACGTTTTGGTCAATGTAACCTCCGACCTTCATCAGGTGTATCTTGTCAAACTCTGGAATTTGGACAGAATTTTGAGTGGAATTCTTTTATTTACTTCACAAGGGTAGCGTGCTCTTGTTCCCTTAGCTATGACTGGATGGTGGTCCTAAGTAATTCGCAATTGTATTTTTCGGTCACCCACACTGAGGATTAAACCTTCAGGAGAATATCACTTTTTACAATTGTTTTTTTTTTTTTTTTTTTTTCTTTCCCCAAATACTCAACCACTGTGCCAGACAATTCTAGTACAAATTTTAGGAGCCTTAAACCTATTTTTATTTCTAGTTGTAAATATCAGTAATTATTACTATATATTACTGCTTATTAATGTTTTTAATTATTACTTGTATATATTATCTATTGTTTATAATTACTGGTTCCCATATCATATTAAATTCTATACTAGGTTTACTTAGTAATTGGTTATTCCCCAGCATATGTGCTGCTTCTTTGAGTCATCTCACTCTCCACTGTTCTTCTGTCTATAATTTTTACTTCATCTCATAATAGTAGATGGTTTCCATTTTCCTTCCAGATCTGGTCAGCTATACCCGATTTTTCAGTCTCTCCACTTACTACAGCTTTTCGCTGTTCTTCTAACCATACTTTCAGTGGGCGACACTTTCACCTTTGTATAGTTTTTCACATTTACATGGGATACACAGTTTTTAGTCATGATTTTTTTCTGTAGGGGACTTGACTTTCACAAGCTGTTTCCGGAGAATTGAATCACTCTTGAATATTGTCCTGATGTCATATGGATTACATATTCATTGAAGTTTTTCAGACAAGCCCTTCATATATTATATATAAACTGTGGTAAGTTTCTGAATACAAATAACCAATTCTCATGTCAAAAATTCAGAAGCATCAAACAAATTTGTTGTCTGCATTTTTGCAACTGATTTAGGATGGATCTGATGCGTTGAATCCAAAAATCACCTTGGATTTGTTCAATTTTTTAAACTATGGCCACATGTCTTTTTGTACATTTTTATTCTCATGTATGCATGTATGGGGCATTTTAGAAGTTGATGGGGTAAAATGCCATGTAAAATAATTGTTCTGATTGGAAATGATTATTTTAATGACAAGAAGTATTCAGGCCAGATAGTTTTGAGTGATTTTCTCAAAAAGGGATCCGTTTGAAGTTATAAAACCTTAAAAATTTTCCAAAATTGGTGCTCAACGTATACAAAGAAGGACTGGTCTGTAAGGGAGGAATTCATGTCTTCCAAAGAAAGAAACGGCATCAATGACCCTCTGATGAACAGAGAAAGAATATTCTTCCCACCACTGTACATCAAGCTTGGCTTAATCAAGCAGTTCACCAACGCTCTGGACAAGGATAGTGACTGCTTTACTTACTTATGCCAAGATTGGCCATGGAGAAGTTAAATGCTGGCATCTTTGATCCTCAGATCCAGCAGCTTATCCAGAGTTCGAAAATTTGATAAACAAAGTAGAACTTAAAGCGTTGAAGGCATTTGTAATGAAGAATTTCTTAGCCAGAAACTATGTAGAACTTGTCAACAACATGATGACTGCTTTCAGAAACCTGGGTTGCAACTAGAGGTGTACCGATTAATCGGCAGGTAATCAGCCGATTATTTACTTTTCTCTTTCCTATTAAATTTAAATCATTTCATCATGCCAAGTGACCCATCAGATAACTTTGACACATTAACATAGTAACTGCTAATTTAACAACATTTGTTAAGTGTCTGGTCACTATTATGGCTTTTTATCTAAATAAAGTTACAAAATACAATTTCTGATTCTTAAATGAATATAATTAAACAATTAGATAAGAAAAATAAATTACAAACCAACTACAAAGTACAAATTGGAATCCTTTAAGTGAATAACTATAAGCTGAAGTTCTGCACCTGCTGCTGCACTACTTCCTCTTCTATTCTTGCTGTCTGCCTCCTCTGCTCTCATAGTCTCCTTAGTATTTAAAGTTGAATACTTTTTAGTTGTAATTAGTGATGGGACGATTCCAACATTTTTCCCGATGCCGTACTAAATTCCTGATTCCGATACAATTACTGATTCCGATTCTTTGTAAATCTCTGAATATTTAACTCTAAAATTGTTATTTAATCCCGATTACCGTAAAAACACATCTTAAATGTTCCTATATTTTCTCAAACATAAAAACACTTGTGATGGGGTGATATAGAGATTTTAGTCATACTGGAAGTTTAAATCAATAAATATTCATTTTATTATTACTTTCAGCTGTGGAAGATGTTTCTTAAATCAAATAAAAAATGATAATTTAAGGAATCAGTTTTGGCATTGGAAAATAAGCTAAAATTTTTTCAGTTTCGGTACCCTAAAAAGCTCCGATTTTTCCAATTCCTGATTCCGATTAATCATCCCAACACTAGTTGTAATGTAGAAATATTAGACTTTCTCTGTTCTTGTTCCTCATAGGTTCATACACATTACCACCTGTGCAAAAGAGCCTCTCACTCTCCAGGATGAAGGTGGTGTGCTTAAATATTTTTAAGCCAGTTTACCCAGTAGTGGTAAGGTCTCCTGTGTCTATCTATTTCCACCACTGAAATGGATCATCACTTCTTGTGAGTAGTTGTAAAGCTACATAATGGTCAAGTTCTTTTGTGCACTTAACCATAAGGGATTTACTCCTTTTGAGTTTTGATTATGATTCTTGTATTTCTGTTGTAGTTGCAGTTTTCAGGTTTAACTCAGCTTCTACTTGCTCTAAGTTTTGATTTGTTACTGTAGGCTTATTCAAAGCTAATTCATCAGAGATGCAGTTTTACTTTCACTTTGATCTTCTTAACCCTCAATAGAGCTTGAAGAAGTGTAACCTGCCGATTCTGCTTCATTATCATCAGTAGAAAGTTGAAGATATAGAATTTTTCATGTCGTTCTCTTGAAATTTAAATTTGAATCTTGAATCTAGGAAATAAACACAAATTTTTATCATTGTTTCCTTGATTCATTGAATTGTTCAACAGTGGTAAGGATTTCACTAAAGTCAGAAATATCAGAATTAGATTTGACAGCTTTTGAAAGAAATAACCTCAAAGCTAAAATTGTAGGTATTATCATCAATATGGTTGAAGTTTTATGAATTTTTTCTTTGGTGATTTCTTCAAATGGATTCAGTAACTGGACAATTTCTTGAGCAAGACACCAGTAGTAAGTTGTTAAGGTAGGAATTTTATAGTGTCGCAAATTCTCGTATGAAAAAATGAACGGATTTCTTTTTAAAAAAATTCCGGTTTGTATGAATTATTCTGCTTTACAAATATGCCATGAAAAAGTTCTTTCTGATAAATGTTTACCAGATAAAAAATATACTGTTATTTTGAAAAACAGCCAAGTTCGTTTGCTTATTTTAAAACTGGTAAGCATTAATCAGAAGGGACTTTTTCTGGACATTCAACGTAAAGCGGAATGGTCTGTACAGACCAGAAATAAATCATTTGTAAACAATCACAGCATTAACTTGAACAAAACCAATACAAAAATAAAATAAAGATGTTGAATCAATAAAATCAATAGTATTTATGTAGAGAACTTTTGGAAACCCATTTTTTAACATGTGGAAAAGGTGTTTTTCTAACTAGTTTGTACTTTCACTTAACAATTTAATAAACAATACAAAACTAGTGATTTGTGCCACAAGCATTGCTGAAGAAGGACAACTGAAGTTTTTTTTTTCTCTGTATATGTTTGACTGGGTTGAGGAAACCATCTCAAATGAACCTCAATGAAAATTTTTACTTTTATTAAAATTGGATTGATGCTGAACATGTACGTTTACTTAATTACCTTGCCATGGTAAACAAAGTGAAAAATACTACATAAAATTATTACATTTTCTTGAGGATACTATTTAAAAAGTATATGTTGTAAAGAGCTGGATATGCATTGATTAGGCATGCAAAATTCCAGATCTTTCAAAAGTTTTTGTGATATATGATTTTGAAATTATCAAATGTTTTATATATGGTACTTTATTTCCGCCATCAAAATTGAACCTAATAGCATTTTTATTGACTTCAATATAAGTCGATGAAAGTAAATTGCAGCTGGAATTGTTTTAAAAAATAAGCATAATAATCATTATGTTATATTGAATGTTCATATTTACTGTCATTTTATTCAGTTTTCTTTGATGATACTTTAAAAATTGTCTATCAGTGCAATTTTGCTGTTATAAATGATGCAATGCTCACTTTTCACACCTCAAAAATGAAGGCCGAAATTGAATTAAAAATAATTGTTCTTTTACTTCCTACTGTCTTATATTAGGATTGATGAAAGCATCGTGACATTTTTACTCCTTACTTTTTTGTCAGTTTCACAGTTGCCATGTTGTAATTTACACATTCTTCATCATCAGCAGGGTATTGTTGCTGATCATCAGCAGGGTATTGTTGCTGATCATCAGCAGGGTATTGTTGCTGATCAATAGCAGGGTATTGTTGCTGATCATCAGTGAAAAGTAGATGTAGAATCCAATTCTAAATATGCTTTCTATGCCAGTCTTTTAAAATTAATATTTGAATCATGAGTCTAGGAAAGTAGGCAAACATAAGTTTTTTTCATTTAGATAGGATGCAAATCTTGTTTCCTGAATTGTTCAAGAATAGTAAAAAGGATTCCACTAAAGTCAGAAATACTAGAATTTGATTTTAACAAAAATAACCTCAGAGCTAAATTTGTATGTATTATTGATTGATGTTCTGTGACTTGCTTCTTTCGTGATTTCTTCAAATGAACTCTATAACTAGATATTTTTTCAAACAAGTCCCCATTGGTAAGTTGTTATGGTAGGATTCTTATCAACAGCACACATTACAAGAGCTTTTCGTTATTCTTAAATTATTTCCAGCATATATGTTGAATTCCACCATGTGATCACATCTTGAATGAGTTTGTTTTTCCAAATTAAGCTGATCCTGTATTTCAGTTAATTTGCTAATTGCTAATAAAAAGTGATTAAAGTGAGAGATTGTATTTCTGTTGGCTGCAATGGTTGTCTTCACAGCCTGACTTACAATGTATCATAGTTGTTCTAAATCACATTCTCTAACATTAGTAACCATATTTGTTTCTGAATCCTGCAAGACTAAGAAATTTTTATTAAAGATTTTATACTCATCCAGAACATTGTGCAATTCTTCACTTATTATTGCACCTATGTGTGCACTAGGAGATGAGTCCACTCTAAGCACAGCTCTGCACTGTTCAAAATCATTTGAAAATCAATAACCTGTCAAACTCAGAAGGTGCATTCTATTGTAGCTGTCCAAATGTCTGTAGTTCATGAAATACTAATCTCATCAAGAAACAGTTGATTTTTTGTTTTACTTTTGTAAATATATCGAAAATTATTTTGCAGTGAAGTATGTTTTGGATGGAATGCTGTAATTTGAGCAAAGTTTTGCCAGAAGCCTATTAAATCTAATGTCAGATGTTACAGAATATGTTTTAATATCAACAGCAATCAGTTCTCTTATCAGATAATGAATATCTTGTGACATGTGATCATTAATATCCCAAATTTTCTTTTTGGCCAATTTATTGATTCTTTAGTGTTGGTGTACCCTGACAGCTATATATGCTCCGACTATGACAAACTCTCAGGAAACTATTGATATATTCTACCATCAGTTAGGCAGTACACTTGCATCCGTACCAAAGCCGGATAAGATCATACTCATGAGAGATTTTAACGCCAGGGTAGGACAGGATTATATCACTTGGCCCAGAGCACTAGGGAAGTATGGATGCGGGAAAGTCAACTCAAATTGGGAGTTCCTCCTTTCACTTTGCACTGAACATCAGCTTTGCATCACCAACACCTTCTTTAAACACAAGCCTGTTCACAGGAACTCCTGGATGCACCCTAGAAGTAAACATTGGCACCTCATTAACTTCATCATCACTCGTCAACGTGACCTCCCAGATATCCTGGACACAATGAGGGGAGCAAACTGCAGCACTGACGATATTAAGATCCGGACACAAGCGAGATTCAAACTGAGACGCAAAATAAAGATAAAGAACCACCACCCCTAAGAAGCTGGATGTCAACGGCTTGAAACAGTGAGAGACTTGCTGAACCAAACGGAGATGTAAACTCAGATTGGCTGTCCTTCAAAGAAACTGTTTATGAAACATCCAAAGAGTGCCTCGGGCTGGTCAGGAAATGCTATGAGGACTTGTTCGATGAGAACTGCGAAGAAATTAAGCAACTCATCAACCAGAGAAACGCTGCAAGAGGTTCAATGTTGTTCAGGAACACTAGATCCATCAAAGTAAAGTACGCTAAGGCAAACAGCAAGCTCCAGAGCAGATGTAGGGAACTTAAGAACAGTTTGTGGATGGCTAAGGCTGCTGAACTACAGATTCTGGCTGACACCAATGACATGAAGGGTTTCTATGGGAGTATGAGAGCAATCTGGGGCCCAAATGTGAGCTATCCCGATCAACTACTTGCAAGTGACAATTCCATTCTCCTCACTGACAAATGCGAGCCTCTAAAACGATGGCCTGAGCATTTCATTGCTAAACAAGACGCCAGACATTGACGAACGAGCAATAATCAACCTGGAGCAGTTCCCGACACACCACTGGATGAATAGATGCCCTGACTCAGATGAAATCTGCAAAGCAGTGCTGATGTTACAGGATGGCAAATCAGCTGGGTCTGACAGCATATACCCTGAGATCATCAAGCGAAGAGGACAAAAACTACTTAGCACTCTCTGCACAATCATACAGAGTGCCTGGATCACTGCAACTGTCCCTCAAGATTGGAAAGACGCACATGTGACCATATTCAAAAAGGGAGATCGCAGGCTGTGCGGTAACTACAGGGGTATATCACTGCTCTCAGTCCCTGGGAAAGTGTTCGCTCGTGTTCTCCTGAACAGGCTTACAGCACACGCTGAAACCTTGCTACCTGAGGCACAATGTGGATTCCGTGCAAACAGAGGCACAGCGGATATGATCTTCTCACTCAAATAGATCCAGGAGAAGTGTGTGGAGAAAAATATGGGGCTGTACATGATCTTTATGGATTTTACGAAGGCTTTCGACACGGTGGATCAAAACACTCTTTGGGAAGTGTTGCTGAAGCTTGGCTTCCCTGCACATTTCACCAGCCCTGTCAGAGCCCTTCATTCAGGCATGAAAGCCACAGTTAAGCTGAAGGGCGAGCTCTCTGATCCATTCGACGTGCAGAATGGTGTCAGGCAGGGCTGCGTCCACGCTCCAACCCTCTTCTCACTCTACTTGTCAGTTGTGCTTCGGCATGCCTTTAGAAATTGTGATAAGGGTGTTTTTATACGATGACGGCCGGGAGCAGACCTTTTCAATATCAATGCATACAAATCTGCAAATAGAACAACAAAGATACTCGTACGGGAGCCCATGTTTGCTGATGACACTGCATTTGTAGCGCATAGTCACGAGGATGCTCAGAACATAATAACTCGCTTCGCAGGATCAGCCAAGGCCTTTGGATTGAAGATTAACACCAAGAAAACCGAAACGATGTACCAACAATCCCCTGGATCACCTGCAATAAGCCAGCCAATTAAGATTCAAGACCAGGAGCTTTACAATGTCGGCAAATATGTCAAGTGGTATGACTTTGTCAGCAACAGGGAGATCCTATCACAAGCCAACCTCCCAAGCATGTATGACCTGCTCATCCGGAAAAATATGAGATGGGCCGAGCACATAAACAGAATGGAGAACTTCCGACTACCAAAACAGATACTGTTTTCACAACTGGAAGATGGGGTACAAGACATAGGCAGACCTAAGCTCAGGTTTTGTGACACCGTCAAACGAAATCTAAAGGACAGGTTGATCCCTATTGGAAGCGTGACAAGTGGAGAATGATAGTTCACAGGAAGTCGTCTTCGGACACGAAGGACAGCACATGATCATGATGATTCTTTAGTCGTTTGGTGTTTTACTGGAGTCTTGTAGTTGTTGCCACTTGTTCCGGTAATGTTTATCCTGAATATTCATTGTGCGTCCCTATCTTATTTACAACTTTTGCTTCTTTTGAAGGAATCTTTCTAAGATGGTTTAACATATTAGTCATTGTAAAAGGTTTTGCTGATTTGCCACCTTTTGTATGTGATGGTTGTACATAACTTGTAAGCAGCTGAATTCTTATTCTTGGTATTGGCATCAAAATACTTCCAGCAGAAACTGGTTGCCATAATGGTTGAAGGTTGTTGTTTTGAATATTTAGTTAATTTTTTACTTATGTCTGATATCTAATTAGTAATTCATCTCAATAAAATATACATATCTAAACCATAAAAATAAAAATATATATACAATGGTAGCAAAATGAGAAACAAGAGTATGACTGATGAAGAATGCTTTATTTTCGGTTCGCACATTGTCATAATTTACTTTATAAATCCTTAACATGAAAACTGAAAGGTGAAGTAATAATTTTCTTTGATAAATGATTTAAAGTGAAAAAAAAATGATAATTGGATAGGACGAGACAGGAGGGAAAATTTCCATACGTTTACAACTATTTGCCTCAAATTCAGTTGCAAAAATCTACATGTTAACAGCATGTCATTTGATAATATAGTTTAGCGGTGCATTTCTCTTTGATAAATTTTCACTGTCTTAATTAATATTAGTATCATTTATGACAACAAAGTAATTTGATAATCAGTACATCCCTACATTAATTTATTTTTATTTCGGACTATTATTCTCATCTTTATTAGTTTTTTTTTTTTTTTTTTTTTTCTCATCTTTATTGGTTGGTGTTTTTTACGACGTTTCAGCCAACTATTCCTCTGGCCTTCGTTAGGTGGTAACTGTGATGGATAGGAACTTCGAATCTCCTAACTGCATTCTCAGCAATCACTACCATCCGTAGTTGTTGTCGTCTTACCACGTTTTGGCTAAGTAAGCTTCTGGCCGGCTTTGAGTAGGATTGAAACCGCTATCTTCAGACAATGCTCATCTGGAACCGTAGAGATTCAACGTCTCTATCAACTGTGCTACGGGCCCTGTAGGGCGATGAAGGTTGAATTCTTTGATCTTATAAATCCATAAATATATATAACAATCGGTACGGACCTGATTATGGAAGAACAGATAATAAATAAACATGGATTTATAAGATCAAAGAATCCAACCTTCATTGCCCGTGGCGCAGTTGATAGATGTTGAATCTCCACGGTTCCAGATGGACATAGTCTAAAGATAGCGGTTTCTATCCTACCCAAAGCGTGCCAGAGGTTTACCTGGCCAAAACGTGGTGAGACGACAACAACTACGGATGGCAGTGATTGCTGAGAATGCAGTTAGGAGATTCGAAGTTCCTATCCGTTGCAGTTACCACCTGACAAAGACCAGAGGAATAGTTGGCCGAAACGTTGTGAAAAACAACAACCAATAAAGATGAAAAAAAAAAAAACGACAACTAATAAAGATGAGAATAATAGTCCGAAATAAAAATAAATTAATATATAATGCTCATCTCAAAAATGAATTCCAATTAAGGAATAATATATAGTACATCCCTAGTTACACATGATATATAATAATAATATATAGTACATCCCTAGTTACACGATATATGATAATAATATATAGTACATCCCTAGTTACACATGATATATAATAATAATAATATATAGTACATCCCTAGTTACACATGATATATAATAATAATAATATATAGTACATCCCTAGTTACACATGATATATAATAATAATAATAATAATAATAATAATAATAATATATAGTACATCCCTAGTTACACATGATATATAATAATAATAATATATAGTACATCCCTAGTTACACATGATATATAATAATAATAATATATAGTACATCCCTAGTTACACATGATATATAATAATAATAATATATAGTACATCCCTAGTTACACATGATATATAATAATAATAATAATAATAATAATAATAATAATATATAGTACATCCCTAGTTACACATGATATATAATAATAATAATAATATATAGTACATCCCTAGTTACACATGATATATAATAATAATAATAATAATAATAATAATAATATATAGTACATCCCTAGTTACACATGAGCATCAAGATGCACTACCTATTTCCACATATGAACTGATTTCCTGAGAACCTGGGTTCAATGAGTTAAGCAGGGGGAGATGTTTTATCAGGACATGAAAGAGATGGAGTCCAGGTATCAAGGTCGCTGGGATGCAGTCATTATGGCTGACTACTGTTGGAATCTGAAGAAAGACCTCTCTGCCACTGAGCATTCCAGGAGGTTGAAGAAACAGAAGTTCAAACAATGATGAAGCAACATATAATTTACGTGTACTTACATTTATCAATGTCCACCATTCAGTTTACTGTAATCAGTGTTTCTATTAGGTAATGATTACAGTCAGTTAACATACTTCCTGACTTTTGTGTAACCCTACTAGAAATAGTGACATGGCAAATCAGTTTCTCCACTTTTATTGTTTTTCAGTATTTCTATTGTGAAGCGATTTATTGAAATAAAATAGAAGAAAAGAACATTGAAAAGTATACAATAAAAATTAACAAAATTACGCAAATAACACAATTAGTCTTTTTCAATAGTCATCTGCAAGAATTCCTGTGGGTGGTGTCGGTGGGATACATTTTACGTGTATTGGATACGATTTTTTATGATGTTTGAAATTTTGTTATTTTGCTGTCAATTTTATTTTTATACTTTTAAACATATATGGATTCAAGTAAAAATCTTTTTTTAAATTAAAAAAAAAATGAAATTTTTACTTTCATGAACATCTATAATATAAATCTCACCTGTCTGTTTAAATGTATGTATGTTTGCCTAGGACTTTCAATGGAGGCGATGGATTTTCACGAGATCGGTATCTTTTTGAAACTTGATCCTTTGGACGACAGATATCGAAAAATTGGCTAAAAATATTAATTCCTTTACCCTCAACTGGGCACTTTTCTACAAGGAGGGGTCGCTTTTTCCACCAATATTTTCAAAAGTTATCCCCTCTTTTCGATTGACTAGCTTCGTCACTTCTGGTTTGGCGATGGATGCAACAGCAAAGATTTCATGTTTTTTGTTTTTTCTCGCATTCTTTTCCTCCTTTGTTGTACAAGTTAAAGCCTGCCTACTACTATTTTTTTTTTTTTTTTTTTGCTTAAGACGCACCTCCAAACACCCAGGCAACGCTGGGTATACAGGTTAGTATATTATATAGATTCAAATAAAAATCTTTTATAATTAAAAAAAAATGACATTTTTATACTTTCATAAACATATTTCTTTATAAATTATAAACATATTAAATTTTTTTATTAAAAGTTTAAATAATGAATAATTGTGTTATTTTTATCAGTATAATTTTGTTAATTTTTATTGTATACTTTACAATAATGTCCTTTTCTTCTATTTTATTTCAATAAATCGCTTTACAATAGAAATACTGTAAAACAATAAAAGTGATGG
Source organism: Euprymna scolopes (assembly GCF_053919585.1). Lineage (NCBI taxonomy): Eukaryota > Metazoa > Mollusca > Cephalopoda > Sepiida > Sepiolidae > Euprymna > Euprymna scolopes. The sequence goes on along the minus strand of NC_136506.1, from coordinate 55,260,410 downwards.
AAGTGATTGGCCTTGTCACCACTTCTGGTAGTGCTACACCAGAAGTTAGAGATTAATTTAACTGACTATAACCGAGGTAATCAATATACAATGTTGTTGACAAAACATTTTTTTTTTCTTAAAAACATTTAGGATGATATGTTGACAAAATTTAGCTAATAATGGCACAAAAATGTAATTGATTTTGTCACAGGATTGGATTTTTTTTCAAATAAACATCATAAAAACCTCACTTGACGGAGAGAAACAGATGTCATTTCCTGATTCAGCTGTGCAAAAATACCTTAAATCATTTGTAGGAATCTAGACAACATTCAAAAAGTAAAAAATTGTTGCTCAGTGTAATCAATCGACAATTTATGTAATTTCAATGCTTGTAAGTTATCTAATTTTGGTAAATCTGTAGATAAATACTCTGTTATTCCCACCGCCCCTACCACTATGATTTATATATATATATATATATATATATATATATATATATATATATATATATATATACACCTCAAACCTCGCCATGGTAAAAGTAGCTTTCGGAATAGACACCCCATTTTATGAAGGGGTAGATTGTCAAAGTATTTGCTCAAAATTTAACCTTGATATTCATTGTCAGCATACTCACCTGCAAAGACTATAAACCAAAAAAAAAAAAAAATGGTGGGCATGGCAGTGTCGGGCAGAGAGAAGTAGATTTGTTTATCGCATGTGTGTACAACGCTAAATTACAGTGAATAATGCGTGTCATATCTCGGAAACTACTTTTCCCGCCAAAGTTAAGAGATTGTCCTATTCATCATTTTAAAGGAAATTGTGTAGGTGGAGCTATGGTAAAAAATTACCTTAAAAAAAGAAAGTTAATGCCTGAGCAGTGCTAATAATGAGTACTGAAAAGAGAAGTAAACAAAAACAAATATAGTAAACTAAAAACAGATATGTAACAAATAAGTCCATCCATAGGCAATGTAATAAAGGGTAAATTTGTAGTTTAGCGGCATAAATCATTTTACAGACAAAAAAAATGATAAAACCTGGTGTGAATTTAGTCAAATAAAAATTGATGCAAAAAAATTTAAAACTTTTCTGGATTTTGAGTGTAATAATGTGTTTGAATAAAAATAGTTTTTATGACTTGTCTGTCACCAAACAAATCATCCACAGTAATAATAGTAAATTAGAATAATGTAATAAAAAAAAACGAACAAAAAAAAAAAATAGGATTGTGTAAGGGTTGAAATCGAAAAATAAATAATGGAACTCGTGCGTTCATTTCTGTTCTATCGATTGTTTAATCTGTATGTTGGAGTAGTTGAAACTATGCTGGTTACTGTATTGTAAGATTCCCGGTAGTTATGCAGTTACACCCCACCAAGTCGAAAATGTGTTCAATAAGTATGGAAGGGACATATCACTTTATTTAATCAAGTGTTTACGTGGTTCATTACTTAAGATTTTCTGTTTTATTTGGCTCGATTTAGCAGGAAAACTTAAATGTTTTATTTTTAATCGTAAATTGTTACATGTAAGTACAGTATTTTTTCCTGAAAAATAGTGAACAAATTGCTTTCATTTCAACACGAGCCACTCCCCTAATAAACGGGGGAGCTGTTTTTCTCCAAAGTTAGGTAAAAACATACAAACCGGATTATTGACCTCATTAAAAACTGTCCCGCAGAAAATGTTCACTGCTGAAAAGCTATTGCTTAGGTTGTTGTCGTAACGCTCGCACAAAATGTTAACTCTACGACTTCCACTTGACGTCATTTAGTGCGGGCACCTGTCAATTCTCTTCTTCATTAAATAAATTCAGACTTCTTTCAGTAACTCATTCTTGCTGGCTGAGCGGTTAACGTGTCATGTTTTTCACATTTTATTTTCCAACTTCGCTTCAGGGCTTCGGGTTCGATTCTACCTAATTACCAAAACTCCCCCCCTCCCTTGTGTTTCTTTTTGATTTAAGAGCACACACACCTCGAAACACTGTGAATTTGTTTTCTCTGCCCCTGCTATGGCGTGAGATTTTACCTGGAAAACCACCTTCGTTTTTAAATGCTTATTTTCGACTCTTTTTAAAGTTCGTGGCGTCTTACTATGGCATCAGACTATTAACCTCAAGGCTTCGGGTTCAAGCCTACCTCCCTCCAAAAATTTTTTTCACTTTTTTTTTTTTAATATTTAAACCCTCCAAATCCCCCAAAACATCAAAATAGGATATCCGAAAATAAACACAGAATGGTATATCCCTACCATTGCCAAAGATATGGATATCATTATGACAAACGCACCCCCCCCCAACATGTGGGGGCGGGGGCACAAAGAATGCACAAATGAATCTAATTGCAATGAAACCCACTGGGCAAACTCGAAAAATTGCCCAATTTGGAAAATAAAAAAGAAATCCTTAAAATAAAGAAAACCTAAAAACATCACCTTAGAAGTCAGGAAACTAATAATAGAAAACAACTACTATGCAGATATAACAAAGAAAAACCTACCAAATACAAATACACCAGATAATCATACAAACGAAACAAACCTAACCCATGTGAAAATAGATATCACAAAGCTTTTAAATTAAATGAAAAATTTATACTAGCAATACACACGGACGATAAAACGCTTTGAATAATCACAGATTTTAAGGGGCTTTTACTAAAGTAGTCATATTTGAAAAAACAAAGCACTTTGTCTTCAAAATGCCACTGTTTTGTTTGGAAATAAATATACTTTAAAATGAATTAATAAATGATCATGTACATTATATATTTTAAAAGTTTTAAGCAAATAAAGTGATAAAAATGTTAACATCATAAAACAGCGTTTTTGGTAAGATTTTGTAATCTGGCATCCAACTACTATGCTGAACGTCGCCAGTTGTAGAGGATACACTTCTCATCACAATCAGCTTGAGAAATGGGTCGTTTTTTTTTACGCAGAAGGAACGCGTAGAAGATCCCTCAAAATGATGATTTTTTTTTTATTATCATTCAATTCATGCGGCACCCATTTATCCAACATTTTTTACTTCCCTATTTGCTTTAGATGGTGAACGACTCTTGAGTGATCTACCTCGAGTTCAACAGCAACTTCTCATGTGGTTTTGCGAGGATTGGCTTCAATTAAGGCTTTCAAATGTTTGTAATCAATCGCAGTAGGCTGGCTGTGACCGTCTTCATCTTCAAGACTCTCATCACCATTGCAAAATTTCTTGAACCACCATTGTGTCACACGTTTATTGGTTCCTGGGCACAATTGCATCATTGATATCACAAGCTGTCTTGGCAATTTTTTTGGCCTAGTTTGAACTGGAACAAGAAAATTGTGCAAATTTGAATTTGTCAAAAAGCTTGCAAAAAATGAATGCAAAGATTGAGAACGGTAATGAATAACATGATTCGATAGAGCGAAAAATCCACTTCAAAATGATATATAACATAGCTATATATATTAACGAATTAATTCAGAAATCATAAATAAAAGTAACATCTGAGAAAACTATATTGTTTTTGCATCAACCTAATAGTTGGAAATAAAATGTATTTAACTACATGGTAGTATATTTATTGGTTTGGGTGCTACTAGAGTTTAAGTAAGTCATCATATTCTATTAAAATGATCTGTTCTTACGAATGTGCAACAATTTTTGCTTGTGAAAAATTGTATGATAATTAGTCTCGTAGCATTCATTTGACACCAGGTTTTTCTTCCCCCCCCAAACTAAAATCAAAAATCAAATTTTGACTTTTAGGCCCATAGCCTAGTCCAAATATATCTTTGCTCGTATGAATATTTTTTAACCAAAATTTTTTTTTTTTATCTAGGTTCATTTGGTTGCAGAAGTGGAGCGTCGGGGTTTGAATGAAGTTGGAATCTATCGTATATCTGGGTATGTTTTAATATTTTTAATTCATTCCCCAAACAAAACCTGTTTTACATCACTTCTATCCCATTACAAAGATTAAAATTCTGCTATGAAACCTTAGAATATTCCTATTTTTATCCATGATTTTCACTTTAGAAAATGCCTAAAATTTAAAGCTAAAGAATTTTTAAAATAAATTGAAATTTAGGGAAGCTTACTTGATTAGTGTCTAATCACTACAGATCAAATTCAATGCAAATCTAAAGTTTTTGATTTTTAAAACAGGAGGTTGGGTCCATATTATGTCCTTTAAAATCTCTTAAAAATACTTCAAAGAAATTGGAATTTGGGAAATATTTATTAATTGATTAAAATTTTACAAAAATCAGAGTATTTCAGTTTTCACAAAGTCTCCACTCTCTTTTCCCTTAGAATGAAACTAAATTAAACCAAATACAGCCTACAGTATGACCCCTTACACTTATCAACTGTGTTTAGAAAATTCATAAGTTAAAGGTAATTAGTTTAGGGATGAATTCTGTATATTGAAGCTGACCCTTTCTGGGAATATTCAATTTTTCCATTATTAACAAAGCATTATCACTGTTGATCAAGGAAAGAGTTTTCAGGAATGTGTACACTGTTATGTATAGAAATGAATCCTGACCAATGAGGGTTGAGGACATGTGTTGCATGAGGAGAAATGGGTAAAATGGCATAACATCCCAAAAAATTGTGAATCCTGCAGTGCTCGCCAGTAAACTCAATTATTCATCTCAATTTCATTTCGGAGCAGTCCAGTGGAGGATGATACAGCTCATGGCCGCCAGTGATCGATACTGTATGCTGGAAACTGACAGTGACAGTTGTAAAGACAGCTGAGTTCCACCAGTAAACACTTCAATATGGCACTAATCTCAGTGATCATCACTCCCTTCTAATAGAGGCCGACATTGATTGCAAGGAATCGCCCCAAAACAGTACTAATTGCCAGTAACCAACATTGGTGACAATCACAGCCAGTGGCTTCTGCTATCTGCCACCGCCAGACAGTGGAAGTTGGATGATTTCATTTGGGTTATGGCCATCAGTGCCCATTATTTTCCAGGGCCAGTAGTGGCCTCCACTAACAACTGTAGCTTCATTTAAAAAAAAGATTTTTGGGGTGGTTTTTTTTTTTTTTTTTTTTCCCTACCAAATCTATTTTGTTTTTGTTACATACTTCCATACAGCACCTGCTAGTTGGAAATAGAATGTACTTAACTACATGATAGTATATTTATTACTTTGGGTGCTACTAGGGTTTAAGTAAGTCACCATATTCTGTTAAAATGATTGTCGGTCATCTGTTCTCATGAATGTGCAACATTTATGTATGTGAAAAATTATGGAATTGTCAGTTGTTATAATACGTGGCAAACATTGCTAGAACATTCCGTAAACTTGTTGATATAAAACATTGTCATAGAAATTTTTAATTGATTTTCACTTTAAAACAATTTTTATTATTTAGATAAAAATTGTTCAAAACGCAAAATTAAAATATGATTCTTCCGTTATTGACTTGTATCTTTGATAATTAATTTCATGTCAAGTTTTTTTTTTTTTTTGTTTTTTATTTATTTAAGCCTGAAATGTTATGTGGTATTAACTTTCCATTTTTGTTTTTTATTTATTTAAGCCTGAAGTGTTATGTGGTATTAACTTTCCATTTTTGTTTTTTATTTATTTAAACCTGAAATGTTATGTGGTATTAACTTTCCATTTTTGTTTTTTATTTATTTAAGCCTGAAATGTTATGTGGTATTAACTTTCCATTTTTGTTTTTTATTTATTTAAGCCTGAAATGTTATGTGGTATTAACTTTCCATTTTTGTTTTCTACTTGCATGCTATCATAATTCATGTTTTAATATTTAACTTGGGACACGGTTACGTGCAGTTTTTTAAATTTTTATTTTCTCAATAACATGGGGCACAAATCAGAATTTTAGTTTTGGTATATAATTCTATCATTGGAATATTCTTCAATGTTAAAACTTTCAGTAACAAAAACATATGTGTCTGGCCATTGACAGATTGAAAAAAGGAAACACAAGGATGGTGTTTAACCTCCGTCCATCCTCTTATTCACCAGTTAATTTGAGTAAAATATGATTCAGATATTGTTTAAAAAATTGAAAATTATATTGATTTGTAATTTTTAACCCAATATCAAGTTATTATTTTTTCTCTTCAATTTCTGCTTCCTCTTTCCCTTCCAACAACTGGTCATCTCTCCATAGTGCTGAACGCCAGGTAAAAGAACTAAAAGAGAAATTTTGGAAAGGTAAATCAACACCAAACTTGGTGAGTTTATATCAAGTTTTTTTTAACGTTATTTTACGTTTTTAAATGAAATCTCTTTAGATGACTTTTATGGATAAATAAATATTTTTCCTTGCGTTGTGTGTTTATGTTATGCTTAAAAGAAAAAATGGCAAAGACTGGCATGTCAAAAAATGCTTTCAGTGGATGAGTGGAATGAGTGAAAAAGTAGAGAGAGAAGAGATAGCAATTGACACAAGTTAATCTCACTAATTCATTACCTAGCAGATTTTCTTTATCTGAGCCAGTAAAACCAACAATTTTGGTAACACGTAGCAACAATTGCAAGATTCTTTCCAGGATTTCATTTACAGTCAATATAATAACTATATCAAGTTACTGTCTATCATTTGTCTAGCTGTGTATCAGGTTTTTATTTCTTCCAGACCTTAGACCTGATATTTAAGACTTGATCAGATTCATATACGATTTATATGAAAAACCTAGTTTACTCTTTATCTGTTCCTTGTAATAGTTTAACCAATAGAAATTTTTGTTTTTCAGAGTCTTGTTGAGGACATCAACGTTGTGTGTTCATGCCTAAAGGATTTTTTACGCAGTCTCAAAGAATCCCTCATCACTTATAAATTGTGGCCAGCCTTTGTTAAAGTTGTCTCAGGTAAATTTGCAAACATTTAAATTTTTCTCCTTTAATTTATTTGTATCGTTTTATTTAAAAAAAAAAATTATATCCCAAACCAAAATTTTATTTTTATCATATCTAAAAAAAAGTAATGTGGGCATGTAGATTTTTGTAAACCATTTACAAAAATACCAAATTTATTTTGGTAGGTCAATTAGCCATCAAGTTATGATCATTCAAAGTTTGTCGGAAAGTTGAAATTTGCTATCGTGGCCGAGAAGCCAAATTTCATAGTCTATAACTAAAAATGTAAGCTACTAACAAGTGAAAAATCCTTATAAATGTAATGTCATCTTGTAGTAGATGAAAATTAATACAAATTTAGGCAATAAATATTAGATGAAACCAACTTAAACACTAGGCAAAATCCCTCTATCAACGCGAAAACAGTGAAAATACGACACAGAAAGGCAACTTTAACTGTTCATATCAATTTCATTTTAATAGCTAATGTATTGAATCTTCTTAGTATGATTCAAAACACATTAGAGATCAAGATAATTCTTTCTTTTAATTATAAATTGATAAAACCACTCAATTGTGGACCATGTAAAAGCAGTCAAACAGGCAATTTTGTAAAAAGGGCAAAAAAGGTAAAAAAAAAAATGAGTCAAAAGTATACGTTACTGAAATTGCTGTAAAAATGTAACCATTGAAGTTAGAAGCTTGAAACTTTGCAACTTTACTAATTTTGGGGTGAGGAATTCAAAAAAATGGTTGCCTTGTTTCTAATAACAAAACTTTTTGCCACAGAAATACTTTTACTTTGGGAAATTTAAACTCGACAAAAAAGTACTGACGACAATAATATTTAGAAATTTTTTATACAAAAAAAAGGCACAAATCATTTTTTTTAAACATTGAAAAACTTTCAACTTAAAAAACAAGTAAGAAAGATATTTTACAATTCTACAATTCCTTTCTTATCGATCTTCTCTCAGAATTCTTTCATAGGCTTCTGCTATGGTAGATATCTCAGGAACCCTCCAAATCCTACCATCACTTGAAACTGGCATTACCTCAAAATCCCATCTATAGACAAATGCTGACTCTACTTGTGCAATGTCCTCTGATAAAGGCCATCGAAAATAATCTTTTCTACTTTTTGTTTGCATTAAAAATTTTACTACAGTGCTGGATGCAGATATAATATCAATGACTTGGCCAATGTAAAAGTTGGTATCATAGTAGACAGCTACCCATTGTCCTTGATGTTCATAACTGAAGATATCCTGAGGTGGATCTTCATCACAACTGCAGGAGTTATCTGAATGTTCAGCAGATTCACTTAGGGAAGACATTTTTTGTTGTTTTGGTGGAGGTGGAGATGAATGAATTTGATTTCTTTTCAAGTAGTCAGAGAGAGCAGCTTCCAGTTGAACTTTATTTCCACTGGTGTTGATTTTGACACCTAAAACAACCTTGAGGTATCTCAATTGGTCTTTGAGTGCTTCCAAACCACTTTCTGAAATTTTTTTTATCTGTTTATCAGACTTCACTGGACCACCATGCTTAATAACAGTTAATAATTCTCTCTTTCTCAGCAGCAGCTTGACGTTCTTTTTCCTTCTTTAATCTTTCATTTTGTGCAATTTTTTCTTGGACACGAAGTTTCACAAGGGCTTCTTGTTGTGCATGTTTTTGTCGCAAATGTTTTGCATGTTTTCTGGAGATGCTCAGAATGGATTGCCTCTTTGTTGATGGTATTACTTCCAACCAAGCTGTTGTCCGATTGCGCTTAAGCATATTTGAAGATGATCGATTATTTAGTGATGCATGTCGTTTTGTTTGCATGCTAAAATCTAAATCTCCAAAGGCATGCTCACCTGACAGATTTGTTAAAGGGCAGCTCTTCAAGGCATCTCTCGTCTCCTGATCTACATCTTTTCCAAAAGCACCTCCTTCTAAAAAGTCATGCAACTGGTGCTTAGTGACAATGAGGAACTGAGTATCTTGTGCAAACATTCTAAAACAAGTTCAGGGGCCGTGAGACTAATACAGAGAGACACATTGCCTTCCTCAAAGAATTCCCCATTAAATACACCTTTACAGTCAGATTTTAATAACAACTGGGGATTGTTGATCCAGCATTCTAAACTTAGAGCCATTTTCTTGATATAGTGATGGAAGTCAACATACTGAACAGTGCTGTTAACAAGTTTCCAGAAAGGTTTGGTCAAATTAATGTTCAGCAAACCAACTGCAGCAAGTAGGGAATGTAGTCTCTCATCAGAAATGTCAGCCAAAACACTCTGTAATTTCATATTGCAAGATGTTGCAAACACAGATAAAAATAATTTTATGTGCTCTTTATGGTGATATATTGCCAGGGCATTTTCAAATAGAGAATTAAACCTATTTGTCCGATATCTTTGCTGCAGAATGCCAGCCATTCTGTCCTGTAACCACTTTTATTGTTTATGAGTGTATGTACGGGTGACGACAAAAAAAAAAATTAATATGCGTTCTGTCACAATTTCTGTTAATGCTGACATAAAAAGTTTTTATGTAATTATTTTCAAATTTTAGGACAAAATAATTTAATATATTTGCTAATATATAGCCTTGGAACTGAGTTTTTATATTTAGTCAGTTTTTTCTACAAAGCGTAAATGTTGACATGTTTTACGAATCCAAAACAAAAAATAATAAATAAATAATGCTTATTTTAAGTAATTTATTTTAAATAATTTTTTTTTAATTCTCTTTTTTTTTATAATTAAAAAAACTTATGTTTCTGAACAATAACAAAAACATACTTTATCGTCATAAGTCACTAGCCGAACGTTTTGTTTATGGAATTTAATTAAAATAATTTAACAATGCTGAAGTTTATCCAACCGTAACCGAAGGAGAAAGCGATGAAAGAACATATGAAAGTTTGAAAAAAGCTATAGAAAATAAACTGGCATTATTTTTTAAATTGTAAATTTTCATTTTTTTTAATGACGTTCTAAAAATATTAATTAAAAAAATATCTTTCTATAACTTTTAAATAATAAAGAAAAAACAAACTCACCTAAGAACTTTGGTAAGTCCATAGTGAAACGAGTTGTTTGTTTATGTTTTTCCGTCAGTCACAGTGAGTCAGTCAGTATGTTGTGCTGCTGTGTGGCTGCTGGCTAGCTGACAGTTGATAATTGGTCTCTCTGGCATTAAGTTGAAAATCTCTGTAGGTACTCTAACTTTTATTAGTGTGCGCTCCTTGATTTATGGGGCCATAAACATGACACCAACAGATTATTAAAAAGGAGATATTCCTCTACAAAACGATGCCTTTTTCGGAATTCTTACTATAAAATTTCTTTCATGTTTCTTTCACTGAAGTTTTCAAGTTGGATTTTTTTTTTAGAAAAGCCACTTATAACCTTTTAATAACCTCACCATGTTATTAAAAATCTTTAATCTTTAAAATGATACCATTTTTATATACCTAGAGACTCACAATATGAAGCGCAACAAATTTGAAAAACATCAACATTTTTTTTGTGTAAAAAAAAAAGCGACATTTACCAAAATTAGAGGCATAACTTGAAAAATCCTGAAAAAAAAACTATTAAAGACACAAGAAAAAGAATTATATATCTATAAAGACAAAAGATTAAATTTTATTTAAATCAAAACCGTATCAAAATAACCCCAAAAACAAACGAGATATCGCAAGTTGAAGTTAAGGGAAATTTTACTTTATTTACTAGTTTTCGCACCTAAACTAGGCCAGTTTGGGATACCTAATTATAGCTTATTTCTAAAAACTTTTTCATTTAGAAAACATCTTTACACTCTAAAGAAAAAAGTTTTCAGATATGAAATAAATTTTATAGATATTTATCAAAAACTTTTAAATGTTTTGGCAAGGGAGTACTTCAATTCTCACTTGCCAAAGTTGGATGATGCTGGAAGAAAAAGAAATACAGAAGACGCACAATGTTGAGATAAGAATAATACATGTAAAACTAATTATGTTTTTTCTTTTTTTAGTAGAATAGTAGGGGGTGAGCAAGAAGAGAATTATTTTAAAAATGGAAGAATAGTAAAAAGAATATACTCTCCAATGCGATGAATGAAATCATTTCATACTATTTAAAAACATATTTAAAATTTCAACATAAAATTTTCAATAAGACGTATATAGAATATTCTGTTTAACATGAACTGGTAAACTATCTAATGTTTCAGATATCATTATTGCTCATTTACAATGAACGTTTTTTCTAATTGTCATAAAAAAAAATTTACAAAATGCATCACAATGAAATTCTTTATCGAACAGCCTAACTTTTACATTTGGAAACCAAATATTTTGTTATTAAAAGTGATTTTAAAAACAGCAAAAACAGACAAGTGTCAAAGGCCAACATTATTTTAAAATCCTAATCTTTGACACATGTTTTTTATGCATTTATTTCCGTGATATCCAAAAATTAGTTGATTCGATAGAATATCATTGTAATGAGTTTTAATTCCCCCCCTACACACACACCACACACTTTTTTGTGTATTTCTCTCCTGCTATTTTACTGCACTGAGATACTGTTTATGAAAATTTATCTAAATAAATATTAAAAACAAAAAAATAAAATTGTTAAAAAGTACAATTACATATTTTATTTTTATTTTATAAATGAAACAGATAAGATATTTAAACAATAAAAAGATGTTATTTATATATTTTTTCATATTGTAAAGTTTTCCGATATATAAAAAATATAAAAAGGTAAAGAAACGATTATTATTATTTTTGTTATTATTTAGATATCCTCAGTTAAAAATAACTGGTTTGCTTTACAGATTTGAAAAAATTGTCTCAACAATGAGTTAAAGATAAAGAAAAATATACAAAATACTATTAGAAACTCACCCAATAAATGTCACAAGGACAATAGTTGGGTTTCTAACAGTATTTTGTATATTTTTAAGTCATTGTTGAGATTTCAAAGACATGAGATATCATGTGGTTATTTTTCTTGTGCTTGTGTAATGCTTGACCCTAATTTTCAAAATAAACAAACATTTTACATTAACTAAATACACTAAAATCTTATCCAACTAGGTAGAAGAGTAACTTATCTTGCCTCTGGTAATATTTATTTGGGTGCTTATGCACTTATGTTACCATGCTATTTTTTCAAATAGTATTTTCAGGTATGACATAAATAACCCTTCGATTCGCTTAACTCCATGGTGCGTTTCACCCAGTAGAATTAAAATTCCATTCCTGTTTTTTTTTTAAGCAACTACGAAGTAAAGAAAACCCAAACCGGTGTTCCTTCATAACTGTCTCTTGTGGACGATCCCACAACGGTGTTAAGTGGTGGCGGGGGAAGGAGGAATTTATTAGAAAGAAAAGATTTTACCACTTCCATGAATCTTAACCGATTTTGGCAGTGAACTCTCAGCAGATAGAATATAGGAATCTACGATTATTGAGAAAGTGGATAGCAAGTGGATAATAGGCCTATAACACACCTCAGATATTGTGCTGCAGTTTGTGCATATTACATTTGCATGAAATGTCTTGATTTTTAATCCTATTAAGGTCAAAATCAGAGGAGAAAAATGAGTTTATTTTTTATATATATATATATATATATATATATATATATGGATTATACATAAAAATAATTCTGAAACTATTATCTAAATGAAAATGGGTGATATATGCCGATTTATCTTATCAATTTTTAAACATTCTTTGTCGACTTTGCTCGGTCGTAACTTTGCTTCCTATAGTCGTAAAAATATAAATCAAAGTCCAGTAGAGTTGAACTTCTTTGTTTATATAACCTGTAAAATTTCAGCCATATCCAATCAAATTCGACACAGTGCATGTGTATCCAAACGTAACGTATGAAATGTAAACATTGAAAAAACAGTTTCCCTTTTTACTGTCGTCATTTTTGACCGTTTTTTCATTTTTATTGTGGGGAGAGAAATCCCCCCCCCCTCTATTTTGAGAACTAAGTGGAATCCACGAGTCTTATGAATATCACTGGTTTCAGAGACTAGATGGAGATATTCCTACCATGTTTAACCGCATGCTATGAACACGTTCCTCTCATACCACTTTAGTGGCTCCTGTATTCTTTATGATAAATACATATTATATTTTATACACTTTACACTACTTGTGGTGTCTGTCATTTGTGACCCCTAGCGAGTTATTCCGTGTAAAATCATCCAGGGCTTGACACCCATATCCATAGATTTGGCTGTAGTTTGCACTGCAGATAGACAATATAGGAACTAAGAAATCCTGAAAATTTGAGCACATAACTCCAGGTGGTTTCTGATTTAGAGCCTTTTTTGTTTTGGCGTTAGTCACATAATGGTTCTGTCCGGGCAACAATTTTGTGATGTCATTTCTTTGAATATTTTCTGATTGAAAAATCGTATGGCCCTGAAAATTCCGTAAGGTAAGTTTTTTGACCCAAGGAATCCAAAAATGGCATCAGATTTTCTCAAAAATGAAGCCTTATAGAGATATTAAGGGTTTTTGGATTTTTCTACTTGTGCCCCAAAATCAAATAAAAAAGGATGTGACTGGCATGGTAACACATTACTTTTTTATTTTCTTATAAAAAAACATACTTTTATCCGACTTAAGTTTCCAACCCTCATCAACTAATCTTGAAGACGGCTAGGTCGTTGAAATTGTTACCAGAACTTAACTGTTTTAGTATCTGGCTTACTCCAAAATTTATTTCAAAATTAAGGTGTAACATAAGTTAAACACATGTGTAAATTGATTATCACATCCAATAGGGGGAGGGAATATTTTTCATTATCATCGAAAATATACCCGACTTTCAACAGAAACTGAGTGAACGAAACAGAAACTTTTAACCATTTTTGGTCCAGAGACAATTTATTGTGTTCAAAAAAAAAAAAAAATATATGAAAAAAGTAATGCATTACCATGCCAGCCACACCCTTTTTTTTTTTTTTTAATTTGATTTTGGGGCACATGTAGAAAAATCCAAAAACCCTTAATATCTCTATATCGCTTAATTTTTTAGAAAATCTGGTTCCATTGTTGGATTCCTTGGGTCAAAAAACTTACTTGGGTGAATTTTCAGACACATATGATCTTTCAATCAGAAAATATTCAAAGAAATAACATCACAAAATTGTGGCCTGTGAGTCATATTATGTGACTAACGCCAAAACAAAAAATGCTCTAAATCAGAAACCACCTGGAGTTATGTGCTCAAATTTTCAAGATTTCTTAGTTCCTATATTGTCTATCTGCAGTGCAAACTACAGCCAAATCTATGAATATGGGTTTCAAAATCTCATATTTCTGGATGATTTGACACGGAATGACCCTAGCACAAGTCTACAACAACTTGCTGACAAGGATGATTCAAGAACTTCCTGGATCAATCTACAGCAATTGCTTACACCAACTTGATGATGAATATTCGGGCAAGGACTTGCTCTAAAAAACAGTCATTGGAAAACAACATTTAATGGAAAAAAGAACATGCGCAGAAATTTGAAATAATTGTTTTCCTACACTCAGGGGAAATTTGAAACTTCAAAAGCATTTGTTTTCAAAAGTTCGGTAAAGAACGGGAACAACTACTTGTCAACGTTTGGGGGGAGGGACAACATTCGAGTGTAAAAATCCACAAACACTAGATAAAGAAGACTTCGAAAAAGGACAACAATTCTTGCCGAAAAAAGCATTTTACAAAGACGTTGTCAAAAGCCTTATCTTGCTGTTAAAAAGCTACAAAAAGCGGAACTATGAGTAAAAAAAAAAAAAACATAAACAATTGCGGCGAGAATTATTACTACTGAATCAATGATACGTTTTCAGTAAGTACAAAAAAACTTTTTTTTCCATAAATACAAATAATGTTGAAAAAAAAAAAAAAACTTTGCCGTTCTAAAACGCATGTCTCGCTAATATGTCTTATGGTTAAAAGGCATTAGTGCTGGGAAAAGAAAAAAAAACTCACAAAATCCAGCAAGTAAATGAAAGTATATTTTATTTTATTGGCTAAAGCAACACTTTGCAGAATTTAAAAAGATGTCGGATTTTAATCCAATTAAATAAACTTTTTACTGGTTGACAGCTTGCACATTGAAGAAGAAAAAAAAACTATTCATAATAATCATGGCAAATGTGATATGAAATTAAAGTTTATTCAATTTCCTATCAAATGGTGCTAGCATTATTCGCAAAAATGCGCAGGGCGAAAGAAAATTGACACACCTAGAGTCTTGGACAAAATTGCGTGAACCGTGAACACAGCGAAAATGTGCGAGTCAATGGGTGAAAGTTGTTCGACTTCAGTATTTCACCAAATAGCATTATACTGCTTCAATTTCAATATAAGCGATAAGAAACCATTTCTGTACATTAATTTGTAAAAATTACGTTTGAATATTTTAAATATTCAGAAGTATTTTGCAACATGTAGTTAGCATGTGTTCAGCTTTTTAATGTAAACAAATTAGCGATATTTTGGATTTTTTCAAAAATTAAATTAATGTTGTATCATTTTGGAGGGGAAATGAATCGGGAGTATTTATAATAAACCATTTTTAAAACTTGTGATTTAATTTCCAAACGTTTGAGTATCTAAATATTTGTTTATTCGGCATTCTAAACCAGTTTCCTGAAAATTAACAAACTTTGCAAAAGAGCATAAAAAATGCTAGACAAGAAGCAAATTGAATGGCACGTTTCTAGCATTTTGTATTTATTTGAAAATGATTTGGTGCATGGTAGATATTTAATTCAAGGCATGTGACTGCATAAAATTAAAGCTTAAATAAGTGTAAAAAAAACACAAACTATTGTTGTCCATAGATGAAAGTACGGTGCTTATACACTTAGCGATCCAGGCTATTTTTAAATAGTTTTACGATAACTTTTTATATTAAATTATTAGTTGAAAGTTCAGAAGTGTTACAAAACACCCTCTCCTCCCCATGTTAAGAATGGCTTTCTAAATGTTATTATTTCAGCATGGTTCGCTAAGTGCATAAGTACCGAAAGTACATACTAAATTAAAAAAACACACCCTTTCTTCCACATGTTAGTTTGCTTCATAAGTTTATATTGTTTTCTTTTATTGTTTTAACACTTTTTTTTTTTTGTATAATTTATTAAATTGTTAGCTGAAAATACATATTAATTAAAAAAACACACACATACACACACACACCCTCTCCTCCACGTGTTAAGAGTGGTTTTCTAAATAATAGTTTGCTTCATAAATACTATTGTTTTAATATATTTTATTCTTGTATCATTTATTAAATTGTTAGGTGAAAGTGCAGACTGTTTCCTAAGTAATAGTTCACTTCAGAAGTACCAATGTTTTTATTTATTTTATTATTGTATTGTTTATTGAATTGTTAGGTGAAAGTACAAACTAGTTAAAAAAAAAAAACCACATTAGTCCACATGTTAAGAATGGGTTTCTAAATAATAGTTCGTTTCATAAGTACTATTGTTTTATTTTATTGTTTTAACATTTATTTTTGAATTGTTTATTAAATTGTTAGGTGAAAGTACAAACTAGTTTAAAAAAAAAACAAAAAAAATACACCACCTCTTCCACATGTTAAGAGCGGTATTCTAAATAATAGTTTGCTTCATAAGTACTATTGTTTTTGTTTTAATATGTTTTATTGTACTGTTTATTAAATTGTTAATTGAAAGCACAGACTAGTTGAAAAAACATAGCCTCTCCTCCACGTGTTAAGAGTGGTTTTCTAAAAAATAAATACTATTGTTTTAATACATTTTATTCTTGTATCGTTTATTAAATTGTTAGGTGAAAGTACAGACTAGTTAAAAAAACATGCTCCTCCTCACATGTTTCCTAAATAATAGTTCACTTTATAAGTACCATTGTTTTAATTTATTTTATTCTTGTATTATTTATTGAATTGTTAATTGAAAGTACAGACTAGTTTTGTTTTTTTTGTTTGTTTTTATTCAATTTTCACCTCAAACAAGACACAATGACACTTTGAAGTAGGGGCTACTATCGAGGACATAAGTTACAGGGGTATTATGAAGGCAGATGAGTAACAAGATGTCTGTTCACTGCATGTTAGTACAGTTGGAAAAGCTGAATCCTGGAAGGGAGTTTCAAAGTCTAGCATTTCTGGGGAAGAAACTATTATAGTAAAATGCTTTCTTACACCTAGGGATCTCTAGTGTGATTTAGCTGTTTGTTGGGGGTATTCACATCGAGAGGTACAAGTGTTTGTAGGTCATCAGAGCATTCACCATTAAAGTACTTGTAAAACAGGCAGAGGGATGCAAAATTTTGTCGATGACAGAGGCTGAAGGTTCAGGACCTATCAGGTTGGCAACTCTCTTTTGAACCCTGTCAAGGTGTGAGAGACAAGTAGCAGATGCACCAGCTCAAATGTGACAACAGTACTCCATACATGACCGAATGGTGTCTTTATAGAGGTATAGAATACTTTCAGGCGTAAGTAGCTTTCTAGCACAGTAGAGATAGCCCCCCCCCTTCTTCGCAGCAGCCTTGGCAATGCTCTCAATGTATCTATTCCAGCTCATGTTTTCTGTAAACGTTAGGCCGAGAAGTTTAAAGGAAGTACTTTCAGGTAATGTGTTCTTGGCTATTGTTATTGGTAGTAGTGAAGATTTCTTGTAATTATTGAAGGAAACAAGCTTAGTCTTGGCCGCATTGAATGTGACCATCCATTTTTGTCCCAGTTCTACTACAGATTGGAGGTCATTCTCTAGTGTTTCTGCCATTTCCTTAGATATGTGTTCATTTGTTTTCCCCTTGTGCCTGTTATAGAGAGTGGTGTCATCAGCAAATATACCCATCTCAGAAACAATTTTATCAGGGAGGTCATTTATGAATATCAAGAATAATAAGGCCCAAGGATAGACCCCTGAGGTACTCCCGCATTTATATCATATTGTTTAGATGTATGATCATTGAGGACAACCTGAATTTTTCTCTTACTTTAGAAAGGATTTAATTACATTGTATTCTTCCAGTGATACCATATGATCTAATTTTCCTTAGAAGACCATCGTACCATACCCTGTCAAAAGCCTTAGATATATCGAGGGCTACCATTCTACCCTCCCCTGTTTTGTCCAGTGAACGGTATATACGTTCAGAGATTACAGTTAGGATATCTGCTGCTGAACGGGCTTGCGTAAATCCATATTGTTGTTCAGTCAGAAGTTTATCATCTATAAGGTAAGGTGATGGACTAGAGCTTGATTAATTAAGGACTCAAATATTTTGGGGAAAAACGGGAGAAGTCTAATGGGACGATAATTTAATGGGTCAGTTCTTTCACCAGTATTCTTGAAAACTGGTACCACAGAAGCGGTTTTCCAGTAGTCAGGAAAACAAGATTCGTTAAGGCATTTATTGTAAAGTTTGGAGAGAACTGGAGCAATCTCAGCTGAGCATTTTTTTAATAACACAGCCGAGATGAGATCGGGTCCACATGCTTTTGAGGTATCTAGGTTTTTTATGATACCATGTACCTAGAAAGGGGTAATTTTCAAGTCATCTAGTGTGGCGTCTGTCCATAAAATAAAGTCAGGGAGGGAGTGGTGTGCCGGGTCCAATGTGGAGTTTGAGGCACACCAACTGGCGAACAGGTTAATCTTGTCGGTTGCCGTGCAAACAACCTTGTGATCGTTTGATAGTGGGGGAATCGTTGACTGCCCATTATTTACTACACTTTTAGATTTTCCAAAAATCATGAGTTCCTAATTTCTATGCTTCGATGCGTTTTCTGGTAGTTTGAGTGTATTCTGTCTTAGTTGTCGCAATTTCTCTCTTACAATTACTTCTAGCTTCTATATACTTCTGTCTATTTGAACTGGACTTATGCTGGTTGAATCTGCGGTATGCATGCTGCCTTTGAGCAATGGCAGCTACACAAGCAGAACTAAACCATTGGGAGAGTGGGGCTTGCTATAGAATTTTCATATGGGAACATGTGCTTTAATTGCAGTTTTGAACCATTCAGTGGTCTTATTTGTTCACTGTTCAGCTGGAAGAGAAAAGATATTTCCCCATGAGGCATCTCTGAGATCCCTAAAAAAAAAAAACACTCCTCCACATGTTAAGAATGGGTTTCTAAATAATAGTTTGTTTCATAAGTATTATTGTTTTATCTTATGGTTTTAACGTTTATTTTTGCATTGTTTATTAAATTGCTAGGTGAAAGTACAGACTAGTTTAAAAAAAGAACTCTTCTCCACATGGGATTATTAATAATAGTTTGTTGCATGTTTGAAATTTTAATTGAGAAATTTTTATTGCAGACGACTGTAATTTCAAGAAATTAAAGGATATTTTCAATTTCACTGGAAGAGGTAGAAGACCATCCATTCCCAAAGTTAGCATAAATAATAAACTCCTTTTACAACTTTTTTACCAAAAAGATGAAAAAAAAACCTGGGATGATATTGTCAAATTTGCATCCAATTTCATCACCATCATCGCCATCATCACCATCAATCAGTTGAGAATAAGATACTTAATTGAGAAAGCTCATGCTAATGCCAATTTGCACATAAATGACTGACAGATTCCAAACATTTTTCAGGGAAAATTTGACATTCGTTGGAAATTATTTGTCATGTGCTAGTGTTTAAAGAGAATAACTGCTTAGTTCAAGTTTGTCAGGGTGATCAGAAAAAATAATTGCACTCACAAATGGCATCATTCTGGACTTAGTTTCCTTCCAAAAGGAAGAAGTACTTCCATCATCTTGGGTATGTCAGGCTGCCGAGTATCTATCTGGACGTTCTATTGATAAGCAGTTTTTTGGGAAACAGTTAAAGAAAATTCAGGCAACATCTAAAAATTTCTGTAAATCTTGGCATCGTAATAACAATTATGAAGACTTCGTGAAAGCAAATTACTGGTGTCAACCAGTCAGTGAGTATAACAGCACAGCCATTGTAAAATCTAGTCCAGGTACACCGAAGGCAGCTATGCCAGGTTGTAGAAAGATACTGATGATTCAACAAACCTGGACTAATGATGGAGAAAGCAACCTAGAAAACTCACTATTACGCTCTGGCTCAAAAACGATTCAGATAAAAAAAACTAAAAGGAAAAATGGAAGAAAAAACTGAAACAAGATAAAGTGCAGACCATAAAAGATGTACAACTCAGAAAAGATAGTTTTTTCATGACAATTTGCAGCAGAAAAATGAAGAGCTAAGAAATAAAGATTTGTTGTCATCATTACAATAGCAATATGAGGAAATTCAAATTAAACTTGAAAGTACCTTGACTATCCTGCAGCAGAGAAATCAGGTGCTTTCAAAAATCAAGCGTTTGAAAAGATGGGAAACAAGATTGAGTAAGAAAGAAAAGATAGAAAGAATGCCCAATCAAATATTGAAACTAAAACTCAAAAAGACCCAAAACTCTCCTTTCCAATTCAAAAAAATTTCACAAGAAAAGCAAAGAAGAGAAAAAGAAGAACGAGTTGAAAATTCAACAGATGAAATTTGATTTTCTTAATCAGGCCGAAAAAAAAAATGTTTCTATGAATGAACATAATAGCAACCGGTACACCAAAGATGTCATCAAGTGTGTCATTGAATTGATAGGGTAAGCAAAAGTATCTGTCAAGAATTGTGGAAAGATAATTGATATTGTAGTAAGGCACATCTTTCACACAGCTATAGATTCAAAAGACCTGCCATCAGAGCGATCATCTTTAAGCTATGCTGACAAAAGGCATGTCCTCGCCAAACTATATAGCTGAAGCATTACTGCAATCGAGCAATGTAGACTTCTGATGGAACAACTAGGAAACGTCAAAAGATTGTGGGACACCAACTTTCAACAGATGGTGGTCAGTTGCTTTCATGTGGATTCACTTCAGTATTCAAGGAAGATTCAGATATTTTAGTTGATGTGGCCTTTAATCTGCTTCAGGAGTTGGCTGATCTGTTCACAAATAATACTGTATTTTGGTCAATGTTACAGAATTTGACTGGCCTTATGAGTGACAGAGCAAGTGTCATGAAGTCATTTGACAAAGCCTTCATCATACAGAGGATGAATACACTTGGCATTGATGAATACATGGGTTTTTGCACCATAATGCTCATTTCCTTCTTGGCCTCAGTTCTGAATCCAAAAAAGTCTTGAGAAAATGGGAACAACATCTGAATCAGAAAATCGGCAGAGATGGTCTTGAAAAATTCAAAAGGTTTTCTTCAAGTTCAGAAAATGCAGCATATCGCTTTATCAGAACTGCTTGTGATGTGTTGGGACCAAGAGGGGATGAAAAAAATGAATGCAGAGCCTCTTGAGAAGCCTGTTGTCACCTTCAGTCACAAAATTCTAGCATAACAAGTTTTAGAGGGAATAGGTTTAACAACCTTTTTCAGGCTACTGCTTCATTCCATTATCATCGAAATGATACTGTAACATTTTTTGCAAGATTTCATGGTATCATTGAATTTCAAGTAAGAAAGTGTACTTCATGACGCGAGGAGTGATTCAATAATGGTTGCACTTGGACTGTTATACCACAAAGTTACTGGACCTTAGTGGATCCTACTCAGCAGACAACCAAATACTAGTACTTCTTTTGCTATTTTGTGGAAATGAATGCTGCTCTTGGAAGATGGAACATGATGCCGAACAATTGACAGATGCCAACTTTCCACCATTTTTTAGCATCAATTTAAACAGCCCTGTTTTTTCTTTTCTTCCCTCTACAAAATGGATGCACAAAAGAAGACTTTTGTTCACAGTTTACTCCATAAGAGTTTTTTCAGCATACAAAGATGTTCTTCAACGTCAGCTGACAGACTTCCTGCCAGGTGGAAGATACTATGATATTAAAGAGTAAAAGAAACATCAGCGAATGCAGCATAGCCAGATAACTAATATGATAAGAGAAGAATACTTTGGCGATTTGGATTTTAGCATTTCAAGAGCTGACATACATTTTACACCACCATAGCACCATCAATATGTTGAAGAAAAACTTTAAAAAAAAAAAATATTTGGCTTGATAGTAAATCTGAAGTTAAGTTGTTTGGATTGTGTAGATCCAAATCTAAAGAAATGAGAATGAAACACCAGGCATTACAGAAGGTGGTACTTCAGAAGAGAAAGCAACAACTGGAGAAAACAAAACAAGAAAAGGAGAAAAATACAAGGAAGCAAGCCATAAGAAAAAATCACATCATTGAGAGGGTAAAGACACATGGTGGACCTTGTTTCAGTGAAGATAATGTCACACAAATGCTACATGAGCTAGGAAGCAAGAATAGTAAGCTTGAGGCCCTCAAATATGAAATTAGGTTTCAGAAAATAGTTCTGGGCAATAAGTCTGAACATTTAAAACTTGACAGACCTTTAGAGTTACTAGCAAGCCACTTGAAAGCATTTTTGAATGGCACAGACCTAATAAATGACTATAAAAAACTTCCCGACAATGAAGAATCAGAAAGCGAAACAGATGAAGAAAGTGTTTTAGTTGATCAGGTAGAGTTTGGAAACTACAGCTTCAGTAAACAAAGACAGTTTGTAGCAGTATATTATGACAATGACTTTTATTTAGGTCTAGTAATTTCTGTCACAAGTAGTGAAGAAGGACAAGTGAAATTTCTTGACAAGTGTAAAGTGAAAATAAATGCCTTTAGATGGGCAAGGTCAGAGGTAGAGAAAGTTTCTTCTCTGTATGTGTTTGATTAAGGGTTTGAGGTAACCACCTCAAATGGACGAATGTGGTTAGTTCCTAACAAAGAGTTCAACAGAATCGCAAGGAAATATCAATTATATAGAGAACTCTATTGTTAACATGCAGCTTCCTTTTGTATTGAATGTAAATTGGTGTCGAACAGGTATGTTTGCTTATATACTATACTTCGCCATGATAAACAGCGAATTATTGTGATTTTTAAGTTTATCATTTTAGAATTACAAGGTGTACAGAGCTGAAATTTAGGTATGACATTCTACAATATGTATTGATTATGCATGCAAAATTTCACGTCTGTATCTTTAATAGTTTTTGTGATTTTGAAATTTGTATACGTTTAAAACATTCGGTACTTTATTTCTGCCATTGAAATTGAACATATCAGTATTTTTATCAACTTATAATGAAAAACCTTGTAGCTGGAATTGTTTGAAAAAAAAATAGGCATAATAACCACAGTGTATAGAATTATATTGCATGTTCATATTTACTTTTCTTTAATTCAGTTTTATTTGTTGATACTTCAAAAAGTGCCCACCAGTGCGATTTTGCTATTATAAATAATGCAATGTTCACTTTTCACATCTCAAAAATGAAGGCTGAAATTGAATTAGATATGATTATACTTTTATTTCCTATTGTCTTTTAATACTAAGAGTAATGAAAGTATCTTTCATGACATTTTTACTGGTTACTTTTTTTGTCAGTTGCTTTCAAAGTTGCCATACCGTAATATAAACATGTTCATAATAGGTTTGCAAATATGAAAATGATCATAACTTGAAGACTAAACAAGGTATCTTCATGGTTTTTGTTTTGTTTTTATGTGTAGTTTTATATGAGAGGATCAAATTTAGTCATAGGCGATTTAAAAATTTTGGCTGCCGGTACCTACTGAATTATGCCGAATGAAAGTGCTCCATCAAAGATGTCATTGGCAGAGTTAATGTTTGCAAGGAAAATTAGGCCGGTCTTCGAGAAGCTTTTGCCAAAACAGGTGAAACCGCCAAATACTATAGTTCTTAAAAAGAGATACTTACCTGGGGAAAAGGTATTTTCCCAGATACACAAAAATAATAGTACAATGTGGGAACTAGGAAAGGGCCAGAAAAGGATCGGAAAGATGGTTTACATTATCGAAGGTCTAACATTTACTCACAAGAAACATTTCAACCACATTCGGAAACGTATCATGAATATGACAACCTCCTGCTGAACAAGAAGAAGTAATGGACCAGATATATGACACGTTCAACCTGGTAACACCACAAGCAGCCGGACAACTCCAGGAAAAGGAAAATGACCGACCCGATAGAGATCAACCCCAGAAAAAAGAGCTATACGATCATTCCAGGTGAATGAAAAGTTAGGGGGGGGGCGTTGTGGGGGATAAATCACCCCTATTTTGAGAACTAAGTGGAATCAACCAGTCCTATGAATACCACTGGTTTCAGAGACTAGATGGAGACATTCATACCATGTTTAACCGCATGCTACAAACACGTTCCTCTCATACCACTTCAGTGTCTCCTGTATTCTTTATGATAAATACATATTATATTGTATAAACACTTTACACTACTTGTGGTTTCTTTCATTGTGAACCCCTAGCACGGGTCTACAACAATTTTTAACTTTGAGCATAAAAACATTGAACGCATAAAAGAAAAATAAATTAACATCATTAGAATGTTTATTCTATTCTCTTTTCATCAATATAATTCTTTTAAAAATTGACCAACAAATAAAAAAGATATGACTTGTTGAGCACATTAGGTATGTAATATTGCCGATGTCCACAGAAATACAGCATGCGCGTGTAATGCTAATAATATTAATTTTCTGTCAAATTTTATTACAACTTTAAGGTAAGTGAAATAACTCCATTTTATATATATAACAATAACTATTTTACATTTATTTGATCTTTTCAGCTGTAAAAAATGTTGAAATTTTTATGAACCTACATTTATTTTGTTTAGTTTGCATAACATGAAAAATGTGTGTGGGGTGGGGGGGAGGGAGTAGAACAGCTAAAAAAAAATATATTTAACAAAACTTGTTTTTATTATATAAGTTTAATAAATAAGGAATAAATATAGAAAATTCCGGGAAAATATGACAATTACTTGATTTTTTTTTCTAGATTTTTTTTAAACATGGGTATGTCTACAGCTTCAAACATCACTTCATAGGAATGTTGTTTTGAAGCATTGATAATGTAAACACAATTTTTGTTTCACGTTTTCATTATCTTTGTATGCTGTAAAAAATTTGTAAAAAATAATAGGAGTTTATTTAAAGCTTCTTCATTTAAGTGGTAAAAAAGAATGATAATATTAAATGACTGTTACATACGGAGGCGGGGGTTAAAACTGGCATGTGTTGAAGGTACTGATTATACACATTAAAAAAATAATATTTTGGCAGTACAGACTCGTTTCTTTTCTTCGACCTTAGTACATTTGATATTTAACACATTGATTATTAAAAATGACGTACGTTTACTTTGAACATAATATCGTTCTTGAAAATAAATAGTGCAAGTGCTCTGTTTCATCATTAAATTTTATAAACATTGACTAACAAAAATAAACTGTTGGTTTAATTCTACAGTAGATAAACTTCTGTTTACATTACGCGACTTATCAATGTCCACAGAACGAGTCACTTTTAGTGGTTGTTTGTTTAAAGAAGTCATTTCGAGGGCTATAATGTTGTACATTACTCGTGGAGTAGTAGGTCAAAGCATTTCCCTTCTTTGCAACTCCTCCTACAACTTTCACTGCACATTCGATCGTGACTTCTGCGGATATTTTTGTTTTTTCACAGAAAAGGCTTGGATTACTTCTTTTCCATTAGTTTTTGGTAAACACAAATATATATATATATATATATATATATATATATATATATTGTTTCTTCTTATTTCACCGTTTTTTTTTGTTATTTAAATAAACCGTTCTGTTTATAATGTTTATTTTTACAGCTTCCTTAAAAATGGTCAGTTTCATAAATAGCATTTCCATTCATACTTGGTAATGTACAGGTGACTACAGGAACTTAGTTACCTTGAAGGGACACAGAGTTCGATAGTTTTTTGCCACCATAACTCCAGTCTTGCCAACAAAAATACCTTGCCCTGAACTTCACCCTGAACCATACCCTGAAATATATCCTGAACCTTTCTTCAAATTTTGTGACAACCCTACCCCTAAGCACAAAATTGGGTGTCTATTCCGAAGCCATGAGGTCAACAACAAAAACAGTAGCTGTATTTTAAATTTTTACATGGGGATGATGAGAGGGTGCATGCTACCACCGGGCAATGCCAGTTAATGGGTCCTGCTAGTTTAAATAAAGATAATGTTCTTTTGTTGTTGTTTTTTTTTTTTTTTTTTTCAACCCATGTTTGATATATTTATATAAAGTTCTTTTTTACATACAGAAAACTACCGCACAAAGCGCAGGTATCTCTGCTAACTTTTAATATTTTTTAAAAAATCTTATTTTGTAGAAAATTGTAGCAACAATCTGAACATTCTGTATTCTGTGATCAATGAATTGCCTCCCTCCAACAGAGATACTTTAGCCTTTCTTGTGAAACACTTACAACTGTAAGTAAATGTTTATTATTTGGCACTCATTTTCATTTCTGATTTTACTTGATTTTACTTCTCTATCAACCATAAAAACACTTTTAATCAACAGATTTAAAAGGAACTCTACTAAAATAGTCATATTTTTTAAACCAAAGCACTAAATTATAACAATAACTAAAATATTTAATAATGATAATAACGAGAATAAAAATATTTAATAATAATAATGATATTAATAACGATAATTAAAATATTTATTAATAATGATAATAACAATTATTAAAATATTTATAATAATGATGATAATAATTAAAATATAATAATAATGATAACGATAATTAAATTATTTAATAATAATAATGATAATTAAAATATTTGATAATGATAATAATGATAATTAAATTATTTAATAATGATAATAATGATAATTAAATTATTTAATGATAATAATGATAATTAAATTATTTAATAATAACGATAATTAAATTATTTAATAATGATAATAACGATAATTAAATTATTTAATAATAATAACGATAATTAAATTATTTAATAATAATGATAATAACGATAATTAAATTAATAATAATGATAATTAAAATATTTAATAATGATAATAATAATTAAAATATTTAATAATAATAATGATAATAATGATAATTAAATTATTTAATAATGATAATAATGATAATTAAATTATTTAATGATAATAATGATAATTAAATTATTTAATAATGATAATAATTATAATTAAATTATTTAATAATAATAATGATAATAATGATAATTAAATTATTTAATAATGATAATTAAATTATTTAATGATAATAATGATAATTAAATTATTTAATAATAATAATGATAATAATGATAATTAAATTATTTAATAATGATAATAATAATTAAATTATTTAATGATAATAATGATAATAATGATAATTAAATTATTTAATAATAATAATGATAATAATGATAATTAAATTATTTAATGATAATAATGATAATTAAATTATTTAATAATAACAATAATTAAATTATTTAATAATGATAATAACGATAATTAAATTATTTAATAATAATAACGATAATTAAATTATTTAATAATAATAACGATAATTAAATTATTTAATAATAATGATAATAACGATAATTAAATTAATGATAATAATTAAAATATTTAATAATGATAATAATTAAAATATTTAATAATAATAATGATAATAACGATAATTAAATTATTTAATAATGATAATGATAATTAAAAGATTTAATAATAATAACAATAAAAGATTTAATAATAATAACAATAAAAGATTTAATAATAATAATAACAATAAAAGATTTAATAATAATAATGATGATAATAATAACGATATTTAAAATATTTTAAAACAATGATAATAATAACGATGATTAAAATATTAAATAATGATAATAGTAATGATAATTAAAATATTTAATAATAATAATGATAATTAAAATATTCTGTTTCAATTCCGGCTCGCCATGTACTGTTTCTTTCATGACTGTAAAAACACCACTGCTTGCTACGTATGTCCATTTTCTACTTTACCTCCAAGACGACTGCTTTTGTCTAATTTGCATGTAAAAAAAAAAAAAAAAAAAATTTTTTTCTCTCTTACTAAACTTTACTTGAAACTCTAAATCCTAATGTACTGTATCCTGTAAGTTAATAATCCCCTATCTTTAAAACTAGCAATTTGCTCCACTCTCCAAGCTACCACTAAAACTTAATTAAACATACGGAATACGCCATAACTCATCATTTACCTCCAGTTATACCCATACTGTATTGCACTTACATCTTAACCTTCCTGTCATCTAAAACAGAGTCTGGGCACAAATTTTTTTTTGGTATATCCTAAGCTAACTTATAAATATCAAAAAAAAAAAAAAAAATTAAAAATCTAAAGGAAAAAATCTTAAACCAGATTAACTCCTTTCTAACAAGCCTGATTGCAAATATAGTTGCTTCCACTGCATGAACTTTACTCACTCCCTCTTCCAGTAACAAAGAAATAGCAATGTCCCTAAATCACTTTAAGGAGTGTAACTATTCAGTAGATATATAACCTTTACAAACTAACCCAGTAACATTAACTACCCACGCAGGATCGCAAAAATATCTGGATTAGAACCCAGGCACGGAGCAAATCCTCTAGGAGAAGGAAACTAAACCTAAGGGGAGGGAGGCCAATCTAGTCTTGGATGACAACCTTCCTAGAGCTGGTGATTCAAACAAATTACTGGTTTGCAAACCTAAACTGCTTAAGGGGAAATAGTCTCTGTCTATTGCCCGGCTTCCATACTCCTTCTTTACCTATTAGCCAGGCGCAGAGGTACTATCACAGGGATTCGACAGAAACACTCAGTGGTAGATCTTGTTTCCTGACTAGGGCAATGAACGCTGTTTTCCCCACTCCCAACACATCCCACCCCTCTAAACTGGGCACTTGGGAGTGCTTGAATGCTACATATGCCAGTGTAATTAGATTGGGTTGACCTTAATCTGATGAGTTGAGGGTACCGGATTGACAGTTCCTGGCTGATGGTTCCAACTGGTAGTACAAGAACCCTAACTCTTTGGTAGTGCTTATAGTGGCTGCTCCATCAACAGTTGTATAATATCGGGATGTTTGTAGTGCCATGTCATGCATGGAAAAGGACCCTGCACTTATCCCCAGTGGGCTTTCCTGAGGCGACAATCCTAGTTGATGAAAGGTCGATGGTCTACTTGTGATGCATGTCTCGTATTCTGCACAACCACTTGTTCAGCACCCCCCCCTACCGAAACTGAAAACTCCTTAAAAAAAAAAAAATGACAGTACAATAAAAAAATTACGCTTAAACCAGGCTTAGGTTCAAACAAAATCAAATTGCCTCCTCCTTTGAGGCTTGCATTTATGAACATCCGTGGACTTAGAACTAATTTAGATGATGTTGAAGCATTTCTCCTAACAAACACCCCGGATATCTTAGTACTAAGTGAGACTAACCTACACTCCTCCATGGCCTCTTACCACTTTAACATGCCTGGATGTCTCCTACTCTGCCGTAAGGATTCTGACAGAAATGTTCACGGACTTGAAGTCTATATTCGTAATACCCTCCCCTTGACTAGAGAAACAAAACTAGAACCGGACGATCAAGCCTTTATGTGCTTTAGATTTAACATGCAACATAACATTAACTATTTTTATTTTCTCTACCGCTCTTCCTCAACCCAGGACTGCACCCTAATAAACAAAGTCTCTGACAGCATAGATACAGCACTCTCCTTCGACACTAGTGCACAAGTACATGTATTTGGTGACTTCAATGTCCACCACAGAAACTGGCTTGGATTCTCTACTCACAGACGCAGCTGGTAGCACAACGCATAGCTTCTCTATATCTCACTCCCTATCACAGATGGTTACGTTTCAAACCCGTTTCCCAAACCAACAAGAATACGCATCACTTCTAGATCTTTTTCTGACCACAGTTCCCAATGATTGAATAACAAATGCCCACAGCCCATTTGAGAACGCTGATTATGCAGTGATAATGGTCAAAATCACCCTAAACCAGCCAAAACTGAAGAGCCATTGCTCAAAACAACATGATATTATAAAAAGGCTGACTGGGAAGCCATCAGAGATCTTATCAGAGATGCCCCATGGCGAAATATCTTTTCACTTCCTGCTGAACAGTTCGCAAATGACACCACTGAATGGTTCAAAACAGTAATTGAAGCACATGTTCCCGTGCGGAAATTTTATAGCAAGCCCCACTCTCCCCAGTGGTTTACTTCTACTTGTGCAGCTGCCATTGCTCAAAGGCAGCATGCATACCACAGATTTAACCGACATAAGTCCAGTTCAATCAAACAGAAGTACACTCGTGAACAAAAAAAATGGGCCATGATTAAAATTGGAACAAAAAAAGATGGGCTATGATTGAAATTGGAAAGAAAACAATTTTTAAAATTTTTATCGCTTGTTTGCTAATAATTAGCTGTTATTTAGTATTTTTCAGATTATTAGTATTAAAGATGAATCCAAGAAAAGTAAGACAGCATCTTGACGAAAAAATTAAAAACCGAATTGCAGGATTACGACAGGCAAATTTGACTTACAAGCAGATTTTCGACATTTTGAAAGAAGAAAAGGTGGGAACATCTCTTTCAGCTGTGAAGAGAATTGGGCAAAGGTTCGAAATTGAAGGCACAGTGAGCAGGAAAGTTGGTTCTGGTCGCCCCAGAGCATCCACAATGAAGGACGATCACAGGCTTAAAATGACTGTTTTGAAGGATCGCAAAAAAACTTATGTTGACCATAGCAAACAATTCGAAACAGCAAAAGGAAATTCTCTTTCTAGAGTGACAATATCCAGAAGGATGAAGGAAATGGGATTTTCATCAAAAAGATGTGCAAAAAAACCTTTGTTAACTAAGAAGAACATCAGCGACAGAAAGACATTTGGTAATGTGTTATGGTACGAAAGATGCAGATTGGTTTAGAAATGTTTTCTGGTCGGACGAATCAAGATTTTGCCTTTCCAGTGATGCCCCTGAACGTTGCATCCGAAGATCCGGAGAAAGATTTTCACCGAATTGCATAAAAACCACAGTAAAACATGGAAACGGAGGAATAATGGTATGGGGGACCTTTTCTGCTGCAGGAGTTGGGGAAATTATCAGATGTGATGTGTCAATTAATGCCAAAGAATACATTCAAATATTAGAAAGAGGTCTATTACCAAGCATCCAGAAGTTAGAAATGAACAATGACAGTATTTTTCAACATAATAATGCCCCTGCACACACAGCAAAAGTCACAAAGAAGTGGCTTACTGATAATTCAATTGATGTGATGTTTTGGCCTGGCCAAAGCCCAGATTTAAACCCAATGGAAAATATTTGGGCTATAATATCTCGTGCATTAGTTAGAAAAACTTTTTCCAACAAAGAAAAATTATGGGAAGCAGTACAAAGAGAATGGAATAACATCTCCTCTTCACAGTGCTCCAAGTTGGTTGAGAGCATGATAAAAAGAATTGATCTTTTAAAAAGATCTAAGGGCAATTCCATTCCATACTAAGTTTTTATTAAAGTAAATATCTTGCTCTTTATAGTTTTTACTCATTTTCGTTTATTATTTAATTGCATTTTGTGTAATGCAGCTTTTTGTGCAATAAATTGTAAATTTCTTTCCTGGCCCATTTTTTTTTGTTCATGAGAAGCTAGAAGTAACGTTAAGAAAGAAATAGCGACAGCTAAGAGAGAATTTACTGAAACTACCAAAAACGCATCGAAGCACAAAAATTAGAAACCCGTGATTTCTGAAAAATCTACAACAGTGCAGTAAATAATGGGCAATTTTCTCAGCAACCAAGAAGGCTAAATTGCTCGCCAGTCAGTTTGCCTCCAACTCCACACTGGATCCTGCTAACGACTCCCTCCCTTACTTTCCTTTGCGAACAGACGCCACGCTAGACGATCTGAAAATCACCCCTTCTCAAGTGCATGTTATCATAAAAAACCTTTACACTTCAAAAGTATGTGGACCTGATCTCATCCCGGCTGTGCTATTAAAAAATGCTCCACCGAAGTAGCTCCAGTCCTCTCCAAACTTTACAACAAATGCCTTAATGAATCTTGCTTTCTGAACTTCTGGAAAACTGCTTCTGTTGAACCAGTTTTCAAGAATTCTGGCGAAAGAACTGACCCATTATATTATCGCCCCATTAGCCTCCTCCCACTTTTCGCCAAAATATTTGAGTCCATAATTAATCAAGCTCTAGTCCATCACCTTACAGATGCTAAACTTCTGACCGACGAACAATATGGATTTGAGCAAGCCCGTTCCACAGCAGATATCCTAACTGTAATCTCTGAACATATATACTATTCACTGGACAAAGCAGGGGAGGGTAGAGCGGTAGCTCTAGATATATCTAAGGCTTTTGACAGGATATGGCATGAAGGTCTTCTCAGAAAAATCAGATCATACGGTATCACTGGACGAATACTTAACATAATTAAATCCTTCTTAGATAAGAGAAAAATTCAGGTTGTCCACGATGATCGTACATCCAAACAATGATATAAATGCTGGAGTGCCTCAGGGGTCTCTCCTTGGACCTCTATTATTCCTAATATTCATAAATGACCTCCTCGACAAAATTGCCTCTGAGATGGGTATCTATGCTGATGACACCATGCTCTATAACAGACACGACAGGAAAACAAATGAATACATATCTAGGGAAATGGCAGAAACACTAGAGAAAGACCTCTAATCTGTAGTGGAATGGGGACAAAAATGGATGGTCACATTCAATGCTGCCAAGACTAAACTTGTTTCTTTCAATAATAACCAAAACATTCTCTACCACCAATGGCCAAAGATTTATTTACTGAAAGTACTTCTTTTAAACTCGTCGGTCTAACGTTCACAGGAAACATGAGTCGGAACATTGAGAGCATTACCAGGACCGCTGCGAGGAAGGTAGGCTCTCTTTACCGTGCTAAAAAGCTACTAACGCCCGAAAATATCCTGTACCTCTATAAGGCCACCATTCGCCCATGTATGGAGTATTGTTATCATATTTGGGCTGGTGCATCTGCTACTAGTCTTTCGCTCCTAGACAAGGTTCAAAAGAGAGGCCCAACCTGATAGTTCCTGAACTGTCATCTAAGCTTCAGCCTCTGTCCCACCAATGAAATGTTGCATCCCTCTGCCTGTTCTACAAGTATTTTAATGGTGAATCCTCTGACGAACTGCAAACACTTGTGCCCCCATGATGTAAATACCCTCGACAAACCCGACAAGCAGCTAAATCCCAGCCCTACAAAGTAGAGATCCCTAGATGTAAGAGAGCTTTCTATTCCAGTAGTTTCTTCCCCAGAACCGCTAGACTTTGGAATGGAATTTCCTTATGAGTCCCTGCTTCCCCAACTGTACTGACCTGCAGAAGTTCAAGTGTAAGGTGAACCGACATCTTTCTGCCCAACTCATAGTGTCCCAGTAGCTCATGTCTCTGATAGTAGCCCCCTACACCAAAGTGGCAATGTGCCTTGTTTGGAGTGAAAATGTAATTAATAAAAAAATAAATAAATAATAATGATAATTAAAATATTTAATAATGATAATAATAATGATAATTAAAATATTTAATAATGATAATAATAACGATAATTAAAATATTTATTAATAATAATAATAATAATAACTATTATTAAAATATTTTATAACAATAATGATAATAATAACCGTAATTAAAATATTTAATAACAATAATGATAATGATAACAATAATTAAAATATTTAAAAATGATAATAATAATGAAAATTAAAATATTTAATAATAATTATGATAAAATTAACTATAATGAAAATATTTAAAAATGGTAATGACGATAATTAAAATATTTATTAATAATAATGGTAATAATAACGATCATTACAATATTTTATAATGATAATAACGATGTTTAAAATATTTAATAATAAAAATGATAACTATAATCAAAATATTTTATAAATATAATAACGATAAAAATATTTTATAACAATAATGATAATAATGACGATAATTAAAATATTTAATAAGAATAACAGTAATTAAAATATTTTATAATAATAATAACGATATTTAAATTTTATATAATAATAATAAAATATTTAATAATAATGATACCAACTATGATTAAAATATTTTATAATGATAATAACGATAATTAAAATATTTGATTATAACAATAATGATAATAATAATTAAAATATTTAATAATAATAATAACGATAATAAAAATATTTAATAATAATTATAATTACGATAATTAAAATATATAATAATAATAATTAAAATATTTAATAAGAATAATAACGATAAAATATTTTATAACAATGATAATAACATTAATTAAAATATTTAATAACAATAATGATAATAATGATAATAAACATATTAAATAATAGTAATTTAAATATTTAATGACAATAATAACGATAAAATATTTTATAACAATGATAATAACAATTAAAATATTTAATAATGATAATAATGCCGATAATTAAAATATTTAATAACACCGATAATTAAAATATATAATTCTAACAAAAATGATGTGTATCATGTAAATTAAAATATTAATTAACAATAATGATAAAAACAATAATTAAAATATTAAATTATGACAATAATAACGATCATTTAAATATATTTAAAAATAATGATAATAAAACCATAATTAAAATATAAGTAATAACAATAATAAAAATATTTTTTAAATTCTAATGACGATAATTAAAATATTTAATAACAATAATAATAGTAATAACGAGAATTAAAATATTGCATTACACTAATTATAATAATTATAATTAAAATATTTAAAACAAAATGATAATAATAAAGATAATTAAAATTTTTGATAACAGTAATAGTAATAATAACGATAATTAAAATATTTAATAATGATAATAATAACAATAACATATTTAATGATAATAATGAATATAAAAAAATAATTAAAATATTAAATAATAATAACGATAATTAAAATATTTAATGATAATGACAATAATAAAAATAGTTAATAACAATATTGATAACGATAATGAAAATTTTTAATAATAATAATGATTATTAAAATATTTAATAACAATAATTATAATAACAATAATTAAAATATATGTCTGTAACGATAATCAAAATATTTAGTAATGATAATAACGATAAATAAAATATTTGATAATAATGATAATTAAAATCTTTAATAACAATAATGATAATAACGATAATTCAAAATATTTTATAATGATGATAATAACGCTAATTAAAATTTTTGATAATGATAACGATAATAAAAATATTAAATATTAATGATAATTCAAATATTTTATAACAATAATGATAATAAAGATAATTAAAATATTTAATAATAACAATAACGATAAAATATTTTATAACAATGATAATAATAACGATAATTAAAATATTTAATAACAATAATGATAATAATACAGATAATTGAAATATTTAATTCTAACAAAAAGTGATGTGTATAACGTAAATTAAAATAT
Organism: Euprymna scolopes; assembly: GCF_053919585.1. NCBI lineage: Eukaryota > Metazoa > Mollusca > Cephalopoda > Sepiida > Sepiolidae > Euprymna > Euprymna scolopes. The sequence continues at coordinate 55,225,131 of NC_136506.1, read as the reverse complement.
TAATTAACAATAATGATAAAAACAATAATAAAAATATTCAATAATGACAATAATAACGATAATTAAAATATATTAAAAATGATAATAAAAACGATAATTATAAATATAAATAATAACAATAATAAAAATATTTAAAAATTCTTATAATGATAATTAAAACATTTAATAACAATAATGATAATAATGATAATTAGAATATTCAATGAAAATAATGATAGTAATAACGACAATTAATATATTGCATAACAATAATGATAATAACTATAAACAAAATATTTAATAACAATGATTATAATAATAATTAAAATCTTTAATAATAATGATGATAATAATAACGATAGTTAAAATATTTATAATGCTAATAACGATAATTAAAATAGTTAATAATTATAATAACGATAATTTTAATATTTAATAATTGCAATGATAATAATGATAATAATAAAATATTTTATAATGATGATAATAATAATTAAACTATTCAATAATGATAATAATAGCGATAGTTTAAATTTTTAATAATGATAACAATAATTAACATATTTAATGATAATAATGAATATAAAAACAAAATATTAAATAATGATAATAACAAAAATAAAATATTTAATGATAATGACAATAATGAAATATTTAATAACAATGATAATAACTATAATTAAAATATTTGATAATGATGATAATAATAACGATAAATAAAATAGTTAAACACAATGATGATAATAACAATAATTAAAATATTTAATAATGATAATACCGATAAATAAAATATTTGATAATAACAATAATTAAAATATTTAATAATGGTAATAACAATAAAATATTTGATAATAATAACAATAATTAAAATATTTAATAACAATGATTATAATAATGATAATTGAAATATTTAATAATGATAATAACGATTATTAAAATATTTAATAATGATAATTAAAATATTTAATTAAAATAATGATAATTACGATAAATAAAATATTTAATTGTGATAAATAAAATATTTAATTATAATAATAATGATGATAAAATATTTAACGATAACGATAATTAAAATGTTATAACAATTATTAGATTATAATTATGATTAAAATATTTAATAATGATAATAACGATAATTAAAATATTTAATAATGATAATTACGATAATTAAAATATTTAATAACAATAATAATAATGATAATTAAAATATTTTATAATGATTTACATATTTAATAACAATGATAATAATAATTAAAATATTTAATAATAACGATTATTAAAATTTTTAATAATGATAATAACAATAATTTACATATTTTATTGTAAGCAGATATATGCGAATTATAAAATAGACAAAAAAATATCATTCACAAATGCATTTCAACCACTGAAAAAACGCTTAAATTAGATTAATTACATATTACAAAAAATTTAAAACAAGTCAATTACTAATAAACAATTACTCTACACCTGATGACAGATTACTCAAAACCTGGAATGCCTTGTAGAAGAATGCGTCTCCAAAAATAATACAGACTCTGGCATGACTAGACCTGACTCTCTTGTCCACTACCATGCCACTTATCTTCCTCGAATAGCTCCATTTACCAACGCCTTGCAGCCCATAACGCCCCCAAAACTGAATTTAGGAATATACTAATTAAAAATACCGCCATTTTAGCCATCTCACACTGTGATTCTGCGCCTCCTAATCATTTAAGCCATACTCATCCGTATAAAAAAAAACGACCATCAATCAGGCTCAATATGAAAGGGAAGGCATGCTTGCCCAAGGTTCTCCCATCAGCTAGCGGAAGGAAGGAAGCACGTTACTTCTTCTGTTGATGAATTGATTTTGGCTCCCCTATTAATACATAAATAAAAACAATACATGTCCAACAGAAACGATCTGTGTTATGTGACCTCAGTCGCAATCTTCTGTTAAAAAGTTCATATAGGAAAACGTTTTAGGACGCTAGGTCTCTTTGATGACGATGGTAATGGTGAACACATAAATTAATACATGACGAAAAGGATGCATGTAATAGGCAGTTCTTCACAATCTACTCGTTGCGCAAGGTATCCCATTCTGAGATTCGCAGGAGAACTGGAGTTACCCCTCTAGAGTCACTTCTTATCTGTCGTCAGCTTCAATGGTTGGGCCACACCATCAGGATGCCCTCAAACGGGCTACCCCGAAGAGTTCTCTTCAGTCAGCTCACTCATGGTCGACAAAATGTCGGCTGCCTGAAGAAATGCTACATAGACTGCATCAAACTCCACATGTAGCAGGATGGCCTTCTTCAACAACGAGCATGAGCAAGCAGCAATGGGACGTCACACTGAGACACTGATGAGCAGCAGCCACTCATCATCAAAACCTAAATCCTGTCTTCCTGTGATCTATTTGTGCAAAGCAGTGCAGATCACACAACGAACTTCAGTCATCAGCGGAGTCACAAAGTCAATTTTTAAAAAATGAAGACGTTGTCATCCACATGGAAGGGGTCCTGGATATGACCTTAAACTATATCCAGTGGTGAGGCCCCAGCTTGTGGGCTTTGGGGAGTGTGGAGCCACCCTTTAATTACCATTGCTCCCAGGTCCACTCTGACCCGGAGTGGTAGTACCTGTTAGGGTCCCAACTGTGGGTTAAATAGAAACCGACGTGAAAACAACAAATATATTCTATTAAAAAAAATTTTTCTTCAAAATCTTTGGATTCGGCATTAAATAACCCAAAAAGGGTTGATATGCCAACAAACAACCAGCCAACCAGCCACATGGAAGGACTACCATAACTAACTAACTTGCCTGAAGATGACTCATGGAAGTCGAAAACGTTCATAACTATAGTAAATTTCTTTTTACACTCAAACAGAACATTCAGACACTATCCCTCCAAAAAGAAAAATTGGATTGGAAGAAAAAAAAAAACAGGAATTGTCCCTGCTCTTCAATGAAACAATGATATTTGAAGAGTTTTAAATAAGTAAGGTGATAAAAATGTTAACATGTAAAAATGTAATTTTTTTCAACTGTTGTAGCAAAAGTCTATACCAGCCCACTATGAGGAATTTCATTGTAAAAATTTGGAAATACAAGGTGGAATGATAAAATTGTCGCCCTAGAAAAGATAACATGATTCCATTTCCTTCTAATGGAAACCAGTTTTCTTTATTTGTTGCAGACCATCTACTAGTTGGCCAGTTGTGTACAAATCCCAAGAGCGATAGGAGCCTTCTATCATGTCAAAGTGACACAATGTTCAACGAGTGAGATCAAAGATGCGCCGCTCTACAACTCCTGCTCTCTACTGATCCAAGTTATGATAACAGGACCATTTATAGTAATCTCAAAATGCAAATGATATGGTTTCACATGAGGGCCACATGATGCCACCTCACATCTTCAAAGTCGGCTTAAAAGTCAATATTAAAGTGTACCTGGATATGCTGAAAAGTATGGTGATCCTCTGATGCAGTCAAGTGGCCATAGGCAGACCCCAGCCCCCAAGTCCAAAGAGACCCAGGCTTGGCTTCAGAAGGAATGCTATGACTTTGTACCCTTCTCTCACTGGCCCCCATCCTCCCCTAACCTGAACCCATTGGACTACTTCGTCTGGTCATATGTCGAGAATATCACCATCATGACCTCCCACAACACCAAAGCTGGCCTGATCGCAAGTATTCGGCGAGCTCCTGCAGGTGCTTGTGGAAAAAGCATGCATGTTCTGGACCCATAATTGAGGCGGTGATTGAGACTGAAAGCAGCTACATTGAATAGATATCAGCTCTACTACATAATCAAGTTACCTGAATTGATTTTTTCAATAAAAGTTTTAAAATAAAGATGTAGTGTTGTTTTCTTTAGGTCAAAAAATTTTATCGTTCCACCCTGTAAATTAGGAGAGACAAAGCCATTAAACCTGGTACAAAATAACTGATGTTTTTTTTTATCAAAATAATCTTTTAATGTAATGAATATTGAATGTTTTGAAAATAAAATATTATGTACAGCAATTGATTAGTAAATCAGCCCTCATCAAAATCTGCATAAAAATTGTATGTTTTATCTTTTCATATTAACACTTACCCTGACACAAAAAAGATCTTCTTTCCATTTCAATTGGACTTTTTTGCTAACTTTAGTATCAGCTATGAGTAAGCTGGTGACATCAATAGTAAACACAAAAACAGCAAATTTTTTATTTTGAATTTGTGAACACATTTGAAAAATTGAAAATATGTTTAGTTAATGGTATTTTGTTATCAGACTAATGAGTAAAATTGAAAAAGAGAAAATCTGAAACTCAACATTTCATCCATCTGATATAACTCATCATTATTTATTTTTGAAATAAAACATCAATCCAAAGATTAAAGTTGTGTAAGTATATAAAAAAACACAGTCTTGGTTGTGAAAATCCAATTGAACATGCAAAGGTGAAGGTCAAACCGGTTTTATCGATAGAGGGTTTTTTTTTTGGTTTTTTTTGCCACTTTTAGCTTTTCTCTATTGATAAAGCTGGACAAAACGTTGAGTTTTAGGTTTCCGCTTTTCCATTTTAACTCCTGCTGTTGGATTTATTTTATCCTTTACATACACATGAAAAAATTTTATCCTTTACATACACATGAAAAAATTGAAATGGCTTAAAATATTTCAATGGTATACATAGAAAGAGTTTGATGAGCTAAGAAAGAATCTTTATAATTTTTTAAAATCCAATTAAAATTAAGGAAGTTATGACTATTTTTGTGCCTCACACATTTGTCACATTTTTCCTTTTTTAAGACCATATGCGTTTTGTCACATTTTTTACACTACTTTTTCAGTAAAAATGCTATATCTTTGTTAAAACAGAAGATTAAGCAATTTATCATATAAGTGTATTTTTATGTTAGAAATCAGAATATGCTACTGAAAATCTCCAGAAATGAATGGTTTCCAAATAATCTGCAGTAAATGCACATAAATATGCTTAAATATCCTTAAAAATGCCATATATCAATTAACAGAAAGAAGTTAGAAAACTCAAAACTGAATCGTAATGCATTTTATGTACAAATAACTGAAATCGAAATCTACGAATGTTTAAAAATGTATATATTGCAATATTTCTTTGATATTATTGTAAATCTCCATCTGACCACCTCTCCAAAATATGCGATTTTACCTTCGTAGGCAATTATATGTGAATACTGTGAAAAACTTACATGAGAAAGATAAACAAGTACTATTTTAGAATTTAATGTAAAATGATTCCCCATTTGAGCCATTCTAGTGTTTTAGAGCAGTTAACAATTTTCTTTTTTTTTTTCTGGTCTAAAGACGATTATGTGTGGTTTTAAGAGGGTCTTTGTGCAATTATGAGAGGGTGGGGAAGTTGCCACTCTGACTTATGGTTAATGATAGAGCTAAGGAAAATTATGTGTGAACACCCTCAGGACTTCATAGAAACAAAACAAAAACAATTTTAGAATTTAGCCTGGGGGTTAGTTTCACATAAATTTACTGTAAAATAATTCACCGTTCTGAGACCATTCTAGCGTTTTAGGACAGTTGACCAATTTAATTTTTTTATGGGTGATTAGTGGTGCACTTTAAGGGAGGATTTTTTTTGTTGTTGTTTGTTTTTAGACACTTATATGCCTTTAGTGAGGAGCTTGCCACTTGGACTTGTGCTAAAGAAAGTTTTAGGAGGAGGAGGCTTGCCACTTGTACCTATGGTTAGAGGTAGGATTAAGGGAGTTTTTTTTTTTTTTTAAGAGGGCGTTTGAAAACCTTATTTACGGTTAGTGGGTCATAATTATTGGCTTTTGAAAATGTTATGCCTTAGATTTTGGACATCAAATTACTTTTAAATAGGAAATTTATTTTTGTTTGTCGTAATTCTTAAGTTTCACACCTTTCATTTACGTAAGTTTTTTATGTAAATCGGTGTGAAACTTAACAATTAAGACAAATAGACAAAAATAAATATCATTCAGAAAACATGACGTTTGGAAAACTTATTAAGTATTTTTTGCTCACTTATTTAAATATCAAAAAACACTTTCTGCTAAACCTAACAAATTGTTCACAAATTTTGGATAAATTTTGTTTTTATTTTCAATTACATTTCTTGCCCAAGTGACACATTATTTCGTTAAACTTTCCAGTTTAAGACATTTTTTATTTCTCTACCTGGACTTCACACATGAAGCAAAAAAACGATATTTCACATTTTTGTTTTTTTGTAAAACAAAACACTTTAATTCACCGTTAAAAACTAATGTAATGGATAATAGTGCACATGGTACATTTTTTTTATCTTTTCAACTATCTTTTTTTAATTTGACCAAAAATAACGCTAGACTGGTTGGGATTGCTTTAATTATATATTCTGATAACCGAATAGCTCTAATTATGTTTTGATGATATGAGCTTCAACTAAATATGTAAGAACATTTTTTTTTTATATTCACATTTTCATTTTTTAAATTTTTGATTCGTTCTGGAATAAAAAACAAAACAAAAAAAAACGTTTGTTTACAATATAGAAATTAATATCAGCGATAATATTACTGTATTTTTTCCAGGTATCATGATTTTAAATTGCTTGGTACCACAAGAGAAAGCTGGATACAATTTTATTTTTAAATATAGTAAAAAGATTGTTTTATTTAACAGTGAGTGTCCGAAGAAATTTTTTTCCAAAATTTTCCATACTCATGTTGAAATCTTTTTTTTAACCCAACAAAAAAAAATGAGTTGTCAAAAGAATTTCGGATATCCGAATCTATTAAAAGTGATATCTCTTCTAGTTAATTTCCAAATTTCATGACAAAATTCTTAAGAGAAACGTGGTATTACCATTTACAAATCGGGGGGATTACAAAATCTTATCAAAAGCACTATTTTATGATGTTATCATTTTTATCACTTCAGACTCGAACCCGTGATGCGAAGGCGGAAAAGAAAGTGAAAGAAAAGCTGAAATCTTACCGCTATGCTAAGACGCAACAGGAAGTGAAAAGTGTTCAAATTAATTGATGTCAATCAAAAAGTTGACTTCAAGTGAATAAGTTAAGAATCACACAGGCGCAGAAATGAAGGTTGGCTGCAAGCCAGTTTCTGCTTCCCCACGATGTTGGAGAAAACCAGCTCCCCCAAGAAGAGGGAGCTCTCCAAATGAATAGCAATTGTTTGATATGAAGGGTTTCCTCAACATTGATCAAAGCTAATTGCGTTTCTGGAGGTCATGGCCAAAAAGCCAGTTGGCCTACTTCACTCTGATTAGTTTTGCTTTTAAATGAAAAACACGAACGAACACGTGAAAGAACCGAATAGAGGGAATTTTATAAAAGTCGATCAAAATAAATGTAGACGACATCCGTTTGCAAATCGTAGATATTATAATCTAGGAAGTATAAGGAAAGTTCTAAATAAATGTAACCTTGTCGAGAACCCCTCCTCCCCCAAAGCCTTTTGCGGACATACAAAAACGCACACGCCATTTTTGTGTTTTATATATGTAGATTACTTGGAAATCATTAAGATTTTCAGGGGCATATTCTGATTTCTTACACAAAAATACACTTATGACAAATTGCACTGCTTAATCTTAACATTTTTACTTAAAAAAAGGTCTTAAAATGGTGGAAAATATGAGCACAAGAAATAGTCATAACTTCCTTGTTTTTAGGTTTAAAATATTTAAAGATTGCTTCTCAGATCATCAAACTTTATGTATTATTATTGAGGTATTTTAAGTAATTTCAATTTTTTATGTATATTGCTAGTTCAATGAAGTCCTTTCTCTTTAGTTAGGTGTTTTTTTTTTTTTTCTTTATCCTTTTCTTTACATTAGCAACTTTTCACCTGAGATTAGAAAATGGATTAACTTTGCATGTGTGAAAGCATATTCCCCCCCCCCTAAAAAACTGTGTTCTTTCTAATTATGTAGTCAAATCTGATGTATCTCTTTACCATAAGCCATGAATTATGAATTCAGATGTACAAATTTCAATTTTTTTTAAACTGGCGCATGATATCATACAGTTGGTGTTTATTCATGAACAAAAATAAGTATTATAGTAGTATTTAAATATAGCTTTATTGAGAGTAGATATTTACCTTCCTCCTCACCAAAGGAGAGCTTAATCTGGGGTGTAGCCATTGAATGCTTAAAGAGCATTCATGGCCGATATTTACTACTCCCCTCAAAGAGAAAAAAAAAAATTGAGTAAATAAGAATTAATCTCAGAAATAAATCTAAAAAAAATTTTCATATATATTTTGGATTTCTATAAAAGATGGAAATTCCCATAGTCGACCAGAACTTATGCATTTTGGGACCAGTCCAATTTTCAATTTTGTAAATCCTCTCTATCTGGCCCAAAATATACCCTTATATTTGTTTTCAGCGTACGCAAAAACCTTAAAAAATAGACATTTTAAAGAAAATTTTAAGGTGGAAACAAGGTAAAAATTTACAAAATGCATCACAATGAAATTCTTTATCAAACCACCTTATTATTATTATTAATATTTAGATATCTTCAGTTAAAAAAAAAAGGGAGTTTGTTTTATAGATTCAAAAAAATGGTCTTGACAATGAGTTAAAAATAAATTCAAGTTTCACTATATATTTTATTTAATTGTTAGGTGAAAGTACAGAATAGTTAACAAAACACCCTTCCCTCCCCATGTTAAGAATGGGTTTCTAAATAATGTTATTATTTTAGCATGGTAGCATAAGTACACAAGTACCTTTTGTTTGTTTGTTTTTTTTTACTGCTAAAAAACAAACGCATGTTCTTAGTACATTTTGTTTTTTAACGCTTTTTAGTACATGTGTACTACAAGTGTTAAAAACAACAAAATAGTATTGTTTGGAAATCAAATGTGAAAACCTTGATAATTTTTTTAAATTGGCAAACCCAGAATAAAAAATGAAAGTTTTTTTTTCTGCTTTCGTTTTGAAAGCAGAAAAAACAGTTTTCTATTTTTAAGAGAATACAAACTTGTTAATACACTGACAGCGATGGTTAGCACACCATCGCTGTCATCCTTTTTCTTTAAGCGATTTGAATTTCTATAAAAGATAACATTTTAAAGAAATTTCTGCACAATTAATAATTATCAAATATTTACATATTATATATGACAATAATTCTGAAACTATTATCTATATGAAAATGGATGATATATGCAGATTTATCTGATCAATTTTGAAATATTCTGCGTCAACTTCGCTTGGTCATAAAAATAAAAATCAAACACCAGTAGAGATGGACTTCTTTGTTTATATAGCCTGTAAAATTTCAACCATATCCAATCAAATTTAACCCGCGCATATGTATCCAAACGTAATGTATAAAATGTAAATATTGAAAAAGCAGTTTCCCTTTTTGTCGTCATAATTTTTTACCGTTTTTTTTTTTTTTTTTTTTTTTTTTTTTACTTGGAGCATAAAAATATTGAACGCATAAAAGAAAAATAAACATCATTGGAATGCTTATTCTATTCTCTTTCCATCAATATAATTCTTTTAAAAATTGAGCAACAAATAAAAAAGATATGACTTATTGAAGCACATTAGGTATATAATATTGCTGATGTCCACGAAAACACAGCATACGCTTGTAATGCTGCTTTCATGTTAAAATGGTTAAAATTGACACTTTTGTACTTATTTAAAAAAATTTATGCCTTGGATTTTTATCAAACTTTCTGAAAAATTGTAACTGATTTCTATATAATTTTGTTTGTCTATACTTCGCGATGACTCTTGGATGTGCCCAGGGGCTCTTTTAGGGCTAATAAAAACAAAGGGGGGGGATGCTGAACTTGGTCATTTTTTTATGCCTCGTTCACTGTGCAGTCACAGGGGACCATGCATGCTTCACTTGTTCTTTTTCTTCTCTTTTAGTGTGGGTCAGACTGAAACTTGTCGGATGCCTATAAAGAATTTGGCTAAAGTATTTGGGCCAACTATTGTGGGATTTTCTCATCCTGAACCTGAAGCTAAAGATATTTTGCAGGAAACCAAACTTCAAGCAATGGTCAGTGACATTAACTATTCTTTCTTTCCTATTATACACATTAAAAAAAAAAATTTTTTTCGGGCAAAGTATGCAATAAGGACCCCAGCCAACTTCACTATGAAGAAAGGAAAGGACAGATTTCAAATCGACACTAATTTGATCTTCATCTTTGCATGTTCAAGTGGATTTTCACAACCAAGAGTTTTTTTCTATTACACAACTTTAATTAATCTTTGGATTCATGTTTTTATTAAAAAATAACAAGTTATATCATTTATTCACGACCAAGATTGATTTTTTTTATAGAGAGTGCATTTATATAATTCCAAAATTTTATAATAAAACTATTTAACCAAAATTTTGATATTTTTATTAAAAGTAAAAATACAAACAATAATAAAAAACAAATTATATTATTTTCGTTCACAACTCAAACTCCTCAGAATGAAGCACTCTAGATTGATATTTTTATTTAACTAGGAGTGCTCGGCAGGAATATGCAGGTGCAGAAATGAAGGTTGGCTGAAGGCCAGTTCAGCTTTCTTCTGCTTTATTTGTTTGTTTCCCCATGATGTTGGAGAAAACCAGCTCCCCATAAAAAGGGAGTGTCCAAATGAATAGCAATTGTCTGATATTCCCCCATCATTGATCAAAGCTAATTGCTTTCTGGATGTTCCTGCAGAAAAGCAGGGAAGCTGCCTTCGTTTTCGATTAGCTTCTTTTTTTTATATGAAAATCACAAACAAACACGCGAGAAGATGGAATAACGTAAATTTAAAAAGTTGATCATAGTAACCCTAACCCTGAGAACCCCGGCAAAAAAAGCCTTTGCTGGATATACAAAAACGCGCACATGGCCGTCTTGCCTTATATATATACTAGCAGAAGTACCCGTCGTTGGCTGGGTTCAAAAACAGCCTACAGAAAATGGACTGTGATTGATGAAAGTATATGGTTATGAAAAAGAGGAGGTTGTAAAGAGATAGATTTTGATACTGAAAAATTTTACCCCAAGCAAAATATGATGAAAGTAAAGATAATTTTTGCGAAAATATATTTTTTTTTATATCAACTTTGTTTCCATTCGTAGCAAAGAGTGACCAACAAAATGTTTCCTTACAAAGAGAAAATGTTATATATATAATAATATAAATAATAATAATAAATAATATATAATAATATAAATAATAATAATAAATGTTACCATAGTCAATAAAAGTTATTTTTATGGTAGAAAAGTTCATTGGTTTGTATTTTTAAGTAGTTTGTAAAAAAAAATTTTATTTTTAATTCACAAACCGGTTTTAAAAAAAATCAAAATGGCAGCGACTTTGAAATGGAGAGCCCCATTTTCAGTTTGAAGAAGGGGCACCTGACCATTCTGTGTTAACAATTTAAGAAAGTTCCATCAACGTAAGGAATATTTATAAACATATTAATGTTTTCCGTTATTTTGTGCTTGAGGAATATTCGATTGTGGCATTTGTAGTTTATATAAAAATTCATTTATGTAGTAATCACCTCAAATTTCGTTTTAATTTCGGTTTGCTGAAATTATTTCAAGTAAAGAGCATTAAAACTATTTCAAAACAAAAAAAAACATGAACTGAACTTTTATTGACTATGGTAACATTTATCTCTTGTATATTTATTTTTTCAGGTAGTCGTTTGTTGGCTTTTCTGCTAAACACTCTTACTAAATAATATCGACGAAATATCGAAAAACAAAGAAACAAAAAAAGTTTTGAAAAATGAAGCTTTACTTACTTTAGTAAAATAATCCAAAACAGCAAAATAGGATATTAAAAAAGTAAACATGTAATTACTTTAGTTTTTTAAAGCAAAGAATCGATATGAATATGTTTTAAAGCAAAGAATCGATATGAATATGTTTTCTAGGTTGGCAGTATTTTTGCGCGAACAGTTGGCAGAGTTGGTGGAAATTTTCTGTTTCTATGTCTATCCTTGTAGCCATGTCACTAGTAAGGGTGCTGGAGGTAAACGTTTTGTCTGGGCTGACGTTATCCGCCTGATAGTCAGGGACCCGAACCTTGGATTAACCACTAAGGAGGCTGTCCTATCAGCAGGTGCAAAGTACTGGGGCTGCTGTATTGCCATTTGGTGAATGGAATCTGGACCATGCAGTAGCTTCTGGTGGGGCCTCTCGATGCCATACTAGTGGGTAATTGTTACGGCTTTACCTTATGTGGTACAAAAAAAAAAAAAAAAAAATTCTTCGTTTCTTTTTCTCTTAGTTTCCCCTCTCTGTCCTGCTCTAAGTAAATCTGTCGACCTAGTCCACAAATTCCAAAATTTCATCATGACAAGTTTCAAGAAAAAATACACGATTAAACCCGGTTCTCCAACTTCCAACGTAGACCTCTACTACCATGTCTCCTTCTCCAACATCAGGGGTCTACGTTCTAACCTTCCAGAGGTTGAAACCCAATTACAGGAGACTAAACCAGACCTTTTATTTTTAAGTGAAACTGGCATTGGACAGGCTATTTCCCTAGATGAGTTTGCAATTACAGGATACTCTAACTTAACTTCTAAATCTGACCCCCAAGATCGCCATGGGCATGGAATATGTGCCTATATTAAAGATAGCTTTCCATGTGGGAGGGACATCTCCAGGGAAGATCCTAACTTACCCTATATGTGCTTCCGGGTTGCTTTAGCTCACACTACTGCATTTATATTTACTCTCTATCGCCCCCACAACAGCGGAGTTACTATCTTTCAAAGCATATCTGAGAAAATTGACCAAGTCCTTTCTACTTATCCTTCAGCTAACATTCACGTATGTGGAGACTTCAATGTTCACAACGTCGAATGGTTGACCCACTCAAACAAGACCGATGATGAGGGGAGGTTCTGTCATGATTTCTCCATTGCCTATGACCTCACTCAGATTGTTCAGGAACCTACCCGTGTGCCCGATAATGATGGCCAGTATGCGAGCCTAATAGACCTTTTTCTCACAACTTGCCCTGAACTATGTTCAGTTTCTGTTCTGTCGCCTCTTGGATCTTCCGACCACTCTGTTGTATCAACTAAGATAAAAATGAAATGTAATAAGTCCCCAGACGTACCTCTTCATCGTACAGTATATCGATACACTAAGGCTGACTGGGATAGCTTCCGTACATTTATATCTGATCTACCTCTGCATTCCATGTTTAAAAAGGATGTGTCCTCTATAGTATTAGACCTAACTGAATAGTTAATTGTAGGTATTGACCATTTCATACCCTCTAAAAAGTTTCAGCAAAAACCTAACAGCCAGCCATGGTTCTCTCCAGAATGTGCTGCTGCCATTGCGCACAGAAATCACTTTTTCCACTGCTTCAAACGTAATAGATGTATGGAAACTAAAGCCGTTTTCAGGACTGCCAGCAACCATTGTAAGAAAGTAATAAGGAACGCAAGAGAGTTGTATGCTCAATCTGTTAAGTCCAAAGTAGCTGAACAGCGGCTTGGTTCCCACCAGTTTTGGCAAATAGCAAACAGAATCCTGAACAGAAGCGTGTGCTCCATCCCAACTATTATCAATGGACCTGAGGTAATCTCGTCAGCATCAGACAAAGCCAAACTCTTTGTCAAGAAGTTTGCAGCTAATTCTACCCTTTGCGACCAAGACCGCCAACCCCCAATATTTCCTCCTGTATCAGAAAACACGCTATGTGATATACGTATATCTGTACGTGATGTTGCGAAGCTAATCAAAAACCTTGATTCGAGTAAAGCAACTGGCCCTGATGGTATTCCAATTATAGTACTCAAAAAACTTCAACCTGAACTAGCGCCCATACTTACAAAACTGTTTAAACGTTGTCTTAAGGAGAATAGTTTCCCATCTCCCTGGAAAATCTCATCAATATGCTCTGTATTTAAGAATTCAGGTGATCGCTCATCCCCCTCTCAGTACAGGCCAATAAGTCTCCTGTGCGTCATGAGTAAGTTGCTAGAATCTGTGTTAAATACAGAAGTAATCAAACATCTCAACAAAAATAACCTTCTTATTGACACTCAATATGGTTTCCGTTCTGCTAGATCTACAGCAGATGTCCTTACAGTTATATCGCATAGGATTAGCAAATCTCTCGAAGGTGGCAATCTTTCTAGGGCAATTGCTCTTGACATATCTAAAGCCTTTGATAGGGTATGGCATAAAGGTTTACTTCATAAGATCGCTAGCTATGGTATAGCTGGAAAAGTCTTCTCAATTATTAAATCATTTCTTTCTGATAGGTTCATAAGAGTAGTAGTTGAGGGGCAAAAATCAGAAGCTCACAGTATTAATGCCGGTGTCCCTCAGGGATCCATCCTGGGCCCAACTCTTTTCCTGATCTACATTAATGATCTTCCAAATCATATCCTTACATCATTTGTAGACATTTATGCTGACGACACTACCATTTATGGTACCACATCTAAGACAGTAAACGACCAAGTTCTCTCCAATTCTCTCTCCTCTGATCTTGAGCACGTAGTACAATGGGGAAAGGAGTGGCTGGTTACTTTTAATGCATCTAAAACCAAGCTTCTCTCTTTACATCATCAACATTCTAATCCACATTCGCCATCAATTGAAGTGAATGGCTCTCGTCTTCAGGAGGCCTCAAGTTTTGACAAGCTTCTGGGCTTGACCATTACTCCTGATCTTAAATGGAACATGTATATCAAATCTGTTGCCAAGGTCGCTGGAAAAATGGTGGGATCTTTCTATCGATCCAGTAGATCTCACTGCTGATGCTATTCTCTATCTATATAAGAGCCAGGTACGTCCAAGGATGGAATACTGTTGCCACACCTGGGCAGGAGCTACTAGAAAGGACTTGTCCTGCCTTGATAGAGTTCAAAATAGACTTCGTAGCCTCGTAGGAGATGTCCTTTTCTCCTCCTTGCAACCTCTATCTCACAGAAGAGATGTTGCGAGTTTGTCTCTGATGTATCGTTATTTTCATGGAAAGTGTTCAACTGAGCTTCAATCTATGGTCCCCCCTCGCCAAACTTTCACAAGAAACACTCGTCTAGCTGTAAACACTATCAATAATTTCCCCCACTCTTTATCTGTGCCTAAACCTAAACGTAGATTCCATGATCAAAGCTTCTTTCTTAGAACTGCACGCCTGTGGAATTGTCTTCCGTTTTCCTGCTTTCCAGCTGACTACAATATGGTTGTGTTCAAGTCTAAAGTAAATAAGTTCTTGATGAGCCGTTCCATATAAGTTATTAAATTTACCAAATTTTCATTACTAATGATTACTATATTGACCAATTTCTACTGTACACTCTTTAACCCTTATCCTTGAGTGGCCTCTGGGCCTTGATAATGTGGTGATGCCTTTGTAAAAAAAAAAAAAAAAATGGCACCCTTTTCAAGCAGAACAGCTTCGTTTCAGTTTTACAGTATTAAACAGTGTAGTATTGCACTATTGTAATGTAAAGAACACACAGAAAGGGTTGTAATCAACTGAATTCCTTCTAGTACACCGACAAAAAAAGCTTAAACAGATATAAAAATAAAAAGGTTATGTAAATGTTTTTAAAGACATGTAATCACGTGAGCAGGATTTTGCCTTTGACACGATAACAAGTAACGTTCTTATTTTTTATTATTTATCTATTTTTTATCTACTTCGAAAATAAATAAAAGCTAACATGAATTAAGATTAAAGTTAAGGTGTTATTGTGGACCCTCACCCTGTTTTAAAAAACCTTGTTAAACTTTGTGACATATTTACATTCTATGGAGGTCAAGCGCGAACGAACACACAATAATTTTATTATACCATATTTCTTCAAACTGAAACATAATTATCAAAGTATACTATGCAAATAGATATGAAAAGTCTTTGTTAAAGTTTCCATGGAGTACAGGCGCGAACGCAGACCCCACAATTTTATTATACCATCCCTATTTAAGTTGAAACATACTTATCAAAGTATTCTTATGTACATCTATATCAAAAACCCTTGTAAACTTTTTTTTTTTTTTTTTTTCCCCCCATTTTTTATTTCCATACTTTGGGGGCCAGGCGCAAACGCAGACTCCACAAATTTTTGCCAGATTAAACATACCCATTCCTGATCCTCGATACATCTATCATTATATGTAATCAGTTTTTTAAAATAGTCAACCATATAGGAGCCTATTTGTGACCACACACACACACACACACACAGACAGACGTGCAGCTTTATATTATAGATATATATATAGAAGATAATGATAATAAGCGACGTAATAATTTAAAATTTAGGATGATAAGCTCTCCTATTGGCAGTCAGTGAAGGAGAAATCTTTCTAGACTAAGGCAGTAAGAAAGTATTGCGCCCCCCCCCCCTCCGCCCCTCTATTCTACATAATTTTTTTTATTTCTCCACCCTTTTTCTTAAAATATCATTTTCCTTATATCGATCTGTTGATGAAAATATCCTGCTTTTTTTTTTTTTTTTTTTATTAAAATACTTACTCCAAAAATAATATAACTGTCAAAATGTACAATAGGTATCCTTTATTTGTTTACTAAAGTTTTAAAATAGTTTTCTTTAAAAAAAATTTGCATAAAAGAATAAAAACAAAATTTTGCTGGCAAAAAAGCCAAACAACTCGATCAATGTTTGTTTACAGAATGCAGTATACGAAGGTCAAGTATTTGTTTGTTTGTTTTTTTGTTTTGTTTTGTTTTTTAATTTATACAAACCTATCTAATGAACCAATAAGGGGTAATTATTGTAAATTTTAAGAGTTATATATTTTTTTAATACCTTTTTTAATTTTTAAATTGGAAAAAATGGGTTGTTTTCATCGATATAGAGAAAATGATGTTTAAAAAAAAATTATTATTAATGTAGGATACATGTGTGTGGGAGGGGAGTAATATTTTCTTATTGCCTCAGTTTAGAAAGATTTTTTCTTCACTGATCACCAACAAAAGAGATCAGCATCCTAAATTTACAATTACTATGTTGATTATTATTATATTTTTTTTTTTTTTTTTTAAGATTTATCTAGAGTGCCTCGTTCTGGGGAGCTTGAGTCACGAGTAAATAATATAATTAATTCTTTTTTATTATTGTTTGTATTTTTAATAAAAATATCAATCAAAATTTTGGTTTAAATAGTTTTCTTTAAAAAAATTGTAATTATATGAATGCACTCTCCATAAAACATCAATCTTGATCGCAAATAAATGATATATCTCATTATTATTATTTATTTTTTTAATAAAAACATTAATCCAAAGAGTAATTAAAGTTGTGTGAATATATAAAAAACACACTCTGGGTCAGAAAAATCCACTTAAACATGCAAAGGTGAAGGTTAAACTGGTGTCAACTGAAATCTGTTCTTTTCTGTCTTTGTGATGTAGTTGGCTGGGGTCCTTCGTCCAGCTTTATCAATTTATTCTAATTTAATTTAAAGAAAATTATCTTTCAGTTTCATAGACTTTAATATTAACTTTTCTCCTTTCATAATTAAACTTTCCTCTGTTTGTGTGTGTATTTTTTGTTTGTTTATTCACCATCCGGTCAACTTCAAGAAGAGTTTTTCTCTCCATTTGCAGGTGATGGAGCAGCTGCTGCTGCTTCCAACAGATTATTGGAATAGTTTTCTCCAATCAGAAAACTTTTTAGATGAAAATATGCCCCTGACACCAGAAGATAAGCAAGGTTGGCCATATTTCTTTTTCCTGTTAATCCGATGATACGAAGATAGTTAACTTGAGTGTTAAATATAATCTTTATTGAAAAAAGGTTTTTCTTGTTTTTCATCTCTTTGCAATTATTCAAAAGATGTTGAAGCTTTACATTAGAATTTCTTTATTCAAAACAAATCGCATTTAGGCCCCCTGATTTATTATGTTTTCAGTGGCATCCGTGCTTCCGTGCATCGATTAGTCCGGATGATTGCCAGATGATCGTCCATTAGTTTTTCCTGAAATTTTGACACAAATTGTATAGATGTGCATAGTAAAATAATTTTTTTTTGCAAAAATTCCCATTGCTTCCTCAGGGTCTCAAAAGAGGTCAAAAATTTCCCAAAATGACATGTTTTGCCCCATAACTTTTGATCCATTGTTTAAACTTGGCCAAAATGTGGAGCCCATTGTTAATATAAATCCAGTATGGGTGACCCTGGCAAAATTCTGGTTCTTGTCCCCAGGGATTTATAGTGCTCAAAACGCCCCTTTTTGTCGCTCTTTTTTCATATTTCTCAACAAAAACTTGATTTGTCTGACTATATAGTGGTTTTTCATGGTGGTCAACTCAAATATACATGTGTTAAGACCTAAAACTGCACCTTTTTCTATTTACACTGGGATTCGGTATATCCAGGGGCTCAAAAAAGGTAAAAAATGACACTTTTTGCCCCATAGCGTTTGATTCATCCATTACATTTTCCTGAAACTTGGCCAAAATGTGGAGGCCATTGTTCTTAATATTAAGTATAGGTGACCCTGGCAAAATTCTGGTTCGCATCCCTCTAAGACTTTTAGGGCTAAAAAAACATGCTTTTTTGGAGCTCTTTTTTCGTATTACTCAAAAACTTGATATGTATGTCTATATAGTGATTTTCCATGGTGCTGAATTCAAATATACATGTCTTAAGGCATGAAGCTGCACCATTTGTTCATTTTCACTGAGATTCAGCATTCCCAGGAGCTCAAAAGGGATCACAAATGTCCTAAAATTGCAAAAAATGACACTTTTTACCACATAACTTTTACCCATCCATTAGATTTTTGTGAAACTTGGCAAAAATGTGGAGGCAACATTGACCTTTTACACTTCTCACATGCATCATTTCTCCACTATTTTTGTAGCATCATCTCACATGCAGCACCAGAGGGGCTTGTTTCTTTCTGATGTTTCATTTTTTTTTTTTCTTGTCTGAAACAGAAATTCAAATCTTTTAGCAAAAAATAAAATGGTAATTAATTAATGAATATATTTTGAGATGAGTGAAAATTTGATCTGATTTTTGGATTATCAAAGATAGTTTTGCTAATATTATTAATATATTCAATTTCCTTTTTTCTTTTCTTTTTTTAGTTTTACACAGTATGTTGGGTCCCGTTGGCATCACTCCTACGAGCAGTTCATCCAGCAAGTTAAATGATGTAAAACCTACCCCAAAGTAAGTGTCTTTCGCAGGTATTATATAATGTTATATTAATGTTTACTTTAATAATAATGCTAGTCGTATCAGGCACTTAATGAAGTTTGTTTTCACTTTGCAGTTATTTTTTTTTGTTACTAAACAATTATTACAGCCACTAACGTTTTTTGATTTGTTTCAGATCTCCATTAAATAAAATTTTCATCTTTGAAAATAAATTCCTGACTTATTGATAGGAAGTATGACAAGCAAATGTAACTGATTATTTCTGAATGTATGGTTTGCTTAGTGTAAATAAGAAGCAACCAAAATGACTGTTTTGCTTAATAAGTGTTTTTTTTTATATTTTTTTAGATTTCTGCTTCGACACAAGAACATCAACAAAGGAACAAAGACCTTTTTTGATTCACCTACTCTGGAATAACCATCTTAAAAAGAAAATATTTTTAGAATTGTACAGATTTCTTTGGTTACAATCAAGAGTGCCTTGAGCAAATAATTTCATTCAATGAAGATTTGCAATATTTTTTTCAACATCTATGTATTTAAAACTAACAGATTACAAAGTGCAAATCACTCCATTTTTACTTGATGTGTAAATCAAAATAAATTGCCCTCCCCTCTTTCTAACCAGTGAAAATAATTTTCTATGCATCTTCTCACCTGTTTTTAGTTTTTCCACTATTCTTTTAATGCCTTATTTTGTTATCTTTGCTTCTTTCAGCCTATTGTGAATTTCAATTTTTTTATAAATTGCAGTAAGATCTGGATTGAATAAGAAACTTTATGCCCTTTTGTGCCCAATCCATAATATCATATTGTCCTTTTAATCTTATTTTTTACATTTTATAATATTCATTTTGGGGGTGGGGTCCAATGATATTCTCAGATGCTGTAAATTGACATAGAAATAAATTTTAGTAAATTTATCGTCTTCCACACTAAAAGCCATGATTAAAATGCCTCTTCAGATTTCCTATTCTTGTTTTAATTAGATTCTCCTTTTACAGCTCATTTTTCAAAAGTCTTTTCGAAAGCTTATTATAGTTGTCTTGATTTAAAAATGTATTTTTATTTTTCTACATTTAATTTCAATTTTAATTTCAAACAAATCGAATCGGACTTTATTTGCTCCCATTTAGGACTTCAACACGATTGGCACACATATTTTCAAAAATCAATGCAAAATTAAGTTTACATTTAATTTAACATGGGAAGCCAAATACATTTAAAAACAACTGACCTTGAAGTGTATGAGATCCTGTTTGAAACTTTCATTTTTAATAAAAGTTCTAAATTGTTTTATATAGCAAATCTGTATGTGTTGTTTTCAGAATGAGTTAATCTCCAGACATTTGACTCTTTAACTTTCAGCTCTTATCGGCTGCTTTGAGTTTTGATTTGATCAGATTACTCAGTCCACAACATATGGTAGATGCTTTGATTTTTGATAATAAATTAAAAAACTGAAAGATATTTTAATTCTGTTATTTTTTTCACTTGGTAATGCTTGCTAAACAATCATTACTTTTCAACTTTCTTGCCTAAAAAACAAACTATAAGCACAAATCATTGCTTTTTATTTTTTTAATAACATCAACAAATTTCCTCATCAGTTATTATAAAAAAAAAAAAAAACTGAACTGGATTAAGGTAATTTTAAAGAAATAACATTGAAGAAATTACAACTATATGAGAATTTTTGTACTAATCTTAGATATAATAAATGATTGTGTTATACACTAAATGGACTTATGCCATTTATCTGTAACACTTTTTACTTGAATTTTGTTTCACTTATCTCTAACTCGCCCTTTTGTCTTTTCTCTTAATTAATGTTAGCAGGGAACCCGGCATTACCTTGTCATGAAATATGTTAAATATGATGTTTTAATTTATGCATTATGTATTATGTATTAATTATTGAGTCAATTCTCTATTGATATTATATTGTATCTAAGTAGTGATTTCAAAATAAAAAATATACTTGTGAGCCATCAACTAGAATCCAAACCAAAACAACTCGAATGGTAACAAGTCTCATCAGACGAATAAGAAGTAGTTTAAAATGAAACAACTTTAACATATAAGCATATATTTGCGCATACGTAGAAATGCACTTTAAGTCAACTTTACATTTGACTGACAAGTTCCAGTTTCTTCCAATTTTGACCCCCTTAACTAATTTTAGTAACTAAAAACCAATAAAAGACGGTCCACAAAAAATGCAATCATTTGAGATGTCTCGTGGCGCTCTGCAACTTTGTGTCTTGAAGATACACTTTGAAGAAATGGAGACAGACAGACAGACCTGGTGGGTTTTATAAATTAAATTTGTAAAAACAATATTTACATTTTTTTGAAAGAAAATTTATGGAAGTAAAATGTGCATCATTGGTTTGATGCCTGTTTTCATGTGTTGGGCAGCTTTTAAAATTTTACTTCCAAATTAAACTTTCACTGGCCAGGTTTTTAATTATTCTTCTTTCTCAAATCCATTTTATCACTTCCACCCATGTTTTTCTTGGCCTTTACCTGTGAATCAACCTTGCTATCTAAACTGTTCAGCAATATCTCATCCATTCTTTCATCATCATCATCATCATCATAAAAGTGGTCTACACATCTTTACTTCACATTGTGTACACATGCTTGATAGTCTCTACCCATGATCAACAGTGGTAGTGCTCTGCTGTTAAGTAATCACACAAGTTCCCATTCTAATTGTTTCAATCATATTAGTCCCAGCTCCTCCCTGTGCTCTATTAGTGATAACGAACTCAGCAAACTCTAAAAAAGCCTCAACAGCCAAGCCATCTGAATATATTTTCTCCACATTAGACTTTTCATCTATCTCCAATTTCTTCCATAACTTGTGCATAAAAATATATCTCAGTCTACTTGCAATTTCATTGTACTTGTGAATTCAATGTGTACAATTACCACATAAAATTTCATTGTAATTATAAATTCAATGTTTACAAGTGCCACATTAAATTTCATTGTAATTGTGAATTCAATGTGTACATGTATCACATAAAATTTCATTGTAATTGTGAATTCAATGTTTACAATTACCACATAAAATTTCATTGTAATTGTGAATTCAGAGTTTACAATTACCACATAACATTTCATTGTAATTGTGAATTCAATATTCATAATTACCACATAACATTTCATTGTAATTGTGAATTTAGTGTTTACGATTACCACATAAAATTTCATTGTACTTGTGAATTCAATGTGTACAATTACCACATAAAATTTCATTGTAATTATAAATTCAATGTTTACAAGTACCACATAAAATTTCATTGTAATTCTGAATTCAATGTGTACATGTATCACATAAAATTTCATTGTAATTGTGAATTCAATGTTTACAATTACAACATAAAATTTCATTGTAATTGTGAATTCAGAGTTTACAATTACCACATAACATTTCATTGTAATTGTGAATTCAATATTCATAATTACCACATAACATTTCATTGTAATTGTGAATTTAATGTTTACGATTACCACATGAAATTTCATTGTACTTGTGAATTCAATGTTTACAATTACCGCATAAAATTTCATTGTAATTGTGAATTCAATGTTTACAATTACCGCATAAACTTTCATTGTAATTGTGAATTCAATGTGTACAAGTGCAACATAAAATTACATTGTAATTGTGAATTCAATGTTTACAATTACCACATAAAATTTCATTGTAATTGTGAATTCAATGTGTATAAGTGCAACATAAAATTTCATTGTAATTGTGAATTCAATCTTTACAAGTGCAACATAAAATTTCATTGTAATTGTGAATTCAATCTTTACAATTACCACATAAAATTTCATTGTAATTGTGAATTCAATCTTTACAATTACCAGATAAAGTTTCATTGTAATTGTGACTTCAATGTGTACAAGTGCAACATAAAATTTCATTGTAATTGTGAATTCAATCTTTACAATTACCACATAAAATTTAATTGTAATTGTGAATTCAATCTTTACAATTACCACATAAAATTTCATTGTAATTGTGAATTCAATGTGTATAAGTGCAACATAAAATTTCATTGTAATTGTGAATTCAATCTTTACAATAACCACATAAAATTTCATTGTACTTGTGAATTCAATGTGTACAATTACCACATAAAATTTCATTGTAATTATAAATTCAATGTTTACAAGTACCACATAAAATTTCATTGTAATTCTGAATTCAATGTGTACATGTATCACATAAAATTTCATTGTAATTGTGAATTCAATGTTTACAATTACCACATAAAATTTCATTGTAATTGTGAATTCAGAGTTTACAATTACCACATAAAATTTCATTGTAATTGTGAATTCAATATTCATAATTACCACATAACATTTCATTGTAATTGTGAATTTAATGTTTACGATTACCACATGAAATTTCATTGTACTTGTGAATTCAATGTTTACAATTACCGCATAAAATTTCATTGTAATTGTGAATTCAATGTTTACAATTACCGCATAAACTTTCATTGTAATTGTGAATTCAATGTGTACAAGTGCAACATAAAATTTCATTGTAATTGTGAATTCAATCTTTACAATTACCACATAAAATTTCATTGTAATTGTGAATTCAATCTTTACAATTACCAGATAAAGTTTCATTGTAATTGTGACTTCAATGTGTACAAGTGCAACATAAAATTTCATTGTAATTGTGAATTCAATCTTTACAATTACCACATAAAATTTAATTGTAATTGTGAATTCAATCTTTACAATTACCACATAAAATTTCATTGTAATTGTGAATTCAATGTGTATAAGTGCAACATAAAATTTCATTGTAATTGTGAATTCAATCTTTACAATAACCACATAAAATTTCATTGTAATTGTGAATTCAATCTTTACAATTACCTCATAAAATTTCATTGTAATTGTGAATTCAATCTTTACAATAACCACATAAAATTTCATTGTAATTGTGAATTCAATCTTTACAATTACCACATAAAATTTCATTGTAATTGTGAATTCAATCTTTACAATTACCACATAAAATTTCATTGTAATTGTGTATTCAATGTGTATCAGTGCAACATAAAATTTCATTGTAATTGTGAATTCAATGTGTACAAGTGCCACATAAAATTTCATTGTAATTGTGAATTCAATCTTTACAATTACCACATAAAATTTCATTGTAATTGTGAATTCAATCTTTACAATTACCACATAAAATTTCATTGTAATTGTGAATTCAATGTGTACAAGTGCAACATAAAATGTCATTGTAATTGTGAATTCAATCTTTACAATTACCACATAAAATTTCATTGTAATTGTGAATTCAATCTTTACAATTACCACATAAAATTTCATTGTAATTGTGAATTCAATGTGTATAAGTGCAACATAAAATTTCATTGTAATTGTGAATTCAATCTTTACAATTACCACATAAAATTTCATTGTAATTGTGAATTCAATGTGTACAAGTGCAACATAAAATTTCATTGTAATTGTGAATTCAATCTTTACAATTACCACATAAAATTTCATTGTAATTGTGAATTCAATCTTTACAATTACCTCATAAAATTTCATTGTAATTGTGAATTCAATGTGTATAAGTGCAACATAAAATTTCATTGTAATTGTGAATTTAATGTGTATAAGTGCAACATAAAATTTCATTGTAATTGTGAATTCAATCTTTACAATAACCACATAAAATTTCATTGTAATTGTGAATTCAATCTTTACAATTATATCATAAAATTTCATTGTCATTGTGAATTCAATCTTTACAATTACCACATAAAATTTCATTGTAATTGTGAATTCAATCTTTACAATAACCACATAAAATTTCATTGTAATTGTGAATTCAATCTTTACAATTACCACATTAAATTTCATTGTAATTGTGAATTCAATCTTTACAATTACCACATAAAATTTCATTGTAATTGTGGATTCAATGTGTATCAGTGCAACATAAAATTTCATTGTAATTGTGAATTCAATGTGTACAAGTGCCACATAAAATTTCATTGTAATTGTGAATTCAATCTTTACAATTACCACATAAAATTTCATTGTAATTTTGAATTCAATCTTTACAATTACCACATAAAATTTCATTGTAATTGTGAATTCAATGTGTACAAGTGCAACATAAAATGTCATTGTAATTGTGAATTCAATCTTTACAATTACCACATAAAATTTCATTGTAATTGTGAATTTAATCTTTACAATTACCACATAAAATTTCATTGTAATTGTGAATTCAATGTGTATAAGTGCAACATAAAATTTCATTGTAATTGCGAATTCAATCTTTACAATTACCACATAAAATTTCATTGTAATTGTGAATTCAATGTGTACAAGTGCAACATAAAATTTCATTGTAATTGTGAATTCAATCTTTACAATTACCACATAAAATTTCATTGTAATTGTGAATTCAATCTTTACAATTACCTCATAAAATTTCATTGTAATTGTGAATTCAATGTGTATAAGTGCAACATAAAATTTCATTGTAATTGTGAATTCAATGTGTATAAGTGCAACATAAAATTTCATTGTAATTGTGAATTCAATCTTTACAATAACCACATAAAATTTCATTGTAATTGTGAATTCAATCTTTACAATTACCTCATAAAATTTCATTGTAATTGTAATTCAATCTTTACAATTACCACATAAAATTTCATTGTAATTGTGAATTCAATCTTTACAATTACCTCATAAAATTTCATTGTAATTGTGAATTCAATGTGTATAAGTGCAACATAAAATTTCATTGTAATTGTGAATTCAATCTTTACAATTACCAGATAAAGTTTCATTGTAATTGTGACTTCAATGTGTACAAGTGCAACATAAAATTTCATTGTAATTGTGAATTCAATCTTTACAATTACCACATAAAATTTCATTGTAATTGTGAATTCAATGTGTACAAGTGCAACATAAAATTTCATTGTAATTGTGAATTCAATGTGTATAAGTGCAACATAAAATTTCATTGTAATTGTGAATTCAATGTGTACAAGTGCAACATAAAATTTCATTGTAATTGTGAATTCAATGTGTATAAGTGCAACATAAAATTTCATTGTAATTGTGAATTCAATGTGTATAAGTGCAACATAAAATTTCATTGTAATTGTGAATTCAATCTTTACAATTACCAGATAAAGTTTCATTGTAATTGTGACTTCAATGTGTACAAGTGCAACATAAAATTTCATTGTAATTGTGAATTCAATCTTTACAATTACCACATAAAATTTCATTGTAATTGTGAATTCAATCTTTACAATTACCACATAAAATTTCATTGTAATTGTGAATTCAATGTGTACAAGTGCAACATAAAATGTCATTGTAATTGTGAATTCAATCTTTACAATTACCACATAAAATTTCATTGTAATTGTGAATTCAATCTTTACAATTACCACATAAAATTTCATTGTAATTGTGAATTCAATGTGTATAAGTGCAACATAAAATTTCATTGTAATTGTGAATTCAATCTTTACAATTACCACATAAAATTTCATTGTAATTGTGAATTCAATGTGTACAAGTGCAACATAAAATTTCATTGTAATTGTGAATTCAATCTTTACAATTACCACATAAAATTTCATTGTAATTGTGAATTCAATCTTTACAATTACCTCATAAAATTTCATTGTAATTGTGAATTCAATGTGTATAAGTGCAACATAAAATTTCATTGTAATTGTGAATTCAATGTGTATAAGTGCAACATAAAATTTCATTGTAATTGTGAATTCAATCTTTACAATAACCACATAAAATTTCATTGTAATTGTGAATTCAATCTTTACAATTACCTCATAAAATTTCATTGTAATTGTGAATTCAATCTTTACAATTACCACATAAAATTTCATTGTAATTGTGAATTCAATCTTTACAATAACCACATAAAATTTCATTGTAATTGTGAATTCAATCTTTACAATTACCACATTAAATTTCATTGTAATTGTGAATTCAATCTTTACAATTACCACATAAAATTTCATTGTAATTGTGGATTCAATGTGTATCAGTGCAACATAAAATTTCATTGTAATTGTGAATTCAATGTGTACAAGTGCCACATAAAATTTCATTGTAATTGTGAATTCAATCTTTACAATTACCACATAAAATTTCATTGTAATTTTGAATTCAATCTTTACAATTACCACATAAAATTTCATTGTAATTGTGAATTCAATGTGTACAAGTGCAACATAAAATGTCATTGTAATTGTGAATTCAATCTTTACAATTACCACATAAAATTTCATTGTAATTGTGAATTTAATCTTTACAATTACCACATAAAATTTCATTGTAATTGTGAATTCAATGTGTATAAGTGCAACATAAAATTTCATTGTAATTGCGAATTCAATCTTTACAATTACCACATAAAATTTCATTGTAATTGTGAATTCAATGTGTACAAGTGCAACATAAAATTTCATTGTAATTGTGAATTCAATCTTTACAATTACCACATAAAATTTCATTGTAATTGTGAATTCAATCTTTACAATTACCTCATAAAATTTCATTGTAATTGTGAATTCAATGTGTATAAGTGCAACATAAAATTTCATTGTAATTGTGAATTCAATGTGTATAAGTGCAACATAAAATTTCATTGTAATTGTGAATTCAATCTTTACAATAACCACATAAAATTTCATTGTAATTGTGAATTCAATCTTTACAATTACCTCATAAAATTTCATTGTAATTGTAATTCAATCTTTACAATTACCACATAAAATTTCATTGTAATTGTGAATTCAATCTTTACAATTACCTCATAAAATTTCATTGTAATTGTGAATTCAATGTGTATAAGTGCAACATAAAATTTCATTGTAATTGTGAATTCAATCTTTACAATTACCAGATAAAGTTTCATTGTAATTGTGACTTCAATGTGTACAAGTGCAACATAAAATTTCATTGTAATTGTGAATTCAATCTTTACAATTACCACATAAAATTTCATTGTAATTGTGAATTCAATGTGTACAAGTGCAACATAAAATTTCATTGTAATTGTGAATTCAATGTGTATAAGTGCAACATAAAATTTCATTGTAATTGTGAATTCAATGTGTACAAGTGCAACATAAAATTTCATTGTAATTGTGAATTCAATGTGTATAAGTGCAACATAAAATTTCATTGTAATTGTGAATTCAATGTGTATAAGTGCAACATAAAATTTCATTGTAATTGTGAATTCAATCTTTACAATTACCAGATAAAGTTTCATTGTAATTGTGACTTCAATGTGTACAAGTGCAACATAAAATTTCATTGTAATTGTGAATTCAATCTTTACAATTACCACATAAAATTTCATTGTAATTGTGAATTCAATCTTTACAATTACCACATAAAATTTCATTGTAATTGTGAATTCAATGTGTACAAGTGCAACATAAAATGTCATTGTAATTGTGAATTCAATCTTTACAATTACCACATAAAATTTCATTGTAATTGTGAATTCAATCTTTACAATTACCACATAAAATTTCATTGTAATTGTAGAATTCAATGTGTATAAGTGCAACATAAAATTTCATTGTAATTGTGAATTCAATCTTTACAATTACCACATAAAATTTCATTGTAATTGTGAATTCAATGTGTACAAGTGCAACATAAAATTTCATTGTAATTGTGAATTCAATCTTTACAATTACCACATAAAATTTCATTGTAATTGTGAATTCAATCTTTACAATTACCTCATAAAATTTCATTGTAATTGTGAATTCAATGTGTATAAGTGCAACATAAAATTTCATTGTAATTGTGAATTCAATGTGTATAAGTGCAACATAAAATTTCATTGTAATTGTGAATTCAATCTTTACAATAACCACATAAAATTTCATTGTAATTGTGAATTCAATCTTTACAATTACCTCATAAAATTTCATTGTAATTGTGAATTCAATCTTTACAATTACCACATAAAATTTCATTGTAATTGTGAATTCAATCTTTACAATAACCACATAAAATTTCATTGTAATTGTGAATTCAATCTTTACAATTACCACATAAAATTTCATTGTAATTGTGAATTCAATCTTTACAATTACCACATAAAATTTCATTGTAATTGTGAATTCAATGTGTATCAGTGCAACATAAAATTTCATTGTAATTGTGAATTCAATGTGTACAAGTGCCACATAAAATTTCATTGTAATTGTGAATTCAATCTTTACAATTACCACATAAAATTTCATTGTAATTGTGAATTCAATCTTTACAATTACCACATAAAATTTCATTGTAATTGTGAATTCAATGTGTACAAGTGCAACATAAAATGTCATTGTAATTGTGAATTCAATCTTTACAATTACCACATAAAATTTCATTGTAATTGTGAATTCAATCTTTACAATTACCACATAAAATTTCATTGTAATTGTGAATTCAATGTGTATAAGTGCAACATAAAATTTCATTGTAATTGTGAATTCAATCTTTACAATAACCACATAAAATTTCATTGTAATTGTGAATTCAATCTTTACAATTACCTCATAAAATTTCATTGTAATTGTGAATTCAATCTTTACAATTACCACATAAAATTTCATTGTAATTGTGAATTCAATCTTTACAATTACCACATAAAATTTCATTGTAATTGTGAATTCAATCTTTACAATTACCACATAAAATTTCATTGTAATTGTGAATTCAATCTTTACAATAACCACATAAAATTTCATTGTAATTGTGAATTCAATCTTTACAATTACCACATAAAATTTCATTGTAATTGTGAATTCAATGTTTACAATTACCACATAAAATTTCATTGTAATTGTGAATTCAATGTGTATCAGTGCAATATAAAATTTAATTGTAATTGTGAATTCAATGTGTACAAGTGCCACATAAAATTTCATTGTAATTGTGAATTCAATCTTTACAATTACCACATAAAATTTCATTGTAATTGTGAATTCAATCTTTACAATTACCACATAAAATTTCATTGTAATTGTGAATTCAATGTGTACAAGTGCAACATAAAATGTCATTGTAATTGTGAATTCAATCTTTACAATTACCACATAAAATTTCATTGTAATTGTGAATTCAATCTTTACAATTACCACATAAAATTTCATTGTAATTGTGAATTCAATGTGTATAAGTGCAACATAAAATTTCATTGTAATTGTGAATTCAATCTTTACAATTACCACATAAAATTTCATTGTAATTGTGAATTCAATGTGTACAAGTGCAACATAAAATTTCATTGTAATTGTGAATTCAATCTTTACAATTACCACATAAAATTTCATTGTAATTGTGAATTCAATCTTTACAATTACCACATAAAATTTCATTGTAATTGTGAATTCAATGTGTATAAGTGCAACATAAAATTTCATTGTAATTGTGAATTCAATGTTTACAATTACCACATAAAATTTCATTGTAATTGTGAATTCAATGTGTACAAGTGCAACATAAAATTTCATTGTAATTGTGAATTCAATCTTTACAATTACCACATAAAATTTCATTGTAATTGTGAATTCAATCTTTACAATTACCACATAAAATTTCATTGTAATTGTGAATTCAATGTGTACAAGTGCAACATAAAATTTCATTGTAATTGTGAATTCAATCTTTACAATTACGACATAAAATTTCATTGTAATTGTGAATTCAATCTTTACAATTACCACATAAAATTTCATTGTAATTGTGAATTCAATGTGTATAAGTGCAACATAAAATTTCATTGTAATTGTGAATTTAATGTTTACAATTACGACATAAAATTTCATTGTAATTGTGAATTCAATGTTTACAATTACCACATAAAATTTCATTGTAATTGTGAATTCAATGTGTACAAGTGCAACATAAAATTTCATTGTAATTGTGAATTCAATCTTTACAATTACCACATAAAATTTCATTGTAATTGTGAATTCAATGTTTACAATTACCACATAAAATTTCATTGTAATTGTGAATTCAATGTGTATAAGTGCAACATAAAATTTCATTGTAATTGTGAATTCAATGTGTATAAGTGCAACATAAAATTTCATTGTAATTGTGAATTCAATGTGTATAAGTGCAACATAAAATTTCATTGTAATTGTGAATTCAATGTGTATAAGTGCAACATAAAATTTCATTGTAATTGTGAATTCAATGTGTATAAGTGCAACATAAAATTTCATTGTAATTGTGAATTCAATGTTTACATGTACCACATAAAATTTCATTGTAATTGTGAATTCAATCTTTACAATTACCACATAAAATTTCATTGTTATTGTGAATTCAATGTGTATAAGTGCAACATAAAATTTCATTGTAACTGTGAATTCAATGTGTACAAGTGCCACATAAAATTTCATTGTAATTGTGAATTCAATCTTTACAATTACCACATAAAATTTCATTGTAATTGTGAATTCAATCTTTACAATTACCACATAAAATTTCATTGTAATTGTGAATTCAATCTTTACAATTACCACATAAAATTTCATTGTAATTGTGAATTCAATGTGTATAAGTGCAACATAAAATTTCATTGTAATTGTGAATTCAATCTTTACAATTACCACATAAAATTTCATTGTAATTGTGAATTCAATGTGTACAAGTGCAACATAAAATTTCATTGTAATTGTGAATTCAATCTTCACAATTACCACATAAAATTTCATTGTAATTGTGAATTCAATGTGTATAAGTGCAACAAAAATTTCATTGTAATTGTGAATTCAATGTGTATAAGTGCAACATAAAATTTCATTGTAATTGTGAATTCAATCTTTACAATTACCACATAAAATTTCATTGTAATTGTGAATTCAATGTGTATAAGTGCAACATAAAATTTCATTGTAATTGTGAATTCAATGTGTATAAGTGCAACATAAAATTTCATTGTAATTGTGAATTCAATGTGTATAAGTGCAACATAAAATTTCATTGTAATTGTGAATTCAATGTGTATAAGTGCAACATAAAATTTCATTGTAATTGTGAATTCAATGTTTACAATTACCACATAAAATTTCATTGTAATTGTGAATTCAATGTTTACAATTACCACATAAAATTTCATTGTAATTGTGAATTCAATGTGTATAAGTGCAACATAAAATTTCATTGTAATTGTGAATTCAATGTGTATAAGTGCAACATAAAATTTCATTGTAATTGTGAATTCAATGTGTATAAGTGCAACATAAAATTTCATTGTAATTGTGAATTCAATGTGTATAAGTGCAACATAAAATTTCATTGTAATTGTGAATTCAATGTGTATAAGTGCAACATAAAATTTCATTGTAATTGTGAATTCAATGTGTATAAGTGCAACATAAAATTTCATTGTAATTGTGAATTCAATGTTTACATGTACCACATAAAATTTCATTGTAATTGTGAATTCAATGTTTACAATTACCACATAAAATTTCATTGTTATTGTGAATTCAATGTGTATAAGTGCAACATAAAATTTCATTGTAATTGTGAATTCAATGTGTACAAGTGCCACATAAAATTTCATTGTAATTGTGAATTCAATGTTTACAATTACCACATAAAATTTCATTGTAATTGTGAATTCAATCTTTACAATTACCACATAAAATTTCATTGTAATTGTGAATTCAATCTTTACAATTACCACATAAAATTTCATTGTAATTGTGAATTCAATGTGTATAAGTGCAACATAAAATTTCATTGTAATTGTGAATTCAATCTTTACAATTACCACATAAAATTTCATTGTAATTGTGAATTCAATGTGTACAAGTGCAACATAAAATTTCATTGTAATTGTGAATTCAATCTTTACAATTACCACATAAAATTTCATTGTAATTGTGAATTCAATCTTTACAATTACCACATAAAATTTCATTGTAATTGTGAATTCAATGTGTATAAGTGCAACATAAAATTTCATTGTAATTGTGAATTCAATCTGTACAATTACCACATAAAATTTCATTGTAATTGTGAATTCAATGTGTACAAGTGCAACATAAAATTTCATTGTAATTGTGAATTCAATCTTCACAATTACCACATAAAATTTCATTGTAATTGTGAATTCAATGTGTATAAGTGCAACATAAAATTTCATTGTAATTGTGAATTCAATGTGTACAAGTGCAACATAAAATTTCATTGTAATTGTGAATTCAATCTTTACAATTACCACATAAAATTTCATTGTAATTGTGAATTCAATCTTTACAATTACCACATAAAATTTCATTGTAATTGTGAATTCAATGTGTATAAGTGCAACATAAAATTTCATTGTAATTGTGAATTTAATGTTTACAATTACGACATAAAATTTCATTGTAATTGTGAATTCAATCTTTACAATTACCACATAAAATTTCATTGTAATTGTGAATTCAATGTGTACAAGTGCAACATAAAATTTCATTGTAATTGTGAATTCAATCTTTACAATTACCACATAAAATTTCATTGCAATTGTGAATTCAATGTTTACAATTACCACATAAAATTTCATTGTAATTGTGAATTCAATGTGTATAAGTGCAACATAAAATTTCATTGTAATTGTGAATTCAATGTGTACAAGTGCAACATAAAATTTCATTGTAATTGTGAATTCAATCTTTACAATTACCACATAAAATTTCATTGTAATTGTGAATTCAATCTTTACAATTACCACATAAAATTTCATTGTAATTGTGAATTCAATGTGTATAAGTGCAACATAAAATTTCATTGTAATTGTGAATTCAATGTGTATAAGTGCAACATAAAATTTCATTGTAATTGTGAATTCAATCTTTACAATTACCACATAAAATTTCATTGTAATTGTGAATTCAATCTTTACAATTACCACATAAAATTTCATTGTAATTGTGAATTCAATCTTTACAATTACCACATAAAATTTCATTGTAATTGTGAATTCAATGTGTATCAGTGCAACATAAAATTTCATTGTAATTGTGAATTCAATGTGTACAAGTGCCACATAAAATTTCATTGTAATTGTGAATTCAATCTTTACAATTACCACATAAAATTTCATTGTAATTGTGAATTCAATCTTTACAATTACCACATAAAATTTCATTGTAATTGTGAATTCAATCTTTACAATTACCACATAAAATTTCATTGTAATTGTGAATTCAATGTGTATCAGTGCAACATAAAATTTCATTGTAATTGTGAATTCAATGTGTACAAGTGCCACATAAAATTTCATTGTAATTGTGAATTCAATCTTTACAATTACCACATAAAATTTCATTGTAATTGTGAATTCAATGTGTATAAGTGCAACATAAAATTTCATTGTAATTGTGAATTCAATCTTTACAATTACCACATAAAATTTCATTGTAATTGTGAATTCAATGTGTACAAGTGCAACATAAAATTTCATTGTAATTGGTAATTCAATCTTTACAATTACCACATAAAATTTCATTGTAATTGTGAATTCAATCTTTACAATTACCACATAAAATTTCATTGTAATTGTGAATTCAATCTTTACAATTACCACATAAAATTTCATTGTAATTGTGAATTCAATGTGTACAAGTGCAACATAAAATTTCATTGTAATTGTGAATTCAATCTTTACAATTACCACATAAAATTTCATTGTAATTGTGAATTCAATCTTTACAATTACCACATAAAATTTCATTGTAATTGTGAATTCAATCTTTACAATTACCACATAAAATTTCATTGTAATTGTGAATTCAATGTGTATAAGTGCAACATAAAATTTCATTGTAATTGTGAATTCAATGTTTACAATTACCACATAAAATTTCATTGTAATTGTGAATTCAATGTGTACAAGTGCAACATAAAATTTCATTGTAATTGTGAATTCAATCTTTACAATTACCACATAAAATTTCATTGTAATTGTGAATTCAATCTTTACAATTACCACATAAAATTTCATTGTAATTGTGAATTCAATGTGTACAAGTGCAACATAAAATTTCATTGTAATTGTGAATTCAATCTTTACAATTACCACATAAAATTTCATTGTAATTGTGAATTCAATGTGTATAAGTGCAACATAAAATTTCATTGTAATTGTGAATTTAATGTTTACAATTACGACATAAAATTTCATTGTAATTGTGAATTCAATGTTTACAATTACCACATAAAATTTCATTGTAATTGTGAATTCAATCTTTACAATTACCACATAAAATTTCATTGTAATTGTGAATTCAATGTGTATAAGTGCAACATAAAATTTCATTGTAATTGTGAATTCAATGTGTATAAGTGCAACATAAAATTTCATTGTAATTGTGAATTCAATCTTTACAATTACCACATAAAATTTCATTGTAATTGTGAATTCAATCTTTACAATTACCACATAAAATTTCATTGTAATTGTGAATTCAATCTTTACAATTACCACATAAAATTTCATTGTAATTGTGAATTCAATGTGTATCAGTGCAACATAAAATTTCATTGTAATTGTGAATTCAATGTGTACAAGTGCCACATAAAATTTCATTGTAATTGTGAATTCAATCTTTACAATTACCACATAAAATTTCATTGTAATTGTGAATTCAATCTTTACAATTACCACATAAAATTTCATTGTAATTGTGAATTCAATCTTTACAATTACCACATAAAATTTCATTGTAATTGTGAATTCAATGTGTATAAGTGCAACATAAAATTTCATTGTAATTGTGAATTCAATCTTTACAATTACCACATAAAATTTCATTGTAATTGTGAATTCAATGTGTACAAGTGCAACATAAAATTTCATTGTAATTGTGAATTCAATCTTTACAATTACCACATAAAATTTCATTGTAATTGTGAATTCAATCTTTACAATTACCACATAACATTTCATTGTAATTGTGAATTCAATGTGTATAAGTGCAACATAAAATTTCATTGTAATTGTGAATTCAATCTTTACAATTACCACATAAAATTTCATTGTAATTGTGAATTCAATGTGTACAAGTGCAACATAAAATTTCATTGTAATTGTGAATTCAATCTTTACAATTACCACATAAAATTTCATTGTAATTGTGAATTCAATCTTTACAATTACCACATAAAATTTCATTGTAATTGTGAATTCAATGTGTATAAGTGCAACATAAAATTTCATTGTAATTGTGAATTCAATGTTTACAATTACCACATAAAATTTCATTGTAATTGTGAATTCAATGTGTACAAGTGCAACATAAAATTTCATTGTAATTGTGAATTCAATCTTTACAATTACCACATAAAATTTCATTGTAATTGTGAATTCAATCTTTACAATTACCACATAAAATTTCATTGTAATTGTGAATTCAATGTGTACAAGTGCAACATAAAATTTCATTGTAATTGTGAATTCAATCTTTACAATTACCACATAAAATTTCATTGTAATTGTGAATTCAATCTTTACAATTACCACATAAAATTTCATTGTAATTGTGAATTCAATGTGTATAAGTGCAACATAAAATTTCATTGTAATTGTGAATTTAATGTTTACAATTACGACATAAAATTTCATTGTAATTGTGAATTCAATCTTTACAATTACCACATAAAATTTCATTGTAATTGTGAATTAAATGTGTACAAGTGCAACATAAAATTTCATTGTAATTGTGAATTCAATCTTTACAATTACCACATAAAATTTCATTGCAATTGTGAATTCAATGTTTACAATTACCACATAAAATTTCATTGTAATTGTGAATTCAATGTGTATAAGTGCAACATAAAATTTCATTGTAATTGTGAATTCAATGTGTACAAGTGCAACATAAAATTTCATTGTAATTGTGAATTCAATCTTTACAATTACCACATAAAATTTCATTGTAATTGTGAATTCAATCTTTACAATTACCACATAAAATTTCATTGTAATTGTGAATTCAATCTTTACAATTACCACAAAAAATTTCATTGTAATTGTGAATTCAATGTGTATAAGTGCAACATAAAATTTCATTGTAATTGTGAATTCAATGTGTATAAGTGCAACATAAAATTTCGTTGTAATTGTGAATTCAATCTTTACAAGTGCAACATAAAATGTCATTGTAATTGTGAATTCAATCTTTACAATTACCACATAAAATTTCATTGTAATTGTGAATTCAATCTTTACAATTACCACATAAAATTTCATTGTAATTGTGAATTCAATGTGTATAAGTGCAACATAAAATTTCATTGTAATTGTGAATTCAATGTGTATAAGTGCAACATAAAATTTCATTGTAATTGTGAATTCAATCTTTACAATTACCACATAAAATTTCATTGTAATTGTGAATTCAATCTTTACAATTACCACATAAAATTTCATTGTAATTGTGAATTCAATCTTTACAATTACCACATAAAATTTCATTGTAATTGTGAATTCAATGTTTACAATTACCACATAAAATTTCATTGTAATTGTGAATTCAATCTTTACAATTACCACATAAAATTTCATTGTAATTGTGAATTCAATCTTTACAATTACCACATAAAATTTCATTGTAATTGTGAATTCAATCTTTACAATTACCACATAAAATTTCATTGTAATTGTGAATTCAATCTTTACAATTACCACATAAAATTTCATTGTAATTGTGAATTCAATGTGTATAAGTGCAACATAAAATTTCATTGTAATTGTGAATTCAATGTGTATAAGTGCAACATAAAATTTCATTGTAATTGTGAATTCAATCTTTACAATTACCACATAAAATTTCATTGTAATTGTGAATTCAATCTTTACAATTACCACATAAAATTTCATTGTAATTGTGAATTCAATCTTTACAATTACCACATAAAATTTCATTGTAATTGTGAATTCAATGTGTATAAGTGCAACATAAAATTTCATTGTAATTGTGAATTCAATGTGTATAAGTGCAACATAAAATTTCATTGTAATTGTGAATTCAATCTTTACAATTACCACATAAAATTTCATTGTAATTGTGAATTCAATCTTTACAATTACCACATAAAATTTCATTGTAATTGTGAATTCAATCTTTACAATTACCACATAAAATTTCATTGTAATTGTGAATTCAATGTTAACAATTACCACATAAAATTTCATTGTAATTGTGAATTCAATCTTTACAATTACCACATAAAATTTCATTGTTATTGTGAATTCAATGTGTATAAGTGCAACATAAAATTTCATTGTAATTGTGAATTCAATGTTTACATGTACCGCATAAAATTTCATTGTAATTGTGAATTCAATGTGTATAAGTGCAACATAAAATTTCATTGTAATTGTGAATTCAATGTGTATAAGTGCAACATAAAATTTCATTGTAATTGTGAATTCAATGTGTATAAGTGCAACATAAAATTTCATTGTAATTGTGAATTCAATGTGTATAAGTGCAACATAAAATTTCATTGTAATTGTGAATTCAATGTGTATAAGTGCAACATAAAATTTCATTGTAATTGTGAATTCAATCTTTACAATTACCACATAAAATTTCATTGTAATTGTGAATTCAATGTTTACAATTACCACATAAAATTTGATTGTAATTGTGAATTCAATGTGTATAAGTGCAACATAAAATTTCATTGTAATTGTGAATTCAATGTGTATAAGTGCAACATAAAATTTCATTGTAATTGTGAATTCAATGTGTATAAGTGCAACATAAAATTTCATTGTAATTGTGAATTCAATGTGTATAAGTGCAACATAAAATTTCATTGTAATTGTGAATTCAATGTGTATAAGTGCAACATAAAATTTCATTGTAATTGTGAATTCAATGTTTACATGTACCACATAAAATTTCATTGTAATTGTGAATTCAATGTTTACAAATACCACATAAAATTTCATTGTAATTGTGAATTCAATGTGTATAAGTGCAACATAAAATTTCATTGTAATTGTGAATTCAATGTGTACAAGTGCCACATAAAATTTCATTGTAATTGTGAATTCAATCTTTACAATTACCACATAAAATTCCATTGTAATTGTGAATTCAATCTTTACAATTACCACATAAAATTTCATTGTAATTGTGAATTCAATCTTTACAATTACCACATAAAATTTCATTGTAATTGTGAATTCAATCTTTACAATTACCACATAAAATTTCATTGTAATTGTGAATTCAATGTGTATAAGTGCAACATAAAATTTCATTGTAATTGTGAATTCAATCTTTACAATTACCACATAAAATTTCATTGTAATTGTGAATTCAATGTGTACAAGTGCAACATAAAATTTCATTGTAATTGTGAATTCAATCTTTACAATTACCACATAAAATTTCATTGTAATTGTGAATTCAATCTTTACAATTACCACATAAAATTTCATTGTAATTGTGAATTCAATGTGTATAAGTGCAACATAAAATTTCATTGTAATTGTGAATTCAATCTTTACAATTACCACATAAAATTTCATTGTAATTGTGAATTCAATGTTTACAAGTGCAACATAAAATTTCATTGTAATTGTGAATTCAATCTTTACAATTACCACATAAAATTTCATTGTAATTGTGAATTCAATCTTTACAATTACCACATAAAATTTCATTGTAATTGTGAATTCAATGTGTACAAGTGCAACATAAAATTTCATTGTAATTGTGAATTCAATCTTTACAATTACCACATAAAATTTCATTGTAATTGTGAATTCAATGTGTACAAGTGCAACATAAAATTTCATTGTAATTGTGAATTCAATCTTTACAATTACCACATAAAATTTCATTGTAATTGTGAATTCAATCTTTACAATTACCACATAAAATTTCATTGTAATTGTGAATTCAATGTGTATAAGTGCAACATAAAATTTCATTGTAATTGTGAATTTAATGTTTACAATTACGACATAAAATTTCATTGTAATTGTGAATTCAATCTTTACAATTACCACATAAAATTTCATTGTAATTGTGAATTCAATGTGTACAAGTGCAACATAAAATTTCATTGTAATTGTGAATTCAATCTTTACAATTACCACATAAAATTTCATTGCAATTGTGAATTCAATCTTTACAATTACCACATAAAATTTCATTGTAATTGTGAATTCAATGTGTATAAGTGCAACATAAAATTTCATTGTAATTGTGAATTCAATGTGTACAAGTGCAACATAAAATTTCATTGTAATTGTGAATTCAATCTTTACAATTACCACATAAAATTTCATTGTAATTGTGAATTCAATCTTTACAATTACCACATAAAATTTCATTGTAATTGTGAATTCAATCTTTACAATTACCACATAAAATTTCATTGTAATTGTGAATTCAATCTTTACAATTACCACATAAAATTTCATTGTAATTGTGAATTCAATCTTTACAATTACCACATAAAATTTCATTGTAATTGTGAATTCAATGTGTATAAGTGCAACATAAAATTTCATTGTAATTGTGAATTCAATGTGTATAAGTGCAACATAAAATTTCATTGTAATTGTGAATTCAATCTTTACAATTACCACATAAAATTTCATTGTAATTGTGAATTCAATCATTACAATTACCACATAAAATTTCATTGTAATTGTGAATTCAATCTTTACAATTACCACATAAAATTTCATTGTAATTGTGAATTCAATGTGTATAAGTGCAACATAAAATTTCATTGTAATTGTGAATTCAATGTGTATAAGTGCAACATAAAATTTCATTGTAATTGTGAATTCAATCTTTACAATTACCACATAAAATTTCATTGTAATTGTGAATTCAATCTTTACAATTACCACATAAAATTTCATTGTAATTGTGAATTCAATGTTTACAATTACCACATAAAATTTCATTGTAATTGTGAATTCAATGTTTACAATTACCACATAAAATTTCATTGTAATTGTGAATTCAATGTTTACAATTACCACATAAAATTTCATTGTAATTGTGAATTCAATGTGTATAAGTGCAACATAAAATTTCATTGTAATTGTGAATTCAATGTGTATAAGTGCAACATAAAATTTCATTGCAATTGTAAATTCAATCTTTACAATTACCACATAAAATTTCATTGTAATTGTGAATTCAATGTGTATAAGTGCAACATAAAATTTCATTGTAATTGTGAATTCAATCTTTACAATTACCACATAAAATTTCATTGTAATTGTGAATTCAATCTTTACAATTACCACATAAAATTTCATTGTAATTGTGAATTCAATCTTTACAATTACCACATAAAATTTCATTGTAATTGTGAATTCAATGTGTATAAGTGCAACATAAAATTT
The DNA here is from genome assembly GCF_053919585.1 of Euprymna scolopes. Taxonomy (NCBI): domain Eukaryota; kingdom Metazoa; phylum Mollusca; class Cephalopoda; order Sepiida; family Sepiolidae; genus Euprymna; species Euprymna scolopes. The sequence continues at coordinate 55,183,502 of NC_136506.1, read as the reverse complement.
CATTGTAATTGTGAATTCAATGTGTATAAGTGCAACATAAAATTTCATTGTAATTGTGAATTCAATCTTTACAATTACCACATAAAATTTCATTGTAATTGTGAATTCAATCTTTACAATTACCACATAAAATTTCATTGTAATTGTGAATTCAATCTTTACAATTACCACATAAAATTTCATTGTAATTGTGAATTCAATGTTAACAATTACCACATAAAATTTCATTGTAATTGTGAATTCAATCTTTACAATTACCACATAAAATTTCATTGTTATTGTGAATTCAATGTGTATAAGTGCAACATAAAATTTCATTGTAATTGTGAATTCAATGTTTACATGTACCGCATAAAATTTCATTGTAATTGTGAATTCAATGTGTATAAGTGCAACATAAAATTTCATTGTAATTGTGAATTCAATGTGTATAAGTGCAACATAAAATTTCATTGTAATTGTGAATTCAATGTGTATAAGTGCAACATAAAATTTCATTGTAATTGTGAATTCAATGTGTATAAGTGCAACATAAAATTTCATTGTAATTGTGAATTCAATGTGTATAAGTGCAACATAAAATTTCATTGTAATTGTGAATTCAATCTTTACAATTACCACATAAAATTTCATTGTAATTGTGAATTCAATGTTTACAATTACCACATAAAATTTGATTGTAATTGTGAATTCAATGTGTATAAGTGCAACATAAAATTTCATTGTAATTGTGAATTCAATGTGTATAAGTGCAACATAAAATTTCATTGTAATTGTGAATTCAATGTGTATAAGTGCAACATAAAATTTCATTGTAATTGTGAATTCAATGTGTATAAGTGCAACATAAAATTTCATTGTAATTGTGAATTCAATGTGTATAAGTGCAACATAAAATTTCATTGTAATTGTGAATTCAATGTTTACATGTACCACATAAAATTTCATTGTAATTGTGAATTCAATGTTTACAAATACCACATAAAATTTCATTGTAATTGTGAATTCAATGTGTATAAGTGCAACATAAAATTTCATTGTAATTGTGAATTCAATGTGTACAAGTGCCACATAAAATTTCATTGTAATTGTGAATTCAATCTTTACAATTACCACATAAAATTCCATTGTAATTGTGAATTCAATCTTTACAATTACCACATAAAATTTCATTGTAATTGTGAATTCAATCTTTACAATTACCACATAAAATTTCATTGTAATTGTGAATTCAATCTTTACAATTACCACATAAAATTTCATTGTAATTGTGAATTCAATGTGTATAAGTGCAACATAAAATTTCATTGTAATTGTGAATTCAATCTTTACAATTACCACATAAAATTTCATTGTAATTGTGAATTCAATGTGTACAAGTGCAACATAAAATTTCATTGTAATTGTGAATTCAATCTTTACAATTACCACATAAAATTTCATTGTAATTGTGAATTCAATCTTTACAATTACCACATAAAATTTCATTGTAATTGTGAATTCAATGTGTATAAGTGCAACATAAAATTTCATTGTAATTGTGAATTCAATCTTTACAATTACCACATAAAATTTCATTGTAATTGTGAATTCAATGTTTACAAGTGCAACATAAAATTTCATTGTAATTGTGAATTCAATCTTTACAATTACCACATAAAATTTCATTGTAATTGTGAATTCAATCTTTACAATTACCACATAAAATTTCATTGTAATTGTGAATTCAATGTGTACAAGTGCAACATAAAATTTCATTGTAATTGTGAATTCAATCTTTACAATTACCACATAAAATTTCATTGTAATTGTGAATTCAATGTGTACAAGTGCAACATAAAATTTCATTGTAATTGTGAATTCAATCTTTACAATTACCACATAAAATTTCATTGTAATTGTGAATTCAATCTTTACAATTACCACATAAAATTTCATTGTAATTGTGAATTCAATGTGTATAAGTGCAACATAAAATTTCATTGTAATTGTGAATTTAATGTTTACAATTACGACATAAAATTTCATTGTAATTGTGAATTCAATCTTTACAATTACCACATAAAATTTCATTGTAATTGTGAATTCAATGTGTACAAGTGCAACATAAAATTTCATTGTAATTGTGAATTCAATCTTTACAATTACCACATAAAATTTCATTGCAATTGTGAATTCAATCTTTACAATTACCACATAAAATTTCATTGTAATTGTGAATTCAATGTGTATAAGTGCAACATAAAATTTCATTGTAATTGTGAATTCAATGTGTACAAGTGCAACATAAAATTTCATTGTAATTGTGAATTCAATCTTTACAATTACCACATAAAATTTCATTGTAATTGTGAATTCAATCTTTACAATTACCACATAAAATTTCATTGTAATTGTGAATTCAATCTTTACAATTACCACATAAAATTTCATTGTAATTGTGAATTCAATGTGTACAAGTGCAACATAAAATTTCATTGTAATTGTGAATTCAATCTTTACAATTACCACATAAAATTTCATTGTAATTGTGAATTCAATGTGTATAAGTGCAACATAAAATTTCATTGTAATTGTGAATTCAATGTGTATAAGTGCAACATAAAATTTCATTGTAATTGTGAATTCAATCTTTACAATTACCACATAAAATTTCATTGTAATTGTGAATTCAATCATTACAATTACCACATAAAATTTCATTGTAATTGTGAATTCAATCTTTACAATTACCACATAAAATTTCATTGTAATTGTGAATTCAATGTGTATAAGTGCAACATAAAATTTCATTGTAATTGTGAATTCAATGTGTATAAGTGCAACATAAAATTTCATTGTAATTGTGAATTCAATCTTTACAATTACCACATAAAATTTCATTGTAATTGTGAATTCAATCTTTACAATTACCACATAAAATTTCATTGTAATTGTGAATTCAATGTTTACAATTACCACATAAAATTTCATTGTAATTGTGAATTCAATGTTTACAATTACCACATAAAATTTCATTGTAATTGTGAATTCAATGTTTACAATTACCACATAAAATTTCATTGTAATTGTGAATTCAATGTGTATAAGTGCAACATAAAATTTCATTGTAATTGTGAATTCAATGTGTATAAGTGCAACATAAAATTTCATTGTAATTGTGAATTCAATGTGTATAAGTGCAACATAAAATTTCATTGTAATTGTGAATTCAATGTGTATAAGTGCAACATAAAATTTCATTGTAATTGTGAATTCAATGTGTATAAGTGCAACATAAAATTCCATTGTAATTGTGAATTCAATCTTTACAATTACCACATAAAATTTCATTGTAATTGTGAATTCAATCTTTACAATTACCACATAAAATTTCATTGTAATTGTGAATTCAATCTTTACAATTACCACATAAAATTTCATTGTAATTGTGAATTCAATGTGTATAAGTGCAACATAAAATTTCATTGTAATTGTGAATTCAATCTTTACAATTACCACATAAAATTTCATTGTAATTGTGAATTCAATGTGTACAAGTGCAACATAAAATTTCATTGTAATTGTGAATTCAATCTTTACAATTACCACATAAAATTTCATTGTAATTGTGAATTCAATCTTTACAATTACCACATAAAATTTCATTGTAATTGTGAATTCAATGTGTATAAGTGCAACATAAAATTTCATTGTAATTGTGAATTCAATCTTTACAATTACCACATAAAATTTCATTGTAATTGTGAATTCAATGTGTACAAGTGCAACATAAAATTTCATTGTAATTGTGAATTCAATCTTTACAATTACCACATAAAATTTCATTGTAATTGTGAATTCAATCTTTACAATTACCACATAAAATTTCATTGTAATTGTGAATTCAATGTGTATAAGTGCAACATAAAATTTCATTGTAATTGTGAATTCAATCTTTACAATTACCACATAAAATTTCATTGTAATTGTGAATTCAATGTGTACAAGTGCAACATAAAATTTCATTGTAATTGTGAATTCAATCTTTACAATTACCACATAAAATTTCATTGTAATTGTGAATTCAATCTTTACAATTACCACATAAAATTTCATTGTAATTGTGAATTCAATGTGTACAAGTGCAACATAAAATTTCATTGTAATTGTGAATTCAATCTTTACAATTACCACATAAAATTTCATTGTAATTGTGAATTCAATCTTTACAATTACCACATAAAATTTCATTGTAATTGTGAATTCAATGTGTATAAGTGCAACATAAAATTTCATTGTAATTGTGAATTTAATGTTTACAATTACGACATAAAATTTCATTGTAATTGTGAATTCAATCTTTACAATTACCACATAAAATTTCATTGTAATTGTGAATTCAATCTTTACAATTACCACATAAAATTTCATTGTAATTGTGAATTCAATGTGTATAAGTGCAACATAAAATTTCATTGTAATTGTGAATTCAATGTGTATAAGTGCAACATAAAATTTCATTGTAATTGTGAATTCAATGTTTACAATTACCACATAAAATTTCATTGTAATTGTGAATTCAATGTTTACAATTACCACATAAAATTTCATTGTAATTGTGAATTCAATCTTTACAATTACCACATAAAATTTCATTGTAATTGTGAATTCAATGTGTATAAGTGCAACATAAAATTTCATTGTAATTGTGAATTCAATGTGTATAAGTGCAACATAAAATTTCATTGTAATTGTGAATTCAATCTTTACAATTACCACATAAAATTTCATTGTAATTGTGAATTCAATCTTTACAATTACCACATAAAATTTCATTGTAATTGTGAATTCAATCTTTACAATTACCACATAAAATTTCATTGTAATTGTGAATTCAATGTTTACAATTACCACATAAAATTTCATTGTAATTGTGAATTCAATCTTTACAATTACCACATAAAATTTCATTGTAATTGTGAATTCAATCTTTACAATTACCACATAAAATTTCATTGTAATTGTGAATTCAATCTTTACAATTACCACATAAAATTTCATTGTAATTGTGAATTCAATGTGTATAAGTGCAACATAAAATTTCATTGTAATTGTGAATTCAATGTTTACATGTACCACATAAAATTTCATTGTAATTGTGAATTCAATGTTTACAATTACCACATAAAATTTGATTGTTATTGTGAATTCAATGTGTATAAGTGCAACATAAAATTTCATTGTAATTGTGAATTCAATGTGTACAAGTGCCACATAAAATTTCATTGTAATTGTGAATTCAATCTTTACAATTACCACATAAAATTTCATTGTAATTGTGAATTCAATGTTTACAATTACCACATAAAATTTCATTGTAATTGTGAATTCAATGTTTACAATTACCACATAAAATTTCATTGTAATTGTGAATTCAATCTTTACAATTACCACATAAAATTTCATTGTAATTGTGAATTCAATGTGTATAAGTGCAACATAAAATTTCATTGTAATTGTGAATTCAATGTGTATAAGTGCAACATAAAATTTCATTGTAATTGTGAATTCAATGTGTATAAGTGCAACATAAAATTTCATTGTAATTGTGAATTCAATGTGTATAAGTGCAACATAAAATTTCATTGTAATTGTGAATTCAATGTGTATAAGTGCAACATAAAATTTCATTGTAATTGTGAATTCAATGTGTATAAGTGCAACATAAAATTTCATTGTAATTGTGAATTCAATGTTTACATGTACCACATAAAATTTCATTGTAATTGTGAATTCAATGTTTACAATTACCACATAAAATTTCATTGTTATTGTGAATTCAATGTGTATAAGTGCAACATAAAATTTCATTGTAACTGTGAATTCAATGTGTACAAGTGCCACATAAAATTTCATTGTAATTGTGAATTCAATCTTTACAATTACCACATAAAATTTCATTGTAATTGTGAATTCAATGTGTACAAGTGCAACATAAAATTTCATTGTAATTGTGAATTCAATCTTTACAATTACCACATAAAATTTCATTGTAATTGTGAATTCAATCTTTACAATTACCACATAAAATTTCATTGTAATTGTGAATTCAATGTGTATAAGTGCAACATAAAATTTCATTGTAATTGTGAATTCAATCTTTACAATTACCACATAAAATTTCATTGTAATTGTGAATTCAATGTGTACAAGTGCAACATAAAATTTCATTGTAATTGTGAATTCAATCTTTACAATTACCACATAAAATTTCATTGTAATTGTGAATTCAATCTTTACAATTACCACATAAAATTTCATTGTAATTGTGAATTCAATGTGTATAAGTGCAACATAAAATTTCATTGTAATTGTGAATTCAATCTTTACAATTACCACATAAAATTTCATTGTAATTGTGAATTCAATGTGTACAAGTGCAACATAAAATTTCATTGTAATTGTGAATTCAATCTTTACAATTACCACATAAAATTTCATTGTAATTGTGAATTCAATCTTTACAATTACCACATAAAATTTCATTGTAATTGTGAATTCAATGTGTACAAGTGCAACATAAAATTTCATTGTAATTGTGAATTCAATCTTTACAATTACCACATAAAATTTCATTGTAATTGTGAATTCAATCTTTACAATTACCACATAAAATTTCATTGTAATTGTGAATTCAATGTGTATAAGTGCAACATAAATTTTCATTGTAATTGTGAATTTAATGTTTACAATTACGACATAAAATTTCATTGTAATTGTGAATTCAATCTTTACAATTACCACATAAAATTTCAATGTTAATTGTGAATTCAATGTGTACAAGTGCAACATAAAATTTCATTGTAATTGTGAATTCAATCTTTACAATTACCACATAAAATTTCATTGCAATTGTAAATTCAATCTTTACAATTACCACATAAAATTTCATTGTAATTGTGAATTCAATGTGTATAAGTGCAACATAAAATTTCATTGTAATTGTGAATTCAATGTGTACAAGTGCAACATAAAATTTCATTGTAATTGTGAATTCAATCTTTACAATTACCACATAAAATTTCATTGTAATTGTGAATTCAATCTTTACAATTACCACATAAAATTTCATTGTAATTGTGAATTCAATCTTTACAATTACCACATAAAATTTCATTGTAATTGTGAATTCAATCTTTACAATTACCACATAAAATTTCATTGTAATTGTGAATTCAATCTTTACAATTACCACATAAAATTTCATTGTAATTGTGAATTCAATGTGTATAAGTGCAACATAAAATTTCATTGTAATTGTGAATTCAATGTGTATAAGTGCAACATAAAATTTCATTGTAATTGTGAATTCAATCTTTACAATTACCACATAAAATTTCATTGTAATTGTGAATTCAATCTTTACAATTACCACATAAAATTTCATTGTAATTGTGAATTCAATCTTTACAATTACCACATAAAATTTCATTGTAATTGTGAATTCAATGTGTATAAGTGCAACATAAAATTTCATTGTAATTGTGAATTCAATGTGTATAAGTGCAACATAAAATTTCATTGTAATTGTGAATTCAATCTTTACAATTACCACATAAAATTTCATTGTAATTGTGAATTCAATCTTTACAATTACCACATAAAATTTCATTGTAATTGTGAATTCAATCTTTACAATTACCACATAAAATTTCATTGTAATTGTGAATTCAATGTTTACAATTACCACATAAAATTTCATTGTAATTGTGAATTCAATCTTTACAATTACCACATAAAATTTCATTGTAATTGTGAATTCAATCTTTACAATTACCACATAAAATTTCATTGTAATTGTGAATTCAATCTTTACAATTACCACATAAAATTTCATTGTAATTGTGAATTCAATGTGTATAAGTGCAACATAAAATTTCATTGTAATTGTGAATTCAATGTTTACATGTACCACATAAAATTTCATTGTAATTGTGAATTCAATGTTTACAATTACCACATAAAATTTCATTGTTATTGTGAATTCAATGTGTATAAGTGCAACATAAAATTTCATTGTAATTGTGAATTCAATGTGTACAAGTGCCACATAAAATTTCATTGTAATTGTGAATTCAATCTTTACAATTACCACATAAAATTTCATTGTAATTGTGAATTCAATGTTTACAATTACCACATAAAATTTCATTGTAATTGTGAATTCAATGTTTACAATTACCACATAAAATTTCATTGTAATTGTGAATTCAATCTTTACAATTACCACATAAAATTTCATTGTAATTGTGAATTCAATGTGTATAAGTGCAACATAAAATTTCATTGTAATTGTGAATTCAATCTTTACAATTACCACATAAAATTTCATTGTAATTGTGAATTCAATGTGTACAAGTGCAACATAAAATTTCATTGTAATTGTGAATTCAATCTTTACAATTACCACATAAAATTTCATTGTAATTGTGAATTCAATCTTTACAATTACCACATAAAATTTCATTGTAATTGTGAATTCAATGTGTATAAGTGCAACATAAAATTTCATTGTAATTGTGAATTCAATCTTTACAATTACCACATAAAATTTCATTGTAATTGTGAATTCAATGTGTACAAGTGCAACATAAAATTTCATTGTAATTGTGAATTCAATCTTTACAATTACCACATAAAATTTCATTGTAATTGTGAATTCAATCTTTACAATTACCACATAAAATTTCATTGTAATTGTGAATTCAATGTGTACAAGTGCAACATAAAATTTCATTGTAATTGTGAATTCAATCTTTACAATTACCACATAAAATTTCATTGTAATTGTGAATTCAATCTTTACAATTACCACATAAAATTTCATTGTAATTGTGAATTCAATGTGTATAAGTGCAACATAAAATTTCATTGTAATTGTGAATTTAATGTTTACAATTACGACATAAAATTTCATTGTAATTGTGAATTCAATCTTTACAATTACCACATAAAATTTCATTGTAATTGTGAATTCAATGTGTACAAGTGCAACATAAAATTTCATTGTAATTGTGAATTCAATCTTTACAATTACCACATAAAATTTCATTGCAATTGTGAATTCAATGTTTACAATTACCACATAAAATTTCATTGTAATTGTGAATTCAATGTGTATAAGTGCAACATAAAATTTCATTGTAATTGTGAATTCAATGTGTACAAGTGCAACATAAAATTTCATTGTAATTGTGAATTCAATCTTTACAATTACCACATAAAATTTCATTGTAATTGTGAATTCAATCTTTACAATTACCACATAAAATTTCAATGTAATTGTGAATTCAATCTTTACAATTACCACATAAAATTTCATTGTAATTGTGAATTCAATCTTTACAATTACCACATAAAATTTCATTGTAATTGTGAATTCAATCTTTACAATTACCACATAAAATTTCATTGTAATTGTGAATTCAATGTGTATAAGTGCAACATAAAATTTCATTGTAATTGTGAATTCAATGTGTATAAGTGCAACATAAAATTTCATTGTAATTGTGAATTCAATGTGTATAAGTGCAACATAAAATTTCATTGTAATTGTGAATTCAATCTTTACAATTACCACATAAAATTTCATTGTAATTGTGAATTCAATCTTTACAATTACCACATAAAATTTCATTGTAATTGTGAATTCAATCTTTACAATTACCACATAAAATTTCATTGTAATTGTGAATTCAATGTTTACAATTACCACATAAAATTTCATTGTAATTGTGAATTCAATCTTTACAATTACCACATAAAATTTCATTGTAATTGTGAATTCAATCTTTACAATTACCACATAAAATTTCATTGTAATTGTGAATTCAATCTTTACAATTACCACATAAAATTTCATTGTAATTGTGAATTCAATGTGTATAAGTGCAACATAAAATTTCATTGTAATTGTGAATTCAATGTGTATAAGTGCAACATAAAATTTCATTGTAATTGTGAATTCAATCTTTACAATTACCACATAAAATTTCATTGTAATTGTGAATTCAATCTTTACAATTACCACATAAAATTTCATTGTAATTGTGAATTCAATCTTTACAATTACCACATAAAATTTCATTGTAATTGTGAATTCAATCTTTACAATTACCACATAAAATTTCATTGTAATTGTGAATTCAATCTTTACAATTACCACATAAAATTTCATTGTTATTGGTAATTCAATGTGTATAAGTGCAACATAAAATTTCATTGTAATTGTGAATTCAATGTTTACATTTACCACATAAAATTTCATTGTAATTGTGAATTCAATCTTTACAATTACCACATAAAATTTCATTGTTATTGTGAATTCAATGTGTATAAGTGCAACATAAAATTTCATTGTAATTGTGAATTCAATGTTTACATGTACCGCATAAAATTTCATTGTAATTGTGAATTCAATGTGTATAAGTGCAACATAAAATTTCATTGTAATTGTGAATTCAATGTGTATAAGTGCAACATAAAATTTCATTGTAATTGTGAATTCAATGTGTATAAGTGCAACATAAAATTTCATTGTAATTGTGAATTCAATCTTTACAATTACCACATAAAATTTCATTGTAATTGTGAATTCAATGTGTATAAGTGCAACATAAAATTTCATTGTAATTGTGAATTCAATGTGTATAAGTGCAACATAAAATTTCATTGTAATTGTGAATTCAATGTGTATAAGTGCAACATAAAATTTCATTGTAATTGTGAATTCAATGTGTATAAGTGCAACATAAAATTTCATTGTAATTGTGAATTCAATGTGTATAAGTGCAACATAAAATTTCATTGTAATTGTGAATTCAATGTTTACATGTACCACATAAAATTTCATTGTAATTGTGAATTCAATGTTTACAATTACCACATAAAATTTCATTGTTATTGTGAATTCAATGTGTATAAGTGCAACATAAAATTTCATTGTAATTGTGAATTCAATGTGTACAAGTGCCACATAAAATTTCATTGTAATTGTGAATTCAATCTTTACAATTACCACATAAAATTTCATTGTAATTGTGAATTCAATCTTTACAATTACCACATAAAATTTCATTGTAATTGTGAATTCAATCTTTACAATTACCACATAAAATTTCATTGTAATTGTGAATTCAATCTTTACAATTACCACATAAAATTTCATTGTAATTGTGAATTCAATCTTTACAATTACCACATAAAATTTCATTGTAATTGTGAATTCAATGTTAACAATTACCACATAAAATTTCATTGTAATTGTGAATTCAATCTTTACAATTACCACATAAAATTTCATTGTTATTGGTAATTCAATGTGTATAAGTGCAACATAAAATTTCATTGTAATTGTGAATTCAATGTTTACATGTACCACATAAAATTTCATTGTAATTGTGAATTCAATCTTTACAATTACCACATAAAATTTCATTGTTATTGTGAATTCAATGTGTATAAGTGCAACATAAAATTTCATTGTAATTGTGAATTCAATGTTTACATGTACCGCATAAAATTTCATTGTAATTGTGAATTCAATGTGTATAAGTGCAACATAAAATTTCATTGTAATTGTGAATTCAATGTGTATAAGTGCAACATAAAATTTCATTGTAATTGTGAATTCAATCTTTACAATTACCACATAAAATTTCATTGTAATTGTGAATTCAATGTTTACAATTACCACATAAAATTTCATTGTAATTGTGAATTCAATCTTTACAATTACCACATAAAATTTCATTGTAATTGTGAATTCAATGTTAACAATTACCACATAAAATTTCATTGTAATTGTGAATTCAATCTTTACAATTACCACATAAAATTTCATTGTTATTGGTAATTCAATGTGTATAAGTGCAACATAAAATTTCATTGTAATTGTGAATTCAATGTTTACATGTACCACATAAAATTTCATTGTAATTGTGAATTCAATCTTTACAATTACCACATAAAATTTCATTGTTATTGTGAATTCAATGTGTATAAGTGCAACATAAAATTTCATTGTAATTGTGAATTCAATGTTTACATGTACCGCATAAAATTTCATTGTAATTGTGAATTCAATGTGTATAAGTGCAACATAAAATTTCATTGTAATTGTGAATTCAATGTGTATAAGTGCAACATAAAATTTCATTGTAATTGTGAATTCAATGTGTATAAGTGCAACATAAAATTTCATTGTAATTGTGAATTTAATCTTTACAATTACCACATAAAATTTCATTGTAATTGTGAATTCAATGTGTATAAGTGCAACATAAAATTTCATTGTAATTGTGAATTCAATGTGTATAAGTGCAACATAAAATTTCATTGTAATTGTGAATTCAATGTGTATAAGTGCAACATAAAATTTCATTGTAATTGTGAATTCAATGTGTATAAGTGCAACATAAAATTTCATTGTAATTGTGAATTCAATGTTTACATGTACCACATAAAATTTCATTGTAATTGTGAATTCAATCTTTACAATTACCACATAAAATTTCATTGTTATTGTGAATTCAATGTGTATAAGTGCAACATAAAATTTCATTGTAATTGTGAATTCAATGTGTACAAGTGCCACATAAAATTTCATTGTAATTGTGAATTCAATCTTTACAATTACCACATAAAATTTCATTGTAATTGTGAATTCAATCTTTACAATTACCACATAAAATTTCATTGTAATTGTGAATTCAATCTTTACAATTACCACATAAAATTTCATTGTAATTGTGAATTCAATGTGTATAAGTGCAACATAAAATTTCATTGTAATTGTGAATTCAATGTTTACAATTACCACATAAAATTTCATTGTAATTGTGAATTCAATGTGTACAAGTGCAACATAAAATTTCATTGTAATTGTGAATTCAATCTTTACAATTACCACATAAAATTTCATTGTAATTGTGAATTCAATCTTTACAATTACCACATAAAATTTCATTGTAATTGTGAATTCAATGTGTATAAGTGCAACATAAAATTTCATTGTAATTGTGAATTCAATCTTTACAATTACCACATAAAATTTCATTGTAATTGTGAATTCAATGTGTACAAGTGCAACATAAAATTTCATTGTAATTGTGAATTCAATCTTTACAATTACCACATAAAATTTCATTGTAATTGTGAATTCAATCTTTACAATTACCACATAAAATTTCATTGTAATTGTGAATTCAATGTGTACAAGTGCAACATAAAATTTCATTGTAATTGTGAATTCAATCTTTACAATTACCACATAAAATTTCATTGTAATTGTGAATTCAATCTTTACAATTACCACATAAAATGTCATTGTAATTGTGAATTCAATGTGTATAAGTGCAACATAAAATTTCATTGTAATTGTGAATTTAATGTTTACAATTACGACATAAAATTTCATTGTAATTGTGAATTCAATCTTTACAATTACCACATAAAATTTCATTGTAATTGTGAATTCAATGTGTACAAGTGCAACATAAAATTTCATTGTAATTGTGAATTCAATCTTTACAATTACCACATAAAATTTCATTGCAATTGTGAATTCAATGTTTACAATTACCACATAAAATTTCATTGTAATTGTGAATTCAACGTGTATAAGTGCAACATAAAATTTCATTGTAATTGTGAATTCAATGTATACAAGTGCAACATAAAATTTCATTGTAATTGTGAATTCAATCTTTACAATTACCACATAAAATTTCATTGTAATTGTGAATTCAATCTTTACAATTACCACATAAAATTTCATTGTAATTGTGAATTCAATCTTTACAATTACCACATAAAATTTCATTGTAATTGTGAATTCAATCTTTACAATTACCACATAAAATTTCATTGTAATTGTGAATTCAATCTTTACAATTACCACATAAAATTTCATTGTAATTGTGAATTCAATGTGTATAAGTGCAACATAAAATTTCATTGTAATTGTGAATTCAATGTGTATAAGTGCAACATAAAATTTCATTGTAATTGTGAATTCAATCTTTACAATTACCACATAAAATTTCATTGTAATTGTGAATTCAATCTTTACAATTACCACATAAAATTTCATTGTAATTGTGAATTCAATCTTTACAATTACCACATAAAATTTCATTGTAATTGTGAATTCAATGTGTATAAGTGCAACATAAAATTTCATTGTAATTGTGAATTCAATGTGTATAAGTGCAACATAAAATTTCATTGTAATTGTGAATTCAATGTGTATAAGTGCAACATAAAATTTCATTGTAATTGTGAATTCAATGTTTACAATTACCACATAAAATTTCATTGTAATTGTGAATTCAATCTTTAAAATTACCACATAAAATTTCATTGTAATTGTGAATTCAATGTGTATAAGTGCAACATAAAATTTCATTGTAATTGTGAATTCAATGTGTATAAGTGCAACATAAAATTTCATTGTAATTGTGAATTCAATGTGTATAAGTGCAACATAAAATTTCATTGTAATTGTGAATTCAATGTGTATAAGTGCAACATAAAATTTCATTGTAATTGTGAATTCAATGTTTACAATTACCACATAAAATTTCATTGTAATTGTGAATTCAATCTTTACAATTACCACATAAAATTTCATTGTTATTGTGAATTCAATGTGTATAAGTGCAACATAAAATTTCATTGTAATTGTGAATTCAATGTTTACATGTACCACATAAAATTTCATTGTAATTGTGAATTCAATGTTTACAATTACCACATAAAATTTCATTGTAATTGTGAATTCAATGTGTATAAGTGCAACATAAAATTTCATTGTAATTGTGAATTCAATGTTTACATGTACCACATAAAATTTCATTGTAATTGTGAATTCAATCTTTACAATTACCACATAAAATTTCATTGTTATTGTGAATTCAATGTGTATAAGTGCAACATAAAATTTCATTGTAATTGTGAATTCAATGTTTACATGTACCACATAAAATTTCATTGTAATTGTGAATTCAATCTTTACAATTACCACATAAAATTTCATTGTTATTGTGAATTCAATGTGTATAAGTGCAACATAAAATTTCATTGTAATTGTGAATTCAATGTTTACATGTACCACATAAAATTTCATTGTAATTGTGAATTCAATCTTTACAATTACCACATAAAATTTCATTGTTATTGTGAATTCAATGTGTATAAGTGCAACATAAAATTTCATTGTAATTGTGAATTCAATGTTTACAATTACCACATAAAATTTCATTGTAATTGTGAATTCAATCTTTACAATTACCACATAAAATTTCATTGTAATTGTGAATTCAATCTTTACAATTACCACATAAAATTTCATTGTAATTGTGAATTCAATGTTAACAATTACCACATAAAATTTCATTGTAATTGTGAATTCAATCTTTACAATTACCACATAAAATTTCATTGTTATTGGTAATTCAATGTGTATAAGTGCAACATAAAATTTCATTGTAATTGTGAATTCAATGTTTACATGTACCACATAAAATTTCATTGTAATTGTGAATTCAATCTTTACAATTACCACATAAAATTTCATTGTTATTGTGAATTCAATGTGTATAAGTGCAACATAAAATTTCATTGTAATTGTGAATTCAATGTTTACATGTACCGCATAAAATTTCATTGTAATTGTGAATTCAATGTGTATAAGTGCAACATAAAATTTCATTGTAATTGTGAATTCAATGTGTATAAGTGCAACATAAAATTTCATTGTAATTGTGAATTCAATCTTTACAATTACCACATAAAATTTCATTGTAATTGTGAATTCAATGTTTACAATTACCACATAAAATTTCATTGTAATTGTGAATTCAATCTTTACAATTACCACATAAAATTTCATTGTAATTGTGAATTCAATGTTAACAATTACCACATAAAATTTCATTGTAATTGTGAATTCAATCTTTACAATTACCACATAAAATTTCATTGTTATTGGTAATTCAATGTGTATAAGTGCAACATAAAATTTTATTGTAATTGTGAATTCAATGTTTACATGTACCACATAAAATTTCATTGTAATTGTGAATTCAATCTTTACAATTACCACATAAAATTTCATTGTTATTGTGAATTCAATGTGTATAAGTGCAACATAAAATTTCATTGTAATTGTGAATTCAATGTTTACATGTACCGCATAAAATTTCATTGTAATTGTGAATTCAATGTGTATAAGTGCAACATAAAATTTCATTGTAATTGTGAATTCAATGTGTATAAGTGCAACATAAAATTTCATTGTAATTGTGAATTCAATGTGTATAAGTGCAACATAAAATTTCATTGTAATTGTGAATTTAATCTTTACAATTACCACATAAAATTTCATTGTAATTGTGAATTCAATGTGTATAAGTGCAACATAAAATTTCATTGTAATTGTGAATTCAATGTGTATAAGTGCAACATAAAATTTCATTGTAATTGTGAATTCAATGTGTATAAGTGCAACATAAAATTTCATTGTAATTGTGAATTCAATGTGTATAAGTGCAACATAAAATTTCATTGTAATTGTGAATTCAATGTTTACATGTACCACATAAAATTTCATTGTAATTGTGAATTCAATCTTTACAATTACCACATAAAATTTCATTGTTATTGTGAATTCAATGTGTATAAGTGCAACATAAAATTTCATTGTAATTGTGAATTCAATGTGTACAAGTGCCACATAAAATTTCATTGTAATTGTGAATTCAATCTTTACAATTACCACATAAAATTTCATTGTAATTGTGAATTCAATCTTTACAATTACCACATAAAATTTCATTGTAATTGTGAATTCAATCTTTACAATTACCACATAAAATTTCATTGTAATTGTGAATTCAATGTGTATAAGTGCAACATAAAATTTCATTGTAATTGTGAATTCAATGTTTACAATTACCACATAAAATTTCATTGTAATTGTGAATTCAATGTGTACAAGTGCAACATAAAATTTCATTGTAATTGTGAATTCAATCTTTACAATTACCACATAAAATTTCATTGTAATTGTGAATTCAATCTTTACAATTACCACATAAAATTTCATTGTAATTGTGAATTCAATGTGTATAAGTGCAACATAAAATTTCATTGTAATTGTGAATTCAATCTTTACAATTACCACATAAAATTTCATTGTAATTGTGAATTCAATGTGTACAAGTGCAACATAAAATTTCATTGTAATTGTGAATTCAATCTTTACAATTACCACATAAAATTTCATTGTAATTGTGAATTCAATCTTTACAATTACCACATAAAATTTCATTGTAATTGTGAATTCAATGTGTACAAGTGCAACATAAAATTTCATTGTAATTGTGAATTCAATCTTTACAATTACCACATAAAATTTCATTGTAATTGTGAATTCAATCTTTACAATTACCACATAAAATGTCATTGTAATTGTGAATTCAATGTGTATAAGTGCAACATAAAATTTCATTGTAATTGTGAATTTAATGTTTACAATTACGACATAAAATTTCATTGTAATTGTGAATTCAATCTTTACAATTACCACATAAAATTTCATTGTAATTGTGAATTCAATGTGTACAAGTGCAACATAAAATTTCATTGTAATTGTGAATTCAATCTTTACAATTACCACATAAAATTTCATTGCAATTGTGAATTCAATGTTTACAATTACCACATAAAATTTCATTGTAATTGTGAATTCAACGTGTATAAGTGCAACATAAAATTTCATTGTAATTGTGAATTCAATGTATACAAGTGCAACATAAAATTTCATTGTAATTGTGAATTCAATCTTTACAATTACCACATAAAATTTCATTGTAATTGTGAATTCAATCTTTACAATTACCACATAAAATTTCATTGTAATTGTGAATTCAATCTTTACAATTACCACATAAAATTTCATTGTAATTGTGAATTCAATCTTTACAATTACCACATAAAATTTCATTGTAATTGTGAATTCAATCTTTACAATTACCACATAAAATTTCATTGTAATTGTGAATTCAATGTGTATAAGTGCAACATAAAATTTCATTGTAATTGTGAATTCAATGTGTATAAGTGCAACATAAAATTTCATTGTAATTGTGAATTCAATCTTTACAATTACCACATAAAATTTCATTGTAATTGTGAATTCAATCTTTACAATTACCACATAAAATTTCATTGTAATTGTGAATTCAATCTTTACAATTACCACATAAAATTTCATTGTAATTGTGAATTCAATGTGTATAAGTGCAACATAAAATTTCATTGTAATTGTGAATTCAATGTGTATAAGTGCAACATAAAATTTCATTGTAATTGTGAATTCAATGTGTATAAGTGCAACATAAAATTTCATTGTATTTGTGAATTCAATGTTTACAATTACCACATAAAATTTCATTGTAATTGTGAATTCAATCTTTAAAATTACCACATAAAATTTCATTGTAATTGTGAATTCAATGTGTATAAGTGCAACATAAAATTTCATTGTAATTGTGAATTCAATGTGTATAAGTGCAACATAAAATTTCATTGTAATTGTGAATTCAATGTGTATAAGTGCAACATAAAATTTCATTGTAATTGTGAATTCAATGTGTATAAGTGCAACATAAAATTTCATTGTAATTGTGAATTCAATGTTTACAATTACCACATAAAATTTCATTGTAATTGTGAATTCAATCTTTACAATTACCACATAAAATTTCATTGTTATTGTGAATTCAATGTGTATAAGTGCAACATAAAATTTCATTGTAATTGTGAATTCAATGTTTACATGTACCACATAAAATTTCATTGTAATTGTGAATTCAATGTTTACAATTACCACATAAAATTTCATTGTAATTGTGAATTCAATGTGTATAAGTGCAACATAAAATTTCATTGTAATTGTGAATTCAATGTTTACATGTACCACATAAAATTTCATTGTAATTGTGAATTCAATCTTTACAATTACCACATAAAATTTCATTGTTATTGTGAATTCAATGTGTATAAGTGCAACATAAAATTTCATTGTAATTGTGAATTCAATGTTTACATGTACCACATAAAATTTCATTGTAATTGTGAATTCAATCTTTACAATTACCACATAAAATTTCATTGTTATTGTGAATTCAATGTGTATAAGTGCAACATAAAATTTCATTGTAATTGTGAATTCAATGTTTACATGTACCACATAAAATTTCATTGTAATTGTGAATTCAATCTTTACAATTACCACATAAAATTTCATTGTTATTGTGAATTCAATGTGTATAAGTGCAACATAAAATTTCATTGTAATTGTGAATTCAATGTTTACAATTACCACATAAAATTTCATTGTAATTGTGAATTCAATGTTTACAATTACCACATAAAATTTCATTGTAATTGTGAATTCAATGTTTACAATTACCACATAAAATTTCATTGTAATTGTGAATTCAATGTTTACAATTACCACATAAAATTTCATTGTAATTGTGAATTCAATGTTTACAATTACCACATAAAATTTCATTGTAATTGTGAATTCAATGTTTACAATTACCACATAAAATTTCATTGTAATTGTGAATTCAATGTTTACAATTACCACATAAAATTTCATTGTAATTGTGAATTCAATGTTTACAATTACCACATAAAATTTCATTGTAATTGTGAATTCAATGTTTACAATTACCACATAAAATTTCATTGTTATTGTGAATTCAATGTGTACAAGTGCAACATAAAATTTCATTGTTATTGTGAATTCAATCTTTACAATTACCACATAAAATTTCATTGTTATTGTGAATTCAATGTGTATAAGTGCAACATAAAATTTCATTGTAATTGTGAATTCAATGTTTACAATTACCACATAAAATTTCATTGTTATTGTGAATTCAATGTGTATAAGTGCAACATAAAATTTCATTGTAATTGTGAATTCAATGTTTACAATTACCACATAAAATTTCATTGTAATTGTGAAGTCAATGTTTACAATTACCACATAAAATTTCATTGTAATTGTGAATTCAATCTTTACAATTACCACATAAAATTTCATTGTTATTGTGAATTCAATGTGTATAAGTGCAACATAAAATTTCATTGTAATTGTGAATTCAATGTTTACATGTACCACATAAAATTTCATTGTAATTGTGAATTCAATCTTTACAATTACCACATAAAATTTCATTGTTATTGTGAATTCAATGTGTATAAGTGCAACATAAAATTTCATTGTAATTGTGAATTCAATGTTTACAATTACCACATAAAATTTCATTGTAATTGTGAATTCAATGTTTACAATTACCACATAAAATTTCATTGTAATTGTGAATTCAATGTTTACAATTACCACATAAAATTTCATTGTAATTGTGAATTCAATGTTTACAATTACCACATAAAATTTCATTGTAATTGTGAATTCAATGCTTACAATTACCACATAAAATTTCATTGTAATTGTGAATTCAATGTTTACAATTACCACATAAAATTTCATTGTAATTGTGAATTCAATGTTTACAATTACCACATAAAATTTGATTGTAATTGTGAATTCAATCTTTACAATAACCACATAAAATTTCATTGTAATTGTGAATTCAATATTTACATGTACCACATAAAACGTCATTGTAATTTTGAATGCAATGTTTACAATTACCACATAAAATTTCATTGTAATTGTGAATTCAATCTTTACAATTACCACATAAAATTTGATTGTAATTGTGAATTCAATGTTTACAATTACCACATACAATTTGATTGTAATTGTGAATTCAATGTTTACAATTACCACATAAAATTTCATTGTAATTGTGAATTCAATGTGTATAAGTGCAACATAAAATTTCATTGTAATTGTGAATTCAATGTTTACAATTACCACATAAAATTTCATTGTAATTGTGAATTCAATCTTTACAATTACCACATAAAATTTCATTGTTATTGTGAATTCAATGTGTATAAGTGCAACATAAAATTTCATTGTAATTGTGAATTCAATGTTTACATGTGCCACATAAAATTTCATTGTAATTGTGAATTCAATGTTTACAATTACCACATAAAATTTCATTGTAATTGTGAATTCAATGTTTACAATTACCACATAAAATTTCATTGTAATTGTGAATTCAATGTTTACAATTACCACATAAAATTTCATTGTAATTGTGAATTCAATCTTTACAATTACCATATAAAATTTCATTGTAATTGTGAATTCAATCTTTACAATTACCACATAAAATTTCATTGTTATTGTGAATTCAATGTGTACAAGTGCAACATAAAATTTCATTGTAATTGTGAATTCAATCTTTACAATTACCACATAAAATTTCATTGTTATTGTGAATTCAATGTGTATAAGTGCAACATAAAATTTCATTGTAATTGTGAATTCAATGTTTACATGTACCACATAAAATTTCATTGTAATTGTGAATTCAATCTTTACAATTACCACATAAAATTTCATTGTTATTGTGAATTCAATGTGTATAAGTGCAACATAAAATTTCATTGTAATTGTGAATTCAATGTTTACAATTACCACATAAAATTTCATTGTAATTGTGAATTCAATCTTTACAATTACCACATAAAATTTCATTGTAATTGTGAATTCAATCTTTACAATTACCACATAAAATTTCATTGTAATTGTGAATTCAATGTTTACAATTACCACATAAAATTTCATTGTAATTGTGAATTCAATCTTTACAATTACAACATAAAATTTCATTGTAATTGTGAATTCAATCTTTTCAATTACCACATAAAATTTCATTGTAATTTTGAATTCAATGTTTACAATTACCACATAAAATTTCATTGTAATTGTGAATTCAATCTTTACATGTACCGCATAAAATTTCATTGTAATTGTGAATTCACTGTTTACAATTACCACATAAAATTTCATTGTAATTGTGAATTCAATATTTACATGTACCACATAAAACGTCATTGTAATTTTGAATGCAATGTTTACAATTACCACATAAAATTTCATTGTAATTGTGAATTCAATCTTTACAATTACCACATAAAATTTGATTGTAATTGTGAATTCAATGTTTACAATTACCACATACAATTTGATTGTAATTGTGAATTCAATGTTTACAATTACCACATAAAATTTCATTGTAATTGTGAATTCAATGTGTATAAGTGCAACATAAAATTTCATTGTAATTGTGAATTCAATCTTTACAATTACCACATAAAATTTCATGTTAATTGTGAATTCAATGTGTATAAGTGCAACATAAAATTTCATTGTAATTGTGAATTCAATGTGTATAAGTGCAACATAAAATTTCATTGTAATTGTGAATTCAATGTGTATAAGTGCAACATAAAATTTCATTGTAATTGTGAATTCAATGTGTATAAGTGCAACATAAAATTTCATTGTAATTGTGAATTCAATGTTTACATGTACCACATAAAATTTCATTGTAATTGTGAATTCAATGTTTACAATTACCACATAAAATTTCATTGTTATTGTGAATTCAATGTGTATAAGTGCAACATAAAATTTCATTGTAATTGTGAATTCAATGTTTACAATTACCACATAAAATTTCATTGTTATTGTGAATTCAATGTTTACAATTTCCACATAAAATTTCATTGTAATTGTGAATTCAATCTTTACAATTACCACATAAAATTTCATTGTTATTGTGAATTCAATGTGTATAAGTGCAACATAAAATTTCATTGTAATTGTGAATTCAATGTTTACATGTACCACATAAAATTTCATTGTAATTGTGAATTCAATCTTTACAATTACCACATAAAATTTCATTGTTATTGTGAATTCAATGTGTATAAGTGCAACATAAAATTTCATTGTAATTGTGAATTCAATGTTTACATGTACCACATAAAATTTCATTGTAATTGTGAATTCAATCTTTACAATTACAACATAAAATTTCATTGTTATTGTGAATTCAATGTGTATAAGTGCAACATAAAATTTCATTGTAATTGTGAATTCAATGTTTACATGTACCACATAAAATTTCATTGTAATTGTGAATTCAATCTTTACAATTACCACATAAAATTTCATTGTTATTGTGAATTCAATGTGTATAAGTGCAACATAAAATTTCATTGTAATTGTGAATTCAATGTTTACAATTACCACATAAAATTTCATTGTAATTGTGAATTCAATGTTTACAATTACCACATAAAATATCATTGTAATTGTGAATTCAATGTTTACAATTACCACATAAAATTTCATTGCAATTGTGAATTCAATGTTTACAATTACCACATAAAATTTCATTGTAATTGTTAATTCAATGTTTACAATTACCACATAAAATTTCATTGTAATTGTGAATTCAATCTTTACAATTACCACATAAAATTTCATTGTAATTGTGAATTCAATCTTTACAATTACCACATAAAATTTCATTGTAATTGTGAATTCAATGTTTACAATTACCACATAAAATTTCATTGTAATTGTGAATTCAATGTTTACAATTACCACATAAAATTTCATTGTAATTGTGAATTCAATGTTTACAATTACCACATAAAATTTCATTGTAATTGTGAATTCAATGTTTACAATTACCACATAAAATTTGATTGTAATTGTGAATTCAATGTTTACAATTACCACATAAAATTTCATTGTAATTGTGAATTCAATGTTTACAATTACCACATAAAATTTCATTGTAATTGTGAATTCAATGTTTACAATTACCACATAAAATTTCATTGTTATTGTGAATTCAATGTTTACAATTACCACATAAAATTTCATTGTAATTGTGAATTCAATCTTTACAATTACCACATAAAATTTCATTGTAATTGTGAATTCAATCTTTACAATTACCACATAAAATTTCATTGTTATCGTGAATTCAATGTGTACAAGTGCAACATAAAATTTCATTGTAATTGTGAATTCAATCTTTACAATTACCACATAAAATTTCATTGTTATTGTGAATTCAATGTGTATAAGTGCAACATAAAATTTCATTGTAATTGTGAATTCAATGTTTACATGTACCACATAAAATTTCATTGTAATTGTGAATTCAATCTTTACAATTACCACATAAAATTTCATTGTTATTGTGAATTCAATGTGTATAAGTGCAACATAAAATTTCATTGTAATTGTGAATTCAATGTTTACAATTACCACATAAAATTTCATTGTAATTGTGAATTCAATCTTTACAATTACCACATAAAATTTCATTGTAATTGTGAATTTAATCTTTACAATTACCACATAAAATTTCATTGTAATTGTGAATTCAATCTTTACAATTACCACATAAAATTTCATTGTAATTGTGAATTCAATCTTTACAATTACGACATAAAATTTCATTGTAATTGTGAATTCAATCTTTACAATTACCACATAAAATTTCATTGTAATTTTGAATTCAATGTTTACAATTACCACATAAAATTTCATTGTAATTGTGAATTCAATATTTACATGTACCACATAAAACTTCATTGTAATTTTGAATGCAATGTTTACAATTACCACATAAAATTTCATTGTAATTGTGAATTCAATCTTTACAATTACCACATAAAATTTGATTGTAATTGTGAATTCAATGTTTACAATTACCACATACAATTTGATTGTAATTGTGAATTCAATGTTTACAATTACCACATAAAATTTCATTGTAATTGTGAATTCAATGTGTATAAGTGCAACATAAAATTTCATTGTAATTGTGAATTCAATCTTTACAATTACCACATAAAATTTCATGTTAATTGTGAATTCAATGTGTATAAGTGCAACATAAAATTTCATTGTAATTGTGAATTCAATGTGTATAAGTGCAACATAAAATGTCATTGTAATTGTGAATTCAATGTGTATAAGTGCAACATAAAATTTCATTGTAATTGTGAATTCAATGTGTATAAGTGCAACATAAAATTTCATTGTAATTGTGAATTCAATGTTTACATGTACCACATAAAATTTCATTGTAATTGTGAATTCACTCTTTACAATTACCACATAAAATTTCATTGTTATTGTGAATTCAATGTGTATAAGTGCAACATAAAATTTCATTGTAATTGTGAATTCAATGTTTACATGTACCACATAATATTTCATTGTAATTGTGAATACAATCTTTACAATTACCACATAAAATTTCATTGTTATTGTGAATTCAATGTGTATAAGTGCAACATAAAATTTCATTGTAATTGTGAATTCAATGTTTACATGTACCACATAAAATTTCATTGTAATTGTGAATTCAATCTTTACAATTACCACATAAAATTTCATTGTTATTGTGAATTCAATGTGTATAAGTGCAACATAAAATTTCATTGTAATTGTGAA
Source organism: Euprymna scolopes (assembly GCF_053919585.1). Lineage (NCBI taxonomy): Eukaryota > Metazoa > Mollusca > Cephalopoda > Sepiida > Sepiolidae > Euprymna > Euprymna scolopes. The sequence goes on along the minus strand of NC_136506.1, from coordinate 55,157,971 downwards.
TTCAATGTTTACAATTACCACATAAAATTTCATTGTAATTGTGAATTCAATGTTTACAATTACCACATAAAATATCATTGTAATTGTGAATTCAATGTTTACAATTACCACATAAAATTTCATTGTTATTGTGAATTCAATGTGTATAAGTGCAACATAAAATTTCATTGTAATTGTGAATTCAATGTTTACAATTACCACATAAAATTTCATTGTAATTGTGAATTCAATGTTTACAATTACCACATAAAATATCATTGTAATTGTGAATTCAATGTTTACAATTACCACATAAAATTTCATTGTTATTGTGAATTCAATGTGTATAAGTGCAACATAAAATTTCATTGTAATTGTGAATTCAATGTTTACATGTACCACATAAAATTTCATTGTAATTGTGAATTCAATCTTTACAATTACCACATAAAATTTCATTGTTATTGTGAATTCAATGTGTATAAGTGCAACATAAAATTTCATTGTAATTGTGAATTCAATGTTTACATGTACCACATAATAATTCATTGTAATTGTGAATTCAATCTTTACAATTACCACATAAAATTTCATTGTTATTGTGAATTCAATGTGTATAAGTGCAACATAAAATTTCATTGTAATTGTGAATTCAATGTTTACAATTACCACATAAAATTTCATTGTAATTGTGAATTCAATGTTTACAATTACCACATAAAATATCATTGTAATTGTGAATTCAATGTTTACAATTACCACATAAAATTTCATTGTAATTGTGAATTCAATGTTTACAATTACCACATAAAATTTCATTGTAATTGTGAATTCAATGTTTACAATTACCACATAAAATTTCATTGTAATTGTGAATTCAATCTTTACAATTACCACATAAAATTTCATTGTAATTGTGAATTCAATCTTTACAATTACCACATAAAATTTCATTGTAATTGTGAATTCAATGTTTACAATTACAACATAAAATTTCATTGTAATTGTGAATTCAATGTTTACAATTACCACATAAAATTTCATTGTAATTGTGAATTCAATGTTTACAATTACCACATAAAATTTCATTGTAATTGTGAATTCAATGTTTACAATTACCACATAAAATTTGATTGTAATTGTGAATTCAATGTTTACAATTACCACATAAAATTTCATTGTAATTGTGAATTCAATGTTTACAATTACCACATAAAATTTCATTGTAATTGTGAATTCAATGGTTACAATTACCACATAAAATTTCATTGTAATTGTGAATTCAATGTTTACAATTACCACATAAAATTTCATTGTAATTGTGAATTCAATGCTTACAATTACCACATAAAATTTCATTGTAATTGTGAATTCAATCTTTACAATTACCACATAAAATTTCATTGTAATTGTGAATTCAATGTTTACAATTACCACATAAAATTTCATTGTAATTGTGAATTCAATGTTTACAATTACCACATAAAATTTCATTATAATTGTTAATTCAATGTTTACAATTACCACATAAAATTTCATTGTTATTGTGAATTCAATGTGTACAAGTGCAACATAAAATTTCATTGTAATTGTGAATTCAATCTTTACAATTACCACATAAAATTTCATTGTTATTGTGAATTCAATGTGTATAAGTGCAACATAAAATTTCATTGTAATTGTGAATTCAATGTTTACATGTACCACATAAAATTTCATTGTAATTGTGAATTCAATCTTTACAATTACCACATAAAATTTCATTGTTATTGTGAATTCAATGTGTATAAGTGCAACATAAAATTTCATTGTAATTGTGAATTCAATGTTTACAATTACCACATAAAATTTCATTGTAATTGTGAATTCAATGTTTACAATTACCACATAAAATTTCATTGTAATTGTGAATTCAATGTTTACAATTACAACATAAAATATCATTGTAATTGTGAATTCAATGTTTACAATTACCACATAAAATTTCATTGTAATTGTGAATTCAATGTTTACAATTACCACATAAAATTTCATTGTAATTGTGAATTCAATGTTTACAATTACCACATAAAATTTCATTGTAATTGTGAATTCAATCTTTACAATTACCATATAAAATTTCATTGTAATTGTGAATTCAATCTTTACAATTACCACATAAAATTTCATTGTAATTGTGAATTCAATGTTTACAATTACCACATAAAATTTCATTGTAATTGTGAATTCAATGTTTACAATTACCACATAAAATTTCATTGTAATTGTGAATTCAATGTTTACAATTACCACATAAAATTTCATTGTAATTGTGAATTCAATGTTTACAATTACCACATAAAATTTGATTGTAATTGTGAATTCAATGTTTACAATTACCACATAAAATTTCATTGTAATTGTGAATTCAATCTTTACAATTACCACATAAAATTTCATTGTAATTGTGAATTCAATCTTTACAATTACCACATAAAATTTCATTGTTATTGTGAATTCAATGTTTACAATTACCACATAAAATTTCATTGTAATTGTGAATTCAATCTTTACAATTACCACATAAAATTTCATTGTAATTGTGAATTCAATCTTTACAATTACCACATAAAATTTCATTGTAATTGTGAATTCAATGTTTACAATTACCACATAAAATTTCATTGTAATTGTGAATTCAATGTTTACAATTACCACATAAAATTTCATTGTAATTGTGAATTCAATGTTTACAATTACCACATAAAATTTCATTGTAATTGTGAATTCAATGTTTACAATTACCACATAAAATTTCATTGTAATTGTGAATTCAATGTTTACAATTACCACATAAAATTTCATTGTAATTGTGAATTCAATCTTTACAATTACCACATAAAATTTCATTGTAATTGTGAATTCAATGTTTACAATTACCACATAAAATTTCATTGTAATTGTGAATTCAATGTTTACAATTACCACATAAAATTTCATTGTAATTGTGAATTCAATGTTTACAATTACCACATAAAATTTCATTGTTATTGTGAATTCAATGTGTACAAGTGCAACATAAAATTTCATTGTAATTGTGAATTCAATCTTTACAATTACCACATAAAATTTCATTGTTATTGTGAATTCAATGTGTACAAGTTCAACATAAAATTTCATTGTAATTGTGAATTCAATGTTTACATGTACCACATAAAATTTCATTGTAATTGTGAATTCAATCTTTACAATTACCACATAAAATTTCGTTGTTATTGGGAATTCAATGTGTATAAGTGCAACATAAAATTTCATTCTAATTGTGAATTCAATGTTTACATGTACCACATAAAATTTCATTGTAATTGTGAATTCAATGTTTACAATTACCACATAAAATTTCATTGTTATTGTGAATTCAATGTGTATAAGTGCAACATAAAATTTCATTGTAATTGTGAATTCAATGTTTACAATTACCTCATAAAATTTCATTGTAATTGTGAATTCAATGTTTACAATTACCACATAAAATTTCATTGTAATTGTGAATTCAATGTGTACAAGTGCAACATAAAATTTCATTGTTATTGTGAATTCAATCTTTACAATTACCACATAAAATTTCATTGTTATTGTGAATTCAATGTGTATAAGTGCAACATAAAATTTCATTGTAATTGTGAATTCAATGTTTACAATTACCACATAAAATTTCATTGTAATTGTGAATTCAATGTTTACAATTACCACATAAAATTTCATTGTAATTGTGAATTCAATCTTTACAATTACCACATAAAATTTCATTGTAATTGTGAATTCAATGTTTACAATTACCACATAAAGTTTCATTGTAATTGTGAATTCAATGTTTACAATTACCACATAAAATTTCATTGTAATTGTGAATTCAATGTTTACAATTACCACATAAAATTTCATTGTTATTGTGAATTCAATGTGTACAAGTGCAACATAAAATTTCATTGTAATTGTGAATTCAATCTTTACAAGTACCACATAAAATTTCATTGTTATTGTGAATTCAATGTGTATAAGTGCAACATAAAATTTCATTGTAATTGTGAATTCAATGTTTACATGTACCACATAAAATTTCATTGTAATTGTGAATTCAATCTTTACAATTACCACATAAAATTTCATTGTTATTGTGAATTCAATGTGTATAAGTGCAACATAAAATTTCATTGTAATTGTGAATTCAATGTTTACAATTACCACATAAAATTTCATTGTAATTGTGAATTCAATCTTTACAATTACCACATAAAATTTCATTGTTATTGTGAATTCAATGTGTATAAGTGCAACATAAAATTTCATTGTAATTGTGAATTCAATGTTTACAATTACCACATAAAATTTCATTGTAATTGTGAATTCAATCTTTACAATTACCACATAAAATTTCATTGTAATTGTGAATTCAATCTTTACAATAACCACATAAAATTTCATTGTAATTGTGAATTCAATCTTTACAATTACCACATAAAATTTCATTGTAATTGTGAATTCAATGTGTACAAGTGCAACATAAAATTTCATTGTAATTGTGAATTCAATGTTTACAATTACCACATAAAATTTCATTGTAATTGTGAATTCAATGTTTACAATTACCACATAAAATTTCATTTTAATTGTGAATTCAATGTTTACAATTACCACATAAAATTTCATTGTTATTGTGAATTCAATGTGTATAAGTGCAACATAAAATTTCATTGTAATTGTGAATTCAATGTTTACAATTACCACATAAAATTTCATTGTTATTGTGAATTCAATCTTTACAATTACCACATAAAATTTCATTGTAATTGTGAATTCAATCTTTACAATTACCACATAAAATTTCATTGTTATTGTGAATTCAATGTGTATAAGTGCAACATAAAATTTCATTGTAATTGTGAATTCAATGTTTACATGTACCACATAAAATTTCATTGTAATTGTGAATTCAATCTTTACAATTACCACATAAAATTTCATTGTTATTGTGAATTCAATGTGTATAAGTGCAACATAAAATTTCATTGTAATTGTGAATTCAATGTTTACATGTACCACATAAAATTTCATTGTAATTGTGAATTCAATCTTTACAATTACCACATAAAATTTCATTGTTATTGTGAATTCAATGTGTATAAGTGCAACATAAAATTTTATTGTAATTGTGAATTCAATGTTTACATGTACCACATAAAATTTCATTGTAATTGTGAATTCAATCTTTACAATTACCACATAAAATTTCATTGTTATTGTGAATTCAATGTGTATAAGTGCAACATAAAATTTCATTGTAATTGTGAATTCAATGTTTACAATTACCACATAAAATTTCATTGTAATTGTGAATTCAATGTTTACAATTACCACATAAAATATCATTGTAATTGTGAATTCAATGTTTACAATTACCACATAAAATTTCATTGTAATTGTGAATTCAATGTTTACAATTACCACATAAAATTTCATTGTAATTGTGAATTCAATGTTTACAATTACCACATAAAATTTCATTGTAATTGTGAATTCAATCTTTACAATTACCATATAAAATTTCATTGTAATTGTGAATTCAATCTTTACAATTACCACATAAAATTTCATTGTAATTGTGAATTCAATGTTTACAATTACCACATAAAATTTCATTGTAATTGTGAATTCAATGTTTACAATTACCACATAAAATTTCATTGTAATTGTGAATTCAATGTTTACAATTACCACATAAAATTTCATTGTAATTGTGAATTCAATGTTTACAATTACCACATAAAATTTGATTGTAATTGTGAATTCAATGTTTACAATTACCACATAAAATTTCATTGTAATTGTGAATTCAATGTTTACAATTACCACATAAAATTTCATTGTAATTGTGAATTCAATCTTTACAATTACCACATAAAATTTCATTGTTATTGTGAATTCAATGTTTACAATTACCACATAAAATTTCATTGTAATTGTGAATTCAATCTTTACAATAACCACATAAAATTTCATTGTAATTGTGAATTCAATGTTTACAATTACCACATAAAATTTCATTGTAATTGTGAATTCAATGTTTACAATTACCACATAAAATTTCATTGTAATTGTGAATTCAATGTTTACAATTACCACATAAAATTTCATTGTAATTGTGAATTCAATGTTTACAATTACCACATAAAATTTCATTGTAATTGTGAATTCAATGTTTACAATTACCACATAAAATTTCATTGTAATTGTGAATTCAATGTTTACAATTACCACATAAAATTTCATTGTAATTGTGAATTCAATGTTTACAATTACCACATAAAATTTGATTGTAATTGTGAATTCAATGTTTACAATTACCACATAAAATTTCATTGTTATTGTGAATTCAATGTGTATAAGTGCAACATAAAATTTCATTGTAATTGTGAATTCAATGTTTACAATTACCACATAAAATTTCATTGTAATTGTGAATTCAATCTTTACAATTACCACATAAAATTTCATTGTTATTGTGAATTCAATGTGTATAAGTGCAACATAAAATTTCATTGTAATTGTGAATTCAATGTTTACAATTACCACATAAAATTTCATTGTAATTGTGAATTCAATCTTTACAATTACCACATAAAATTTCATTGTAATTGTGAATTCAATCTTTACAATAACCACATAAAATTTCATTGTAATTGTGAATTCAATCTTTACAATTACCACATAAAATTTCATTGTAATTGTGAATTCAATGTGTACAAGTGCAACATAAAATTTCATTGTAATTGTGAATTCAATGTTTACAATTACCACATAAAATTTCATTGTAATTGTGAATTCAATGTTTACAATTACCACATAAAATTTCATTTTAATTGTGAATTCAATGTTTACAATTACCACATAAAATTTCATTATTGTGAATTCAATGTGTATAAGTGCAACATAAAACTTCATTGTAATTGTGAATTCAATGTTTACAATTACCACATAAAATTTCATTGTTATTGTGAATTCAATCTTTACAATTACCACATAAAATTTCATTGTAATTGTGAATTCAATCTTTACAATTACCACATAAAATTTCATTGTTATTGTGAATTCAATGTGTATAAGTGCAACATAAAATTTCATTGTAATTGTGAATTCAATGTTTACATGTACCACATAAAATTTCATTGTAATTGTGAATTCAATCTTTACAATTACCACATAAAATTTCATTGTTATTGTGAATTCAATGTGTATAAGTGCAACATAAAATTTCATTGTAATTGTGAATTCAATGTTTACATGTACCACATAAAATTTCATTGTAATTGTGAATTCAATCTTTACAATTACCACATAAAATTTCATTGTTATTGTGAATTCAATGTGTATAAGTGCAACATAAAATTTCATTGTAATTGTGAATTCAATGTTTACAATTACCACATAAAATTTCATTGTAATTGTGAATTCAATGTTTACAATTACCACATAAAATATCATTGTAATTGTGAATTCAATGTTTACAATTACCACATAAAATTTCATTGTAATTGTGAATTCAATGTTTACAATTACCACATAAAATTTCATTGTAATTGTGAATTCAATGTTTACAATTACCACATAAAATTTCATTGTAATTGTGAATTCAATCTTTACAATTACATTATAAAATTTCATTGTAATTGTGAATTCAATCTTTACAATTACCACATAAAATTTCATTGTAATTGTGAATTCAATGTTTACAATTACCACATAAAATTTCATTGTAATTGTGAATTCAATGTTTACAATTACCACATAAAATTTCATTGTAATTGTGAATTCAATGTTTACAATTACCACATAAAATTTCATTGTAATTGTGAATTCAATGTTTACAATTACCACATAAAATTTGATTGTAATTGTGAATTCAATGTTTACAATTACCACATAAAATTTCATTGTAATTGTGAATTTAATGTTTACAATTACCACATAAAATTTCATTGTAATTGTGAATTCAATCTTTACAATTACCACATAAAATTTCATTGTTATTGTGAATTCAATGTTTACAATTACCACATAAAATTTCATTGTAATTGTGAATTCAATCTTTACAATAACCACATAAAATTTCATTGTAATTGTGAATTCAATGTTTACAATTACCACATAAAATTTCATTGTAATTGTGAATTCAATGTTTACAATTACCACATAAAATTTCATTGTAATTGTGAATTCAATGTTTACAATTACCACATAAAATTTCATTGTAATTGTGAATTCAATGTTTACAATTACCACATAAAATTTCATTGTAATTGTGAATTCAATGTTTACAATTACCACATAAAATTTCATTGTAATTGTGAATTCAATGTTTACAATTACCACATAAAATTTCATTGTAATTGTGAATTCAATGTTTACAATTACCACATAAAATTTCATTGTAATTGTGAATTCAATGTTTACAATTACCACATAAAATTTCATTGTAATTGTGAATTCAATGTTTACAATTACCACATAAAATTTCATTGTAATTGTGAATTCAATGTTTACAATTACCACATAAAATTTCATTGTAATTGTGAATTCAATGTTTACAATTACCACATAAAATTTCATTGTTATTGTGAATTCAATGTGTACAAGTGCAACATAAAATTTCATTGTAATTGTGAATTCAATCTTTACAATTACCACATAAAATTTCATTGTTATTGTGAATTCAATGTGTACAAGTTCAACATAAAATTTCATTGTAATTGTGAATTCAATGTTTACATGTACCACATAAAATTTCATTGTAATTGTGAATTCAATCTTTACAATTACCACATAAAATTTCATTGTTATTGGGAATTCAATGTGTATAAGTGCAACATAAAATTTCATTGTAATTGTGAATTCAATGTTTACATGTACCACATAAAATTTCATTGTAATTGTGAATTCAATGTTTACAATTACCACATAAAATTTCATTGTTATTGTGAATTCAATGTGTATAAGTGCAACATAAAATTTCATTGTAATTGTGAATTCAATGTTTACAATTACCACATAAAATTTCATTGTAATTGTGAATTCAATGTTTACAATTACCACATAAAATTTCATTGTAATTGTGAATTCAATGTTTACAATTACCTCATAAAATTTCATTGTAATTGTGAATTCAATGTTTACAATTACCACATAAAATTTCATTGTAATTGTGAATTCAATGTTTACAATTACCACATAAAATTTCATTGTAATTGTGAATTCAATGTTTACAATTACCACATAAAATTTCATTGTAATTGTGAATTCAATGTTTACAATTACCACATAAAATTTCATTGTAATTGTGAATTCAATGTTTACAATTACCACATAAAATTTCATTGTTATTGTGAATTCAATGTGTACAAGTGCAACATAAAATTTCATTGTTATTGTGAATTCAATCTTTACAATTACCACATAAAATTTCATTGTTATTGTGAATTCAATGTGTATAAGTGCAACATAAAATTTCATTGTAATTGTGAATTCAATGTTTACAATTACCACATAAAATTTCATTGTAATTGTGAATTCAATGTTTACAATTACCACATAAAATTTCATTGTAATTGTGAATTCAATGTTTACAATTACCACATAAAATTTCATTGTAATTGTGAATTCAATGTTTACAATTACCACATAAAATTTCATTGTAATTGTGAATTCAATGTTTACAATTACCACATAAAATTTCATTGTAATTGTGAATTCAATGTTTACATGTACCACATAAAATTTCATTGTAATTGTGAATTCAATCTTTACAATTACCACATAAAATTTCATTGTTATTGTGAATTCAATGTGTATAAGTGCAACATAAAATTTCATTGTAATTGTGAATTCAATGTTTACAATTACCACATAAAATTTCATTGTAATTGTGAATTCAATCTTTACAATTACCACATAAAATTTCATTGTAATTGTGAATTCAATCTTTACAATTACCACATAAAATTTCATTTTTATTGTGAATTCAATGTGTATAAGTGCAACATAAAATTTCATTGTAATTGTGAATTCAATGTTTACAATTACCACATAAAATTTCATTGTAATTGTGAATTCAATCTTTACAATTACCACATAAAATTTCATTGTAATTGTGAATTCAATCTTTACAATAACCACATAAAATTTCATTGTAATTGTGAATTCAATCTTTACAATTACCACATAAAATTTCATTGTAATTGTGAATTCAAAGTGTACAAGTGCAACATAAAATTTCATTGTAATTGTGAATTCAATGTTTACAATTACCACATAAAATTTCATTGTAATTGTGAATTCAATGTTTACAATTACCACATAAAATTTCATTGTAATTGTGAATTCAATCTTTACAATTACCACATAAAATTTCATTGTTATTGTGAATTCAATCTTTACAATTACCACATAAAATTTCATTGTAATTGTGAATTCAATCTTTATAATTACCACATAAAATTTCATTGTTATTGTGAATTCAATGTGTACAAGTGCAACATAAAATTTCATTGTAATTGTGAATTCAATCTTTACAATTACCACATAAAATTTCATTGTTATTGTGAATTCAATGTGTATAAGTGCAACATAAAATTTCATTGTAATTGTGAATTCAATGTTTACATGTACCACATAAAATTTCATTGTAATTGTGAATTCAATCTTTACAATTACCACATAAAATTTCATTGTTATTGTGAATTCAATGTGTATAAGTGCAACATAAAATTTCATTGTAATTGTGAATTCAATGTTTACAATTACCACATAAAATTTCATTGTAATTGTGAATTCAATCTTTACAATTACCACATAAAATTTCATTGTAATTGTGAATTCAATCTTTACAATAACCACATAAAATTTCATTGTAATTGTGAATTCAATCTTTACAATTACCACATAAAATTTCATTGTAATTGTGAATTCAATCTTTACAATTACCACATAAAATTTCATTGTTATTGTGAATTCAATGTGTATAAGTGCAACATAAAATTTCATTGTAATTGTGAATTCAATGTTTACAATTACCTCATAAAATTTCATTGTAATTGTGAATTCAATGTTTACAATTACCACATAAAATTTCATTGTAATTGTGAATTCAATGTTTACAATTACCACATAAAATTTCATTGTAATTGTGAATTCAATGTTTACAATTACCACATAAAATTTCATTGTAATTGTGAATTCAATGTTTACAATTACCTCATAAAATTTCATTGTAATTGTGAATTCAATGTTTACAATTACCACATAAAATTTCATTGTAATTGTGAATTCAATGTTTACAATTACCACATAAAATTTCATTGTAATTGTGAATTCAATGTTTACAATTACCACATAAAATTTCATTGTAATTGTGAATTCAATGTTTACAATTACCACATAAAATTTCATTGTAATTGTGAATTCAATGTTTACAATTACCACATAAAATTTCATTGTTATTGTGAATTCAATGTGTACAAGTGCAACATAAAATTTCATTGTTATTGTGAATTCAATCTTTACAATTACCACATAAAATTTCATTGTTATTGTGAATTCAATGTGTATAAGTGCAACATAAAATTTCATTGTAATTGTGAATTCAATGTTTACAATTACCACATAAAATTTCATTGTAATTGTGAATTCAATGTTTACAATTACCACATAAAATTTCATTGTAATTGTGAATTCAATGTTTACAATTACCACATAAAATTTCATTGTAATTGTGAATTCAATGTTTACAATTACCACATAAAATTTCATTGTAATTGTGAATTCAATGTTTACAATTACCACATAAAATTTCATTGTAATTGTGAATTCAATGTTTACAATTACCACATAAAATTTCATTGTAATTGTGAATTCAATGTTTACAATTACCACATAAAATTTCATTGTAATTGTGAATTCAATGTTTACAATTACCACATAAAATTTCATTGTTATTGTGAATTCAATGTGTACAAGTGCAACATAAAATTTCATTGTAATTGTGAATTCAATCTTTACAATTACCACATAAAATTTCATTGTTATTGTGAATTCAATGTGTACAAGTTCAACATAAAATTTCATTGTAATTGTGAATTCAATGTTTACATGTACCACATAAAATTTCATTGTAATTGTGAATTCAATCTTTACAATTACCACATAAAATTTCATTGTTATTGGGAATTCAATGTGTATAAGTGCAACATAAAATTTCATTGTAATTGTGAATTCAATGTTTACATGTACCACATAAAATTTCATTGTAATTGTGAATTCAATGTTTACAATTACCACATAAAATTTCATTGTTATTGTGAATTCAATGTGTATAAGTGCAACATAAAATTTCATTGTAATTGTGAATTCAATGTTTACAATTACCACATAAAATTTCATTGTAATTGTGAATTCAATGTTTACAATTACCACATAAAATTTCATTGTAATTGTGAATTCAATGTTTACAATTACCTCATAAAATTTCATTGTAATTGTGAATTCAATGTTTACAATTACCACATAAAATTTCATTGTAATTGTGAATTCAATGTTTACAATTACCACATAAAATTTCATTGTAATTGTGAATTCAATGTTTACAATTACCACATAAAATTTCATTGTAATTGTGAATTCAATGTTTACAATTACCACATAAAATTTCATTGTAATTGTGAATTCAATGTTTACAATTACCACATAAAATTTCATTGTTATTGTGAATTCAATGTGTACAAGTGCAACATAAAATTTCATTGTTATTGTGAATTCAATCTTTACAATTACCACATAAAATTTCATTGTTATTGTGAATTCAATGTGTATAAGTGCAACATAAAATTTCATTGTAATTGTGAATTCAATGTTTACAATTACCACATAAAATTTCATTGTAATTGTGAATTCAATGTTTACAATTACCACATAAAATTTCATTGTAATTGTGAATTCAATGTTTACAATTACCACATAAAATTTCATTGTAATTGTGAATTCAATGTTTACAATTACCACATAAAATTTCATTGTAATTGTGAATTCAATGTTTACAATTACCACATAAAATTTCATTGTAATTGTGAATTCAATGTTTACATGTACCACATAAAATTTCATTGTAATTGTGAATTCAATCTTTACAATTACCACATAAAATTTCATTGTTATTGTGAATTCAATGTGTATAAGTGCAACATAAAATTTCATTGTAATTGTGAATTCAATGTTTACAATTACCACATAAAATTTCATTGTAATTGTGAATTCAATCTTTACAATTACCACATAAAATTTCATTGTAATTGTGAATTCAATCTTTACAATTACCACATAAAATTTCATTTTTATTGTGAATTCAATGTGTATAAGTGCAACATAAAATTTCATTGTAATTGTGAATTCAATGTTTACAATTACCACATAAAATTTCATTGTAATTGTGAATTCAATCTTTACAATTACCACATAAAATTTCATTGTAATTGTGAATTCAATCTTTACAATAACCACATAAAATTTCATTGTAATTGTGAATTCAATCTTTACAATTACCACATAAAATTTCATTGTAATTGTGAATTCAAAGTGTACAAGTGCAACATAAAATTTCATTGTAATTGTGAATTCAATGTTTACAATTACCACATAAAATTTCATTGTAATTGTGAATTCAATGTTTACAATTACCACATAAAATTTCATTGTAATTGTGAATTCAATCTTTACAATTACCACATAAAATTTCATTGTTATTGTGAATTCAATCTTTACAATTACCACATAAAATTTCATTGTAATTGTGAATTCAATCTTTATAATTACCACATAAAATTTCATTGTTATTGTGAATTCAATGTGTACAAGTGCAACATAAAATTTCATTGTAATTGTGAATTCAATCTTTACAATTACCACATAAAATTTCATTGTTATTGTGAATTCAATGTGTATAAGTGCAACATAAAATTTCATTGTAATTGTGAATTCAATGTTTACATGTACCACATAAAATTTCATTGTAATTGTGAATTCAATCTTTACAATTACCACATAAAATTTCATTGTTATTGTGAATTCAATGTGTATAAGTGCAACATAAAATTTCATTGTAATTGTGAATTCAATGTTTACAATTACCACATAAAATTTCATTGTAATTGTGAATTCAATCTTTACAATTACCACATAAAATTTCATTGTAATTGTGAATTCAATCTTTACAATAACCACATAAAATTTCATTGTAATTGTGAATTCAATCTTTACAATTACCACATAAAATTTCATTGTAATTGTGAATTCAATCTTTACAATTACCACATAAAATTTCATTGTTATTGTGAATTCAATGTGTATAAGTGCAACATAAAATTTCATTGTAATTGTGAATTCAATGTTTACAATTACCTCATAAAATTTCATTGTAATTGTGAATTCAATGTTTACAATTACCACATAAAATTTCATTGTAATTGTGAATTCAATGTTTACAATTACCACATAAAATTTCATTGTAATTGTGAATTCAATGTTTACAATTACCACATAAAATTTCATTGTAATTGTGAATTCAATGTTTACAATTACCTCATAAAATTTCATTGTAATTGTGAATTCAATGTTTACAATTACCACATAAAATTTCATTGTAATTGTGAATTCAATGTTTACAATTACCACATAAAATTTCATTGTAATTGTGAATTCAATGTTTACAATTACCACATAAAATTTCATTGTAATTGTGAATTCAATGTTTACAATTACCACATAAAATTTCATTGTAATTGTGAATTCAATGTTTACAATTACCACATAAAATTTCATTGTTATTGTGAATTCAATGTGTACAAGTGCAACATAAAATTTCATTGTTATTGTGAATTCAATCTTTACAATTACCACATAAAATTTCATTGTTATTGTGAATTCAATGTGTATAAGTGCAACATAAAATTTCATTGTAATTGTGAATTCAATGTTTACAATTACCACATAAAATTTCATTGTAATTGTGAATTCAATGTTTACAATTACCACATAAAATTTCATTGTAATTGTGAATTCAATGTTTACAATTACCACATAAAATTTCATTGTAATTGTGAATTCAATGTTTACAATTACCACATAAAATTTCATTGTAATTGTGAATTCAATGTTTACAATTACCACATAAAATTTCATTGTAATTGTGAATTCAATCTTTACAATTACCACATAAAATTTCATTGTAATTGTGAATTCAATGTTTACATGTACCACATAAAATTTCATTGTAATTGTGAATTCAATCTTTACAATTACCACATAAAATTTCATTGTTATTGTGAATTCAATGTGTATAAGTGCAACATAAAATTTCATTGTAATTGTGAATTCAATGTTTACAATTACCACATAAAATTTCATTGTAATTGTGAATTCAATCTTTACAATTACCACATAAAATTTCATTGTTATTGTGAATTCAATGTGTATAAGTGCAACATAAAATTTCATTGTAATTGTGAATTCAATGTTTACAATTACCACATAAAATTTCATTGTAATTGTGAATTCAATCTTTACAATTACCACATAAAATTTCATTGTAATTGTGAATTCAATCTTTACAATAACCACATAAAATTTCATTGTAATTGTGAATTCAATCTTTACAATTACCACATAAAATTTCATTGTAATTGTGAATTCAATGTGTACAAGTGCAACATAAAATTTCATTGTAATTGTGAATTCAATCTTTACAATTACCACATAAAATTTCATTGTAATTGTGAATTCAATGTTTACAATTACCACATAAAATTTCATTGTAATTGTGAATTCAATCTTTACAATTACCACATAAAATTTCATTGTTATTGTGAATTCAATCTTTACAATTACCACATAAAATTTCATTGTAATTGTGAATTCAATCTTTATAATTACCACATAAAATTTCATTGTTATTGTGAATTCAATGTGTACAAGTGCAACATAAAATTTCATTGTAATTGTGAATTCAATCTTTACAATTACCACATAAAATTTCATTGTTATTGTGAATTCAATGTGTATAAGTGCAACATAAAATTTCATTGTAATTGTGAATTCAATGTTTACATGTACCACATAAAATTTCATTGTAATTGTGAATTCAATCTTTACAATTACCACATAAAATTTCATTGTTATTGTGAATTCAATGTGTATAAGTGCAACATAAAATTTCATTGTAATTGTAAATTCAATGTTTACAATTACCACATAAAATTTCATTGTAATTGTGAATTCAATCTTTACAATTACCACATAAAATTTCATTGTTATTGTGAATTCAATGTGTATAAGTGCAACATAAAATTTCATTGTAATTGTGAATTCAATCTTTACAATTACCACATAAAATTTCATTGTAATTGTGAATTCAATCTTTACAATTACCACATAAAATTTCATTGTTATTGTGAATTCAATGTGTATAAGTGCAACATAAAATTTCATTGTAATTGTGAATTCAATGTTTACAATTACCACATAAAATTTCATTGTAATTGTGAATTCAATGTTTACAATTACCACATAAAATTTCATTGTAATTGTGAATTCAATGTTTACAATTACCACATAAAATTTCATTGTAATTGTGAATTCAATGTTTACATGTACCACATAAAATTTCATTGTAATTTTGAATTCAATGTTTACAATTACCGCATAAAATTTCATTGTAATTGTGAATTCAATGTTTACAATTACCACATAAAATTTCATTGTAATTGTGAATTCAATGTTTACAATTACCACATAAAATTTCATTGTAATTGTGAATTCAATGTTTACAATTACCACATAAAATTTCATTGTAATTGTGAATTCAATGTTTACAATTACCACATAAAATTTCATTGTAATTGTGAATTCAATGTTTACAATTACCACATAAAATTTCATTGTTATTGTGAATTCAATGTGTACAAGTGCAACATAAAATTTCATTGTTATTGTGAATTCAATCTTTACAATTACCACATAAAATTTCATTGTTATTGTGAATTCAATGTGTATAAGTGCAACATAAAATTTCATTGTAATTGTGAATTCAATGTTTACAATTACCACATAAAATTTCATTGTAATTGTGAATTCAATGTTTACAATTACCACATAAAATTTCATTGTAATTGTGAATTCAATGTTTACAATTACCACATAAAATTTCATTGTAATTGTGAATTCAATGTTTACAATTACCACATAAAATTTCATTGTAATTGTGAATTCAATGTTTACAATTACCACATAAAATTTCATTGTAATTGTGAATTCAATCTTTACAATTACCACATAAAATTTCATTGTAATTGTGAATTCAATGTTTACATGTACCACATAAAATTTCATTGTAATTGTGAATTCAATCTTTACAATTACCACATAAAATTTCATTGTTATTGTGAATTCAATGTGTATAAGTGCAACATAAAATTTCATTGTAATTGTGAATTCAATGTTTACAATTACCACATAAAATTTCATTGTAATTGTGAATTCAATCTTTACAATTACCACATAAAATTTCATTGTTATTGTGAATTCAATGTGTATAAGTGCAACATAAAATTTCATTGTAATTGTGAATTCAATGTTTACAATTACCACATAAAATTTCATTGTAATTGTGAATTCAATCTTTACAATTACCACATAAAATTTCATTGTAATTGTGAATTCAATCTTTACAATAACCACATAAAATTTCATTGTAATTGTGAATTCAATCTTTACAATTACCACATAAAATTTCATTGTAATTGTGAATTCAATGTGTACAAGTGCAACATAAAATTTCATTGTAATTGTGAATTCAATCTTTACAATTACCACATAAAATTTCATTGTAATTGTGAATTCAATGTTTACAATTACCACATAAAATTTCATTGTAATTGTGAATTCAATCTTTACAATTACCACATAAAATTTCATTGTTATTGTGAATTCAATCTTTACAATTACCACATAAAATTTCATTGTAATTGTGAATTCAATCTTTATAATTACCACATAAAATTTCATTGTTATTGTGAATTCAATGTGTACAAGTGCAACATAAAATTTCATTGTAATTGTGAATTCAATCTTTACAATTACCACATAAAATTTCATTGTTATTGTGAATTCAATGTGTATAAGTGCAACATAAAATTTCATTGTAATTGTGAATTCAATGTTTACATGTACCACATAAAATTTCATTGTAATTGTGAATTCAATCTTTACAATTACCACATAAAATTTCATTGTTATTGTGAATTCAATGTGTATAAGTGCAACATAAAATTTCATTGTAATTGTAAATTCAATGTTTACAATTACCACATAAAATTTCATTGTAATTGTGAATTCAATCTTTACAATTACCACATAAAATTTCATTGTTATTGTGAATTCAATGTGTATAAGTGCAACATAAAATTTCATTGTAATTGTGAATTCAATCTTTACAATTACCACATAAAATTTCATTGTAATTGTGAATTCAATCTTTACAATTACCACATAAAATTTCATTGTTATTGTGAATTCAATGTGTATAAGTGCAACATAAAATTTCATTGTAATTGTGAATTCAATGTTTACAATTACCACATAAAATTTCATTGTAATTGTGAATTCAATGTTTACAATTACCACATAAAATTTCATTGTAATTGTGAATTCAATGTTTACAATTACCACATAAAATTTCATTGTAATTGTGAATTCAATGTTTACATGTACCACATAAAATTTCATTGTAATTTTGAATTCAATGTTTACAATTACCGCATAAAATTTCATTGTAATTGTGAATTCAATCTTTACATGTACCGCATAAAATTTTATTGTAATTGTGAATTCAATGTTTACAATTACCACATAAAATTTCATTGTAATTGTGAATTCAATATTTACATGTACCACATAAAACTTCATTGTAATTTTGAATGCAATGTTTACAATTACCACATAAAATTTCATTGTAATTGTGAATTCAATCTTTACAATTACCACATAAAATTTCATTGTAATTGTGAATTCAATGTTTACAATTACCACATAAAATTTGATTGTAATTGTGAATTCAATGTTTACAATTACCACATAAAATTTCATTGTAATTGTGAATTCAATGTGTATAAGTGCAACATAAAATTTCATTGTAATTGTGAATTCAATCTTTACAATTACCACATAAAATTTCATGTTAATTGTGAATTCAATCTTTACAATTACCACGTAATTGACGATTGGTAAAAAAGTGAATGCTTTTGCCATGCATCCGACATGCTTTCAGTTAAGCCCATATCATAACCACTTGGCTTCTTTCTGTTAGGCGTGGCTTTTCTCATTCGCCCAGGATGGTTCATCAACCTCTGGTATTCTAACGCTTAATCTCTGATTCCTGTATAATTAGTGGGATACTTTCTTACCTGATGTCCTTTCACAGCCCTGGTGTATCGATCCTTTCTTGCCTGGGATTGACCCATAGAACCCATATCGAGGGTCCCATCCCCTTCTCCTGGTCTTCAGGCCTTCGCTGTTTCATGGTGGCCTTGCCCAGCTCCTAGGTCTTCTGATCCTCTCACCCCTTTGGCCCTTTCTCCCATCAATCCATGCATTGTCCCATGCTAAGTCCTTAGCTCCCAGTAGAGAGAGTGGTTGAGGATATCTCCCCAAGTCTCTTTGCTGTCCAAGCCATCCACAAATGCATCTATCAGAATGACGTGAATGGGGTTGCTGGTTCTGGTCAGGGAATGTCGGCACTAGTAATCCTTCTATGCAATCCGGCAGATCATCAATACCTTCATGGTTGGAAATTCTCAGACGTGTCAATCTTCAAACAGCTTGGATCAATGTTCATTCACAGGCATACTGCTTTACCGGCAACCCGCGCAATTCTAACCAGGTGTAGCATACATAATCCCAACAAACTGAGTAGCAATTCACATGAAAAAATTGAAATAGCTTAAAATATTTCAATATTGGTATACATAGAAAGAGCTTGATGAGCTAAGAAAGAATCTTTTTTAAATTTTTAAAATCTGATTAAAATTAAGGAAGTTATGACTATTTTTGTGCCTCACACGTTTGGATATTTTTCCCTCTTTAAGACCATATGCGTTTCGTCATATTTTTTACACTACTTTTTCAGTAAAAATGGTATATCTTTGTTAAAACACAAGACTAAGCAATGAAATTTACCATATAAGTGTATTTTTGTATAAAGAATCAGAATATGCAACTGAAAATCTCCCAAAGTTTATGATTTCCAAATAATCTGCAGTAAATGTGCATAAATATGCTGCAATTTCTTAAAAATGCCATGTATCCATAAACAGAAAAGAAGTTGGAGAACTCAAAGTTGAATTGTAATATGCTTTATGTACAAAAAACTTAAATCTAAACATAGGACTATTTAAAAATGAATATATTGCAATATTTCTTTGGTATTATTGTAGATTAACACCTTCTGTTTAACCCCACTCAACTTGATGACATCACTCCACTTGATGACATCAAGCACAGTAATATTTTAGTGAAGAAAATATGAAATTGATGTTCAGTGATTAGTTTGGATGAATGAGAAAATGTAATTGTTTGATGCATAAAAAATAACTCATTTGCTGTATTTGATATTAAGCAGCAAAATATAGTGATTTGAATATTAAGGAAAACATCAAATCAGATTATGTAAAAAAAAAAGATGAAATTAGAAAATATATATTTTCTGTTTATGAGTTTTGCCAATCAAAATTTTGTGGCAGAAATTGGGTGATTACCATGCAATTTTATTTTGGTAAAATTCTTAAATTATTTCAATGTTTATTATAATTTCTTATTAGTGATTTGTTATCATCAAAATCCGCCCCAAAGAGCGTCCTTTCTTTTATTAGGTATCAAAATAGGTATCCAGATTTCTACTTCTATACAAATGTGATATTTCAGATATGTAGATAAAAAATTTGTTGCATATATAGGTTGAGAATTGTTCTCTCTCATTCTCTCTCTCACACACACATTCTCACTTTTATAGATATAATAGATAAATTATGCTAGATATATTTCCATATGTCTGAATAATCTATATACAAATTTTCAAATCTGTAGATAAAAAATTTGTTGAGTATATAGGTTGAGAATTGTTCTCTCTCTCTCACACACACACACACACACACACACACACATTTTGACTTTTATAGATATAATTGATAGATTATGCTAGATATATTTCTATATGTCTGAATACGCTACATACAAATTTTCAAATCTGTAGATATAAAATTTGTTGAGTATATAAGTTGAGAATTGTTCTCTCTCTCTCTCTCTCTCTCTCCTGTCACACATTCTCACTTTTATAGATATAATAGATAGATTATGCTAGATATATTTCCATATGTCTGAATACACTATATAAAAATTTTCTAATCTGTAGATAAAAAATTTGTTGGATATAAAGGTTGAGAATTGTTCTTACTCTCTCACACACACAGACACATTCTCACTTTTATAGACATAATAGATAGATTATGCTAGATATATTTCCATATGTCTGAATACACTATATACAAATTTTAAAATCTGTAGATGAAAAATTTGTTGAATGTATAGGTTGAGAATTGTTCTCTCTCTCTATCTCTCTCTCTCTTGCTACCTCACACACACACACGCAAACATTCTCACTTTTATTATAGATATAAGAGATAGATTATGCTAAATATATTTCCATATGTCTGAATACCCTATATACAAATTTTCTAATATGTAGATAAAAAATTTGTTTAGTATATAGGTTGAGAATTGTTCTCTCTCTCTCACACACACATTTTCACTTTTATAGATATAATAGATAGATTATGCTAGATATATTTCCATAAGTCTGAATTCCCCTATATAGGTTGGTGTCGTTGAATAACTCATCCTCCCGTTAAAGTTGTTCCATCCTCTTTCCCAAATTTGACTACTGTGCACTTTTGAACTGTCATCCTCGAGTTGCCTATTGGCCTTGGTAAGTGCTAATATAGAGAAGAGAAACAGGGTGAGAGAGAGAGAGAAGATAAAGAGGGTGAGAGAGAGGCAGAAGAGAAAGTTGTTCCATCCTCTTTCCCAAATTTGACTACTGTGCACGTTTGAACTCTCATCCTCGAGTTGCCTATTGGCCTTGATAAGTGCTAATATAGATAGAATATATATATAAAACAAAATAGGTTGGAGTCGCTGAATAACTCTATCTCTTGTTATAGCGGTTCCATCCTCCTTCCCGAATTGGACTACTGTGCACTTTTAAACTCTCATCCTCGAGTGGCCTATGGGCCTTGATAAGTGGTAATATATATAGTTTCTACAAAATGTATATATATATATATAACAAAATAGGTTGGTGTCGTTGAATAACTCATCCTCCCGTTAAAGTTGTTCCATCCTCTTTCCCAAATTTGACTACTGTGCACGTTTGAACTCTCATCGTCGAGTTGATCCTCGAGTTGCCTATTCGCCTTGATAAGTGCTAATATAGAGAGAAGAGAAACAGGGTGAGAGAGAGAGAGAAGATAAAGAGTGTGAGAGAGAGGCAGAAGAGAAAGTTGTTCCATCCTCTTTCCCAAATTTGACTACTGTGCACGTTTGAACTCTCATCGTCGAGTTGATCCTCGAGTTGCCTATTGGCCTTGATAAGTGCTAATATAGAGAGAAGAGAAACAGGGTAAGAGAGAGAGAGAGAAGATAAAGAGTGTGAGAGAGAGGCAGAAGAGAAAGTTGTTCCATCCTCTTTCCCAAATTTGACTACTGTGCACGTTTGAACTGTCATCGTCGAGTTGATCCTCGCGTTGCCTATTGGCCTTGGTAAGTGCTAATATAGAGAGAAGAGAAACAGGGTAAGAGAGAGAGAGAAGATAAAGAGTGTGAGAGAGAGGCAGAAGAGAAAGTTGTTCCATCCTCTTTCCCAAATTTCACTACTGTACACGTTTGAACTCTCATCGTCGAGTTGATCCTCGAGTTGCCTATTGGCCTTGATAAGTGCTAATATAGAGAGAAGAGAAACAGGGTGAGGGACAGAGAGAAGATAAAGAGTGTGAGAGAGAGGCAGAAGAGAAAGTTGTTCCATCCTCTTTCCCAAATTTCACTACTGTGCACGTTTGAACTCTCATCGTCGAGTTGATCCTCGAGTTGCCTATTGGCCTTGATATGTGCTAATATAGAGAGAAGAGAAACAGGGTGAGAGAGACAGAAGATAAAGAGTGTGAGAGAGAGGCAGAAGAGAAAGTTGTTCCATCCTCTTTCCCAAATTTGACTACTGTGCATGTTTGAACTCTCATCGTCGAGTTGATCCTCGAGTTGCCTATTGGCCTTGATAAGTGCTAATATAGAGAGAAGAGAAACAGGGTGAGAGAGAGAGAAGATAAAGAGTGTGAGAGAGAGGCAGAAGAGAAAGTTGTTCCATCCTCTTTCCCAAATTTGACTACTGTGCACGTTTGAACTCTCATCCTCGAGTTGATCCTCGAGTTGCCTATTGGCCTTGATAAGTGCTAATATAGATAGAGGGGAAAGAGGGTGAGAGAGAGAGTAGATAAAGAGTGAGAGAGAGAAAGAAGAGAATGAGTGTGAGAGAGAGAGAAGAGAAAGAGGTCTAGAGAGAGAGAAGAGAGAGTGAGAGAGAGAGAAATATGGTGATAGAGAGAGAGTTAGGAAAGAGGGTGAGAGAGAGAAGAGAAAGGGAGTGAGAGAGAAGAGAAAGACGGCGAGAGAGAGAGAGAAAGACGGCGAGAGAGATAGAGAAAGACGGCGAGAGAGAGAGGAAGACTGCTTGGGAAAACTGCACGCGACCTAATTTTCGTGTATGTAAGCGGCCTCATACTGATACCCACCCCTTCCCCTTCCAGTTTAACAGAGTTAGAAAGTAAAAACAAAATGGCTAAAGCTTTGTTTACATGGTAAACTATAGCAAAGAGCAAATTCACCTTCGCCGGTAAAAAAACTTCAAGAAAGAATAAATACATTTTCCCTACGTCAATTTTCGTGTTATTTTGGGATTTTGCTCTTTGGAGTGCAATAAATCCGATGATAATAACGGTTCGAGTCGAAAACTAATATTTAACTGTGTTATAGTATCAATTACTCCTCGAAGGCAGCATTAATGTACGTAAGCGCAGCCGACATTTTACTGAGCTGACGTCACGTGACACGTAATGAATAACGTTAAAATGACAGGTTTTCTGGGGGATCCCCCCCTGGGAGAAAAATGATCAGTTCACCCCCTTCTAGTTGTCCGTTTGACGTGAAATTTCGATATTTGTCATCCGGGTGATGGAGCTTCAATATGATACCACATTTGTCAACTTTGGTTCCGTCTGTCAAAAGTTTTAGCGTTACGAACAAACATACATACATACATACACACAGATTTTTGGCTTTTATATATATAGATGTTCTTTTTAAATAAAATACTTTTTTTAAGCGAGTATTAAAAAATACCGTGATATGAGATACAACTAGAATAAACGGAAACAAACGCTGTGTTTTCTCCAAGTTGAGAACTTCGGTGGCCTTATAGCACCAGAATTAATCTCCCTTTCTATTGATAGCTGTTAACAAAAGTAAATATGGGCCACTGTAGATGAAAAATGATCCCATTTCACTTATCAGTTTTTGCTGTTAAAAAAAACACTCTACCAATTTTTGATTTTTTTAATCTCTTAAAGAAATATGTGAGTTTTTGATTTTATATATTTTATTTCTTCTTTATCGAGTGATTTTTTTTTAAATATCTAAAAAAAAAAAAGAACATTGAATGAAATAGAAATAATTGCCGTAATTGTACAAAATTTTCTGAACAATATAACAAGATTATAAAGTTTCACTCAGAAAAAAAAAATCCAACGTGTTTTAAAAAAAAACGGTTTTAAACTTTGGACTTTACAGGTAAATTTCCAAAAAACACTTCTTTTTTTGTTTTAAATTAGCATATTTTATTTATTGATCTTTTATCTTCAATTTGTGATATCTAAATTTGAGGTGAGAAAATTATTTTCATTTTAATAGACATTTCAAAATGAGGGGGTGAATTTTAAAAAAAAAACGCTGTTCTAGAATATTATATTCGGTTTATTGGAATGAGCATAAAATTTCACATTGAACCTGAAAATATTTTAAAAATTCAACCAATAGAAAAATTTTGATAGACTTTTAAAATTTAAAAATTGAAAAAAAATTTAACTCGTAAAATTCAATTGATTTCATTATGAAAAAAAATGGCTGCATGAACGCGCGCAGGCACTTTGTAAACACTGTTTTTTAAAAAATAAAAAATAATATTTCTATTATTTTTTAAACAACTTTAATAGTTTATTTTGGAAGTATATTCTATAAAGAAAATAAACAACTCACTTTAAAAAGAGAAATTACGAGGTTAAAATTTTGTGTAAGGGGTGTCAAAAATTCTGATACACCTAGAGCAGCACATACCAGGGGTGGCATTCTGTGAGAATAAAAATAGCATAAATAAAAAGCTAACAAAATATTTGAAATTTTATACTGAAAAGGTTGTAAAAAAAAAATCGGAACTTTTAGAGGTATCAGAATCAGAAAAAAGTGTCCCTATTTTACGAGCAGCACATGTCAGGGGGTGGCATTTTGAGAGGGTAAAAAAGAAAATAGAAAAAAATAAATATAAACTAACAAAATCTGAAATTTTATACTGAAAAGTTTGTAAAATATCATAACTTTTCGAGGTATTGGAATCGAAAAAATGTGTCCCTATTTTAACAAGCGGCACATACCAAGGGCCGGCATTTTGTGAGGATAAAAATATAAAAAATAGATTAAATAAATAAAAGGTAACAAAATATCTGAAATTTTATACCGAAAATATTATAAAAAATCAGAACTTTTGGAGGTATCGAATCGGAAAACTGTGTCCCCAATGTACGATTCCAAAACCGATCGTTTAAAATTTTAAATTTAATTTTTCACTATTGGTACTAATGATAAATATTTATTGTTTTTAAATTATCACTAAATCTAAAATGGTAATAACATCAAAATATGATGTAAATTTATTTTATTTGTAAAACAAAGTTTTAAAAAAGTTGCATAAATTTTTTAGGTAACTTTTCAAAGAAAGCAGTTGATTTACATGTTCCAAAAATGTTGAAAAATTAAATAAAACATTTTTGTCGAGAAAAATACTTTCAAACATCACTAATAATTAAATGATATGACGAAAAATTAGCAACAGAAAATTATGTAATTTTGGAATTGTAGAAACATTAAGCAAGTACGGAATAAAAATCAACTGTAAAAAGATTTTATGATCGTCATATCAGGGGATATAATTTTAAATGGGAAGTGCTACACCTCAAATACTATTTAAGTGGCTTTCTATTTGAAAGTTTAAATACTGCCGAATTTCTGTCAAGTTTCAAACAATCATGGAGTAATTGATTTTTTCAAACTATTAACAAAATTTTTATAATCACTGATGTATTTATGATTAAATCGAAATTTATTATGATGAATTAATTCTGGTAATAGGATTTTATTTTTTTTTTTTATTATTAAGATAATAATTGTAAAAGATAATACAAGAAAAATCTCCTTACAATGCGTACCTAACTTAGAAAAATCAACTTACTTGATTTCAAACAAGAGTAAATATTTAAAAATATGTATATCTCTGTGAGAGGTACTTGAATCCTATTTAAAACTATATCGTCTTTAAGAATGGTATGAAACTCTATCGTCAATTGACATTTAATCCATAGATGCTTAATTTTCGTACCTTGCCAAAATTAGTTCTCTGGCGTCTAATTTTCCTAAATTTAAATTAAAATAAAATAAAAATATAAAAAGTGATTTTTAATGTTTTTTTTATTCATTTGGGATTTTATCTGTTTTTGCTTTAATTAGTTGGTGGGTTTTGTCTGGTGTCCTTTTGTCCGATCCCCTTCATCTGTATGTATTCATACGTGTGTGCATGTGTGTGTGTGTATATATATATATATATATATATATATATATATATATATACTAGTGATGGGACGATTCCAAATTTTTTCCCTATTCCGATTCAATTACCAATTCTGTCCGATCCAATATGATTCCGATTCTTTTTAAATTTCTAAATATTTAATTCATGATTTGTTTTTGTCTTTTTTTTTCTCAAATTACTCTAAAACCTTCTCATGTCTGCATATATTTTCAGGTCTAAATATTTTTCTCTGATGTTTGTAAAGATGTGCATCTTTAGTTGTTTCATTATTTTCAATCAATTAAAGATTGAAAATAATGAAACAACTAAAGATGCATTTCTCTTTTAAAACAAATCCGATTTGCATTTGTCAATAGTTGGCAAAATGCTATTTGAATATTTGATAAACAATTGAAAATAATTAACGATTGTTATACAAAATAAAACAGTATAGAAACAGAATAGTTAACAAAGTCCCCTCTCCATTTTAAACAGGAGTTTCTAAATAGCATAGTTACTATATAGAAAACAATTCTTAACTTAACGGATTTGAATGTATTCTTAACTATTCTATACGTTCTCTCTTCCAAACAATGTTCATGTGTTTACCCTCATCATAAATATTTGCTCAATTATTACTACTGACAATGTCATAGATATGTAGTAGATTGATTTGTTTTAATGAAAAAAACGAAACAAAAAACAAGACGCAGATAATTATAATAGAAATACTTTTTACTAATATTGTGAGAATTTTAGACTAACACGCTTGGCTAAAAATGATATTTTCCTTTTATTTTATTCGACTTTTATTTTGTTTTATGCGATTGCATATGGACACCTTAAAAATCTTGCCGGAAAAAAGCACAAACAATTATTTTTAAATTTAAACTTTTGTACATTAATTTACCCTAAAATGATGAATAATCATCATTTCTAGGCTACTCTAACATTGTAGAAATGTTTAATAACCCAAAGTCTGACTGGTATGGTTGTAAAACTATGCGTAATCGCTTAGACCATATGGCATAATCATGTTGACACACCGGTTCTCACCAGATCACCAAAGTTAAGCAACATTGAGCCTGACTAGTACAAGATGGGTGACCATTTGGGAATTCTAGGCGCTGTATGTGCTCTCCGCTCATCTCGGCATTGTTTCTAGTTGTCCTGTACCTCAACTTGCTACTGGTATTCAACAATGTTGACTCTGGAGAGGTGTGGTTGGAGATTGCGCAACTCTTGCCACACAAATTTACCGTGTAGACATCCTTACAGTAGGTATCCATAGTCTGTCAAGACTGAAGGAAGCCACGAATTGCTTAGACCCCCCCCCAAAAAAAAAGCTTACAGAATTTATTTCCATGATGAAAATAATTTTTGGTTAGTGTTTATAGAACACATGCTACAATATCTCTGAAATGAAGAATCATTTTATGTCCAATTAATACTGAAGCAGATCTTCACCCTAAATTCTTAAATAATTGCTTTGTTTGTTTATCTTTCCATCAAATTTTTAAGGCGTTAACGCCTAATTGCCTAAAAAGTAGAATCTTATTTTATTTTAGAAGAGTAACCTAACCGAGAGACTCAATATACTATGACTGCTACTACTACTACTACGTTCTTATATATTATAAGTTTAAATATGATAAAATAATAAGTTATAAAAATAGTAATTCTTTTTTTTTAATCTATAAAACAGCTTAAATGTATTTAGAATAGATTATTAGAAATACACTTGCATTTTAATGTTGGCAAAATGTCCATGTCTTTCAGTGGAAACAAAGAATTTACTAGTAGTCTCGATGTTATTACTTCTATACCCTACCAAGCTTAATTTTACAACCAGGCCATCGATCAGGTGTGCAGAAACGAATCTCCAAACTTAACCCAAAAGCTTTATTTGTGTCATGCACTAGAAGTGTCAGAAGCCGCTATTGAAAACCAGTGAATAAACATTTGATTATATAGACTCTCTCTGTTTCGAAGCTTATAATCAATATGAAAATGTAATTTCAAACCCTAATTTTTTTTTTCAATAAAATGAGGAAAGACCAAATTTTAACATAATGAAAGGTTTAATCGAAAAAAATACAATGTGTTTTTTTTTCATCGTTTTTTTTTTCAAAAAGATTTCACGAAATCAATGAATTTTAACTGAAATCAAATCTAAAAAAATATATATAAATGCCAAAAAATCACTTACCTATAAAAAAAAACTAAGCAATGAGTACTTACATTCTTCTTTTATGAGAATTGTCCATATTTATATTTTATATTCCATGTACTTTTAAATAAAAGATTTTTTAAAGCAAGGGTCCCAGAAAATCGCATTTTCGCAAGTCGTTATCCACCATTAGTTTAAAGCAGTGTGATTTTGGATTTACAAGTTATCAAATACGGATGTCTGGAATATTATTTCCAAAACGTAAAAACAACACATTAGACCAAACACATTTCAAAAGTAATCTCGATAGTAACTATATGAAGAAACAAACATTTAATGTAATAATAACGACAAACACTTTTCTTTTTTTTTTACTATAAGCATATTTTATTCAGTTTTTTTTGTTTTTTTTTTAAATAAATGAATATTTATGTATATACCAAAAATATTAAAAGAAAATTTTAGGATTGACATTTCCTAATTTTCAATGTAACTAAGATTTTACTCAAATAATTTCTTAGAATTTTTCAAAGATGTGAGGAATGAAGCCAAAAGACACAAAGAAATTCAATTTAAATTTATTGAAATAAAAAAAAAGGGAAATTGATTTTAATTTAAATTTAGGAAAAAAAAATTAAGATAAGTTTGAAAATTTAAATTTTCCAGCAGATATTTTGAAATCAGAATAAAAAGTTTTAATTCTAGAATAAAAAGTTTCCAATAATTTTTTTTTAACAAGAAAATAATTAAAATATTCCAGCAGACATTTTTAATTCGGAATAAAAGGTTTTAAATATTTTTTTTTAAACAAGAAAATTCTAAATTTTCTTGGACAGATTTAAATTCCAAGATAAAAAGTTTTCAGTATTTTTTTTTTTTTTTTTTTTTTAACAAATTTAAATTTTTTTGTACAGAGATTAAATTTAGGATGAAATAATTATTTCTTTTTATCAAGAAAATAATTTAAATTTTCTTGTAATGATTTTAAATTCTGGGTGAAATTATAATAATTTTAAAGCAAGAACATAATTTACATCTTCTTGTATAGTTTTTGGTTACTTGATCATTTTGAAATTTAGAAATTCTTTTACATAAAATTAACAATAACAGTTACATATGTGAATTAAATCAATGGAAAAACAATTACTTTAAATTTTACTAAGACTACGATTTTTACTAAAACTAAAACTGAATTTAATTTGCAATTATGCAAAAAAGAAATAGCAAGGATGTAAAAAAATATTTTAAACCCAAGTGTAGTGATATGCAAATTAAGTATAATTTGCATATGAGCAGATAGCTCATATTTAGACACCAACTAGAACGCTTGCTTAGCATTATGCACAACATATCAATGGCGTCGCCGATAGGATGTTCTCTGGTCTTTGAAGACCTGGAATACGTAGATACTTGGATTCATTGCTTTGCTGCTAATGCGAGAAGCAAAAGGTTGAAAGACAACAAAAAACAAGGAGGGGAGAATGAAATCACCGACTTGTTCATGGCTAACGTTAGTTGTGAAGCAATTATGAAGGTTGCTACAATGGTTTAGCCTCAAGAACTAGAAATTATGACTTTTGAAGAAATAAGTCAGGTTATCAAGGGAAACATGAGGCCAAAGAAAAGACTGGTGATTGCAGAAAAGACCAAGTTTATGGCAATGAAGCAGGAAGTGGATGAACTGATAGTAAAATATTTACACTGGTTAAGAAGTGCGAGTAAATACTGTGACTTTGAAAAATTAGGAACAGAAGAACAGACAACAGAAGACTTAATTCAACTAAGATTGATTGAAGGTATGCATAATTCGGCACATAGATATAAGCTAATGGAACAGTTACAACTTACAAACATGCCCTTGAATATGTGTCTAGAATTTATACAACAACAGTAATTAATACATACCTACAACCAAAATAAAAAATCTACTATGAAGAAATAATGACTGACATGTATGCGATAGAAACGAAGAAAAAAAAATGTACTTGTTGTGGAAAAATTCATGAAAGGAAAAAAGAAAAATGCCCAGCGTTTGGAAAAATATGTTCAAAGTGTTTTAAAAAGAATCGTTTCAAGGAAGTAATGAAAAATGTGGAAAAAATAGAGGATGAAAATAGACAAATTTTTAATGTAAAGAATGTAAAGAAATACTGGATCAAGGAATGGAGATACAAAAATAAAAATGAAAATCAACAATTGTGTTGTTGAAATGCAAATTGATACCAGCAGTGAAGTAACCATAATTCCCAGAAATTTGTGGAAAAAAATGAGAAAAAAAAGCAACGTACAATTACGTCAGTTTGATGACTCGATTATAGCAATTATTGGTTACTTTGAAGGTTCAATAGAACTAAAAGAAATTATAGTTACAAATAGCCAAAAACCGCATGGACTATTGAGGAATGATGTATTAAAAATAAATTCAACGAAGTTGATTAATGAGATAGAAATGAAAAAACAGGAAAATTAAAAAAATTATGAAGCCAGCCTGAAATTAAAAGAAAATGCCCCCCCCTCCTACCACGAAGCAAGAAAAGTACCAGTGCATTTATTGCTGTTAGTAATAGCTAAATTGCGAAAGTTAATAAAGGAAGATTTATTAGAACCTGCCCCTTCAGGAGGAAGTAAATGGGCATCACCCATTGTGGTAATAAAAAAAAAAGATGGTGACTTGAGAATTTGTGGAGATTATAAAATAGGGGTGAACCATAAAGTTTGCACTGACTCGTACCCTATTCCGAATGTGGAAGTAGCTTTACATAAACTTGCCTGAATAAAAGTGTTTTCGAAGATAGACCTAAAATCAGGTCTCCATCCCATAGATGAAAATTTTAAAGAAGTGACGACGATAAATACACCTGTTAAGGTGGAAAAGGATGCCATATGGCATAAAAACGGCCAGTGCAATTTTTCAAAAAGTAATAGGAAATGTTGAAAATACCATCTGTTATCAAGACGATATATGTGTTGGAGATTTAAACGAAGATGATTTAAAGAAAAAACTCAAAATATATTGAACCTGCTAAGAGACGCTGGCATGACAGTAAATACAAAAAAGTGTGTAACCAACAGTAATGAGATATCATTTTTGGGTTACTCAATATCAAAGGAAGGGATCTCTCCAAATGAAGCACTAATAGAGAAAATTCTAAAAGTGGCTACACCAAAAAATAAAAAGAGTTGGAGTCATTCTTGGGTTTGGTAAATTTTTATGGAAAATATGTACCAAAATAGGAGTTGACAGAACCATTTGCAAAGTTAAGAAAAAAAAATATGCGGAGTTCATTTGGTTTGAACACTAACAGAAAGCCTTTGAAAACTTAAAACAGATTCTGGCGAAAAAGCCAATGGAACAAATTTTTGACCCTAACAAGGACATAACTCTAACTACTGACGCTAGTGAACATTCCGTATCTGGTATTTTGTCACAAGATGGTCATCCGATAATGTACTCATCAAGGAGATTAACGACTGAACACAATTATTCTAACATAGAACGGGAGGCACTAGCCATAGTGTGGACAACGGACAGAGCAAGACAGTTCTTGACGGGAAAAAATTCTTGTTGAAAAGTGATCACAGACCACTGGAATTTATTTTCAACCCAAGAAAAGAACTATCGAAAGTTACAATGTCCAGAATATTACGTTGGCCGATTAGACTGATGGCATTCGACTTTGACATTGAGTATGTTTGTGATACTATAAAGTGTCCCTGGGGTGGATCTGAGCGACTCAGTGTCAAGAGGGGGAGAATAGACAAAGGAAGAGTAAATAGCTTAGAATAAACAAAGAAATCGGAAATATCCTACAATTAACAATAACAATAGAAACCTACTGATAAAACAGGGAAGGGCAGCTTCCGGTAGCCAGGGTGGGGTGGGCGACCTGATATACCCAGACAGAGGAGACAAGCAGTTGAGATTTAGATGCGCTCGAGGGCAGATGGAGGTTGGACAGTGACAGTTGACAACTAGATGCGCTAGACATCGTATGGGAGTTGATAACGACTACAGTTTGACATTTAGAGTTGAATGTGAAGCAGAAATAGAGACGAACATAACATCGATAGAACAGGGGAAGACACACACACTCACAAGTCCAACAGTCAATTTATGTGTGAACATTGGCGTTTGTGTTTTTCCTTTCTTTGTTCAAATTTCTATTTTGTGAACCGCATCTGCTCTCATCGACAGTCGCCAACGGGAAAAGAACGATCCAGCCATAAGAGGAACAGAGGAATAGTCGAACAAAAAATCCATGATACACAACGTTGGGTCGGCGATATGACTAGGGAGCAACATGTGGGGTCACATGTTAAACGGAATACGATACTGTACGTTGATGCCTTATCTAGATTGGGGTTTTATAGAGAGGATAAGGACAAAAACGATGAGGAATTTAAAGACACATTCCTGCACCTTGTAGAAACCGATGTAATATCTGTAGATAAAATGGCTACTGAATCGACAAATAACCCAGTGTTAAACAGAATAGTATTGAGTATAAAAGAGAATCGCTGGGGAAATTGTTCAATGGCTGAAAGACCATTCAAAGAAATAAGACATAAACTGACTATAGAAAATGGGGTAATATGTAATGGAGAATTGGTAGTTCCCCCAGAAACACAGAGGAGACAGGTTATAAAAAGTGTACATGATGACGTACATTGTGGAGTAGCAGCTACACAAAGAAGATTAAAATTGGAAGCATGGTGGCCGGGGTACTCAAGAGATGTAGAGGATTACGTAAAAAGATCCACAAAATACACAGAACTCAGGAATTTCAAGCAAAAGAAAATACATGTGTGGCCCCAAGAAGCAGAGTACACATGTCAATGAGATAGGACTATTATTAATATTAGTAGACGCATATTCAGGTTGGTCTGAAATTGTGAGAGTACCTGATAAAAAAAGTACCACCATAAACCAAATATTAAGAGTAATATGTAATGGACAATTGGTGGAAGAGGGAGAAGTAGAATGAGACAAGGCAGAAAGGAAAAAGTAGAATGGGACAAGGCAGAAGAGGGAGAAGTAGAATGAGACAAGGCAGAAGAGGGAGAAGTAGAATGAGACAAGGCAGAAGAGGAAGAAGTAGAATGAGACAAGGCAGAAGAGGAAGAAGTAGAATGAGACAAGGCAGAAGAGGAAGAAGTAGAATGAGACAAGGCAGAAGAGGAAGAAGTAGAATGAGACAAGGCAGAAGAGGAAGAAGTAGAATGAGACAAGGCAGAAGAGGAAGAAGTAGAATGAGACAAGGCAGAAGAGGAAGAAGTAAAATGGGAAAAGGCAGAAGAGGAAAAAGTAGAATGAGACAAGGCAGAAAGGAAGAAGTAGAATGGGACAAGGCAGAAAGGAAGAAGTAGAATGAGACAAGGCAGAAGAGGAAGAAGTAGAATGAGACAAGGCAGAAGAGGAAGAAGTAGAATGAGACAAGGCAGAAGAGGAAGAAGTAGAATGAGACAAGGCAGAAGAGGAAGAAGTAGAATGAGACAAGGCAGAAGAGGAAGAAGTAAAATGGGAAAAGGCAGAAGAGGAAGAAGTAGAATGGGAAAAAACAGAAAGGAAAAAGTAGAATGGGACAAGGCAGAAAGGAAGAAGTAGAATGGGACAAGGCAGAAGAGGGAGAAGTAGAATGAGACAAGGCAGAAGAGGAAGAAGTAGAATGAGACAAGGCAGAAGAGGAAGAAGTAAAATGGGAAAAGGCAGAAGAGGAAGAAGTAGAATGGGAAAAGACAGAAAAGGAAGAAGTAAAATGGGAAAAGGCAGAAGAGGAAGAAGTAGAATGAGACAAGGTAGAAGAGGAAAAAGTAGAATGAGACAAGGCAGAAAGGAAAAAGTAGAATGAGACAAGGCAGAAGAGGAAGAAGTAGAATGGGAAAAGGCAGAAGAGGAAGAAGTAGAATGGGAAAAGGCAGAAGAGGAAGAAGTAGAATGAGACAAGGCAGAAGAGGAAGAAGTAAAATGGGAAAAGGCAGAAGAGGAAGAAGTAGAATGGGAAAAGACAGAAAAGGAAGAAGTAAAATGGGAAAAGGCAGAAGAGGAAGAAGTAGAATGAGACAAGGTAGAAGAGGAAAAAGTAGAATGAGACAAGGCAGAAAGGAAAAAGTAGAATGAGACAAGGCAGAAAGGAAAAAGTAGAATGAGACAAGGCAGAAGAGGAAGAAGTAGAATGGGAAATAGCAGAAGAGGAAGAAGTAGAATGAGACAAGGCAGAAGAGGAAGAAGTAGAATGGGAAAAGGCAGAAGAGGAAGAAGTAGAATGGGAAAAGGAAGAAGTAGAATGGGACAAGGCAGAAGAGGAAGAAGTAGAATGGGACAAGGCAGAAGAGGAAGAAGTAGAATGGGACAAGGCAGAAGAGGAAGACGTAGAATGAGACAAGGCAGAAGAGGAAGAAGTAGAATGAGACAAGGCAGAAGAGGGAGAAGTAGAATGAGACAAGGCAGAAGAGGGAGAAGTAGAATGAGACAAGGCAGAAAGGAAAAAGTAGAATGAGACAAGGCAGAAGAGGAAGAAGTAGAATGGGATAAGGCAGAAGAGGAAGAAGTAGAATGGGAAAAGGCAGAAGAGGAAGAAGTAGAATGGGAAAAGGCAGAAGAGGAAGAAGTAGAATGGGAAAAAGCAGAAGAGGAAGAAGTAGAATGGGAAAAGGCAGAAGAGGAAGAAGTAGAATGGGAAAAGGCAGAAAGAAAGAAGTAGAATGGGAAAAGGCAAAAGAGGAAGAAGTAGAATGGGAAAAGGCAGAAGAGGAAGAAGTAGAATGGGACAAGGCAGAAAGGAAGAAGTAGAATGGGAAAAGGCAAAAGAGGAAGAAGTAGAATGGGAAAAGGCAGAAGAGGAAGAAGTAGAATGGGACAAGGCAGAAAGGAAGAAGTAGAATGGGACAAGGCAGAAAGGAAGAAGTAGAATGGGAAAAGGCAGAAGAGGAAGAAGTAGAATGGGAAAAGGCAGAAGAGGAAGAAGTAGAATGGGACAAGGCAGAAGAGGAAGAAGTAGAATGGGAAAAGGCAGAAAGAAAGAAGTAGAATGGGAAAAGGCAGAAGAGGAAGAAGTAGAATGGGACAAGGCAGAAAGGAAGAAGTAGAATGGGACAAGGCAGAAAGGAAGAAGTAGAATGGGAAAAGGCAGAAGAGGAAGAAGTAGAATGGGAAAAGGCAGAAGAGGAAGAAGTAGAATGGGAAAAGGCAGAAAGAAAGAAGTAGAATGGGACAAGGCAGAAAGAAAGAAGTAGAATGGGAAAAGGCAGAAGAGGAAGAAGTAGAATGGGAAAAGGCAGAAGAGGAAGAAGTAGAATGGGACAAGGCAGAAAGGAAGAAGTAGAATGGGACAAGGCAGAAAAGAAGAAGTAGAATGGGAAAAGGCAGAAGAGGAAGAAGTAGAATGGGAAAAGGCAGAAGAGGAAGAAGTAGAATGGGAAAAGGCAGAAGAGGAAGAAGTAGAATGGGAAAAGGCAGAAGAGGAAGAAGTAGAATGGGAAAAGGCAGAAAGAAAGAAGTAGAATGGGAAAAGGCAGAAGAGGAAGAAGTAGAATGGGAAAAGGCAGAAGAGGAAGAAGTAGAATGGGACAAGGCAGAAAGGAAGAAGTAGAATGGGAAAAGGCAAAAGAGGAAGAAGTAGAATGGGAAAAGGCAGAAGAGGAAGAAGTAGAATGGGACAAGGCAGAAAGGAAGAAGTATATTGGGACAAGGCAGAAGAGGAAGAAGTAGAATGGGAAAAGGCAGAAAGGAAGAAGTAGAATGGGAAAAGGCAGAAAGGAAGAAGTAGAATGGGACAAGGCAGAAGAGGAAGAAGTAGAATGGGAAAAGGCAGAAGAGGAAGAAGTAGAATGGGAAAAGGCAGAAGAGGAAGAAGTAGAATGGGACAAGGCAGAAGAGGAAGAAGTAGAATGGGACAAGGCAGAAGAGGAAGAAGTAGAATGGGAAAAGGCAGAAGAGGAAGAAGTAGAATGGGACAAGGCAGAAGAGGAAGAAGTAGAATGGGAAAAGGCAAAAGAGGAAGAAGTAGAATGGGAAAAGGCAGAAAGGAAGAAGTAGAATGGGAAAAGGCAGAAGAGGAAGAAGTAGAATGGGAAAAGGCAGAAAGGAAGAAGTAGAATGGGACAAGGCAGAAGAGGAAGAAGTAGAATGAGACAAGGCAGAAGAGAAAGAAGTAGAATGGGAAAAGGCAGAAGAGGACGAAGTAGAATGGGATAAGGCGGAAGAGGAAGAAGTAGGATGGGACAAGGCAGAAGAGAAAGAAGTAGAATGGGAAAAGGCAGAAGAGGACGAAGTCGAATGGGATAAAGCGGAAGAGGAAGAAGTAGAATGAGACAACGCAGAAGAGGAAGAAGTAGAATTGGACAAGGCGGAAGAGGAAGAAGTAGAATTGGATAAGGCGGAAGAGGAAGAAGTAGAATGGGACAAGGCGGGAGAGGAAGAAGTAGAATGGGACAAGGCTGAAGAGGAAGAAGTAGAATGGGACAAGGCAGAAGAGGGAGAAGTAGAATGGGACAAGGCAGAAGAGGAAGAAGTAGAATGGGATAAGGCAGAAGAGGAAGAAGTAGAATTGGACAAAGCCGAAAAGGAAGAAGTAGAATTGGACAAAGCGTAAAAGGAAGACGTAGAATTGGACAAGACGGAAGAGGAAGAAGTAGAATGGGACAAGACGGAAGAGGAGGAAGTAGAATAGGACAAGACGGAAGAGGGAGAAGTAGAATGGGACAAGACGGAAGAGGAAGAAGTAGAATGGGACAAGACAGAAGAGGAAGAAGTAGAATGGGACAAGACGGAAGAGGAAAAAGTAGAACGGGACAAGACGGAAGAGGAAGAAGTAGAACGGGACAAGACGGAAGAGGAAGAAGTAGAACGGGACAAGACGGAAGAGGAAGAAGAAGATCGGGACAAGACGGAATAGGAAGAAGTAGAACGGGACAAGACGGAAGAGGAAGAAGTAGAACGGGACAAGACGGAAGAGGAAGAAGTAGAACGGGACAAGACGGAAGAGGAATAAGTAGAACGGGACAAGACGGAAGAGGAATAAGTAGAACGGGACAAGACGGAAGAGGAATCAGTAGAACGGGACAAGACGGAAGAGGAAGAAGTAGAACGGGACAAGACGGAAGAGGAAGAAGTAGAACGTGACAAGGCAGAAAAGGAAGAAGTAGAACGAGACAAGGGGGAAAAAGAAAGAAGTAGAATGGGATAAGGCAGAAAAGGAAGAAGTAGAATGGGACAAGAGGGAAAAGGAAGAAATAAAATGGAACAAGACGGAAAGGGAAGAAGTAGAATGGGAGAAGACCGAAGAGGAAGAAGTAGAATGGGACAAGACGGAAGAGGAAGAAGTAGAATGGGACAAGACGGAAGAAGTAGAATGGGACAAGGAAGAAAAGGAAGAAGTAGAATGGGACAAGGCAGAAAAGGAAGAAGTAGAAGTGGACAAAGCAGAAAAGGAAGAAGTAGAATGGGACAAGGGGGAAAAGGAGGAAGTAGAATGGGACAAGCCTGAAAAGGTAGAAGTAGAATGGGACAAGAGGGAAAAGGAAGAAATACAATGGGACAAGGCGGAAAAGGAAGAAGTACAATGGGACAAGGCGGAAAAGGAAGAGGTAGAATGGGACAAGGCAGAAAAGGAAGAAGTAGTTTGGGACAAGGCAGAAAACGAAGAAGTAGAATGGGACAAGGCAGAAGAGGAAGAAGTAGAATGGGACAAGGCAGAAGAGGAAGAAGTAGAATGAGAAAAGCCAGAAGAGGAAGAAGTAGAATGGGACAAGGCAGAAGAGGAAGAAGTAGAATGGAACAAGGCAGAAGAGGAAGAAGTAGAATGGAAAAAGGCAGAAGAGGAAGAAGTAGAATAGGACAAGACGGAAGAGGGAGAAGTAGAATGGGACAAGGCAGAAAAGGAAGAACTAGAAATGGACTAAGTAGAAAAGGCAGAAGTAGAATGAGACAAGGGGGAAAAAGAAAGAAGTAGAATGGGATAAGGCAAAACAGGAAGAAGTAGAATGGGACAAAAGGGAAAAGGAAGAAATAAAATGGGACAAGGCGGAAAAGGAAGAAGAAGAATGGGAAAAGACGGAAGAGGAAGAAGTGGAATAGGACAAGACAGAAGAGGGAGAAGTAGAATGGGACAAGACGGAAGAGGAAGAAGTAGAATGGGACAATACAGAAGAGGAAGTAGTAGAATGGGACAACGCAGATGAGGAAGAAGTAGAATGGGACAAGGCAGAAGAGGAAGAAGTAGAATGGGACAAGGTAGAAGAGGAAGAAGTAGAATGGGACAAGGCAGAAGAGGAAGAAGTAGAATGGGACAATGCAGAAGAGGAAGAAGTAGAATGGGACAAGGCAGAAGAGGAAGAAGTAGAATGGGACAAGGCAGAAGATGAAGAAGTAGAATGGGAAAAGACAGAAGATGAAGAAGTAGAATGGGAAAAGACAGAAGAGGAAGAAGTAGAATGGGACAAGGCAGAAAGGAAGAAGTATATTGGGACAAGGCAGAAAGGAAGAAGTAGAATGAGACAAGGCAGAAGAGGAAGAAGTAGAATGGGACAAGGCAGAAAGGAAGAAGTATATTGGGACAAGGCAGAAAGGAAGAAGTATATTGGGACAAGGCAGAAGAGGAAGACGTAGAATGAGACAAGGCAGAAGAGGAAGAAGTAGAATAAGACAAGGCAGAAAGGAAAAAGTAGAATGAGACAAGGCAGAAGAGGAAGAAGTAGAATGAGACAAGGCAGAAGAGGAAGAAGTAGAATGGGAAAAGGCAGAAAGGAAGAAGTAGAATGGGACAAGGCAGAAGAGGAAGAAGTAGAATGGTTAAAGGCAAAAGAGGAAGAAGTAGAATGGGACAAGGCAGAAGAGGAAGAAGTAGAATGGGATAAGGCAGAAAAGGAAGAAGTAGAATGGGACAAGAGGGAAAGGAAGAAATAAAATGGGACAAGACGGAAAGGGAAGAAGTAGAATGGGACAAGACAGAAGAGGAAGAAGTAGTCCCATTGGACAAGACGGAAGAGGAAGAAGTAGAATGGGACAAGACAGAAGAGGAAGAAGTAGTCCCATTGGACAAGGCAGAAGAGGAAGAAGTAGAATGGGACAAGACGGAAGAAGTAGAATGGGACAAGGAAGAAAAGGAAGAAGTAGAATGTGACAAGGCAGAAAAGGAAGAAGTAGAAGTGGACAAAGCAGAAAAGGAAGAAGTAGAATGGTACAAGGGGGAAAAGGAGGAAGTAGAATGGGACAAGCCTGAAAAGGTAGAAGTAGAATGGGACATGAGGGAAAAGGAAGAAATAAAATGGGACAAGGCGGAAAAGGAAGAAGTACAATGGAACAAAGCGGAAAAGGAAGAGGTAGAATGGGACAAGGCAGAAAAGGAAGAAGTAGTTTGGGACAAGGCAGAAAACGAAGAAGTAGAATGGGACAAGGCAGAAGAGGAAGAAGTAGAATGGGACAAGGCAGTGGAGGAAGAAGTAGAATGAGAAAAGCCAGAAGAGGAAGAAGTAGAATGGGACAAGGCAGAAGAGGAAGAAGTTGAATGGGAAAAGGCAGAAGAGGAAGAAGTAGAATGGGACAAGGCAGAAGAGGAAGAAGTAGAATGGGACAAGGCAGAAGAGGAAGAAGTAGAATGGGAAAAGGCAGAAGAGGAAGAAGTAGAATAGGACAAGACGGAAGAGGGAGAAGTAGAATGGGACAAGGCAGAAAAGGAAGAACTAGAAGTGGACTAAGCAGAAAAGGAAGAAGTAGAATGAGACAAGGGGGAAAAAGAAAGAAGTAGAATGGGATAAGGCAAAAAAGGAAGAAGTAAAATGGGACAAAAGGGAAAAGGGAGAAATAAAATGGGACAAGGCGGAAAAGGAAGAAGGAGAATGGGACAAGACGGAAGAGGAAGAAGTGGAATAGGACAAGACGGAAGAGGGAGAAGTAGAATGGGACAAGACGGAAGAGGGAGAAGTAGAATGGGACAAGACGGAAGAGGAAGAAGTAGAATGGGACAATACAGAAGAGGAAGAAGTAGAATGGGACAAGGCAGAAAAGGAAGAATAAGAATGGGACAAGGGGGAAAGGAAGAAGTAGAATTGGACAAGATTAACAGGAAGAAGTAGAATGGGACAAGAGGGAAAAGGAAGAAATAAAATGGGACAAGGCAGAAAAGGGAGAAGTAGAATGGGACAAAGCAGAAAAGGAAGAAGTAGATTGGGACAAGGCAGAAAAGAAAGAAGTAGAATGTGACAAGGCAGAATAGGAAGAAGTAGAATGGGACAAGGGGGAAATAGAAGAAGTAGAAAGGGACAAGGCGGAAAAGGAAGAGGTAGAATTTGACAAGGCAGAATAGAAAGAAGTTGATTGGGACAAGGAAGAAAAGGCTGAAGTAGAATGGGACAAGGCTGAAGAGGAAGAAGTAGAATGGGACAAGGCAGAAAGGAAAAAGTAGAATGGGACAAGGTAGAAGAGGAAGAAGTAGAATGGGACAAGGCAGAAGAGGAAGAAGTAGAACGGGACAAGGCAGAAGAGGAAGAAGTAGAACGGGACAAGGCAGAAGAGGAAGAAGTAGAATGGGACAAGGCAGAAGAGGAAGAAGTAGAATGGGACAAGGCAGAAGAGGAAGAAGTAGAATGAGACAAGGTAGAAGAGGAAGAAGTAGAATGGGACAATGCAGAAGAGGAAGAAGTAGAATGGGACAAGGCAGACGAGGAAGAAGTAGAATGGGACAAGGCAGAAGAGGACGAAGTAGAATGGGACAAGGCAGAAGAGGAAGAAGTAGAATGGGACAAGGCAGAAGAGGAAGAAGTAGAATGGGACAAGGCAGAAGAGGAAGAAGTAGAATGGGACAAGGCAGAAGAGGAAGAAGTAGAATGGGACAAGGCAGAAGAGGAAGAAGTAGAATGGGACAAGGCAGAAGAGGAAGAAGTAGAATGGGACAAGGCAGAAGATGAAGAAGTAGAATGGGAAAAGACAGAAGAGGAAGAAGTAGAATGGGAAAAGACAGAAGAGGAAGAAGTAGAATGGGACAAGGCAGAAGAGGAAGAAGTAGAATGGGACAAGGCAGAGGAGGAAGAAGTAGAATGGGACAAGGCAGAAGAGGGAGAAGTAGAATGGGACAAGGCAGAAGAGGAAGAAGTAGAATGGAAAAAGCCAGATGAGGAAGAAGTAGAATGGGACAAGGCAGAAGAGGAAGAAGTAGAATGGGAAAAGGCAGAAGAGGAAGAAGTTGAATGGGACAAGGGAGAAAAGGCTGAAGTAGAATGGGACAAGGCTGAAGAGGAAGAAGTAGAATGGGACAAGGCAGAAGAGGAAGAAGTAGAATAGGACAAGACGGAAGAGGGAGAAGTAGAATGGGACAAGACGGAAGAGGAAGAAGTAGAATGGGACAAGACGGAAGAGGAAAAAGTAGAATGGGACAAGACGAAAGAGGAAGAAGTAGAATGGGACAAGGCAGAAGAGGAAGAAGTAGAATGGGAAAAGGCAGAAGAGGAAGAAGTAGAATGGGACAAGGCAGAAGAGGAACAAGTAGAATTGGACAAAGCCGAAAAGGAAGAAGTAGAATGGGACAAAGCGTAAAAGGAAGAAGTAGAATGGGACAAGGGGGAAAAGGAAGAAGTAGAATGGGACAAGGCGGAAAAGGAAGAGGTAGAATGGGACAAGGCAGAATAGGAAGAAGTAGATTGGGACAAGGCAGAAAGGGAAGAAGTAGAATGAGACAAAGCAGAAAAGGAAGAAGTAGAATAGGAAAAGGCAGAAGAGGAAGAAGTAGAACGGGACAAGGCAGAAGAGGAAGAAGTAGAATGGGACAACGCAGAAGAGGAAGAAGTAGAATGGGACAAGGCAGAAGAGGAAGAAGTAGAATGGGACAAGGTAGAAGAGGAAGAAGTAGAATGGGACAATGCAGAAGAGGAAGAAGTAGAATGGGACAAGGCAGAAGAGGAAGAAGTAGAATGGGACAAGGCAGAAGAGGAAGAAGTAGAATGGGACAAGGCAGAAGAGGAAGAAGTAGAATGGGACAAGGCAGAAGAGGAAGAAGTAGAATGGGACAAGGCAGAAGAGGAAGAAGTAGAATGGGACAAGGCAGAAGAGGAAGAAGTAGAATGGGACAAGGCAGAAGATGAAGAAGTAGAATGGGAAAAGACAGAAGAGGAAGAAGTAGAATGGGAAAAGACAGAAGAGGAAGAAGTAGAATGGGACAACGTAGAAGAGGAAGAAGTAGAATGGGACAAGGCAGAAGAGGAAGAAGTAGAATGGGACAAGGCAGAAGAGGAAGAAGTAGAATGGGACAAGGCAGAAGAGGGAGAAGTAGAATGGGACAAGGCAGAAAAGGAAGAAGTAGAATGGAAAAAGGCAGATGAGGAAGAAGTAGAATGGGACAAGGCAGAAGAGGAAGAAGTAGAATGGGAAAAGGCAGAAGAGGAAGAAGTTGAATGGGACAAGGGAGAAAAGGCTGAAGTAGAATGGGACAAGGCTGAAGAGGAAGAAGTAGAATGGG
Source organism: Euprymna scolopes (assembly GCF_053919585.1). Lineage (NCBI taxonomy): Eukaryota > Metazoa > Mollusca > Cephalopoda > Sepiida > Sepiolidae > Euprymna > Euprymna scolopes. The sequence goes on along the minus strand of NC_136506.1, from coordinate 55,114,305 downwards.
ACAAGGCAGAAGAGGAAGAAGTAGAATAGGACAAGACGGAAGAGGGAGAAGTAGAATGGGACAAGACGGAAGAGGAAGAAATAGAATGGGACAAGACGGAAGAGGAAAAAGTAGAATGGGACAAGACGAAAGAGGAAGAAGTAGAATGGGACAAGTCTTAAAAGGAAGAAGTAGAATGTGACAAAGCAGAAAATGAAGAAGTAGAAGTGGGCAAAGCAGAAAAGGAAGAAGTAGAATGAGACAAGGGGGAAAAAGAAAGAAGTAGAATGGGATAAGGCAGAAAAGGAAGAAGTAGAATGGGACAAGAGGGAAAAGGAAGAAATAAAATGGGACAAGGCGGAAAAGGAAGAAGTAGAATGGGAAAAGGCAGAAGAGGAAGAAGTAGAATGGAACAAGGCAGAAGAGGAAGAAGTAGAATGGGAAAAGGCAGAAGAGGAAGAAGTAGAATGGGACAAGGCAGAAGAGGAACAAGTAGAATTGGACAAAGCCGAAAAGGAAGAAGTAGAATGGGACAAAGCGTAAAAGGAAGAAGTAGAATGGGACAAGGGGGAAAAGGAAGAAGTAGAATGGGACAAGGCGGAAAAGGAAGAGGTAGAATGGGAAAAGGCAGAAGAGGAAGAAGTAGAATGGGACAAGGCAGAAAGGGAAGAAGAATGTCCTAGAATGGGACAAAGCGTAAAAGGAAGAAGTAGAATGGGACAAGGGGGAAAAGGAAGAAGTAGAATGGGACAAGGCGGAAAAGGAAGAGGTAGAATGGGAAAAGGCAGAAGAGGAAGAAGTAGAATGGGACAAGGCAGAAAGGGAAGAAGTAGAATGGGAAAAGGCAGAAGAGGAAGAAGTAGAATGGGACAAGGCAGAAGAGGAAGAAGTAGAATGGGAAAAGGCAGAAGAGGAAGAAGTAGAATGGGACAAGGCAGAAGAGGAAGAAGTAGAATGGGACAAGGAAGAAGAGGAAGAAGTAGAATGGGACAAGGCAGAAGAGGAAGAAGTAGAATGGGACAAGGCAGAAGAGGAAGAAGTAGAATGGGACAAGGCAGAAAAGGAAGAAGTAGAATGGGACAAAGCAGAAAAGGAAGAAGTAGAATGGGACAAGAGGGAAAAGGAAGAAATAAAATGGGACAAGGCGGAAAAGGAAGAAGTAGAATGAGAACAGACGGAAGAGGAAGAAGTAGAATTTGACAAGGAAGAAAAGGAAGAAGTAGAAGTGGACAAAGCAGAAAAGGAAGAAGTAGAATGGGCAAGACGGAAGAGGAAGAAGTAGAATGGGACAAGGCAGAAAAGGAAGAAGTAGAATGTGACAAAGCAGAAAAGGAAGAAGAAGAGTGGGACAAGGGGGAAAGGAAGAAGTAGACTGGGACAAGTCTGATAAGGGAGAAGTAGAATGGGACAAAGCAGAAAAGGAAGAAGTAGAATGGGACAAGGGGGAAATAGAAGAAGTTGAATGGGACAAGGCAGAAAAGGAAGAGGTAGAATGGGACAAGGCAGAATAGGAAGAAGTAGATTGGGACAAGGCCGAAAGGGAAGAAGTAGAATGGGACAAAGCAGATGAGGAAGAATTAGAAGGGGACCAAGCAGAAAAGGAAGAAGTAGAATGGGACAAGGCGGATAAGGAAGAAGTAGATTGGGACAAGGCAGAAAAGGAAGAAGTAGAACGGGACAAAGCAGAAAAGGAAGAAGTAGAATGGGACAAGGGGGAAATAGAAGAAGTTGAATGGGACAAGGCAGAAAAGGAAGAGGTAGAATGGGACAAGGCAGAATAGGAAGAAGTAGATTGGGACAAGGCAGAAAGGGAAGAAGTAGAATGGGACAAAGCAGAAGAGGAAGAAGTAGAATGGGACAAGGCAGAAGAGGAAGAAGTAGAATGGGACAAGGCAGAAGAGGAAGAAGTAGAATGGGACAAGGCAGAAGAGGAAGAAGTAGAATGGGAAAAGGCAGAAGAGGAAGAAGTTGAATTGGACAAGGCAGAAGAGGAAGAAGTAGAACGGGACAAGGCAGAAAAGGAAGAAGTAGAACGGGACAAGGCAGAAGAGGAAGAAGTAGAATGGGAAAAGGCAGAAGAGGAAGAAGTAGAATGGGACAAGGCAAAAGAGGAAGAAGTAGAATGGGACAAGGTAGAAGAGGAAGAAGTAGAATGGGACAATGCAGAAAAGGAAGAAGTAGAATGGGACAAGGCAGAAGAGGAAGAAGTAGAATGGGACAAGGCAGAAGAGGAAGAAGTAGAATGGGACAAGGCAGAAGAGGAAGAAGTAGAATGGGACAAGGCAGAAGAGGAAGAAGTAGAATGGGACAAGGCAGAAGAGGAAGAAGTAGAATGGGACAAGGCAGAAGAGGAAGAAGTAGAATGGGACAAGGCAGAAGATGAAGAAGTAGAATGGGAAAAGACAGAAGAGGAAGAAGTAGAATGGGACAACGCAGAAGAGGAAGAAGTAGAATGGGACAAGGCAGAAGAGGAAGAAGTAGAATGGGACAAGGCAGAAGAGGGAGAAGTAGAATGGGACAAGGCAGAAGAGGAAGAAGTAGAATGGAAAAAGGCAGATGAGGAAGAAGTAGAATGGGACAAGGCAGAAGAGGAAGAAGTAGAATGGGAAAAGGCAGAAGAGGAAGAAGTTGAATGGGACAAGGGAGAAAAGGCTGAAGTAGAATGGGACAAGGCTGAAGAGGAAGAAGTAGAATGGGACAAGGCAGAAGAGGAAGAAGTAGAATAGGACAAGACGGAAGAGGGAGAAGTAGAATGGGACAAGACGGAAGAGGAAGAAGTAGAATGGGACAAGACGGAAGAGGAAAAAGTAGAATGGGACATGACGAAAGAGGAAGAAGTAGAATGGGACAAGTCTTAAAAGGAAGAAGTAGAATGTGACAAAGCAGAAAATGAAGAAGTAGAAGTGGGCAAAGCAGAAAAGGAAGAAGTAGAATGAGACAAGGGGGAAAAAGATAGAAGTAGAATGGGACAAAGCAGAAAAGGAAGAAGTAGAATGGGACAAGAGGGAAAAGGAAGAAATAAAATGGGACAAGGCGGAAATAGAAGAAGTAGAATGGGAAAAGGCAGAAGAGGAAGAAGTAGAATGGAACAAGGCAGAAGAGGAAGAAGTAGAATGGGAAAAGGCAGAAGAGGAAGAAGTAGAATGGGACAAGGCAGAAGAGGAACAAGTAGAATTGGACAAAGCCGAACAGGAAGAAGTAGAATGGGACAAAGCGTAAAAGGAAGAAGTAGAATGGGACAAGGGGGAAAAGGAAGAAGTAGAATGGGACAAGGCGGAAAAGGAAGAGGTGGAATGGGACAAGGCAGAATAGGAAGAAGTAGATTGGGACAAGGCAGAAAGGGAAGAAGTAGAATGGGACAAAGCAGAAAAGGAAGAAGTAGAATGGGAAAAGGCAGAAGAGGAAGAAGTAGAATGGGACAAGGCAGAAGAGGAAGAAGTAGAATGGGAAAAGGCAGAAGAGGAAGAAGTAGAATGGGACAAGGCAGAAGAGGAAGAAGTAGAATGGGACAAGGAAGAAGAGGAAGAAGTAGAATGGGACAAGGCAGAAGAGGAAGAAGTAGAATGGGACAAGGCAGAAGAGGAAGAAGTAGAATGGGACAAGGCAGAAAAGGAAGAAGTAGAATGGGACAAAGCAGAAAAGGAAGAAGTAGAATGGGACAAGAGGGAAAAGGAAGAAATAAAATGGGACAAGGCGGAACAGGAAGAAGTAGAATGAGAACAGACGGAAGAGGAAGAAGTAGAATTTGACAAGGAAGAAAAGGAAGAAGTAGAAGTGGACAAAGCAGAAAAGGAAGAAGTAGAATGGGCAAGACGGAAGAGGAAGAAGTAGAATGGGACAAGGCAGAAAAGGAAGAAGTAGAATGTGACAAAGCAGAAAAGGAAGAAGAAGAGTGGGACAAGGGGGAAAGGAAGAAGTAGACTGGGACAAGTCTGAAAAGGGAGAAGTAGAATGGGACAAAGCAGAAAAGGAAGAAGTAGAATGGGACAAGGGGGAAATAGAAGAAGTTGAATGGGACAAGGCAGAAAAGGAAGAGGTAGAATGGGACAAGGCAGAATAGGAAGAAGTAGATTGGGACAAGGCCGAAAGTGAAGAAGTAGAATGGGACAAAGCAGAAAAGGAAGAATTAGAAGGGGACCAAGCAGAAAAGGAAGAAGTAGAATGGGACAAGGCGGATAAGGAAGAAGTAGATGTGGACAAGGCAGAAAAGGAAGAAGTAGAACAGGACAAAGCAGAAAAGGAAGAAGTAGAATGGGACAAGGGGGAAATAGAAGAAGTTGAATGGGACAAGGCAGAAAAGGAAGAGGTAGAATGGGACAAGGCAGAATAGGAAGAAGTAGATTGGGACAAGGCAGAAAGGGAAGAAGTAGAATGGGACAAAGCAGAAGAGGAAGAAGTAGAATGGGACAAGGCAGAAGAGGAAGAAGTAGAATGGGACAAGGCAGAAGAGGAAGAAGTAGAATGGGAAAAGGCAGAAGAGGAAGAAGTTGAATTGGACAAGGCAGAAGAGGAAGAAGTAGAACGGGACAAGGCAGAAGAGGAAGAAGTAGAACGGGACAAGGCAGAAGAGGAAGAAGTAGAATGGGAAAAGGCAGAAGAGGAAGAAGTAGAATGGTACAAGGCAGAAGAGGAAGACGTAGAATCGGACAAGGCAGAAGAGGAAGAAGTAGAATGGGACAAGGCAGAAGAGGAAGAAGTAGAATGGGACAAGGCAGATGAGGAAGAAGTAGAATGGGACAAGGCAGAAGAGGAAGAGGTAGAATGGGAAAAGGCAGAAGAGGAACAAGTAGAATTGGACAAAGCCGAAAAGGAAGAAGTAGAATGGGACAAGACGGGAGAGGAAGAAGTAGAATAGGAGAAGACGGAAGAGGAAGAAGTAGAATAGGAGAAGACGGAAGAGGAAGAAGTAGAATGGGACAAGACGGAAGAGGGAGAAGTAGAATGGGACAAGATGGAAGAGGAAGAAGTAGAATGGGACAACGGACGAGGGAGAAGTAGAATAGGAGAAGACGGAAGAGGAAGAAGTAGAATGGGACAAGACGGAAGAGGGAGAAGTAGAATGGGACAAGACGGAAGAGGAAGAAGTAGAATGGGACAACGGAAGAGGAAAAAGTATAATGGAACAAGACGGAAGAGGGAGAAGTAGAATAGAACAAGACGGAAGAGGGAGAAGTAGAATGAGACAAAGCAGAAAAGGAAGAAGTAGAATGGGACAAAGCAGAAAAGGAAGAAGTAGAATGGGACAAGGGGGAAATAGAAGAAATAGAATTGGACAAGGCGGAAAAGGAAGAGGTAGAATGGGACAAGACGGAAGAGGGAGAAGTAGAATAGGACAAGGCAGATGAGGAAGAAGTAGAATGGGACAAGGCAGAAGAGGAAGAAGTAGAATGGGAAAAGGCAGAAGAGGAACAAGTACAATTGGACAAAGCCGAAAAGGAAGAAGTAGAATTGGAGAAGACGGAAGAGGAAGAAGTAGAATATGAGAAGACGGAAGAGGAAGAAGTAGAATGGGACAAGACGGAAGAGGAAGAAGTAGAATGGGACAAGACGGAAGAGGAAGAAGTAGAATGGGACAACGGAAGAGGAAAAAGTATAATGGGACAGACGGAAGAGGGAGAAGTAGAATAGAACAAGACGGATAGGGAGATGTAGAATGTGACAAGGCGGAAGAGGGAAAAGTAGAATAGGACAAGGCAGAAAAGGAAGAAGTCGAATGGGACAAGGCAGAAAAGGAAGAAGTAGAATGGGACAAGGCGGAAGAGGGAGAAGTAGAATGGGACAAGGCAGAAGAGGAAGAAGTAGAATAGGACAAGGTGGAAGAGGGAGAAGTAGAATAGGCCAAAACGGAAGAGGAAGAAGTAGAATCGGACAAGGTTGAAAAGGAAGAAGGCGAATGGGACAAGGCGGAAGAAGTAGAATCGGACAAGGCGGAAGAGGAAGAAGTAGAATGGGACAAGGCGGAAGAGGAAGAAGTAGTATGGGACTAGGCGGACGAGGAAGAAGTAGAATGGGACAAGACAGAAGTGGAAGAAGAATGGGACAAGACGGAAGAGGAAGAAGTAGAATATGACAAGATGGAAGCGGGAGAAGTAGAATGGGACAAGACGGAAGAGGGAGAAGTAGAACGGGACAAAGCAGAAAAGGAAGAAGAAGAATGGGACAAGGGGAAAAGGAAGAAGTAGAATGGGACAAAGCAGAAAAGGAAGAAGTAAATTGGGACAAGGGGGACATGGAAGAAGTAGAATAGGACAAGGCGGAAAAAGAAGAAGTAGAATGGGACAAGGCAGAAAAAGAAGAAGTAGAAGGGGACAAAGCAGAAAAGGAAGAAGTAGTATTGGACAAGGGGGAAAAGGAAGAAGTAGAATGGGACAAGGCAAAAAAGGAAGAAGTAGAATGGGACAATGCTAAAAAGGAAGAAGTAGAATGGGACAAGGTAGAAAAGGAAGAAGTAGAATGGGACAAGAGGGAAGAGAAAGAAGTAGAATGGGACAAGGCGGAAAAGGAAGAAGTAGAATGGGACAAGGCGGAAAAGGAAGAAGTAGAAGTGGACAAGGCAGAAAAGGAAGAAGTAGATTGGGACAAGGCTAAAAAGGAAGAAGTAGAATGGGACAAGGCAGAAAAGGAAGATGTAGAATGGGACAAGGGGGAAAAGTAAGAAGTAGAATGAGATAAGGTGGAAGAGGAAGAAGTAGAATGGGACAAGGCGGAAGAGGACGAAGTAGAATGGGACAAGACGGAAGGGGACGAAGTAGAATGGGACAAGACGGAAGAGGAAGAAGTGAAATGGGACAAGACGGAAAAGGAAGAAGTAGAATGGGACAAGGCAGAAAAGGACGAAGTAGAATGGGACAAGGGGGAAAAGGAAGAAGTAGAATGGGACAAGGTAGAAAAGGGAAGAAGTAGAATGGGACAAGGTGGAAGAGGAAGAAGTAGAATGGGACAAGGCAGAAGAGGAAGAAGTAGAATGGGACAAGACGGAAGGGGACGAAGTAGAATGGGACAAGACGGAAGAGGAAGAAGTAGAATAGGACAAGACGGAAGAGGAAGACGTAGAATGGGACAAGACGGAAGAGGAAGAAGTAGAATGGGACAAGACGGAAAAGGGAGAAGTAGAATGGGACAAGACAGAAGAGGGAGAAGTAGAATGGGACAATACGGAAGAGGAAGAAGTGAAATGGGACAAGACGGAAAGGGAAGAAGTAGATTGGGACAAGGCAGAAAAGGAAGAAGTAGAATGTGACATGGCAGAAAAGGAAGAAGTAGACTGTGACATGGCAGAAAAGGAAGAAGTAGAATGTGACAAGGCAGAAAAGGAAGAAGTAGAAGTGGACAAAGCAGAAAAGGAAGAAGTAGAATGGGACTAGTCTGAAAAGGAAGAAGTCGAAGGGGACAAGGCAGAAAAGGAAGAAGTAGAATGGGACAAGGCAGAAAAGGAAGAAGTAGAAGTGGACAAAGCAGAAAAGGAAGAAGTAGAATTGGACAAGGCGGAAAAGGAAGACGTAGAATTGGACAAGGCAGAAAAGAGAGAAGTAGAATTGGACAAGGCAGAAAAGGAAGAAGTCGAAGGGGACAAGGCAGAAAAGGAAGAAGTAGAATGTGACAAGGCAGAAAAGGAAGAAGTAGAATGGGACAAGGCAGAAAAGGAAGAAGTCGAAGGGGACAAGGCAGAAAAGGAAGAAGTAGAATGGGATAAGGCAGAAAAGGAAGAAGTAGAATTGGACAAGGGGGAAAAGGAAGAAATAAAATGGGACAAGACGGAAAAGGAAGAAGTAGAATAAGACAAGGCAGAATAGGAAGAAGTAGATTGGGACAAGTCAGAAAAGGAAGAAGTACAATGGGACAAGGCAGAAAAGGAAGAAGTAGAATGGGACAAAGTAGAAAAGGAAGAAGTAGAATGGGATTAGGGGAAAAAGGAAGAAGTAGAATGGGACAAGACGGAAGAGGAAGAAGTAGAATGGGACAAGACGGAAGAGGAAGAAGTAGAATGGGACAAGACGGAAGAGGGAGAAGTAGAATGGTACAAGACGGAAGAGGAAAAAGTATAATGGGACAAGACGGAAGAGGAAGAAGTAGTAAAGAACAAGATGGAAGAGGAAGAAGTAGTATGGGACAACGGAAGAGGGAAAAGTAGAATGGGACAAGACGGAAGAGGGAGAAGTAGAATAGAACAAGACAGAAAAGGAAGAAGTAGATTGGGACAAGGCTGAAAAGGAAGAAGTAGAATGGGACAAGGCTGAAAAGGAAGAAGTAGAATGGGACAAGGCAGAAAAGGAAGAAGAAGATTGGGACAAGGCAGAAAAGGAAGAAGTAGATTGGGACAAGGCAGAAAAGGAAGAAGTAGATTGGGACAAGGCAGAAGAGGAAGAAGTAGATTGGGACAAGGCTGAAAAGGAAGAAGTAGAATGGGACAAGGCAGAAAAGGAAGAAGTAGAATGGGACAAGGCAGAAAAGGAAGAAGTAGAATGGGACAAGGCAGAAAAGGAAGAAGTAGATTGGGACAAGGCAGAAAAGGAAGAAGTAGAAGAGGACAAAGTAGAAAAGGAAGAAGTAGAATGGGACAAGGGGGAAAAGGAAGAAGTAGAATGGGACAAGGCAGAAAAGGAAGAAGTAGAATGGGACAAGGCAGAAAAGGAAGGAGTAGAATGGGACAAGGCAGAAAAGGAAGAAGTAGAATGGGACAAGGCGGAAAAGGAAGAAGTAGAATGGGACAAGGCAGAAAAGGAAGAAGTAGATTGGGACAAGGCTGAAAAGGAAGAAGTAGAATGGGACAAGGCAGAAAAGGAAGAAGTAGAAGAGGACAAAGTAGAAAAGGAAGAAGTAGAATGGGACAAGGGGGAAAAGGAAGAAGTAGAACGGGACAAGGTAGAAAAGGGAAGAAGTAGAATGGGACAAGGTGGAAGAGGAAGAAGTAGAATGGGACAAGGCGGAAGAGGAAGAAGTAGAATGGGACAAGACGGAAGAGGAAGAAATAGAATGGGACAAGACGGAAGAGGGAAAAGTAGAATGGGACAAGGCGGAAGAGGGAGAAGTAGAATGGGACAAGACGGAAGAGGAAGAAGTAGAATGGGACAAGACGAAAGAGGAAGAAGTAGAATGGGACAACGGAAGAGGGAAAAGTAGAATGGGACAAAGGGGGAAGAGGGAGCAGTAGAATGGGACAAGACAGAAGAGGAAGAAGTAGAATGGGACAAGACGGAAGAGGAAAAAGTAGAATGGGACAAGGTGGAAGAGGAAGAAGTAGAATGGGACAACGGAAGAGGAAAAAGTATAATGGGACAAGACGGAAGAGGAAGAAGTAGAATGGGACAACCGAAGAGGAAGAAGTAGAATTGGACAAGGTGGAAGAGGAAGAAGTTGAATGGGACAAGGCGGAAGAGGAAGAAGTAGAATGGGACAAGACGGAAAAGGAAGAAGTAGAATTGGACAAGGCAGAAAAGGAAGAAGTAGAATGGGACAAGGCAGAAAAGGAAGAAGTAGATTGGGACAAGGCTGAAAAGGAAGAAGTAGAATGGGACAAGGCAGAAAAGGAAGAAGTAGATTGGGACAAGGCTGAAAAGGAAGAAGTAGAATGGGACAAGGCAGAAAAGGAAGAAGTAGAAGAGGACAAAGTAGACAAGGAAGAAGTAGAATGGGACAAGGGGGAAAAGGAAGAAGTAGAACGGGACAATGTAGAAAAGGGAAGAAGTAGAATGGGACAAGGTGGAAGAGGAAGAAGTAGACTGGGACAAGGCGGAAGAGAAAGAAGTAGAATGGGACAAGACGGAAGGGAAGAAGTAGAACGGGACAAGACGGAAGAGGAAGAAGTAGAATAGGACAAGATGGAAGAGGAAGACGTAGAATGGGACAAGACGGAAGAGGAAGACGTAGAATGGGACAAGACGGAAGAGGAAGAAGTAGAATGGGACAAGACGGAAGAGGAAGAAGTAGAATTGGACAAGGCAGAAAAGGAAGAAGTCGAAGGGGACAAGGCAGAAAGGAAGAAGTCGAAGGGGACAAGGCAGAAAAGGAAGAAGTAGAATGAGACAAGACGGAAAAGGAAGAAGTAGAATGGGACAAAGTAGAAAAGGAAGAAGTAGAATGGGATAAGGGGGAAAAGGAAGAAGTAGAATGGGACAAGACGGAAGAGAGGAAGAAGTAGAATGGGACAAGACGGAAGAGGAAGAAGTAGAATGGGACAAGACGGAAGAGGGAGAAGTAGAATGGTACAAGACGGAAGAGGAAGAAGTATAATGGGACAAGACGGAAGAGGAAGAAGTAGTAAAGAACAAGATGGAAGAGGAAGAAGTAGTATGGGACAACGGAAGAGGGAAAAGTAGAATGGGACAAGACGGAAGAGGGAGAAGTAGAATAGAACAAGACGGAAAAGGAAGAAGTAGATTGGGACAAGGCTGAAAAGGAAGAAGTAGAATGGGACAAGGCTGAAAAGGAAGAAGTAGAATGGGACAAGGCAGAAAAGGAAGAAGTAGATTGGGACAAGGCAGAAAAGGAAGAAGTAGAATGGGACAAGGCAGAAAAGGAAGAAGTAGAATGGGACAAGGCAGAAAAGGAAGAAGTAGAATGGGACAAGGCAGAAAAGGAAGAAGTAGAATGGGACAAGGCGGAAAAGGAAGAAGTAGAATGGGACAAGGCAGAAAAGGAAGAAGTAGATTGGGACAAGGATGAAAAGGAAGAAGTAGAATGGGACAAGGCAGAAAAGGAAGAAGTAGAAGAGGACAAAGTAGAAAAGGAAGAAGTAGAATGGGACAAGGGGGAACAGGAAGAAGTAGAACGGGACAAGGTAGAAAAGGGAAGAAGTAGAATGGGACAAGGTGGAAGAGGAAGAAGTCGAATGGGACAAGGCGGAAGAGGAAGAAGTAGAATGGGACAAGACGGAAGAGGAAGAAGTAGAATCGGACAAGACGGAAGAGGGAAAAGTAGAATGGGACAAGGCGGAAGAGGGAGAAGTAGAATGGGACAAGACGGAAGAGGAAGAAGTAGAATGGGACAAGACGGAAGAGTAAGAAGTAGAATGGGACAACGGAAGAGGGAAAAGTAGAATGGGACAAAGGGGGAAGAGGGAGCAGTAGAATGGGACAAGACGGAAGAGGAGGAAGTAGAATGGGACAAGATGGAAGAGGAAAAAGTAGAATGGGACAAGGTGGAAGAGGAAGAAGTAGAATGGGACAACGGAAGAGGAAAAAGTATAATTGGACAAGACGGAAGAGGAAGAAGTAGAATGGGACAACGGAAGAGGAAGAAGTAGAATTGGACAAGGTGGAAGGGGAAGAAGTAGAATGGGACAAGGCGGAAGAGGAAGAAGTAGAATGGGACAAGACGGAAGAGGAAGAAGTAGAATGGGACAACGGAAGAGGGAAAAGTAGAATGGGACAAGGCAGAAAAGGAAGAAGTAGAATGGGACAAGGCAGAAAAGGAAGAAGTAGAATGGGACAAGGCAGAAAAGGAAGAAGTAGATTGGGACAAGGCTGAAAAGGAAGAAGTAGAATGGGACAAGGCAGAAAAGGAAGAAGTAGAAGAGGACAAAGTAGAAAAGGAAGAAGTAGAATGGGACAAGGGGGAAAAGGAAGAAGTAGAACGGGACAAGTTAGAAAAGGGAAGAAGTAGAATGGGACAAGGTGGAAGAGGAAGAAGTAGAATGGGACAAGGCGGAAGAGGAAGAAGTAGAATGGGACAAGACGGAAGGGAAGAAGTAGAACGGGACAAGACGGAAGAGGAAGAAGTAGAATAGGACAAGATGGAAGAGGAAGACGTAGAATGGGACAAGACGGAAGAGGAAGACGTAGAATGGGACGACGGAAGAGGAAGACGTAGATTGGGACAAGACGGAAGAGGAAGAAGTAGAATGGGACAAGACGGAAGAGGAAGAAGTAGAATTGGACAAGGCAGAAAAGGAAGAAGTCGAAGGGGACATGGCAGAAAGGAAGAAGTCGAAGGGGACAAGGCAGAAAAGGAAGAAGTAGAATGAGACAAGACGGAAAAGGAAGAAGTAGAATGGGATAAGGCAGAAAAGGAAGAAGTAGAATTGGACAAGGGGGAAAAGGAAGAAATAAAATGGGACAAGACGGAAAAGGAAGAAGTAGAATAAGACAAGGCAGAATAGGAAGAAGTAGATTGAGACAAGTAAGAAAAGGAAGAAGTACAATGGGACAAGGCAGAAAAGGAAGAAGTAGAATGGGACAAAGTAGAAAAGGAAGAAGTAGAATGGGACAAGGGTGAAGAGGAAGAAGTAGAATGGGAGAAGGCGGAAGAGGAATGGGGTAGAATGGGACAAGGCGGAAAAGGAAGAAGTAGAAGGGGGCAACGCGGGAGAGGAAGAGTAAGAATGGGACAAGGTAGAAGAGGATTAAGTAGAATGGGACAAGGAATAAGAGGAAAGAAATAGAGTGGGACAAGGTGGAAAAGGAAGAAGTAGAGAGAGACATGCGTAAAAGGATGAAGTAGAATGGGACAAGTCGGAAGAGGAAGTAGAATTGGACAAGGCGGAAAAGGTAGAAGTAGAATGGGACAAGGAGGAAGAGGAAGAAGTAGAGAGAGACAAGGAAGAAAAGGAAGAATAGTATGGGACAAGTCTTAAAAGGAAGAAGTAGAATGGGACAAGACGGAAGAGGAAGAAGTAGAATAGAACAAGACGGAAGAGGAAGAAGTAGAATGGGACAAGGCGGAAGAGGAAGAAGTAGAATGGGACAAGACGGAAGAGGGAGAAGTAGAATAGGACAAGACGGAAGAGGGAGAAGTAGAATGGTACAAGACGGAAGAGGAAAAAATATAATGGGACAAGACGGAAGAGGAAGAAGTAGAATAGAACAAGACGGAAGAGGGAGAAGTATAATGGGACAAGGCGGAAAAGGAAGAAGTAGAATGGGACAAGGCGGAAAAGGAAGAAGTAGAATTGGACAAGGCGGAAAAGGAAGAAGTAGAATGAGACAAGGACGAAAAGGAAGAAGTAGATTGGGACAAGGCGGAAGAGGAAGAAGTAGAATTGGACAAGACGGAAGAGGGAGAAGTAGAATGGGACAAGACGGAAGAGGAAGAAGTTGAAGGGGGCAACGCGGGAGAGGAAGAGTAAGAATGAGACAAGGTAGAAGAGGATGAAGTAGAATGAGACAAGGAATAAGAGGAAAGAAATAGAATGGGACAAGGCGGAAGAGGAAGAAGAAGAATGGGACAAGGTGGAAAAGGATGCAGTAGAGAGAGACATGCGTAAAAGGATGAAGTAGAATGGGACAAGTCGGAAGAGGAAGTAGAATTGGACAAGGCGGAAAAGGGAGAGTAGAATGGGACAAGGAAGAAAAGGAAGAATAGTATGGGACAAGGCGGAGAAGGAAGAAGTAGAGACAGACAAGGTAGAAAAGTAAGAAGTAGAATTGGACCAGCTTTAAGAGGAAGAAGTAGAATATATAATGCAGAAGAAAAGGAAGAAGTAGAATGGGACAAGGCAGAAAAGGAAGAAGTAGAATGGGACAAGGAAGAAAAGGAAGAAGTAGATTGGGACAAGGCTGAAAAGGAAGAAGTAGAATGGGACAAGGCAGAAAAGGAAGAAGTAGAAGGGGACAAAGTAGAAAAGGAAGAAGTAGAATGGGACAAGGGGGAAAAGGAAGAAGTAGAATGGGACAAGGGGGAAAAGGAAGAAGTAGAATGGGACAAGGTAGAAAAGGGAAGAAGTAGAATGGGACAAGGTGGAAGAGGAAGAAGTAGAATAGGACAAGGCGGAAGACGAAGAAGTAGAATGGGACAAGACGGAAGAGGGAGAAGTAGAATAGGACAAGACGGAAGAGGGAGAAGAAGAATGGTACAAGACGGAACAGGAAAAAGTTTAATGGGACAAGACGGAAGAGGAAAAAGTAGAATATAACAAGACGGAAGAGGAAGAAGTAGAATGGGACAACGGAAGAGGAAAAAGTAGAATGGGACAACGGAAGAGGAAAAAGTATAATGGGACAAGACGGAAGAGGAAGAAGTAGAATAGAACAAGACGCAAGAGGGAGAAGTAGAATAGGACAAGGCGGAAGAGGGAGAAGTAGAATAGGACAAGACGGAAGAGGGAGAAGTAGAATAGGACAAGACGGAAGAGGGAGAAGTAGAATGGGACAAGACGGAAGAGGAAGAAGTAGAATGGGACAAGACGGAAGAGGAAGAAGTAGAATGGGACAAGACGGAAGAGGGAGAAGTAGAATGGGACAAGATGGAAGAGTAAGAAGTAGAATGGGACAAGACGGAAGAGGAAGAAGTAGAATAGGACAAGACGGAAGAGGGAGAAGTAGAATGGGACAAGACGGAAGAGGAAGAAGTATAATGGGACAAGACGGAAGAGGAAGAAGTAGAATGGGACAAGACGGAAGAGGAAGAAGTAGAATGGGACAACGGAAGAGGAAAAATATAATGGGACAAGACTGAAGAGGAAGAAGTAGAATAGGACAACGGAAGAGAAAATGTATAATGGGACAAGACGGAAGAGGAAGAAGTAGAATGGGACAAGACGGAAGAGGAAGAAGTAGAATGGGACAAGGCGGAAGAGGAAGAAGTAGAATTGGACAAGACGGAAGAGGGAGAAGTAGAATAGAACGAGACGGAAGAAGAAAGAAGTAGAATAGAACGAGACGGAAGAGGAAGAAGTAGAATGGGACAAGACGGAAAAGGAAGAAGTAGAATGGGACAAGACGGAAGAGGAAGAAGTAGAATGGGACAAGACGGAAGAGGAAGAAGTAGAATGGGACAAGACGGAAAAGGAAGAAGTAGAATAGAACAAGACGGAAGAGGAAGAAGTAGAATGGGACAAGACGGAAAAAGAAGAAGTAGAATGGGACAAGACGGAAGAGGAAGAAGTAGAATGGGACAAGACGGAAGAGGAAGAAGTAGAATGGGACAAGACGGAAGAGGAAGAAGTAGAATAGAACAAGACGGAAGAGGAAAAAGTAGAATGCGACAAGACGGAAGAGGAAGAAGTAGAATAGGACAAGACGGAAGAGGAAGAAGTATAATGGGACAAGACGGAAAAGGAAGAAGTAGAATAGAACAAGACGGAAGAGGAAGAAGTAGAATGGGACAAGACGGAAAAGGAAGAAGTAGAATGGGACAAGACGGAAGAGGAAGAAGTAGAATGGGACAAGATGGAAGAGGAAGAAGTAGAATAGAACAAGACGGAAGAGGTAGAAGTAGAATAGGACAAGACGGAAAAGGAAGAAGTAGAATGGGACAAGACGGAAGAGGAAGAAGTAGAATGGGACAACGGAAGAGGAAGAAGTAGAATGGGACAAGACGGAAGAGGAAGAAGTTGAATAGATAGGACGGAAGAGGGAGAAGTAGAATGGGACAAGACGGAAAAGGGAGAAGTAGAATAGAACAAGACGGAAGAGGGAGAAGTAGAATGGGACAAGACGGAAGAGGAAGAAGTAGAATGGGACAAGACGGAAGAGGAAGAAGTAGAATCGGACAAGACGGAAGAGGAAGAAGTAGAATGGGACAAGACGGAAGAGATAGAAGTAGAATAGAACGAGACGGAAGAGGGAGAAGTAGAATGGGACAAGACGGAAGAGGAAGAAGTAGAATGGGACAAGACGGAAGAGGAAGAAGTAGAATGGGACAAGACGGAAGAGGAAGAAGTAGAATGGGACAAGACGGAAGAGGAAGAAGTTGAATGGGACAAGACGGAAGAGGGAGAAGTAGAATGGGACAAGATGGAAGAGTAAGAAGTAGAATGGGACAAGACGGAAGAGGAAGAAGTAGAATAGGACAAGACGGAAGAGGGAGAAGTAGAATGGGACAAGACGGAAGAGGAAGAAGTATAATGGGACAAGACGGAAGAGGAAGAAGTAGAATGGGACAAGACGGAAGAGGAAGAAGTAGAATAGGACAACGGAAGAGGAAAAATATAATGGGACAAGACGGAAGAGGAAGAAGTAGAATAGGACAACGGAAGAGAAAATGTATAATGGGACAAGACGGAAGAGGAAGAAGTAGAATGGGACAAGGCGGAAGAGGAAGAAGTAGAATTGGACAAGACGGAAGAGGGAGAAGTAGAATAGAACGAGACGGAAGAGGAAGAAGTAGAATAGAACGAGACGGAAGAGGAAGAAGTAGAATGGGACAAGACGGAAAAGGAAGAAGTAGAATGGGACAAGACGGAAGAGGGAGAAGAAGAATGGGACAAGACGGAAGAGGAAGAAGTAGAATGGGACAAGACGGAAAAGGAAGAAGTAGAATAGAACAAGACGGAAGAGGAAGAAGTAGAATGGGACAAGACGGAAAAGGAAGAAGTAGAATGGGACAAGACGGAAGAGGAAGAAGTAGAATGGGACAAGACGGAAGAGGAAGAAGTAGAATGGGACAAGACGGAAGAGGAAGAAGTAGAATAGAACAAGACGGAAGAGGAAGAAGTAGAATGGGACAAGACGGAAGAGGAAAAAGTAGAATAGGACAAGACGGAAGAGGAAGAAGTATAATGGGACAAGACGGAAAAGGAAGAAGTAGAATAGAACAAGACGGAAGAGGAAGAAGTAGAATGGGACAAGACGGAAAAGGAAGAAGTAGAATGGGACAAGACGGAAGAGGAAGAAGTAGAATGGGACAAGATGGAAGAGGAAGAAGTAGAATAGAACAAGACGGAAGAGGTAGAAGTAGAATAGGACAAGACGGAAAAGGAAGAAGTAGAATGGGACAAGACGGAAGAGGAAGAAGTAGAATGGGACAACAGAAGAGGAAGAAGTAGAATGGGACAAGACGGAAGAGGAAGAAGTTGAATAGAACAGGACGGAAGAGGGAGAAGTAGAATGGGACAAGACGGAAAAGGGAGAAGTAGAATAGAACAAGACGGAAGAGGGAGTAGTAGAATGGGACAAGACGGAAGAGGAAGAAGTAGAATGGGACAAGACGGAAGAGGAAGAAGTAGAATCGGACAAGACGGAAGAGGAAGAAGTAGAATGGGACAAGACGGAAGAGATAGAAGTAGAATAGAACGAGACGGAAGAGGGAGAAGTAGAATGGGACAAGACGGAAGAGGAAGAAGTAGAATGGGACAAGACGGAAGAGGAAGAAGTAGAATGGGACAAGACGGAAGAGGAAGAAGTAGAATGGGACAAGACGGAAGAGAAAGAAGTAGAATAGAACGAGACGGAAGAGGGAGAAGTAGAATGGGACAAGACGGAAGAGGAAGAAGTAGAATAGAACGAGACGGAAGAGGAAGAAGTAGAATAGAACGAGACGGAAGAGGAAGAAGTAGAATAGAACAAGACGGAAGAGGAAGAAGTAGAATGGGACAAGACGGAAGAGGAAGAAGTAGAATGGGACAAGACGGAAGAGGAAGAAGTAGAATAGAACGAGACGGAAGAGGAAGAAGTAGAATAGAACAAGACGGAAGAGGAAGAAGTAGAATAGAACAAGACGGAAGAGGAAGAAGTAGAATAGAACAAGACGGAAGAGGAAGAAGTAGAATGGGACAAGACGGAAGAGGAAGAAGTAGAATAGACGAGACGGAAGAGGAAGAAGTAGAATAGAACAAAACGGAAGAGGAAGCAGTAGAATGGGACAAGACGGAAGAGGAAGAAGTAGAATGGGACAAGACGGAAGAGGAAGAAGTAGAATGGGACAAGACGGTAGAGGAAGAAGTAGAATAGAACGAGACGGAAGAGGAAGAAGTAGAATAGAACAAGACGGAAGAGGAAGAAGTAGAATGGGACAAGACGGAAGAGGAAGAAGTAGAATGGGACAAGACGGAGGAGGAAGAAGTAGAATAGAACGAGACGGAAGAGGAAGAAGTAGAATAGAACAAGACGGAAGAGGAAGAAGTAGAATTGGACAAGACGGAAGAGGAAGAAGTAGAATGGGACAAGACAGAAGAGATAGAAGTAGAATAGAACGAGACGGAAGAGGGAGAAGTAGAATGGGACAAGACGGAAGAGGAAGAAGTAGAATAGAACGAGACGGAAGAGGAAGAAGTAGAATAGAACGAGACGGAAGAGGAAGAAGTAGAATAGAACAAGACGGAAGAGGGAGAAGAAGAATGGGACAAGACGGAAGAGGAAGAAGTAGAATAGAACAAGACGGAAGAGGAAGAAGTAGAATGGGACAAGACGGAAGAGGAAGAAGTAGAATAGAACGAGACGGAAGAGGGAGAAGTAGAATGGGACAAGACGGAAGAGGAAGAAGTAGAATGGGACAAGGCGGAAGAGGAAGAAGTAGAATGGGACAAGACGGAAGAGGAAGAAGTAGAATAGAACAAGACGGAAGAGGGAGAAGTAGAATGGGACAAGACGGAAGAGGAAGAAGTAGAATAGAACAAGACGGAAGAGGAAGAAGTAGAATGGGACAAGACGGAAGAGGAAGAAGTAGAATAGAACAAGACGGAAGAGGGAGAAGTAGAATGGGACAAGGCGGAAGAGGAAGAAGTAGAATGGGACAAGACGGAAGAGGAAGAAGTAGAATAGAACAAGACGGAAGAGGAAGAAGTAGAATGGGATAAGGCGGAAGAGGAAGAAGTGAAATGGGACAAGATGGAAGAGGAAGAAGTAGAATGGGACAAGGTTTAAAAGGAAGAAGTAGAATGGGACAAGGCGGAAGAGGAAGAAGTAGAATTGGACAAGACGGAAGAGGAAGAAGTAGAATGGGACATGGTTTAAAAGGAAGAAGTAGAATGGGACAAGGCGGAAGAGGAAGAAGTAGAATGGGACAAGGCGGAAGAGGTAGAATGGGACAAAGCGGAAGAGGAAGAAGTAGAATGGGACAAGACGGAAGAGGAAGAAGTAGAATAGGACAAGACGGAAGAGGGAGAAGTAGAATGGGACAAGACGGAAGAGGAAGAAGTAGAATGGGACAAGACGGAAGAGGAAGAAGTAGAATAGGACAAGACGGAAGAGGGAGAAGTAGAATGGGACAAGACGGAAGAGGAAGAAGTAGAATGGGACAAGACGGAAGAGGAAGAAGTAGAATAGGACAAGACGGAAGAGGGAGAAGTAGAATGGGACAAGACGGAAGAGGAAGAAGTATAATGGGACAAGACGGAAGAGGAAGAAGTAGAATGGGACAAGACGGAAGAGGAAGAAGTAGAATGGGACAACGGAAGAGGAAAAATATAATGGGACAAGACGGAAGAGGAAGAAGTAGAATTGGACAAGACGGAAGACGACGAAGTAGAATGGGACAAGGCGGAAGAGGAAGAAGTAGAATTGGACAAGACGGAAGAGGGAGAAGTAGAATGGGACAAGACGGAAGAGGAAGAAGTAGAATGGGACAAGACGGAAGCGGGAGAAGTAGAATGTGACAAGACGGAAGTGGAAGAAGTAGAATGGGACAAGACGGAAGAGGAAGAAGTAGAATGGGACAAGGGGGAATAGGAAGAAGTAGAATGGGACAAGACGGAAGAGAAAGAAGTAGAATGGGACAAGGCGGAAGAGGGAGAAGTAGAATTGGACAAGGCAGAACAGGAAGAAGTCGAATGGGACAAGGCAGAAAAGGAAGAAGTAGAATGGGACAAGGCGGAAGAGGGAGAAGTAGAATGGGACAAGGCAGAAGAGGAAGAAGTTGAATGGGACAAGGTGGAAGAGGGAGAAGTAGAATCGGACAAAACGGAAGAATGGGACAAGACGGAAGAGGAAGAAGTAGAATTGGACAAGACGGAAGAGGGAGAAGTAGAATGGGACAAGACGGAAGAGGAAGAAGTAGAATGGGACAAGACGGAAGAGGAAGAAGTAGAATGGGACAAGACGGAAGAGGAAGAAGTAGAATGGGACAAGGAGGAAGAGAAAGAAGTAGAATGGGACAAGACGGAGGAGGAAGAAGTAGAATGGGACAAGACGGAAGAGAAAGAAGTAGAATGGGACAAGACGGAAGAGAAAGAAGTAGAATGGGACAAGGCGGAAGAGGGAGAAGTAGAATTGGACAAGGCAGAAAAAAAAGAAGTAGAATGGGACAAGGCGGAAGAGGGAGAAGTAGAATGGGACAAGGCAGAAGAGGAAGAAGTAGAATGGGACAAGGTGGAAGAGGGAGAAGTAGAATCCGACAAAACGGAAGAATGGGACAAGACGGAAGAGGAAGAAGTAGAATAGGACAAGACGGAAGAGGGAGAAGTAGAATGGGACATGACGGAAGAGGACGGAGTAGAATGGGACAACACGGAAGATGAAGAAGTAGAATGGGACAAGACGGAAGAGGAAGAAGTAGAATTGGACAAGACGGAAGAGAAAGAAGTAGAATGGGACAAGGCGGAAGAGGGAGAAGTAGAATGGGACAAGGCAGAAAAGGAAGAAGTAGAATTGGACAAGGTGGAAGAGGGAGAAGTAGAATCAGACAAAACGGAAGAATTGGACAAGACGGAAGAGGAAGAAGTAGAATTGGACAAGACGGAAGAGGGAGAAGTAGAATGGGACAAGACGGAAGAGGAAGAAGTAGAATGGGACAAGACGGAAGACCGAAGAGGAAGAAGTAGAATGGGACAAGACGGGAGAGGAAGAAGTAGAATGGGACAAGACGGAATAGGAAGAAGTAGAATGGGACAAGACGAAAGTGAAAGAAGTAGAATGGGACAAGGCGAAAGAGGGAGAAGTAGAATTGGACAAGGCAGAAAAGGAAGAAGTAGAATGGAACAAGGCAGAAAAGGAAGAAGTAGAATGGGACAAGGCGGAAGAGGGAGAAGTATAATGGGACAAGGCAGAAGAGGAAGAAGTAGAATGGGACAAGGTGGATGAGGGAGAAGTAGAATCGGACAAAACGGAAGAGGGAGAAGTAGAATCGGAAAGGTTGAAAAGGAAGAAGTAGAATGGGACAAGGCGGAAGAAGTAGAATGTGACAAGGTGGAAGAGGGAGAAGTAGAATGGGACAAGGTTTAAAAGGAAGAAGTAGAATGGGACAAGGCGGAAGAGGAAGAAGTAGAATGGGACAAGAAGGAAGAGGAAGAAGTAGAATGGGACAAGACGGAAGAGGAAGAAGTAGAATATGACAAGACGGAAGAGGGAGAAGTAGAATGGGACAAGGGGGAAAAGGAAGAAGTAGAATAGGACAAGGCAGAAAAGGAAGAAGTGGAATGGGACAAGGGGGAAATGGAAGAAGTAGAATGGGACAAGGGGGAAATAGAAGAAATAGAATGGGACAAGGCGGATAAGGAAGAAGTAGATTGGGCCAAGGCAGAAAAGGAAGAAGTAGATTGGGACAAAGCAGAAAAGGAAGAAGTAGAATGGGACAAAGCAGAAAAGGAAGAAGTCAAGTATCTGCAGAATTTCTTCTTGGTTCCTCCTCTTCTCTTTTCTCTCTCCCAACAATCGAACACAGCATATAATAACAAAACTCTAAAGCACGTCTGACAGCACTGACTTCTGCCAACAGTCTGCCCCTCCTCTTAACAACACAGGCTTTTTATATCGCAAAATCGTTCACCTCTATTTGCATATTCTTCTAACTCACGTGATCACTACTCTATAAATAAGAGTCTTGACCATTTCTTTTCTTTCTTTTTATTTATTTTTGGTGACCGACCCGCACGTGGTCTATCCAGGTAAGTCACGCATTTCTCCACACTCCCCCCTGATCTCATGATCACAAACAGGACATACGGGCAATCGTCGTTGACGGGTACTCCTTCGAAGAAGCACTTCCTCATTGCTGTTTTCTTCATTACCACCATCATTACTACCAGTCTGTTCCATTATCCCGTCTCGTGGTTCCATAGGCGGTGTCTCACAATCAGGGCAGGGGGGCAGTATCCGTTTTTGTCGGGTACTTCTCCGAAGAATCGGAGGCGTCATCTCCTCGGTATGCTCCATCATCCCTTCTCGCTGGGTTTCGCAATCACGGGGGGTGGGCAGTATTCGTCTCTGTCGAGTATTTCGATGAGGCATTACTTCCTTGTGTCCATCGCTCTCCTCACTATTGTCATCAGTATGTCCCATCATTCCCTCATCTGGTTCTGTTGGTGGTGTTTCTATGCTCACCTGAAGGGGCAGTAAGTGATCAGGATCATCTCTGAACGGTGTGTGATCCTCCTCATCGTCCTCAGAATCAGAAGAGGTATAACAAGGGCGGATATCTTTTACGTGACGTGGTATGCCACCAATCAACATGGTCTGAGGACTTATGATTTCATCTATTTTTCCCCGGAAAAATTTCGTAGTGCACCCAGCATTTGGGGGTTTTATCCAAACAAGGTCTCCCACCTGATATGGTGTATTGACAACACTCACCACTGATGGTATGGCATCAACTCCTTTCACACGCTGTTCATATTGGTAAATCCCATTGGCTGGTGCAGTTGCTGGTGTTGCATTGTCCTTGGGTGTTATATTATACCAGTACACAGCTTCTGGAATAGAGCACTGCGTCCTGGCTGCAATTCTTTTGATGGTGCGGTGACACCGTTCTGCTATACCATTACCCTCGGGATAATATGCACACCGATAATGCATTTTAATCCCCCATTCGTGCACGAATTTCTGAAATTCTTGACATCGAAATGTGGCGGCATTATCAGTCAGAATTTCAATCGGGGCACCACGTTCAAAAAAGACGGCTCTCAACTGTTGTATAATGCTGGCTGCATCCTGTCGTGTCAACAGGCGCCATATTGTGAAACGCGTCGGGCCACAATCCGTCATGGTCAAAAAATGTTTGCCCCCATAATGTGTTATGTCCATCCCTACTCGCTGCCAGTTGCCCTCCACCTCGAGCTTCCCTTTTTGCCATTGGGATGGTGCCGGATCAATTCTCTGACACTCTTCACACGAACGTATGGCTGCTTTCACTGATGCTTTTGTAGTTGCAGGGCATACTCTTCGGACAAAATATGCAGTCCTCTGAATTCCAGGATGTCCAATCTGCTGGTGTATCATACGGATCTGGTCAGGTGTTAATTGATCCGTTACAGTCGCGCATGTTTGTTGTTGAAGATCGGATCCCTGCCTCATTGCATCGATCCACCTCTTTGGTACTCGAGTCAAGCTATCAGCCAAATTCTGCATCGACGAGACTAACGTAATGTCTACCTGCAAGCTGTATTCGTCAACTAGACGCTTAATTATTGCTAGTCTCCTTCGTACTAGCATTTCACTTGCAGCTCTAGTCTTAACTCGAGCCTTTCCAGTCAAGGTGTCGGTTAACCAATGGTAAACACACAATGAGTCAGTGTGGAGATGCACAACATTAGTCTGCCATTGCAATGCGAGATTAAGACCTTTTAACGTGGCATCAAGTTCTGCCAAATTTATATGTTGGGCATCATTTTTCGGACGAAGCCAGCATGCATCTTCCACAACAACACCTAGTTGCTCCAACACGACACCTGTAGCCAACGAACTTGCGTCAACCCATGCATTTAGTTCGTTTCCAGACACTTGCCACTCACCCCGGGCAGGGTCATTCCTATGCACTCTGGACAACATTTCAGCCATCATTTGTTGGAGAGAATCATCATCCGCAACATCGTCCCATCCTTTTGTTACTGTAGTCACTCGTCTTTTCACCACTCCTGTTGCCGATCGGAGCCATCCACAGACAGGTAGATGTCCTACCAATTTACCACAGATAGAAAACACAGTACGTCTTGTTAATACATTGGGTAACTTTCGAAGTGGGCTCCCTCGTTTCCATCGCAACGTATTGCCCTCCTCCCAGACCTCGAGGCCTAGCACGGGCACTCCATCCTTTAGGCGCTTAGGGTCTTTGCTTATTAACCCAAACGCTTTCAGTTTTATTCGAACTGCATCCGCAGACATTATGTCCTCATTAACATAGATGTCATCTATGTAGGCTGAAGCAGCTTTTGCTGTGGTCTCATCCTGCATCAAAACAGTTTTAATAATGGTTGTCATAATCAAGGGTGCTACGTTTAGGCCAAAACCCAAACGTGTCAAACAATATAGTTTTCCCTTGAGTAGTACTGTCTGAAACGGCCATAATGACTCATGGACACGTATCTGCAGGTAGGCCCTCTTTAGATCCAGAAGTGCTACATTGCTCCCTTTTTGACGCCACTCTCTCAGTTTAGCAGCGCACACATCTGCGTTTCCGGTAAACGCATCAACATGCCGATTCAACTCTCGGTAATCCATTACGGGACGAATTTTTTCTTTGGTAGGTTGTTCAACAGCCATGAGCGGAATTAATCCCTTGGGTGGTCCCAGACGTTCCTGTGGGTATGGTATTAACCAACCGTTGTCAATCCACATCTGAAGTTCTTCTTCATATGCGGCCCTATTCTTGGTAGAAACTGCATACTCTGGAATCGTGTTGCACAGCCGATCTGGTTCCTGGCCCATGGTCCATTTCCACTTTGCAGTCCACACCCTTTCGTTGTCATCAAATGTAGCACAGAAGTCCTTTTCTTCAATCGACATGGCTGCACAGACGTCTTTCCCTTCTCCAAGCCTGATACCTCTAGCTGCTGTGATTGTAACGCCTCCTAGTGCTTGTATTGCATCAATTCCAAGCAACATGTCGTAGCCAAGGGGTTTCTCCTGCATCACCAGAACGTCAACTTTAGCTGTGTCACCCTTCTCAGTGCAGATTGTGACTGTCCCTTCACCACAACATACCCGTGATAAGCCATTGATGGTCATAACGCCAACTGGGTTCCTCCGCCACACCGGACAGCAATGGGCACTAACTATAGACCGGGAACACCCCGTGTCTATAAGTGCTGAACACTGCACATCATCAAGTTTAACGCTAATGACAGGCAATCCTGTGTTTATTGGTTGGCAGGGGGCAAGGGTAGCGATAGTACCTTGCCCCCAACTTCGTTTCCCGAACAGTTGCGAGATATGTGCCCAAACTTATTGCAGCGATAGCATTGCACTGGTCTCTTTGATTGTGGATATACACCTCTCCTATCACTCCGGCACTCTTTAGCAAAATGATTGGCCTCCCCACATTTATAGCACACTGGGGTGGCATGCTTATTACTATCTGGAAGAGAGTCCACATTGCCTCCATGTCGAAAACGAGCTGCTGCTGCAATTGGTTCCTGTTCCTTACAGATGTTTCGAGCTCGGGCCAATAACTCATCAGTTGACAATTCATCGATTCTTGATGATGCCCGCAACAGTTTACTGACCTCCTCGGGTAGGCCTACCAAAAAAGCACAGCTTAATATTTTATCGTTGACCCCACCAAACGGTACAGATAATTTTCGCAGGTCGGCTAGGTACACGTCGACTGTTTCCTTGGGTTGAAGTGTCCGGCTCGTGAACTGTTGCCACGCAACAAATGGATCTGTACCAAACGCTGTATACAGGCTCTGCTTGATTTCATCCCAGTCTGGTTCATCCCCGAGTTGTTGGTAGACTGCATAGGCCCCTCCGGTTAGCCTCAAAGGGATAACTGTGGCTGGTTCTTTAATTTTGCACAGTTTACAGATTTTCTCTGCCTTTTCAATCCATTCAACGACAGCCGGTCCAGTGGTAGATCCGTCAAACTCGGGTATTAAGCGAATGTCGAATCTGTCCATTGTTAGTAACCGCACACCAAGCGCCGAAATAGCTTAAAACCAACACAAAGTCAAGTATCTGCAGAATGTCTTCTTGGTTCCTCCTCTTCTCTTTTCTCTCTCCCAACAATCGAACACAGCATATAATAACAAAACTCTAAAGCACGTCTGACAGCACTGACTTCTGCCAACAGTCTGCCCCTCCTCTTAACAACACAGGCTTTTTATATCGCAAAATCGTTCACCTCTATTTGCATATTCTTCTAACTCACGTGATCACTACTCTATAAATAAGAGTCTTGACCATTTCTTTTCTTTCTTTTTATTTATTTTTGGTGACCGACCCGCACGTGGTCTATCCAGGTAAGTCACGCATTTCTCCACATAAAGCAGAAAAGAAAGAAGTAGAATGGGACAAGGGGGAAAAGGAAGAGGTAGAATGGGACAAAGCAGAAAAGGAAGAAGTAGATTGGGACAAGGGGGACATGGAAGAAGTAGAATGGGACAAGGCGGAAAAAGAAGAAGTAGAATGGGACAAGGCAGACAAAGAAGAAGTAGAATGGGAAAAGGCAGAAAAGGAAGAAGTAGAAGGGGAAAAGGCAGAAAAGGAAGAAGTAGATTTGGACAAGGGGGAAAAGGAAGAAGTAGAATGGCACAATCTGAAAAGGAAGAAGTAGAATGGGACAATGCGGAAAAGGAAGAAGTAGAATGGGACAAGTCCGAAAAGGAAGAAGTAGAATGGGACAAGGCAGAAAAGAAAGAAGTAGAATGGGACAAGGCGGAAAAGGAAGAAGTAGAATGGGACAATGCGGAAAAGGAAGAAGTAGAATGGGACAAGGCCGAAAAGGAAGAAGTAGAATGGGACAAGGCAGAAAAGGAAGAAGTAGAATAGGACAAGGCAGAAAAGAAAGAAGTAGAATATGACAAGGCAGAAAAGGAAGAAGTAAAATGGGACAAGGCGGAAAAGGAAGAAGTAGAATGGGACAAGTCGGAAAAGGAAGAAGTAGATTGGGACAAGGCTGAAAAGGAAGAAGTAGAATGGGACAAGGCAGAAAAGGAAGAAGTAGAAGGGGACAAAGCAGAAAAGAAAGAAGTAGAATGGGACAAGGTGGAAGAGGAAGAAGTAGAATGGGACAAGGCGGATGAGGAAGAAGTAGAATGGGACAAGGCGGAAAAGGAAGAAGTAGAATGGTACAAGGCAGAAAACAAGAAGTAGAATGGGACAAGGCGGAAAAAGAAGAAGTAGAATGGGACAAGGCAGAAAAAGAAGAAGTAGAATGGGATAAGGCAGAAAAGGAAGAATTAGAAGGGGACAAAGCAGAAAAGGAAGAAGTAGATTTGGACAAGGGGGAAAGGGAAGAAGTAAAATGTGACAAGGTGGAAGAGGAAGAAGTAGAATGGGACAAGGCGGAAAAGGAAGAAGTAGAATGTGACAAGGCGGAAAAGGAAGAAGTAGAATGGTTCAAGGCAGAAAAGGAAGAAGTAGATTGGGACAAGGGGGACATGGAAGAAGTAGAATGGGACAAGGCGGAAAAAGAAGAAGTAGAATGGGACAAGGCAGACAAAGAAGAAGAAGAATGGGAAAAGGCAGAAAAGGAAGAAGTAGAAGGGGAAAAGGCAGAAAAGGAAGAAGTAGATTTGGACAAGGGGGAAAAGGAAGAAGTAGAATGGCACAATCTGAAAAGGAAGAAGTAGAATGGGACAATGCGGAAAAGGAAGAAGTAGAATGGGACAAGTCCGAAAAGGAAGAAGTAGAATGGGACAAGGCAGAAAAGAAAGAAGTAGAATGGGACAAGGCGGAAAAGGAAGAAGTAGAATGGGACAATGCGGAAAAGGAAGAAGTAGAATGGGACAAGGCCGAAAAAGAAGAAGTAGAATGGGACAAGGCAGAAAAGGAAGAAGTAGAATAGGACAAGGCAGAAAAGGAAGAAGTAGAATGGGACAAGGCAGAAAAGGAAGAAGTAAAATGGGACAAGGCGGAAAAGGAAGAAGTAGAATGGGACAAGTCGGAAAAGGAAGAAGTAGATTGGGACAAGGCTGAAAAGGAAGAAGTAGAATGGGACAAGGCAGAAAAGGAAGAAGTAGAAGGGGACAAAGCAGAAAAGAAAGAAGTAGAATGGGACAAGGTGGAAGAGGAAGAAGTAGAATGGGACAAGGCGGATGAGGAAGAAGTAGAATGGGACAAGGCGAGAAAAGGAAGAAGTAGAATGGTACAAGGCAGAAAACAAGAAGTAGAATGGGACAAGGCGGAAAAAGAAGAAGTAGAATGGGACAAGGCAGAAAAAGAAGAAGTAGAATGGGAAAAGGCAGAAAAGGAAGAAGTAGAAGGGGAAAAGGCAGAAAAGGAAGAAGTAGATTTGGACAAGGGGGAAAGGGAAGAAGTAAAATGTGACAAGGTGGAAGAGGAAGAAGTAGAATGGGACAAGGCGGAAAAGGAAGAAGTAGAATGTGACAAGGCGGAAAAGGAAGAAGTAGAATGGTTCAAGGCAGAAAAGGAAGAAGTAGAATGGGACAAGGCAGAAAAGGAAGAAGTAGAATGGGACAAGGGGGAAAAGGAAGAAGTAGAATGGGACAAGGCAGAAAAGGAAGAAGTAGAATGGGACAAGGCAGAAAAGGAAGAAGTAGATAGGGACAAGGCGGAAAAGGAAGAAGTAGAATGGGACAAGTCTTAAAAGGAAGAAGTAGAATGGGACAAGGTAGAAAAGGGAAGAAGTAGAATGGGACAAGTCTTAAAAGGAAGAAGTAGAATGGTTCAAGGCAGAAAAGGAAGAAGTAGAATGGGACAAGTCTTAAAAGGAAGAAGTAGAATGGTTCAAGGCAGAAAAGGAAGAAGTAGAATGGGACAAGGCGGAAAAGGAAGAAGTAGAATGGTTCAAGGCAGAAAAGGAAGAAGTAGAATGGGACAAGGCAGAAAAGGAAGAAGTAGAATAGGACAAGGCGGAAAAGGAAGAAGTAGAATGGGACAAGGCAGAAAAGGAAGAAGTAGAATGGGACAAGGCGGAAAAGGAAGAAGTAGAATGGGACAAGTCTTAAAAGGAAGAAGTAGAATGGGACAAGGTAGAAAAGGAAGAAGTAGAATGGGACAAGTCTTAAAAGGAAGAAGTAGAATGGGACAAGGTAGAAAAGGGAAGAAGTAGAATGGGACAAGGCGAAAAAGGAAGAAGTAGAATGGGACAAGTCTTAAAAGGAAGAAGTAGAATGGTTCAAGGCAGAAAAGGAAGAAGTAGAATGGGACAAGGCGGAAAAGGAAGAAGTAGAATGGTTCAAGGCAGAAAAGGAAGAAGTAGAATGGGACAAGGCAGAAAAGGAAGAAGTAGAATGGGACAAGGCGGAAAAGGAAGAAGTAGAATGGGACAAGCAGAAAAGGAAGAAGTAGAATGGGACAAGGCAGAAAAGGAAGAAGTAGAATGGGACAAGGCGGAAAAGGAAGAAGTAGAATAGGACAAGTCTTAAAAGGAAGAAGTAGAATGGGACAAGGTAGAAAAGAGAAGAAGTAGAATGGGACAAGGCGGAAAAGGAAGAAGTAGAATGGGACAAGGCGGAAAAGGAAGAAGTAGAATGGGACAAGGTAGAAAAGAGAAGAAGTAGAATGGTTCAAGGCAGAAAAGGAAGAAGTAGAATGGGACAAGGCGGAAAAGGAAGAAGTAGAATGGGACAAGGTAGAAAAGAGAAGAAGTAGAATGGTTCAAGGCAGAAAAGGAAGAAGTAGAATGGGACAAGGATGAAAAGGAAGAAGTAGAATGGGACAAGTCTTAAAAGGAAAGAGTAGAATGGGACAAGGTAGAAAAGGAAGAAGTAGAATGGGACAAGGTAGAAAAGGGAAGAAGTAGAATGGGACAAGGCGGAAAAGGAAGAAGTAGAATGGGACAAGTCTTAAAAGGAAGAAGTAGAATGGGACAAGGTAGAAAAGAGAAGAAGTAGAATGGGACAAGGCGGAAAAGGAAGAAGTAGAATGGGACAAGGCGGAAAAGGAAGAAGTAGAATGGGACAAGCAGAAAAGGAAGAAGTAGAATGGGACAAGGCGGAAAAGGAAGAAGTAGAATGGGACAAGTCTTAAAAGGAAGAAGTAGAATGCGACAAGGTAGAAAAGAGAAGAAGTAGAATGGGACAAGGCGGAAAAGGAAGAAGTAGAATGGGACAAGGCGGAAAAGGAAGAAGTAGAATGGGACAAGGCAGAAAAGGAAGAAGTAGAATGGGACAAGGCAGAAAAGGAAGAAGTAGAATGGGACAAGGGGGAAATGGAAGAAGTAGAATGGGACAAGGGGAAAAGGAAGAAGTAGAATGGTACAAGGCAGAAAACAAGAAGTAGAATGGGACAAGGCGGAAAAGGAAGAAGTAGA
This sequence comes from Euprymna scolopes, assembly GCF_053919585.1. Lineage (NCBI taxonomy): Eukaryota > Metazoa > Mollusca > Cephalopoda > Sepiida > Sepiolidae > Euprymna > Euprymna scolopes. Next base: position 55,084,587 of record NC_136506.1, on the reverse strand, counting down.
ATAGGACAAGTCTTAAAAGGAAGAAGTAGAATGGGACAAGGTAGAAAAGGGAAGAAGTAGAATGGGACAAGGCGGAAAAGGAAGAAGTAGAATGGGACAAGTCTTAAAAGGAAGAAGTAGAATGGTTCAAGGCAGAAAAGGAAGAAGTAGAATGGGACAAGGCAGAAAAGGAAGAAGTAGAATGGGACAAGCGTGAAAAGGGAAGAAGTAGAATGGGACAAGGCGGAAGAGGAAGTAGTAGAATGGGACAAGGGGAAAAGGAAGAAGTAGAATGGGACAAAGCAGAAAAGGAAGAAGTAGAATGGGACAAGGGGGAAATGGAAGAAGTAGAATGGGACAAGGGGAAAAGGAAGAAGTAGAAGTGTACAAGGCAGAAAACAAGAAGTAGAATGGGACAAGGCGGAAACGGAAGAAGTAGAATGGGACAAGTCTTAAAAGGAAGAAGTAGAATGGGACAAGGTAGAAAAGGGAAGAAGTAGAATGGGACAAGGCGGAAAAGGAAGAAGTAGAATGGGACAAGTCTTAAAAGGAAGAAGTAGAATGGTTCAAGGCAGAAAAGGAAGAAGTAGAATGGGACAAGGCAGAAAAGGAAGAAGTAGAATGGGACAAGGCAGAAAAGGAAGAAGTAGAATGGTTCAAGGCAGAAAAGGAAGAAGTAGAATGGGACAAGGCAGAAAAGGAAGAAGTAGAATGGGACAAGGCAGAAAAGGAAGAAGTAGAATGGGACAAGGCGGAAAAGGAAGAAGTAGAATGGGACAAGTCTTAAAAGGAAGAAGTAGAATGGGACAAGGCAGAAAAGGAAGAAGTAGAATGGGACAAGGCAGAAAAGGAAGAAGTAGAATGGGACAAGTCTTAAAAGGAAGAAGTAGAATGGGACAAGGTAGAAAAGGGAAGAAGTAGAATGGGACAAGGCGGAAAAGGAAGAAGTAGAATGGGACAAGTCTTAAAAGGAAGAAGTAGAATGGTTCAAGGCAGAAAAGGAAGAAGTAGAATGGGACAAGGCAGAAAAGGAAGAAGTAGAATGGTTCAAGGCAGAAAAGGAAGAAGTAGAATGGTTCAAGGCAGAAAAGGAAGAAGTAGAATGGGACAAGGCAGAAAAGGAAGAAGTAGAATGGGACAAGGCAGAAAAGGAAGAAGTAGAATGGGACAAGTCTTAAAAGGAAGAAGTAGAATGGTTCAAGGCAGAAAAGGAAGAAGTAGAATGGTTCAAGGCAGAAAAGGAAGAAGTAGAATGGTTCAAGGCAGAAAAGGAAGAAGTAGAATGGGACAAGGCAGAAAAGGAAGAAGTAGAATGGGACAAGCGTGAAAAGGGAAGAAGTAGAATGGGACAAGGCGGAAGAGGAAGTAGTAGAATGGGACAAGGGGAAAAGGAAGAAGTAGAATGGGACAAAGCAGAAAAGGAAGAAGTAGAATGGGACAAGGGGGAAATGGAAGAAGTAGAATGGGACAAGGCGGAAAAGGAAGAAGTAGAATGGTACAAGGCAGAAAACAAGAAGTAGAATGGGACAAGGCGGAAAAGGAAGAAGTAGAATAGGACAAGTCTTAAAAGGAAGAAGTAGAATGGGACAAGGTAGAAAAGGGAAGAAGTAGAATGGGACAAGGCGGAAAAGGAAGAAGTAGAATGGGACAAATCTTAAAAGGAAGAAGTAGAATGGTTCAAGGCAGAAAAGGAAGAAGTAGAATGGGACAAGGCAGAAAAGGAAGAAGTAGAATGGGACAAGGTAGAAAAGGGAAGAAGTAGAATGGGACAAGGCGGAAGAGGAAGTAGTAGAATGGGACAAGGTAGAAAAGTAAGAAGTAGAATGGGACAAGGCAGAAAAGGAAGAAGTAGAATGGGACAAGGGGGAAAAGGAAGAAGTAGAATGGGACAAGGCAGAAAAGGAAGAAGTAGAATGGGACAAGGGGGAAATGGAAGAAGTAGAATGGGACAAGGCGGAAAAGGAACAAGTAGAATGGTACAAGGCAGAAAACAAGAAGTAGAATGGGACAAGGCGGAAAAAGAAGAAGTAGAATGGGACAAGGCAGAAAAAGAAGAAGTAGAATGGGATAAGGCAGAAAAGGAAGAATTAGAAGGGGACAAAGCAGAAAAGGAAGAAGTAGATTTGGACAAGGGGGAAAGGGAAGAAGTAAAATGTGACAAGGTGGAAGAGGAAGAAGTAGAATGGGACAATGCGGAAAAGGAAGAAGTAGAATGGTTCAAGGCAGAAAAGGAAGAAGTAGAATGGGACAAGGCAGAAAAGGAAGAAGTAGAATGGGACAAGGCAGAAAAGGAAGAAGTAGAATGGGACAAGGCAGAAAAGGAAGAAGTAGAATGGGACAAGGCAGAAAAGGAAGAAGTAGAATGGGACAAGGCGGAAAAGGAAGAAGTAGAATGGGACAAGTCTTAAAAGGAAGAAGTAGAATGGGACAAGGTAGAAAAGGGAAGAAGTAGAATGGGACAAGGGGGAAATGGAAGAAGTAGAATGGGACAAGGCGGAAGAGGAAGAAGTAGAATGGGACAAGGCAGAAGAGGAAGAAGTAGAATGGGACAAGGCGGAAAAGGAAGACTTAGAATGGGACAAGGCAGAAATGGAAGAAGTCGAATGGGACAAGTCTTAAAAGGAAGAAGTAGAATGGGACAAGGCAGAAAAGGAAGAAGTAGAATGGGACAAGGCAGAAAAGGAAGAAGTAGAATGGGACAAGGCAGAAAAGGAAGAAGTAGAATGGGACAAGGCAGAAAAGGAAGAAGTAGAATGGGACAAGGCGGAAAAGGAAGAAGTAGAATGGGACAAGTCTTAAAAGGAAGAAGTAGAATGGGACAAGGCAGAAAAGGAAGAAGTAGAATGGGACAAGGCAGAAAAGGAAGAAGTAGAATGGGACAAGGCAGAAAAGGAAGAAGTAGAATGGGACAAGTCTTAAAAGGAAGAAGTAGAATGGGACAAGGCAGAAAAGGAAGAAGTAGAATGGGACAAGGCAGAAAAGGAAGAAGTAGAATGGGACAAGGCAGAAAAGGAAGAAGTAGAATGGGACAAGTCTTAAAAGGAAGGAGTAGAATGAGACAAGGCAGAAAAGGAAGAAGTAGAATGGGACAAGGCAGAAAAGGAAGAAGTAGAATGGGACAAGGCAGAAAAGGAAGAAGTAGAATGGGACAAGGCGGAAAAGGAAGAAGTAGAATGAGACAAGTCTTAAAAGGAAGAAGTAGAATGGGACAAGGTAGAAAAGGGAAGAAGTAGAATGGGACAAGGGGGAAATGGAAGAAGTAGAATGGGACAAGGCGGAAGAGGAAGAAGTAGAATGGGACAAGGCGGAAAAGGAAGAAGTAGAATGGGACAAGGCGGAAAAGGAAGTAGTAGAATGGGACAAGGTAGAAAAGTAAGAAGTAGAATGGGACAAGGCAGAAAAGGAAGAAGTAGAATGGGACAAGGCAGAAAAGGAAGAAGTAGAATGGGACAAGGCAGAAAAGGAAGAAGTAGAATGGGACAAGGGGGAAATGGAAGAAGTAGAATGGGACAAGGCGGAAAAGGAACAAGTAGAATGGTACAAGGCAGAAAACAAGAAGTAGAATGGGACAAGGCGGAAAAAGAAGAAGTAGAATGTGACAAGGCGGAAAAGGAAGAAGTAGAATGGTTCAAGGCAGAAAAGGAAGAAGTAGAATGGGACAAGGCAGAAAAGGAAGAAGTAGAATGGGACAAGGCGGAAAAGGAAGAAGTAGAATCGGACAAGGCAGAAAAGGAAGAAGTAGAATGGGACAAGACGAAAGAGGAAGAAGTAGAAAGGGACAAGGCGGAAAAGGAAGAAGTAGAATGGGACAAGGGGGAAATGGAAGAAGTAGAATGGGACAAGGCAACAAAGGAAGAAGTAGAATGGGACAAGGCAGAAAAGGAAGAAGTAGAATGGGACAAGGCAGAAAAGGAAGAAGTAGAATGGGACAAGGCGGAAAAGGAAGAAGTAGAATGGGACAAGTCTTAAAAGGAAGAAGTAGAATGGGACAAGGCAGAAAAGGAAGAAGTAGAATGGGACAAGGCAGAAAAGGAAGAAGTAGAATGGGACAAGGGGGAAATGGAAGAAGTAGAATGGGACAAGGGGAAAAGGAAGAAGTAGAATGGTACAAGGCAGAAAACAAGAAGTAGAATGGGACAAGGCGGAAAAGGAAGAAGTAGAATAGGACAAGTCTTAAAAGGAAGAAGTAGAATGGGACAAGGTAGAAAAGGGAAGAAGTAGAATGGGACAAGGCGGAAAAGGAAGAAGTAGAATGGGACAAGTCTTAAAAGGAAGAAGTAGAATGGTTCAAGGCAGAAAAGGAAGAAGTAGAATGGGACAAGGCAGAAAAGGAAGAAGTAGAATGGGACAAGCGTGAAAAGGGAAGAAGTAGAATGGGACAAGGCGGAAGAGGAAGTAGTAGAATGGGACAAGGGGAAAAGGAAGAAGTAGAATGGGACAAAGCAGAAAAGGAAGAAGTAGAATGGGACAAGGGGGAAATGGAAGAAGTAGAATGGGACAAGGGGAAAAGGAAGAAGTAGAAGTGTACAAGGCAGAAAACAAGAAGTAGAATGGGACAAGGCGGAAAAGGAAGAAGTAGAATGGGACAAGTCTTAAAAGAAAGAAGTAGAATGGGACAAGGTAGAAAAGGGAAGAAGTAGAATGGGACAAGGCGGAAAAGGAAGAAGTAGAATGGGACAAGTCTTAAAAGGAAGAAGTAGAATGGTTCAAGGCAGAAAAGGAAGAAGTAGAATGGGACAAGGCAGAAAAGGAAGAAGTAGAATGGGACAAGGCAGAAAAGGATGAAGTAGAATGGTTCAAGGCAGAAAAGGAAGAAGTAGAATGGGACAAGGCAGAAAAGGAAGAAGTAGAATGGGACAAGGCAGAAAAGGAAGAAGTAGAATGGGACAAGGCGGAAAAGGAAGAAGTAGAATGGGACAAGTCTTAAAAGGAAGAAGTAGAATGGGACAAGGCAGAAAAGGAAGAAGTAGAATGGGACAAGGCAGAAAAGGAAGAAGTAGAATGGGACAAGTCTTAAAAGAAAGAAGTAGAATGGGACAAGGTAGAAAAGGGAAGAAGTAGAATGGGACAAGGCGGAAAAGGAAGAAGTAGAATGGGACAAGTCTTAAAAGGAAGAAGTAGAATGGTTCAAGGCAGAAAAGGAAGAAGTAGAATGGGACAAGGCAGAAAAGGAAGAAGTAGAATGGTTCAAGGCAGAAAAGGAAGAAGTAGAATGGTTCAAGGCAGAAAAGGAAGAAGTAGAATGGTTCAAGGCAGAAAAGGAAGAAGTAGAATGGTTCAAGGCAGAAAAGGAAGAAGTAGAATGGGACAAGGCAGAAAAGGAAGAAGTAGAATGGGACAAGCGTGAAAAGGGAAGAAGTAGAATGGGACAAGGCGGAAGAGGAAGTAGTAGAATGGGACAAGGGGAAAAGGAAGAAGTAGAATGGGACAAAGCAGAAAAGGAAGAAGTAGAATGGGACAAGGGGGAAATGGAAGAAGTAGAATGGGACAAGGCGGAAAAGGAAGAAGTAGAATGGTACAAGGCAGAAAACAAGAAGTAGAATGGGACAAGGCGGAAAAGGAAGAAGTAGAATAGGACAAGTCTTAAAAGGAAGAAGTAGAATGGGACAAGGTAGAAAAGGGAAGAAGTAGAATGGGACAAGGCGGAAAAGGAAGAAGTAGAATGGGACAAATCTTAAAAGGAAGAAGTAGAATGGTTCAAGGCAGAAAAGGAAGAAGTAGAATGGGACAAGGTAGAAAAGGGAAGAAGTAGAATGGGACAAGGCGGAAGAGGAAGTAGTAGAATGGGACAAGGTAGAAAAGTAAGAAGTAGAATGGGACAAGGCAGAAAAGGAAGAAGTAGAATGGGACAAGGGGGAAAAGGAAGAAGTAGAATGGGACAAGGCAGAAAAGGAAGAAGTAGAATGGGACAAGGGGGAAATGGAAGAAGTAGAATGGGACAAGGCGGAAAAGGAACAAGTAGAATGGTACAAGGCAGAAAACAAGAAGTAGAATGGGACAAGGCGGAAAAAGAAGAAGTAGAATGGGACAAGGCAGAAAAAGAAGAAGTAGAATGGGATAAGGCAGAAAAGGAAGAATTAGAAGGGGACAAAGCAGAAAAGGAAGAAGTAGATTTGGACAAGGGGGAAAGGGAAGAAGTAAAATGTGACAAGGTGGAAGAGGAAGAAGTAGAATGGGACAATGCGGAAAAGGAAGAAGTAGAATGGTTCAAGGCAGAAAAGGAAGAAGTAGAATGGGACAAGGCAGAAAAGGAAGAAGTAGAATGGGACAAGGCAGAAAAGGAAGAAGTAGAATGGGACAAGGCAGAAAAGGAAGAAGTAGAATGGGACAAGGCAGAAAAGGAAGAAGTAGAATGGGACAAGGCGGAAAAGGAAGAAGTAGAATGGGACAAGTCTTAAAAGGAAGAAGTAGAATGGGACAAGGTAGAAAAGGGAAGAAGTAGAATGGGACAAGGGGGAAATGGAAGAAGTAGAATGGGACAAGGCGGAAGAGGAAGAAGTAGAATGGGACAAGGCGGAAGAGGAAGAAGTAGAATGGGACAAGGCGGAAAAGGAAGACTTAGAATGGGACAAGGCAGAAATGGAAGAAGTAGAATGGGACAAGTCTTAAAAGGAAGAAGTAGAATGGGACAAGGCAGAAAAGGAAGAAGTAGAATGGGACAAGGCAGAAAAGGAAGAAGTAGAATGGGACAAGGCAGAAAAGGAAGAAGTAGAATGGGACAAGGCAGAAAAGGAAGAAGTAGAATGGGACAAGGCGGAAAAGGAAGAAGTAGAATGGGACAAGTCTTAAAAGGAAGAAGTAGAATGGGACAAGGCAGAAAAGGAAGAAGTAGAATGGGACAAGGCAGAAAAGGAAGAAGTAGAATGGGACAAGGCAGAAAAGGAAGAAGTAGAATGGGACAAGTCTTAAAAGGAAGAAGTAGAATGGGACAAGGCAGAAAAGGAAGAAGTAGAATGGGACAAGGCAGAAAAGGAAGAAGTAGAATGGGACAAGGCAGAAAAGGAAGAAGTAGAATGGGACAAGTCTTAAAAGGAAGGAGTAGAATGGGACAAGGCAGAAAAGGAAGAAGTAGAATGGGACAAGGCAGAAAAGGAAGAAGTAGAATGGGACAAGGCAGAAAAGGAAGAAGTAGAATGGGACAAGGCGGAAAAGGAAGAAGTAGAATGAGACAAGTCTTAAAAGGAAGAAGTAGAATGGGACAAGGTAGAAAAGGGAAGAAGTAGAATGGGACAAGGGGGAAATGGAAGAAGTAGAATGGGACAAGGCGGAAGAGGAAGAAGTAGAATGGGACAAGGCGGAAAAGGAAGAAGTAGAATGGGACAAGGCGGAAAAGGAAGTAGTAGAATGGGACAAGGTAGAAAAGTAAGAAGTAGAATGGGACAAGGCAGAAAAGGAAGAAGTAGAATGGGACAAGGCAGAAAAGGAAGAAGTAGAATGGGACAAGGCAGAAAAGGAAGAAGTAGAATGGGACAAGGGGGAAATGGAAGAAGTAGAATGGGACAAGGCGGAAAAGGAACAAGTAGAATGGTACAAGGCAGAAAACAAGAAGTAGAATGGGACAAGGCGGAAAAAGAAGAAGTAGAATGTGACAAGGCGGAAAAGGAAGAAGTAGAATGGTTCAAGGCAGAAAAGGAAGAAGTAGAATGGGACAAGGCAGAAAAGGAAGAAGTAGAATGGGACAAGGCGGAAAAGGAAGAAGTAGAATCGGACAAGGCAGAAAAGGAAGAAGTAGAATGGGACAAGACGAAAGAGGAAGAAGTAGAAAGGGACAAGGCGGAAAAGGAAGAAGTAGAATGGGACAAGGGGGAAATGGAAGAAGTAGAATGGGACAAGGCGGAAGAGGAAGAAGTAGAATTGGACAAGGCGGAAGAGGAAGAAGTAGAATGGGACAAGGCGGAAAAGGAAGAAGTAGAATGGGACAAGGCGGAAGAGGAAGTAGTAGAATGGGACAAGGTAGAAAAGTAAGAAGTAGAAGTGGACAAGGCAGAAAAGGAAGAAGTAGAATGGGACAAGGCAGAAATGGAAGAAGTAGAATGGGACAAGGCGGAAGAGGAAGTAGTAGAATGGGACAAGGCAGAAAAGTAAGAAGTAGAATGGGACAAGGCAGAAAAGGAAGAAGTAGAATGGGACAAGGCTGAAAAAGAAGAAGTAGAATGGGATAAGGCAGAAAAGGAAGAATTAGAAGGGGACAAAGCAGAAAAGGAAGAAGTAGAATGGGACAAGGCAGAAAAGGAAGAAGTAGAATGGGACAAGGCAGAAAAGGAAGAAGTAGAATGGTTCAAGGCAGAAAAGGAAGAAGTAGAATGGTTCAAGGCAGAAAAGGAAGAAGTAGAATGGGACAAGGCAGAAAAGGAAGAAGTAGAATGGGACAAGGCAGAAAAGGAAGAAGTAGAATGGGACAAGTCTTAAAAGGAAGAAGTAGAATGGTTCAAGGCAGAAAAGGAAGAAGTAGAATGGTTCAAGGCAGAAAAGGAAGAAGTAGAATGGTTCAAGGCAGAAAAGGAAGAAGTAGAATGGGACAAGGCAGAAAAGGAAGAAGTAGAATGGGACAAGCGTGAAAAGGGAAGAAGTAGAATGGGACAAGGCGGAAGAGGAAGTAGTAGAATGGGACAAGGGGAAAAGGAAGAAGTAGAATGGGACAAAGCAGAAAAGGAAGAAGTAGAATGGGACAAGGGGGAAATGGAAGAAGTAGAATGGGACAAGGCGGAAAAGGAAGAAGTAGAATGGTACAAGGCAGAAAACAAGAAGTAGAATGGGACAAGGCGGAAAAGGAAGAAGTAGAATAGGACAAGTCTTAAAAGGAAGAAGTAGAATGGGACAAGGTAGAAAAGGGAAGAAGTAGAATGGGACAAGGCGGAAAAGGAAGAAGTAGAATGGGACAAATCTTAAAAGGAAGAAGTAGAATGGTTCAAGGCAGAAAAGGAAGAAGTAGAATGGGACAAGGCAGAAAAGGAAGAAGTAGAATGGGACAAGGTAGAAAAGGGAAGAAGTAGAATGGGACAAGGCGGAAGAGGAAGTAGTAGAATGGGACAAGGTAGAAAAGTAAGAAGTAGAATGGGACAAGGCAGAAAAGGAAGAAGTAGAATGGGACAAGGGGGAAAAGGAAGAAGTAGAATGGGACAAGGCAGAAAAGGAAGAAGTAGAATGGGACAAGGGGGAAATGGAAGAAGTAGAATGGGACAAGGCGGAAAAGGAACAAGTAGAATGGTACAAGGCAGAAAACAAGAAGTAGAATGGGACAAGGCGGAAAAAGAAGAAGTAGAATGGGACAAGGCAGAAAAAGAAGAAGTAGAATGGGATAAGGCAGAAAAGGAAGAATTAGAAGGGGACAAAGCAGAAAAGGAAGAAGTAGATTTGGACAAGGGGGAAAGGGAAGAAGTAAAATGTGACAAGGTGGAAGAGGAAGAAGTAGAATGGGACAATGCGGAAAAGGAAGAAGTAGAATGGTTCAAGGCAGAAAAGGAAGAAGTAGAATGGGACAAGGCAGAAAAGGAAGAAGTAGAATGGGACAAGGCAGAAAAGGAAGAAGTAGAATGGGACAAGGCAGAAAAGGAAGAAGTAGAATGGGACAAGGCAGAAAAGGAAGAAGTAGAATGGGACAAGGCGGAAAAGGAAGAAGTAGAATGGGACAAGTCTTAAAAGGAAGAAGTAGAATGGGACAAGGTAGAAAAGGGAAGAAGTAGAATGGGACAAGGGGGAAATGGAAGAAGTAGAATGGGACAAGGCGGAAGAGGAAGAAGTAGAATGGGACAAGGCAGAAGAGGAAGAAGTAGAATGGGACAAGGCGGAAAAGGAAGACTTAGAATGGGACAAGGCAGAAATGGAAGAAGTCGAATGGGACAAGTCTTAAAAGGAAGAAGTAGAATGGGACAAGGCAGAAAAGGAAGAAGTAGAATGGGACAAGGCAGAAAAGGAAGAAGTAGAATGGGACAAGGCAGAAAAGGAAGAAGTAGAATGGGACAAGGCAGAAAAGGAAGAAGTAGAATGGGACAAGGCGGAAAAGGAAGAAGTAGAATGGGACAAGTCTTAAAAGGAAGAAGTAGAATGGGACAAGGCAGAAAAGGAAGAAGTAGAATGGGACAAGGCAGAAAAGGAAGAAGTAGAATGGGACAAGGCAGAAAAGGAAGAAGTAGAATGGGACAAGTCTTAAAAGGAAGAAGTAGAATGGGACAAGGCAGAAAAGGAAGAAGTAGAATGGGACAAGGCAGAAAAGGAAGAAGTAGAATGGGACAAGGCAGAAAAGGAAGAAGTAGAATGGGACAAGTCTTAAAAGGAAGGAGTAGAATGAGACAAGGCAGAAAAGGAAGAAGTAGAATGGGACAAGGCAGAAAAGGAAGAAGTAGAATGGGACAAGGCAGAAAAGGAAGAAGTAGAATGGGACAAGGCGGAAAAGGAAGAAGTAGAATGAGACAAGTCTTAAAAGGAAGAAGTAGAATGGGACAAGGTAGAAAAGGGAAGAAGTAGAATGGGACAAGGGGGAAATGGAAGAAGTAGAATGGGACAAGGCGGAAGAGGAAGAAGTAGAATGGGACAAGGCGGAAAAGGAAGAAGTAGAATGGGACAAGGCGGAAAAGGAAGTAGTAGAATGGGACAAGGTAGAAAAGTAAGAAGTAGAATGGGACAAGGCAGAAAAGGAAGAAGTAGAATGGGACAAGGCAGAAAAGGAAGAAGTAGAATGGGACAAGGCAGAAAAGGAAGAAGTAGAATGGGACAAGGGGGAAATGGAAGAAGTAGAATGGGACAAGGCGGAAAAGGAACAAGTAGAATGGTACAAGGCAGAAAACAAGAAGTAGAATGGGACAAGGCGGAAAAAGAAGAAGTAGAATGTGACAAGGCGGAAAAGGAAGAAGTAGAATGGTTCAAGGCAGAAAAGGAAGAAGTAGAATGGGACAAGGCAGAAAAGGAAGAAGTAGAATGGGACAAGGCGGAAAAGGAAGAAGTAGAATCGGACAAGGCAGAAAAGGAAGAAGTAGAATGGGACAAGACGAAAGAGGAAGAAGTAGAAAGGGACAAGGCGGAAAAGGAAGAAGTAGAATGGGACAAGGGGGAAATGGAAGAAGTAGAATGGGACAAGGCAACAAAGGAAGAAGTAGAATGGGACAAGGCAGAAAAGGAAGAAGTAGAATGGGACAAGGCAGAAAAGGAAGAAGTAGAATGGGACAAGGCGGAAAAGGAAGAAGTAGAATGGGACAAGTCTTAAAAGGAAGAAGTAGAATGGGACAAGGCAGAAAAGGAAGAAGTAGAATGGGACAAGGCAGAAAAGGAAGAAGTAGAATGGGACAAGGGGGAAATGGAAGAAGTAGAATGGGACAAGGGGAAAAGGAAGAAGTAGAATGGTACAAGGCAGAAAACAAGAAGTAGAATGGGACAAGGCGGAAAAGGAAGAAGTAGAATAGGACAAGTCTTAAAAGGAAGAAGTAGAATGGGACAAGGTAGAAAAGGGAAGAAGTAGAATGGGACAAGGCGGAAAAGGAAGAAGTAGAATGGGACAAGTCTTAAAAGGAAGAAGTAGAATGGTTCAAGGCAGAAAAGGAAGAAGTAGAATGGGACAAGGCAGAAAAGGAAGAAGTAGAATGGGACAAGCGTGAAAAGGGAAGAAGTAGAATGGGACAAGGCGGAAGAGGAAGTAGTAGAATGGGACAAGGGGAAAAGGAAGAAGTAGAATGGGACAAAGCAGAAAAGGAAGAAGTAGAATGGGACAAGGGGGAAATGGAAGAAGTAGAATGGGACAAGGGGAAAAGGAAGAAGTAGAAGTGTACAAGGCAGAAAACAAGAAGTAGAATGGGACAAGGCGGAAAAGGAAGAAGTAGAATGGGACAAGTCTTAAAAGAAAGAAGTAGAATGGGACAAGGTAGAAAAGGGAAGAAGTAGAATGGGACAAGGCGGAAAAGGAAGAAGTAGAATGGGACAAGTCTTAAAAGGAAGAAGTAGAATGGTTCAAGGCAGAAAAGGAAGAAGTAGAATGGGACAAGGCAGAAAAGGAAGAAGTAGAATGGGACAAGGCAGAAAAGGATGAAGTAGAATGGTTCAAGGCAGAAAAGGAAGAAGTAGAATGGGACAAGGCAGAAAAGGAAGAAGTAGAATGGGACAAGGCAGAAAAGGAAGAAGTAGAATGGGACAAGGCGGAAAAGGAAGAAGTAGAATGGGACAAGTCTTAAAAGGAAGAAGTAGAATGGGACAAGGCAGAAAAGGAAGAAGTAGAATGGGACAAGGCAGAAAAGGAAGAAGTAGAATGGGACAAGTCTTAAAAGAAAGAAGTAGAATGGGACAAGGTAGAAAAGGGAAGAAGTAGAATGGGACAAGGCGGAAAAGGAAGAAGTAGAATGGGACAAGTCTTAAAAGGAAGAAGTAGAATGGTTCAAGGCAGAAAAGGAAGAAGTAGAATGGGACAAGGCAGAAAAGGAAGAAGTAGAATGGTTCAAGGCAGAAAAGGAAGAAGTAGAATGGTTCAAGGCAGAAAAGGAAGAAGTAGAATGGTTCAAGGCAGAAAAGGAAGAAGTAGAATGGTTCAAGGCAGAAAAGGAAGAAGTAGAATGGGACAAGGCAGAAAAGGAAGAAGTAGAATGGGACAAGCGTGAAAAGGGAAGAAGTAGAATGGGACAAGGCGGAAGAGGAAGTAGTAGAATGGGACAAGGGGAAAAGGAAGAAGTAGAATGGGACAAAGCAGAAAAGGAAGAAGTAGAATGGGACAAGGGGGAAATGGAAGAAGTAGAATGGGACAAGGCGGAAAAGGAAGAAGTAGAATGGTACAAGGCAGAAAACAAGAAGTAGAATGGGACAAGGCGGAAAAGGAAGAAGTAGAATAGGACAAGTCTTAAAAGGAAGAAGTAGAATGGGACAAGGTAGAAAAGGGAAGAAGTAGAATGGGACAAGGCGGAAAAGGAAGAAGTAGAATGGGACAAATCTTAAAAGGAAGAAGTAGAATGGTTCAAGGCAGAAAAGGAAGAAGTAGAATGGGACAAGGTAGAAAAGGGAAGAAGTAGAATGGGACAAGGCGGAAGAGGAAGTAGTAGAATGGGACAAGGTAGAAAAGTAAGAAGTAGAATGGGACAAGGCAGAAAAGGAAGAAGTAGAATGGGACAAGGGGGAAAAGGAAGAAGTAGAATGGGACAAGGCAGAAAAGGAAGAAGTAGAATGGGACAAGGGGGAAATGGAAGAAGTAGAATGGGACAAGGCGGAAAAGGAACAAGTAGAATGGTACAAGGCAGAAAACAAGAAGTAGAATGGGACAAGGCGGAAAAAGAAGAAGTAGAATGGGACAAGGCAGAAAAAGAAGAAGTAGAATGGGATAAGGCAGAAAAGGAAGAATTAGAAGGGGACAAAGCAGAAAAGGAAGAAGTAGATTTGGACAAGGGGGAAAGGGAAGAAGTAAAATGTGACAAGGTGGAAGAGGAAGAAGTAGAATGGGACAATGCGGAAAAGGAAGAAGTAGAATGGTTCAAGGCAGAAAAGGAAGAAGTAGAATGGGACAAGGCAGAAAAGGAAGAAGTAGAATGGGACAAGGCAGAAAAGGAAGAAGTAGAATGGGACAAGGCAGAAAAGGAAGAAGTAGAATGGGACAAGGCAGAAAAGGAAGAAGTAGAATGGGACAAGGCGGAAAAGGAAGAAGTAGAATGGGACAAGTCTTAAAAGGAAGAAGTAGAATGGGACAAGGTAGAAAAGGGAAGAAGTAGAATGGGACAAGGGGGAAATGGAAGAAGTAGAATGGGACAAGGCGGAAGAGGAAGAAGTAGAATGGGACAAGGCGGAAGAGGAAGAAGTAGAATGGGACAAGGCGGAAAAGGAAGACTTAGAATGGGACAAGGCAGAAATGGAAGAAGTAGAATGGGACAAGTCTTAAAAGGAAGAAGTAGAATGGGACAAGGCAGAAAAGGAAGAAGTAGAATGGGACAAGGCAGAAAAGGAAGAAGTAGAATGGGACAAGGCAGAAAAGGAAGAAGTAGAATGGGACAAGGCAGAAAAGGAAGAAGTAGAATGGGACAAGGCGGAAAAGGAAGAAGTAGAATGGGACAAGTCTTAAAAGGAAGAAGTAGAATGGGACAAGGCAGAAAAGGAAGAAGTAGAATGGGACAAGGCAGAAAAGGAAGAAGTAGAATGGGACAAGGCAGAAAAGGAAGAAGTAGAATGGGACAAGTCTTAAAAGGAAGAAGTAGAATGGGACAAGGCAGAAAAGGAAGAAGTAGAATGGGACAAGGCAGAAAAGGAAGAAGTAGAATGGGACAAGGCAGAAAAGGAAGAAGTAGAATGGGACAAGTCTTAAAAGGAAGGAGTAGAATGGGACAAGGCAGAAAAGGAAGAAGTAGAATGGGACAAGGCAGAAAAGGAAGAAGTAGAATGGGACAAGGCAGAAAAGGAAGAAGTAGAATGGGACAAGGCGGAAAAGGAAGAAGTAGAATGAGACAAGTCTTAAAAGGAAGAAGTAGAATGGGACAAGGTAGAAAAGGGAAGAAGTAGAATGGGACAAGGGGGAAATGGAAGAAGTAGAATGGGACAAGGCGGAAGAGGAAGAAGTAGAATGGGACAAGGCGGAAAAGGAAGAAGTAGAATGGGACAAGGCGGAAAAGGAAGTAGTAGAATGGGACAAGGTAGAAAAGTAAGAAGTAGAATGGGACAAGGCAGAAAAGGAAGAAGTAGAATGGGACAAGGCAGAAAAGGAAGAAGTAGAATGGGACAAGGCAGAAAAGGAAGAAGTAGAATGGGACAAGGGGGAAATGGAAGAAGTAGAATGGGACAAGGCGGAAAAGGAACAAGTAGAATGGTACAAGGCAGAAAACAAGAAGTAGAATGGGACAAGGCGGAAAAAGAAGAAGTAGAATGTGACAAGGCGGAAAAGGAAGAAGTAGAATGGTTCAAGGCAGAAAAGGAAGAAGTAGAATGGGACAAGGCAGAAAAGGAAGAAGTAGAATGGGACAAGGCGGAAAAGGAAGAAGTAGAATCGGACAAGGCAGAAAAGGAAGAAGTAGAATGGGACAAGACGAAAGAGGAAGAAGTAGAAAGGGACAAGGCGGAAAAGGAAGAAGTAGAATGGGACAAGGGGGAAATGGAAGAAGTAGAATGGGACAAGGCGGAAGAGGAAGAAGTAGAATTGGACAAGGCGGAAGAGGAAGAAGTAGAATGGGACAAGGCGGAAAAGGAAGAAGTAGAATGGGACAAGGCGGAAGAGGAAGTAGTAGAATGGGACAAGGTAGAAAAGTAAGAAGTAGAAGTGGACAAGGCAGAAAAGGAAGAAGTAGAATGGGACAAGGCAGAAATGGAAGAAGTAGAATGGGACAAGGCGGAAGAGGAAGTAGTAGAATGGGACAAGGCAGAAAAGTAAGAAGTAGAATGGGACAAGGCAGAAAAGGAAGAAGTAGAATGGGACAAGGCTGAAAAAGAAGAAGTAGAATGGGATAAGGCAGAAAAGGAAGAATTAGAAGGGGACAAAGCAGAAAAGGAAGAAGTAGAATGGGACAAGGCAGAAAAGGAAGAAGTAGAATGGGACAAGGCAGAAAAGGAAGAAGTAGAATGGGACAAAGCAGAAAAGGATGAAGTAGAATGGGACAAGGCGGAAGAGGAAGTAGAATGGGACAAGACGGAAAAGGAAGATCAGAATATGCAGGAGGAACCCTGCGATTATAGGGAAACATGTTCTCCTTCTCTTGCACGCCAGATCTCCAAGGAAAAGGAGAGAGATAAAGGAAGATGTTCAGGAGGGCACAAGAAGTACTCACAGCATAAAGCCCCTCCGTTATAGGGAGATTTAATGATATGCAAATTGAGTATAATTTACATATGAGCAGATAGCTCATATTTATAAACCGACACCAACTAGAACAGGGGGTTGTTGAACACTTGCTTAGCGTTATACACGACATATCACTATGGTTAGAAAAAATTCATTCGTTATTTGTATAGTCTGCTGCTAATTCATATTTAGTTAATAGCACCTCTTCAATTACTTCATCTTCCTTATCATATTCCACAGTCTACTTGCTATTTTCAAAACTAATTACTAGACGATTGAATTGTTTATCCTCTTATCTTAATATTATCCTCCCAGATATGTAAAATACCCCAACCTATGATACTGGCTAACAAAATATCCCTAATTTCTACATGATCTGGGAACTTCTTTATCAATAGGTTATTAGGAAGAGATGGGTGATTTCTATTTAGGTTTTCTAATTCTACTTCTAATTGTTTTCTATGTTTATCTGAAATTATTTTCTTAACAGTTTTTTTTTAATGATTTTTTGAGTTTATGGTCTTCTGTGCTCTGTTTAATTGCTAAATTTATTAACTTATCCAGAAATTCTACATCTATTTTTCCTAGTTGGAGGACATCTAAAACCTTCTATTTGCTTTGCTGAGATTGTTTATTGTAAAAGTATCTAAAGTAGATGAGGACTGTTTCCTACCACTATACCACCAAAGACACTTTCTGCTTCCATAGTGTGTAACCTAGCTGGGGCCAGAGCATTTTTTCTTAATCTACCCTAACAAAACTAGCTGCATATTGCCTTTGGATGACACCGATGATAGCTTCTAGCGACTTTTTCATCATCTGAAATTAAACAAGTCACAATATTTACTTAAGTCCTCATCCATTCCCCAAAAAATCAAAAGTGCTTTCCAACACTTTTATGGGATCTTCAAATGAAATCTTTGTGGTTTGAGTTGTCCCCCTTTGCAAATTGGCTGTTTGGAGAAATGGAAAACTAGATGGCTCTAGTTGATAGTCAATTTGCATAAGTGGAGAAATGGGCAGCATATAAACGGTACTTTTTTTTTAAGCAGGGTGAAGAGCGCAGAGAGTGAAACGATGGTTGGAAGAAGTGACGGGGAATTCTTTTAGTGACGGTAAATTATTTTTGGACGTTGAAGAGCTCAACCTTTTGGAAGGAACAGCTCTGTCTTATATATTTTTTTTAAATTTCTTTTTTTTTCTACTTCACTACAAGCTATTTCGGCGGGAACTATGGAAGCAAAGAGGATCAGCAGTGAAATGCTTAAGACGTTCTCTGGAGAGGGAGATGTTATAACCTGGCTGACCAAGGTTAAACTTGTTGCTAAGTTGCGGGATATCACGGATGTAGCCAGCTTGATACCGCTGTATCTTGATGGTGATACTCTGGCCCTATATCTGGAGATGTGGGAGGAGGATCGACTGTCTGTTGACGCCATTAAGGAAAAGTTGAAGGAAGCATTTACCGAAGGACCGTTTGTGGCATATGGCAAACTAAGCCGTATGGTGTGGACCGGAGAGCCTGTCGATGTTTATGCCAACAATATCAGGAGGTTGACGGGATTAGCAGGATTCAATGGAGGAGGCCGTCGACAGATGGTTAAGATAGCCTTTATCAATGGCTTCCCGGACCATATTTCTATAGCTCTGCAGCAACTGCCCGGTGTAAATACTATGGAGGTGGCGGAGTTGATTATACAGGCTAGGGTGCTGGCCAGGAAAAAAGAGAGTGAGCAGGGAATCGTAGCTGTCACTCAACGAAGCAAACTGCAGCAGGAAATTGTGAAGGATGAAAAGCAGAGAGGACTGTGGCAGAGACCCAGGTTCTCTGGCAGATGCTACCGATGCCAAGGCCCCCGTATGGCGAGGGAGTGCAGGGAGCCAAAGCCAGAAGTCGCGTGTTACCACTGTGGGGAAGTCGGCCACATCAGCAGATTCTGTCCCCAGGGAAACGAACAGGGGAAAGCCACTGCACCGGTTACTACCCCACTTATTCGATGAAGGCGCTTCAGGGTATGTCACCACAAGTAGAGGTGACCCTAAATGGACGAAGTGCAAAAGCCCTTGTCGACACGGGCTGTACTTCAACAATTGTCACCAAAGACATGGTTGACACATGCAATGGAACCAGCAGCATTACGGCAGTCGACAGCAGAGAGGTGAAGTGCAATGGCACAAGTATCGTTCGGTTGATGGTACATGGAATGTCACTAACAATCCAGGCGATTGTTATTAACAAAATTGTCACGGGTGTTGATGTGGTGCTAGGGATGGACGCAATTGCTCGACTAGGGGGCGTTACGGTACATAGGAACTCCGTGAGATTTGGAGGACATCAAGGGGCTGCAGGTGTGCAATTCGAAAAAGGTGTCACAGGAACGGCCGGGTCAGACAAAAGTTGCACGATAGAGGACCAAGATTTCTCTGCACACTTTGATGGTGAGAAATGGACAGTCAAATGGGCATGGAAGGGAGAACCTCCCATACTGAACAACAGAGT
The DNA here is from genome assembly GCF_053919585.1 of Euprymna scolopes. Taxonomy (NCBI): domain Eukaryota; kingdom Metazoa; phylum Mollusca; class Cephalopoda; order Sepiida; family Sepiolidae; genus Euprymna; species Euprymna scolopes. Next base: position 55,066,384 of record NC_136506.1, on the reverse strand, counting down.
GGAATGCTACGAGCATACGTTGCGAGGAGGCACAAGAGTTGAATTTGAGAAGGAGGTGGACCGATGGATCTCAGAGGGGATTTTAAGACCATGGACGGAGAAGGTGGAAAGTGTGCTGCCGTTAATGGCGGTTGTTCAGCCCACAAAACAAAAAGTTTGGCCAGTACTGGACTTCAGGGAGCTGAACGTATATGTTGCGTGTCACACGGGAGGCGATGTGATGGACGTGTGCGGAGAGACCATGCGAAAGTGGAGGCAGATTCAGAAGGCTGCGACAATTGTGGATTTAAAATCTGCATACCTACAGATCCACATTTCACAGGAATTCTGGAAATACCAGCTGGTCAGATACAAGGGCCGAACGTACTGCCTGACTAGGTTGGGTTTTGGCCTGAATTCTGCACCAAAAATCATGGCAGCGATCCTCAAAACGGTGCTAAGCAAGGAGGACCAGTCAGAAGAGCCACCAGTTCCTACATTGATGATATTTTGGTGGATGAGACAGTAACAACTCCGGAGGACGTAGTAAAACACCTCAACAGCTTTGAGCTAATTGCAAAACGCCTGGAATCGTTGGAGGGAGGAGCTGTGTTAGGGCTCCAACTAAGAAAGGACCAGATAGGATGGTTAGTGTTCCGGAGGGGAAATGAGATCCCGGAGGTGTCGGAAAAATTGAGCAGGCGAGAACTTTTCTCAATATGCGGAAGACTGGATGCAGGATGGCTACGGACTGTATGCAGTTATATCAAAAGGCTAGCTAGTGGAGAGAAGTGGGAGGATGGAGTTGATAAAGAGACTGTGGACATTATGAGAGATTATTGAAGAGGTGAAGAGAGAGGATCCAGTGAGAGGTGTTTGGCATGTACCCAACAGTGCAGAAGGTGTTGTGTGGTGTGATGCAAGCTGTATAGCAGTGGGAGTCACCTTGGAGATAGGTGGTGTTACTGCAGAAGATGCTGCTTGGTTGCGAAAGAAGGACGACGTGGCTCACATAAATGTGGCGGAACTGGATGCGGTTATGAAGGGCATCAACTTAGCCTTGAAATGGGGGCTACAGAATGTTGAGGTGAGGACCGACTCAGCCACTGTGTTCTCTTGGATCCAGTCCGAAGCTACAGGAGAAAGGAGGGTGAAGACGAAAGGCGCTGCCGAGATGCTAGTAAAGTGTCGATTGATGATGTTAAGGGAGCTGATTAGGGAATTTGATCTTCAACTTAGGGTCACTATTGTTCCTTCAGCGAAGAACAGAGCAGATGTGATGACGAGGATGCAGAAGACTTGGCTAACGGCGCCGAATGAAGCGGCTGTTGCAATATGTTGTTTGAATGAAGACACTCTGAAGGATTTGCATGACATGCACCATTTTGGAGTGGATAGAACCTTGTTCTTGGCCAGGAAGGTGGACCCAGAATCACAAAGGAGGCCGTTAGGACAGTGGTTGAGAGATGCAGCCGGTGTCAACCAATTGACTCTGTGTCGAGTAGACACGAAGCGAGTGAGGTTCAGGTGGCAGAGAACTGGAGCAGGTTGGCGATAGACATAACGCACTATCGACAGAGGCCGTATCTGCCAATGGTCGACTGTGGACCAGGAAGAGTAGCCATTTGAAGGGAGATCAAGGCGGAAAATGCAGGTGAAATTGCAAAGGTCTTGGAAGAGGTGTTTTTGGAGAGGGGTCCAGTGACGGAAGTGCTAATGGACAATGGAACTGCCTTTCGCTCAGCTGCCATGGAGAATGTGTTGGATAAGTGAGGAGTGCGGCACTATATCAGGGCTGCATATAGACCAGGCGGAAACGGAATTGTGGAGCGGCATCACAGGACCATTAAGGCTATAGCTGAAAGGGGCCAGATTTCTCCGCCAGAAGCTGTCTTCTGGTATAATATGGCTCCAAAGTCAGGGCAAAAAGTGGAGTCAGTGCGGCAGAGGGCAGTCTTCAAGTACGAGTGGCAGCATCCCCGAACTGCACAGGTACCCGCGGAGGAAGATGAGAAGTGAGCGACTGTGCGAGTGGGAGAGGAAGTGTGGATCAAACCGCCTGATGCTCGCTGTACCACACGCTGGGGGAGGGGCATTGTGGCAAGTGTCCAGTCCCCGAACAATGTATCTATCGATGGCATCCCTCGACACATCCTTGATGTGCGGTCGGTAATGGTGTCATCAGAGGAAGACAGCGACGTCGAGCCAAGTAGCGACGTTCACGAAGAGGCTCCACAGAGATCACAGCGAGAGAGACGGCCGCCATGTTGGTCGAGCGACTACGTGATGGGTTGACATGTGATGATCGTGTAGATCAAGGGGGCGTGTGGTTTGAGTTGTCCCATTTTGCAAATTGGCTGTTTGGAGAAATGGAAAACTAGATGGCTCTGGTTGATAGTCAATTTGCATAAGTGGAGAAATGGGCAGCATATAAACGGTACTTTTTTTAAAGCAGGGTGAAGAGTGCAGAGAGTGAAACGATGGTTGGAAGAAGTGACGGGGGAATTCTTTTAGTGACGGTAAATTATTTTTGGACGTTGAAGAGCTCAACCTTTTGGAAGGAACAGCTGTGTCTTATATATTTTTTTTAAATTTCTTTTTTTTTTCTACTTCACTACAATCTTTAACTTATCAATTAAACCTTGCACTCTTACGATCCCATCTGTGACTGTATACTGATCTTTCAGGGAAGTGTAAAATATTTTCATCCAACGATCTGAAAGAAGCTTAAAACACCTAAAACCTGTAACTCTAAATATGCTACTTCATTCCCAAAGGCAACTTCCAAATCTTTGCACAAAGATTTAGTATTCCTAAAAGTCCTTAAAAATGATAAAAAGTCTTTGTGTAAAGTAAACGAAAGCTAAATGAAAAATTATATTAATTCTATTACCTCAATATCTAGGAACTACCTTAGTTGAAAATTTACTTCCTAGGAAATCCTTAACTTCTTTAATTAAACCTAAAGTATTATTATATCTAAGAGAAGACATATTTCATAATTATCGGATGCCCTATACAATCCTTGCCACTAAGGACTAACTCCCTAATCCTAGCATCCTCAAAATACTTCAATTGCAGAAATACCTCCTTTGAAATGGCTTCCAAAGGATGTATGTTGCAATTGAGCTCTATTAATTGCTTTTCCCATTGCAATTTCAATATTTCGACAGTATGATGATTGACTGCCGCCCTATCTGTCAAACACGAGCCAATTTTTTTCAAGTATTTTTTTTTTTATACTAGTTTCAGGTTCATCAAAAATTTTAGAGTGTACCTGAGCCAATTTACTAATACAGTCATTGATGTGATTTGCATAGTCCTTTGCATAACCACCAGGTACACTCTGGACGGCTATGACATGGGTTGACTCAGGCATTGTTATAACATTATTAATATGTTCGCCATTCTTTGTGGTGGCATCAAAAATCAGAGTAGACGCAGCAGAGTCAAGGATTTTATCCACAGTCATATAATCTGCAATAAAACCTAACTCGGTTGGTATCTTGAAAACTAAAATTTTTTCTACAGCTACAATCAACAGCGCAAAATTTACAAAGCAACTCTTCCAATTGTGACAAATTTTTAGCTGCCACATTATGCATTTTGCAAATATAAAATAAAATTCTGGAAAGATATTTTGAATTTTTTTTTTTTTTTGGCGGCTGTTTTTTTTTTTTAAATGTTCTGCGTTGATGCATCATAGGTTGTTGTTGTGCTGCTGCTTGGGGTGATGGTGCTTATGCAAAAAAACTTACGTTGAAACATTTTATGCACCAGTTTCTGGCATAAATTCAGTAAATCTCCAGGCCTGGATTTAAAGAAAAATTTCCTGTAGTTTTTAAAAAGTTTTTGCAGCACAGGATACAATAGCAAATGGAACTACAGGAAAACCATTTGCTACATTTTTTTTTCAGTGGCCCACTCCGAAATTTTCAACATGGAAATATGTTCCATTAACATAAAAAATATATATCCAGTCAAGACTGGCTCATTGCCTTCAACTTTTTCAAATTGAGGCAAAAGATGTAGGTTGTTGAGACTGAAAATAAGAGAAAAAGAATTCTTTTCAAAATTGAATCTTAATTTTTCAGATTATATAAAATTTATGAAAATTATTACTTTGTAATTAATTCTACTGAAAACTTATTTATAAATTGGGTATAAAACGTTTCAGTAATGAAATTTGGATAAGTTTTTTGATATTATAATTCCTTTCACTATTATTATTATTTCCAATTCATGATTTAAAACTGGTACTTCTACACTTTATTGCCGAAAATGGAGACGCCATTTTATTTTATGCACATGTCGTGGAAATCCGTATTTTAAACTGTGAAATAAATAACAAAATTAAACTAGATAATGATTTTCGGTTTCATTTAAATTAATTTGTTGTTAAGCCTTCAAAGTTGCTTTAATTCAAAAAATGTTTCATTGAAAGTATTTATTTGTTCGAAAAAAAAAAAAAAAAATTTTTTTAAATCAAATGTAACTTCCATTACAAAATTTGAAAAAGTTGTCACAAAACAAATATAGAACAAATAAGTGTTATCAAAGGCAAGATAAGTCAATTTTTACTTAACTGGATATGTTTTTAGTTTTTTTATTCAATGTAACATATTTATTTAGCTCGAAAAACATATACTGTTTAAAATTAAAAATGGCGCCCTACCTGACTCTCTCTCTCTCTCTCTCTTTGGCACGAGAAGTTTGGGAAAATGAGTTATAAATAAAACAACAGACAAAATACTGTTAAAAACCCACCAAATATATGTCAGCCCATGTCATGGTGAGTGAGCGAGTTTCTAACAGTATTTTGTAGGGGACTTGTGGATATAGAAGTATATATCCCCCCAGTCATACAAAATAGGAAAAATGAATTGTTTTAAGGAAGAAACGAACGTGTTAAATTGAATTAAACGAACTAGAATTTATTTTGTGAAGAAACAAATTAAATGAAAAGGGTATAGCACGTGTTTAGTTTGGCATGCGTCTCTCGCTGTTAACTGGTGAGAAGGAAAGTCTATTGTTGTAGAGAGAGAGTGAGAAAGTCAATCCAGTTTGGGGCGCATCTCTCACTGTTAGCTGATGAGAGGAAAAGTCTATTGTTGTAGAAAGAGAGAAAGAAAGTCAATCTAGACCATGGAGATAGAAAGTGTGTAAGGTCTACATACTGGCTGTTGGCTCTTGCCTCTTGCCCCCATACATAGTAGCAGGTGACGTGAGGCGCGCGTGCCCCAAAAGGGAGCGGTTGGGCCATCAACCGCTCAGCTTGGAAGCCGAATCGAAAAGAAGGAAACAGCTCAGGTCTCTTTCTTTTGTAGTTGTTTCCGGTGTCTTTTGCGCATGTGTGGATTTCCTTTAAAGGGGAAGTGACGTTGCCCATGTGTGCATATACGTGTGCGTGTATGTGTGCATACATGTGTGTACGTTAGTGTGTGTGTGCATGCACGTGAATGTGAGTGTATATATGTGTGTGCGTATGTGTATGACAAGAAAAGTGGCTTCAGAAGTGAACGCGTGTTTTTGTGTGAGACTAGAAAAGGCTTGCACAATTTTGTCTAGTTTTTTATTTATAACTCATTTTCCCAAACTTATCGTGCTAAAGAGAGAGTCGGGCGCCATTTTTAATTTCCCAGAACACTGTATGCTTTTCGAGCTGAATAAACATGTTACATTAAATAAAAAACACTAAAAGCATATCCAGTTAGGTAGAATAATAAATTATCTAGCCTTTGATAACATTTATTTGTTCTATATTTGTTTTGTGACAACTTTTTCGAATCTATGTGTACAGTAAAACAAACCCAAAATTGTTTTATTAAAATGTTTTCTTACGCAAACTTTTCAATAAATGTTTTTAAAAGTATATTTTGATAAATTTTTATACAGTATTTACTGTATAAAAATTTATCATTTGGTTTTCAAATGGCGCTCTCGCCCAGTATGTGCTTTTCATTTTCTGTTTTTCATTTTAAAAATGTATTACAAAAACTTTGATGTTTTCAGTAATTTAATCAAAACATTTCCAATTAAACAATTATAGATATATGTTCTCTTTCACTATTGAAGCGAGGTGCTCGCTGGGCAAAACAACAAACAGCTCACTTAAAATTAATTTCTCAAAAACATTAATAAGAAAACAAATATTTAAAAAAATTAATTAAAAACAAATAATCAGACTTGGCTTGTATAAGAGGTGCAAATTTATTTGCCCTGAATAGATAAGAAGAATGTTTTTCTTTTTTTTTGTGTGTGGTTTCACCATTGGAACCGGCACAGGGTGTGTCACGCACGAGCGACAGAGCGTGGCAGTAACGCGTCTTACTCCTCTGGTGTTCGCGAGCAAAAAGAGAGCGAGAGAGTCCTCGAATTTAGCGCCACAGCTTTTTTTGTCTTTTTTTGGAGCTCTCCGGAAACGGTGAATGTTCAATGTCACTGTCAAAATTAGTTCCGGGTTAGACGCTACATACCCCCCTACTAGACAGTATGTCGAACAAAAGAAAGTGGAAAAGTCACTGGGTATACACAGCAAATCGGTGAGGACGTTGCACTGATCTGCCTGATCTGGTAGAAGTTGTAATTACTGGTGAATCGAAGTTTCCGTTCTGAACTGCAATGTTTTGTGTCCGTTTGCGTGCTAGCACAGTAGCGTTTCAATACCTTAAAGGTACCGGAATACGGTGTTTGCAGTCGAGCTGTGCCTCCATCGTTCCGAACAAACACATGAGTCCACGATTGTATGTCTTTGGGGACGTGAGTGCGTGTGTTCTGTGTTCTCGGGGCAACGTTAAAAGGTTTCGCCAAGTATTCCCTCACACGAGAGGTATAACTTGTTGCGTCAGGCATGCGTGTAGGAGTGGTCGGTGCGATCATCTGTTCAGGGAGAGTCAGCGTTGTTCCGTAAATCATTTCGGCAGGCATAAAGCCAATATCTGCTTTTATGGTGGATCTGATGCCTAATAGAATGAAGGGGAGGTACTCTGTCCACCTGTTAGGATCGGAATAATAGCTGCTTTCAACTGACGGTGCAGACGCTCGATCATGCCGTTTGCCGCCGGCTGGTACGACATAGTCCTTATGTGTTTGCTTCCCAGTAGGCGAGACAACTCAGAAAAAAGATAGGAATCGAATTGTCTGCCCCTATCGGTTGTGATGGTGTGAGGCACACCATAACGCGATATCCAATGTGTAACCAGGGCTCGGGCAACAGTTTCTGCAGAAATATCTGCGATGGGGATGGCTTCAGGCCATCTAGAGAATCTGTCGATGCAAGTCAATAAGTATGTACAGTTTCTCGAATGGGGGAGTGGACCCACTAAATCTATGTGAACGTGTTGAAATCGTGCCTCAGGAGTTGCGAAGGTAGCAAGGGGACTTTTAATATGCCTCTGTACTTTCGATTTCTGGCAAGGGACGCAACTCTTGGTCCATTCGCGAACGTCTCAATTAATGGCTGTCCAGATGAAACGAGAAGTCACCAGCTTCTGCGTGGAACGAATGCCAAGATGTGACAAGATTTTCGGAGTGACGTAAGCGATTTAGTTCTTCGTCATCCCCTTGGTCGATGGCGATCTGGTGGAGGTCGATATCGTCAATCGCTTGAATGGCATCGATGTGCATTCTCGACAATGCATCTGCAACTACGTTCTCCTTCCCTCTGATATACTTGATATCCGCAGTAAATTGTGATATGAAATCCAAATGGCGAGCTTCCCTGAGTGAGTGTTTTCCGGGCTTGGCAAGCAAAGCATGCGATAACGGTTTGTGATCCGTAAAAAGCGTGAAAGTGGATCCTTCCAACATGTAACAAAAGTGTTTAACTGCGCAGTATGTGGCCAAAAGTTCCCTGCTGAAAGTGCTGTATTTGGTTTCAGCGTGCTGAAGACGCCTTGAGAAAAAAGCTAGTGGTTGCCAAGTATTATCCACTAATTGTGACAGTACACCTCCAATGCCAATGTCGGATGCATCAACGGATAAAGCTAGGGGTGCATCTGGACGGGGAAAAACCAACATTGTCGCTTCTGTTAATGCCTGCTTGACCTTATCGAAAAAACGTAATTCCGTTTCGCTTAATGTAATCGTCTCATTTTTTTTTGTTTTTATTTCTGAGTACGTCGGTTAATGGCTGCACGATTTCAGGACAATGGGGCATGAAACGTCGATAGAAATTAATTAAACCGAGGAACTCTCGAAGTTTACGAAGTGAAGTGGGAGCTTGGTAATCGACTATAGATTGGACTTTCTCTGGAAGGGGACGGATACCTTCTTTGTCAATTAAATGGCCGAGAAACGAAAGTGAAAAAACTCCAAACTCGCATTTTTGGGGGTTAATAATAACGCCATAATCTGTCAATCTGCGAAATAACTGCTGCAGATGCTGTAAGTGTTCACGTTCTGATGCACTTGCCACGAGGAGATCGTCGATATATGCATAGACGAATGGTAGTCCTCAAAAAACTGCGTCAATAAAGCGTTGAAAAGCTTGCCCTGCATTACGTAATCCAAAGGGCATGCGTAAGAATTCGAAAAGGCCGAAAGGAGTTGTGATCGCAGTCTTAGAAACATCCTCTGGGTGTATGGGAATCTGGTTGTACGCGCGAACAAGGTCGATTTTGGAGAACACTGTTTTTCTGTGAAGCGAGTTAGAAAAGTCTTGCAGATGCGGAATAGGGTAATTGTCTAGAGTAGTGCGACTGTTAAGTGCGCGGTAATCCCCACAAGGGCGCCATTCGCCGGCTGATTTTTTTGGCACCATGTGGAGTGGCGATGACCAGTTGCTATTAGAGGGTCGAATAATGCCTAAATCCAACATGTGCTGAAATTCTTGTTTAGCTGCCCTTAAACGATCGGGTTTAAGTCTGCGCGGGCGCGCGCTCACAGGCGGTCCCCTTGTTTGGATATGATGAGTGACATCGTGTTTAACTTTGTCACCGTTAAACGTAGGACAAGTTAATTCCGGGAAACCTCGCAGCAAATCTGTATATGGATCCGTGGTGTCTTTACGTATAACTGGGCTGATCTCGGTCGACCCGCTGATTATGCCTTGCACGGAACATTCAGTGTTGTTATCAATGAGTTTGCCGCATTTGACATCTACAAGGATGCCGAAATGGTGCAGAAAATCCGCCCCTAAAATCGGAACGGGTAGCTTCGCGACGATGAAGACCCAACATAGTGCGCGCTGTAATCCAAGATTTAATGTTATCGATGTCTTTCCATAAGTAGGAATGGAGGAGTGATTCACTGCATGTAGAAATAAGTTTGATTGAGGACGATTCTCTTTCACGAACTTCTTAGGGATTATACTGACTTCCGCACCGGTATCAACGAGAAATCGTATACCAGTGGTTCTATCAGTCACGTACAGGGTGCGATGAATGTTGTTCTTGCCAGGAGTGTCTGCCGCTCCTACTGCCTGGCCTGGGCGTTTCCCGAGAGACATTTCTTCGTATATGAACATGGCTGGTGGCATCGGTAAGCTCTTTCACCGAAACGCGCGTGGTACTTGCAGAGCCCACTGCTGTTCTGAGTGCTGCTAAATTGCCGGGGACGGACTCGCTCAGTGGGGTGCTTATGCATTTTTGGTTTGAGCTCAAGGCCACATAACTGCTCACTCAGGTCGTGAATCATTTGAGCCTGTCGCTCTAGTTCCTCGCGTATATCCATGGAGGGGTTTGTGACGTTAGGCAGGGCATCGTTAGAGCTGTGCGTGTGAACTTGGGCTATGGAAACGGTCACGTCCATAATTTTGTCGGCTAGGTCCGCTAGCTCCTCAACGGTTGTGGAGTCATTCGAAGAGGCGAGTATCATTTGATGGCAGTCTATTGACGAAAAGTTGTTTAAGTATGTCCGGCGGTAGTGAGTTCTCACCCATCAACAGCTTCATACGTCTGAGTAACTGAGACGGTTTCCGATCTCCGAGTTCTTCTTCTACGAGAAGTTGACGAAGGCGTTTCTGCTGTGAATCGGTTGTCCTACGAATCAATTCCGATTTGAAATAATCGTAGCTGATCGATCCAGGGGGTGACATGATCAGGTCGCGAACCTCTGCCATTACTTCATGCGTTAATGCGGCCACCACGTGGTTGAATTTCGTCACATCGCTCAGGATCCTTTGCGTGTAGAACTGGGCCTCTACGTGTGCGAACCATAATGTTGGATCGTGCGTCCAAAAAGGAGGAATCTTCAAAATAGCCTGAGTAGCCGTCGTTGAAGGAAGCGCCTCACTGTCCATCGTGGGGAACGTGTTAAAGAGAACAATGACCGCAGAAAATCTCCGTGAGATCCTTTACGCCTAGAAAAACTGATGTGCCGCTAAGGTCGACATGTACGTCATTCGGCGTGCACGTGGTCGCTGAGAAATTTCCCTTGTGTGATTACAGGTAATTCTTCCTTATTGATAATATCCACAATTCCTTGCGTGTTCTGCCAAAGTCTGACGAAAAAAAGGGGTCACCAGTGAAGCGAGGTGCTCGCTGGGCAAAATAACAAACAGCTCACTTAAAATTAATTTCTCAAAAACATAAATAAGAAAACAAATATTTAGAAAAATTAATTAAAAACAAATAATCAGACTTGGCTTGTTATAAGAGGTGTAAATTTATTTGCCCTGGTGTATCACACTCGTGTTTATTTTGAGTCCGAAAAAAAAGAAGAAATCCTTCCCGACTGGTCAAATGTTTTTAGCGTTAAGTTGGAAAGACATGATAAATTAATTTTCTTTAGAAAAGCCGTTCGGGTAAGGAGCGGAGTGAATAGATAAGAAGAATGTTTTTCTTTTTTTTTTTGTGTGTGGTTTCACCATTGGAACCGGCACAGGGTGTGTCATGCACGAGCGACAGAGCGTGGCAGTAACGCGTCTTATTCCTCTGGTGTTCGCGAGCAAAAAGAGAGTGAGAGACTCCTCGAATTTAGCGCCACGGCTTTTTTTTTGTCTTTTTTTGGAGCTCTCCGGAAACGGTGAATGTTCAATGTCACTGTCAAAATTAGTTCCGGGGTAGACGCTACACTATCTTTATTTACTTTTTTTTCATAGTTCTTTCCGGAAGTAATTAATATCTAGTTTAATTTTTTTGTTATTTTTTTCTAACTTCGGTCATAGTTTAAAATACTCATTTCTGCCTTGGATTTCTATGACAGTTGCGTGAAATGAAATGGCGTCTCCAGTGCCAGTTTCGGCGATAAAATGTAGAAGTACCTTAAAAATGAATAGTTCATTTTTACTCAGATACAGAATTTAAAAAAGCAACAGAAAATTATAATACAACTTTCTTATCAGTTACAGATAATAATAATCACGTGTGGTAAAAAAATGAACTTTCCATTTTGGCAAAGGTATTCTTTAAAGACGCAGAAGCCGAAGGATAAAATATAAGAAACGAAACATTGTCATCATCTTGACTAAGAGTCAAAATATATCAAATGAAAATATTGACATATATATATATAAACCTGTATAAATTGTAATACAAAAAGCAGGGAATTCAAATTCAAAACACTGTTCGTGCGTGGTGGCTAGTTCGCTTTGCTTATAAAAAAGTAGGAATTAATTTTGGTTGGCTGCCTTTGCTTTATGGCATGTGACTTATCTCCCCTTTGTAATTATCATGACATTTCTTAAGTCGATCCATATGGGGTACCGTACATTAAAATCAGCTCACATTTCAGTCATCAATTTTTGGCGATTCAACAAAACCCTGTCGATGAAATTTTGATTTTTTTTTTCTTCTCTTCTCTTTAAAAAATACATGAGTTTTTGATTTAATATATTTTATTTCTTCTTTATGGAGTGAATTTTTTCTTTTAAATATCTTGTTCTATATAGATTACAGTATTTGAATGAAATAGAAATAATTGTCGTAATTAAACAAAACTTTCTGTGCAATATAATAAGATTATAAGATTTCACTTAAAAAAAAAAGTTTTAAACTTTGGATTTTACAAGTAAATTTGCAAATAACTGTTCTTTTTTTTGTTTTAAATTAGCTTATTTTATTTATTGATCTTTTATCTTCAATTTGTGATCTATAAATTTGAGGTGAGAAAATTATTTTAATTTCAATAGACATTTCAAAATGGGGGTTTGAATTTAAAAAACCCTTGTCTAGAATATTATATTCGATTTATTGGAAAGAGCATAAAATTTCATATTGAACCTGAAAATATCTTAAAAATTCAACCAATAGAAAAATTTTGATAGATTTTTAAAGTGAAAAAATTGAAAAAAATTCAACTCGTAAAATTCAATTGATTTCATTACGTAAACAAAATGGCTGCATGAACGCTCGCAGGCACTTTGTATACACTGTTTTTTTAAAAAATAAAAAATAACACTTCTTTTATTTTTTAAACGACTTTAATAATTTATTTGGGAAGTATATTCTATAAAGAAAATAAACAACCCACTTTAAAAAGAGAAATTACGAGTTTTTTTTTATATTTTATTCGCAGTTTTGTGTTAGGGGTGTCAAAAATTCCCCCAAAATTCTGACACACCTAGGCATGCACTAACCATTCATTAAATCTGACTTGTGTACATGCTGCTTTTGTAGCAGTTCACTCTGTTACACTTTTTGGCATACTGGACTGGTTATTCTCGTTCTTTTCTGTATCTACACATATGGGATGTCTTGATTCAGTTGACTTGTCTAAGTATCAAGTGGACTGTGGAAACTAGATGGAGTAGTCGAGCAGATGCTGTAAATGTTGTGGTAAAAAAATTATTGGATATCGTCATTGTCCTGGAACAGCTCACAGAAAAAGGAGAAAATGCAACCACAAGATCAGATGCAACTCGGTATTGTGGTTTCCGTTTCTTTTATTTCTGAGCTTTTGGAAAACTATTCTCCCAGAAATCAATGATGCCCAGAAGTATTTTCAAGAAAAGGAGCTGGATCTGCAACAAAGTTCTGTCAGGCTGACGGCATTGAGAGATTGCCTTCTTCAGAATAAAGAAAAGATGGTGGATACTGCAATAGAGTCAAAAAACTGTTCTGAAATGGGGATAAGCATGGAGCATCATATCCGCAAAAAGAAACGAATGGATGGGGAACGATTGATGCAGCATTGGGGTTTCATACTGAGTTGAGGCGGGAAATAATGTCTGTTATAGACAGATGGACTGAAGAAATATCTTGCAGATTTCAATAAGTGCAAAATCTTGCAAGTAAATACGTTTTTCTTACACCGTCAAATCTGCTTGGTTAATAATTATGATTGTCAGGTTGGCGAAGTTGATGAAGATATAGATAAAGATAAATTCTTTGCCGAAAAGAAGAGATTACAGTATTTGTGATAGCTCCAGGAAAAGACAAAATCACTGGACCTCTTGAAGTTTATGTTGAAAAATGAGTGGAAGTCATTTAATAAAAATGAAGAAAAAGAAAAGAAAACTACATCGGAGTAACTTCTCCTTGATACAGCCATGTTTTTTGTGAAAATTCGGAAATAACAACAATAAAAATAAATAAAAATGATTTCATCATTTCTTAACCTTTTCATGTTTTCAAATATTCTGATTTAAATTTATAAAAAAAAGTTTTCTAAAATGTGTGACTTTCCATTTCTTAAATTTTGCGCTTAAACCGAGTGATTACACACAAGGATTTCAAAAAGTGCCAATACAAGACATTTTTTTTCTCTTCGAGAGGCTCGACCTCTTAATTATAACATTATGAAGAAAAAGAAAACAAAACTACTTCGATACAGTCATGTTATTTAGCGAAAATTTAGCGGACTTTAACAACAACAAAAAAGTAAATAAAAATGATTTTGTCATTTCATAACATTTTCAGATGTCCAAATGTTCTCATTTAAATTTATTATATTTGTGTGTGTAGCCAATTAATTTAACATTTTTTTAATAATTTGAATTATACGTTTTTGTTTTGAAAAATGTTTGGTTTCTTTTGTTTCATATTAACGTTTACATAATTCCCTTCAGATTAATGTTTACATACTTATTATTCAAATTATTGAAAAGAAATTGTTAAATTAAATTAAATTTAAAAAAAAAAGGGGGGGAATCATTTAAGCATTAATCTGAAGGGAATTGTGTGAGCATTAGTTCAATGAAAATGAATATTTTGAGGGCTTTTTGGAATTTTGAAGGTTTTAATAGGTTGTCATATGCCAGCATTGGGAGGGGGGAATCAAAAGAGGTAATCATATGCCAGCGGGGGTGGGGCAAAAAAGGTTATCATATGCCAGAGGAGGGGGCAAACATAATTATATGCAAGTGGAGGGAGAGGCAAAACAGGTAATTATATTCCAGCGAAGGGGAGGGACAGGTAATTACATGCCAGCGGGGGTGGGGGGATTTTATGACCACTCCAGGCGGCAAAAACTGATGCTATGCCACTGCCTGCTCCTGTCATGCCATCTTATCTCTACTTCAGTTCTACTCTGTTTCTTACAAAAAGACATTCCTTACAGTAAACTTTATTTCCCCCCACCCCAGAAAAAACATTCGTTACAGTAAACTTTATTCCCCCCCCCCCAGAAAAAACATTCGTTACAGTAAACTTTATTTCCCCCCCCCCAGAAAAAACATTCATTACAGTAAACTTTATTTCCCCCCCCCAGAAAAAACACTCCTTACAGTAGACTTAATCCCCCCCAAAAAAACATTCGTTACAGTAGATTTAATCCCACCCAAAAAACATTCATTACAGTAAACTTTATTCCCCCCCCCAGAAAAAACATTCCTTACAGTAGACTTAATCCCCCCAAAAACATTCGTTACAGTAGATTTAATCCCACCCAAAAAAAACATTCATTACAGTAAACTTTATTTCCCCCCCCCCCCAGAAAAAACATTCCTTACAGTAGACTTAATCCCCCCAAAAAAAACATTCGCTACAGTAGATTTAATCCCACCCATAAAAAACATTCATTATAGTAGACTTGTAACCCCTACAGGGCAGCTCAGGTGCATAGGCTCGTGATTGAGATGCACCTGTAGCCGATATCTGTGGCGTCACCCGTGGGTTCATCTAGTGGTCGAATTCGTCTTCGCCGCCGTCGTCGTCGGTCACAGTCCAGTTCCGCTTCCAAATCAGCTTCCAACTGTCACCTGGGCTATCGGAGAAATATATTGCATTCACAACAGCGTTCCAATCAAAGAAAAGAAAGTCAAAACTTAATTGGTTTTTCTTAACATAGAATTGATTATTGTCTTTGACTTTACAAATAATAGTTACACACAGGCCTAGTCATGTAAGTTAGGGGGCTGACAGTTTTCTTTCCTTTACCAAGTTCTCTGTTCTTCATCTATTGTCAGTCCACGGGAAGGGATCAACTGCTCAAGCAAAAAGAAGACCCCAATTAACCAAGTGTCTTGTTTTTACCAAATCAGTAATTCCTCCTTCCCCCTTTTTGGAGTTATTCTTTCTTTTTCTTCCCTTCCTCTCCCTCTCTTCTTTTATCCTATTAATTTGTACTCCCTTTTTTTTTTTTTGAATTTCCTCCCTCTCTCTGTTTCCCTAATTTCTACTCCTCCTCTCGGCTTTATCTATACCAATTTTTAATCCTCATTGCACTGAGGTGTTAACTTATCATGTAATTAGGAGTTATTAGTCACCCCAGCTGTCTTCCATATCGCTCAACAGAGGTTTTAAAAACAACCTTTTCATTGTTAACAGATATATAACAGCCGTGATATAGGAACAATTCTCGTTTTCCCTCTCTTAAAACCCCCACCCCGGCACTGGTGATAAGCGATAACTATTTATTTCCATGAGTGATTCGTCATCTGAGTCAAATATTTTTGGCTGGCGACCCTTTTTCCTTTTTTCCTGACCTTAACTTGCTATAGATGTCAGCCAGTGAGACCACATCCCCCACGTACCTTTCAACAGAACATTGTTTCTTTAATGATTTGAATTGTTGTTCTAACCTAAACCAGAAAACGACCCTGTATTGTTTTTTTTCTGCCAACTCGACAATCTCATTATCATATTTATTTTATTTCTTTCCCATCGAAATATGCCACCCCCTCTGGACATCCCTGCCTCTTCCTATCGCTACATAAGTACAAAATGGAAATTAAAACCGCCCAAGAACAACTATCATTTATTATCATATTTATTTATATTTTTTTTCTCATTGAAATATTTACTATTTCTTCTCTCATAAACATCTGTTTTTCCTTGACCAAGTGTCAGTATGCCCCCCCCCAACCATACCTCATCCTCTCCCATCCTCTCTTCCTCTATTTGAAAGCAAGATTATCTGGTGTCGCCAGGGATCTCGTCATAGACTTAATTTTTTATTTATTGTGGACTATTATCTTCATCTTTTCTTAGTTGTTCCACGACGTTTCGGTCAACTATTCCTCTGGCCTTCATCAGGTGGTAACCATGATGGATCGGAACTCTGAATCTCCTGACTGCATTCACTGCAATTACTGCCTTCAGTAGTTGTTGTCGTCTCACCACGTTTTGGCCAAGTAAACATCTGGCCGGCTTTGGGTAGGATTGAAACCGCTATCTTCAGACAATTCTCACTTGGAACCGATTCAACGTCTTTATCAAAATTATCTGATCTTCCATGGTCGGGTCCGAACCGAATGGTATATATTATTTAATTGGAATTCATTGGGATGAGTATTATTAATTTTTTTTTTTATAATAGTCCTATTATCTTCATCTTTTCTTAGTTGTTGCACAACGTTTTTGTATGGACCCGACCGGGGAATATCAGATAATAAATAAACATGAATTTATAAGATCAAAAAATTCCATCTCGATCGCCCTTCGGGGCTTGTGGCGCAGTTGATAGAGACGTTGAATCTCTACGGTTCCAGGTGAGAATTATTTGAAGATAACGGTTTCAATCCTACCCAAAGCCAGCCAGAGGCTTACTTGGCCAAAATGTGGCGAGACGACAACAACTACACAAGGCAGTAATTGCAGTGAATGCAGTCAGGAGATTCAGAGTTCCTATCCGCCGCGGGTTACCACCTGACGAAGGCCAGAGGAATAGTTGGTCGAAACGTCGTAAAACAACTAAGAAAAAATAAGTCTGCAATAAATAAAAAATTAATAAATAAAACTCATCTCAATAAATTCCAATTAAATAATATGTACAGTAGACTTAACCCCCCTCAAAAGTAAATTACAGTAGAATAAATCCCCCCAAAACACATTCGTAACAGTAAACTTAATTCCCCTGCAAAAAATATTCATTACAGTAGACTTCATTCCCCCCTCAAAAAAACATTCATTATAGTAGACTTCCCCAAAACTTCATTATATTAGACTTAAAAAACCCAAAAAACATTCATTACAGTAGACTTTATCCCTCCAAAAAACATTCATTACAGTAAACTTAATTCCCCCAAAAACATTCATTACAGTAGACTAAATCAATCCACAAAATGACATTCATTATTGTAGACTTAATACCTCCCAAAAACATTTGTTAAAGTAGACTTTATCCCCCCCCAAAAAAAAAAACATTAATTACAGAGATTTAATCCCACCCAAAAAACAGTAGAATTTGATTCCCCAAAAAACATTCATTACGGTAGACTTAATACCCCCTAAAAAATTATTGATTCCCCCTCTCCCTCTGGAAAACATTCATTAGAGTAGATTTAATTCCCCCCCAAAAAACATTCATATCAGTCGACTAGTTCCCCCCAAAAAAACATTACAGTAGACATTATCCCCACAAAAAAATTTATTACAATAGATTTTATCCTCTCCAAAAAACACTTATTACAGTAGTCTTATACCAAAAAACATTCATTACAGTAGATTATATCTCCCAAAAACTATTCATTACTGTAGACTTAATCCTCCAAAAAAACATCTATTTCAGTAGACCTTATCCCCCTCAAAAAAACATTCATTACAGTAGACTTGACCTCCATAAAAAACATTCATTACAGTAGACTTGACCTCCATAAAAAACATTCATTACAGTAGACTTAATCCCCCCATCAAAAAAATTCAACATCTACGGAATTCCACAAATGCATTTGTTACAGTAAACTTAATCCCCCCAAAGCATTCATTTCAGTAGACTTAATCCCCATCAAAAAACATTCATTACAGTATGCTTAATCATTCCCCCCAAAAAACATTCATTGCAGTAGACTTTATCCCTCAAAAAACATTCTTTACTGTAAACTTAATCCCCCCCAAAAACATTCATTACAATAGACTTAATCCCCACTCAAAAAAATTCCTAAAAAAAACATTCATTACTATAGACTTAATACCCCCCAAATATTCATTACAATAGACTTAATCCCCACTAAAAACATAAATTACAGTAGAATGTATGCCCCAAAAAACATTTATTACAGCAGACGTAATCCTCCTCCAAAAAAACATTCCTTACAGTAGACTTAATCCCCCAAATTCATTTCATTAGATTTAATCCCCCAAATTCATTTCATTAGATTTAATCCCCCCCCCAAAAATTGATTACAGTAGATGTATCTCCCTAAAAAACATTAATTACATAAGACTAAAAATATCTATTACACTAGACGTAATCCTCCAAAAAATAATTCATTATAGAAGACTTTATCCACCCTAAAAAACATTTATTACAGTAGACTTAACCCCCCAATAAAACATTCATTTAATCACCAAAAAAAACTTAAGACTTAATCACAAAAAAAAAACATTAATAATAGTATGCAAAGAAAAAAAAATACATTCATTAGAGTAGACTTAATCCCCCCCCCCCCAAAAAAAATATTCATTACAGTAAACTTAATCCTCCCACAAAAAAAAAAATCTAACATGCGAGGAAAAAACCATGGAGTGCAGGCACGCTTCTTGGAAGTAAATAAAAAAGCTGCATACATGCCATGCGCCAGTCATCGACTTAATCTAGTAATTGCTGATGCTGCAAGGTCGTCAATTACATCCATTTCTTTCTTTGGCTATCTGCAACGTATCTATAATTTGTTTGCCGCGTCAACGAAGAAGCGATGGGTTATTCTGAAGAAACACGTGACCCACTTTACAGTTAAAAGCCTTCCTGACACAAGATGGGAAGCAAAGGTAGAAGCTGTAAAATCATTACGTTTTCAGACAACAGAAATTTTGGAAGCGATTGAAGAGTTAGAAAGAGTGTCTTTAGATAATCGAGATGGATTTATTAGCACGGAATGTCGAGCTTTAGCCATTGAAGTCAGGAGCTGGCGTTTCTTGGTTTGTTTGATTACATGGTATGACTTGCTTTCCTTCAATATGCATCAATGACCAAATTTCTCACATCGAGGCTGGCATGTCATTTGTTTCACAGTACAGACATGGAGGAGTGGCAATAGCTGAAGGGAAAGCAAAAGAATTAGCTGATGAACTTGAAGTAGATCGTGCCTATCCGGAACCAAGGAGAAGAAAAAAATATGTCTTTTCAGCTACGAATCGTCAGATGAGTCAGATCATCAGACTGGTGAAGAACTGTTTCGCCGAGAATTTTTCTATCCACTTGTAGATACAATTTCACAAAGTCTCCAGGAACGTTTTAAAAATATGAACGATTTCAAAACAAAGTACGGGTTTTTGTGTAGCGCAAGTAACATGAAATCGGCAATAACATTAGACATGTTGCCGTCCAGTTGTGCTGCTTTGGCAAAAAGGTATTGGAGAAGGTGATATTGATTGTGAGAAACTTGAGAGAGAAATTATCAATTTCGTCAATCTCATGGACAATAAAAAGTGCATTACATTTTCCGCCATTGAATGTATAAATTATATAATGAAACACACACTTGTCGATTTATATCTCAACCTAGCTGTTGCACTCAGAATTGTAACTATATTGCCAGTTACAGTGGCATCCTGTGAACGTAGTTTCTCTAAACTGAAACTAATTAAAAACTTTCTTCGGAACTCAATGTCTCAGGAAAGACTGGCTGGCTTATCTGTTATAATCATTGAACATGAACTAAGCCGAGAAATTGACACAGAGAATTTAGTACAGCAGTTCGCCACAGTGAAAGCCAGAAAAGTGAAATTTTAAACATAAAGATGGTAGGTAAATAAATTTTCTTCGATTCCATTTTCAATTTTGGTTAAAACAGTTTACTGTTAATTTTTTCGACACTGGCCAAAGTTTTCTTTCGATTTGAATCTGTTGCTTTAGTATGCACAAAAAGAAATGCTCAATGAGAAAATGAAAGAAATTTACTTGAGTAAATGAACCAATGAACATCTTTGGCACATACGTAGCCGGGAGCTCTTGTTCTTTAAAAAAATATGCATGTGTGAGTATGCACATTAGTCCCCCCGGAAAAAGAAAGTAAACATCATGACACCTCATGTTTAACTTGATATTTACTACGTATAATTACGGCTTGGTAAGTAAATAATTACTACAGTCTCTCTTATTAGTGATTGATGTAACTATTTAAAAAAAATAATATCATTTATCGACGGTTATTCAAAAATTATTAACTTTTCTCTGCTTGTTTACGAAAAAAAATGCAAAAATGGCGACAAATTTGAATTTGTAATATTTACGTTTGTAATTTAAATTTTAAAATACTTAATGGTGATTTGGGGGGGCTTTTCTTTGTTTTAAAGTTTAATCTCTTTTCTTTAAATTGAATTGGTTACTTTTAATGTTGTTTTGATTTAATTCGTCCCCCCGCCTCCAACATATCAACACTTTTCGAAATAAACTCCTAAACTCTAATTTTGGACAGTATATCTAACTTTTCTGTAGCAAAATAGTTTTAAAATTTGGGTTGACATTTTTTGAAAATCCCTTAAAAAAACTGGTAGGAGATTGAGAGCCCAAACGCCCCTAAATGACTATAAAAATAGCTGCGAACTACTAAAAAGTAACTAATGGTTTTAAAAAGGTTAGCTGCAAAACACCAATTCTTCGATTTCTTCGTTTTTTTTTTCATGATTACGGAATATCTGCGTTCTTTCAAGAGCATGTTATTCTGTTTAAAGTACCATTCATTGTGGGTTCAGTATGTTGAAGGGGGGGGGGCGGGTGCGCAAGATGAATTGTGTCGGTAGGGACGGTAGGGGACACAGAGCGCATTTTGCGGGGGGGGGGGGGGCGCAATGTTCCTAAGCACGGCGCTGCTTAATCCCCCCCCCCCAAAAAAAACATTCATTACAGTAGAGTTACTTCCCTTGACCAAAAAAAATTCATTACATTATTCCACAAAAATACATTCGTTACACTAGATTTGAGCCCCGACCCGAAGCATTCATTTCGGTAGACTTAATCCCCACCAAAAAAATATTCATTACAGTAGACTTAATCCCCCCGAAAAACATTCATTACAGTATACTTAATCCTTCCTCCACAAAACATTTATTACAGTAGACTTAATCCATCCAAAAAAACATTCATTACAGTAGACTTAATACCGGGTATTAAATACCCGCATAAACATTCATTACAGTAGACTTAACCCACAAAAAAATTCATTTCCGTACACTTAATTCCCCAAATAAAACATTATAGTAGACTGAATTACCCCCCCAAAAATATTCATTACAGTAGATTTAATCACCACCTCCAAAAAGAATTTATTACAATATACTTTATTCCCCCCCCTCCCCCCCAAAAAAAATTATTACAGTGGACTTAATTCCCCAAAAAAACATTCATTACAGTAGACTTAATACCCCCCGGAAAACATTCATTAGAGTAAACTTAATTACCCCCAAAAAACATTCATTACAGTTTACTCAATCCTCCCTAAAATCATTCATTGAAGTAGATTACTTTTCCCTAAAAAACATTAGTTACAGGAGACTTGATCCCCCCAAAATAACATTCATTAAACTTGACTTAATCCCCTCAAAAACATTAATTACACTAGGCTAAATCCTGCCCCCAAAACATTTATTACAGTAGACTTTATCCTCCCCCCAAAAAACATTAATTACAGTAGACTTAGTGCCCTCCCCAAAAAACACTCATTATAGTAGATAAATCCCCCCCCCCCACATCATTCATACATTAGACTTAATCACTCTCCAAAACATTCATTACTGTAGACTGTATTCCCCCCAAAAACATTCATAACAGTAGACTTAGCTCTCCCGCCCAAAAAAACATTCAGTACAGTAGATTAATTCCCCTTAAAAAACATTCATAACACTAAACTTCATTCCCTCATCAAAAAAACATTCATTATAGAAGACCCCACCCAAAAAACCTTCATTATATTAGACTTAACCCCTCCTCCCCTCCAAAAAAGAAATTCATTACTGTAAATGAATAAATACTACCACCCCAGAAACATTCATTTCAACCCCCTCCCCCCAAAAAACATAATTTCAATGAACTTAATCCCCTCAAAATAACATTAATAACAGTAGACTTTATCATACCCAAAAACATTCATTACAGTAGACTTAAACCCCCTTGAAAAAACATTCATTACAGTATAATATTATTTCCCAAAAAACATTCATTACGGTATACTTAATCCCACCTAAAACGTTCATTACAGTAGACTCGACACCCCCCCCCCCGACAAAACATTCATTACAGTCGACTTGTCCCCCACCCCAACAAAATATTGATTACAGTCGATTTGTACCCCCAAAAAACATTCATTACAATAGATTTTATCCTCCTCAAAAACATTCATTGCAGTAGTCTTAATACCCCCCAAAACATTCAGTACAGTAAACTTAAATCCCCTTGAAAAAACATTCATTAGAGTAGACTTTATCCCCCACTAAAAAAATGCATAATTTCAATAAACTTTATCCCCCCCCCAAAAAAAAAAACATTATTTTCAGTGGACTTACCCCACCCCCAAAAAACAATCATTATGGTAGACTTAATCCCCCCTAAAAACGTTCATTACAGTAGACTTGATCCCCCCCCCCCCGGAAAACATTCATTAGAGTTGTTTTGATTTCACCCCCGAAAACATTCATTACAGTCGACTTGTTCCTCCCCCAAAAACATTTATTACGGTATACCTTCTCCCCACAAAAAAACAGTTGTTACAGTAGATTTTATCCTCCCAAAACACATTCATTACAGTAGACTTAATTTCTTTCAAAATACATTCTTACAGTAGACTTTATCCCCCCAAAAAACATTTTTTCAGTAGACCTTTTCCCCCTATAAAAAACATTCATTACAGTAGACATCATCCTCATAAAAAAACATTCATTACAGTAGACGGAATTCCACAAAATCATCTGTTACAGTAGACTTAATCCCCCCCAAAACATTCATTTCAGTAGACTTTATCCCCACCAAAAAACTTTCATTACAGTACACTTAATTCTCTCCCCGAAAAGTATTCATTACAATAGACTTAATCACCAAAAAATATTCATTATTATAGACTTAATCCCCTCTCAAAAAAAATCATTACAGTAGACTAAATCCCGCCCCCAAAACAACATTCATTACTGTAGACTTAACCCCCCCCCCATATTCATTACAGTAGACTTTGTCCCCACTGAAGACATTAGTTACAGTAGAATTTCTCCCCTCAAAAATATATTCATTACAGTAGACATAATTCCCCCCAAAAACATTTATTACAGTAGACTTTATATCTCCCCAAAATTCATTACATTAGATCTATTCCCCCGGCTAAAAAAAATTAATTACAGTAGACTTTTTCTCCCTAAAAAACATTAATTACAGTAGACTAAACCCCTCCAAAAAACATGTATTACACTAGACTTAATCCCCCTAAAAATATTCATTACAGTAGACTTTATCACCACTAAAATACATTTAATACAGTATACTTAATCTCCCTCCAAAAACATTAATTACAGTAGACTTAGTCCCCCCCCCAAAACATTCGTTATAGTTGACTTAATCCCCTAAAAACATTAATTACAGTAGAGTTAATTCCGCTTAAGAAAACATTCATAACAGTAAACTTTCTTCCCCACAAAAAAAATTCATTACAGTAGACTTTATCCCCTCCCCAAAAAACATTCATTACAGTAGACTTAATCCACCCACAAAAGCGCATTCATATGAGTAGATTTAATCCCCCCCAAAACATTCATTACAGTAGACATTATCTCCACCAAAAAAATATTAATTTCAGTAGACTTAATCCCCCCCAAAGACATTAATAACACTAGACTTAATCCCACCCAAAAAACGTTCATTACGGTAATCTTAATCCCCCCTAAAAACGTTCATTACAGTAGATGTGATCCTCCCCGGAAAACATTCATTAGAGTAGATTTAATTCCCCCACCCCCCCTGCAAACATTCATTACAGTCGACTTGTCCCCCCCCCCAAAAAAAAAACATTAAGTTTACTGTAATTAATTAACATTAACATTAATTACAGTAAACTTAATGTTTTTTTTGGGGGGGGGGATTAAGACTACTTTTGAGGAGGATAAAATTAATTACAGTAAACTTAATCCCACCAAAAGTATTTATTACAGTTGTTATATTACGAATAAGCATATGATGGCAAGAAGGAATCAGACAAACAATATGTATTTAAATTTTAAATGATTGATTTCTCAATCGTTTATTTATAAAATTAAAGTAAAATAAAAAAAATGTTCAAAGTTCGTAAGAATGTGAGAATGTGCAGGAAAGAGTTTCACCGTAAGGTTAATGTTTGTGCTTCTTAAGAGAGAAAAGTCGAGCGCTAATATGAAACTGTGATGAAAATAAGAAGTAAAACTATTAGTTCTTGCTGTTGAGAAATTGATGGATGATGTGCGTGAAAGTGGGTTTAACGTCAGGGGAAGGGGAATCTGACAGAGCCGATGATTATCCCATGCTGTAGATCTGCTGTGACTCTGGGCGATTGACTTTTTGTCGCGACGGCTACTGTTTTTATAATGGTGTTGCGGACGTAGTTGAAGACAAAGGGCAAATCGATAATTAGCTTATATTTTGCTATTTTAATTGTGTTTGTTTATTGTGTCTCAATGCGATGTAGGGAATCGTCTGTTTGGTGTATGTATGCATGTGTTATATTGATTTAAACCTGAAAAGTTGTGAATGTAACCTAGTTGGTGTTGAATTGTTGCTATGTTTTGTGTAATATTTATTTACATTGATATGGTATCTAAGTTGCGTTTGCTGCGATGCTTGTGTTTTACATTTTGGCTTTCTCTTTTATTGTGCAGCCTTATCTAGCGGTTTTCTTGGTTGAAGCGATGTGCGAGCTATTCTATTGATGTCTGTATGTGAGAGAATGGGCTTTGAAATTGTTGTGTGTATTCATGGAGTTCATTTGTATTGACTCGACGAACAGATGTTTCTTATCGTCGCCATTGTTGTTGCCGTCGCAGCTGCTGCTGATTTCTGGTTTATTCATGTGAATATTGAGGGATATGCGAATATAACACGGACCCCCCCCCCCCAAAAAAAACATTCATTACAGTAGACTTGATTCCTCCTAAAATACATTCGTTAGACTTAATTCTCCCAGAAACATTCATTACAGTAGACTTTATCCCCCCCCCCAAATATTTATTTCAGTAGACTTTATCCCCCTATAAAAAACATTCATTACAGTAGACTTGATCCCCATAAAAAACATTCATTTCAGTAGACTTGATCCCCATCAAAAAACTTTCATTACAGTAGACTTAAACACACAAAAAATATTTATTACAATTGACTTATTCCCCCCAAGAAAACATTCATTACAGTAGACTTAATCCCTCAAAAAAACATTCATTACAGTAGACTTAATCCCTCAAAAAAATATTCATTACAGTAGACTTAATCCCTCAAAAAAACATTCATTACAGTAGACTTAATCCCGCAAAAAAAACATTCATTACAGTAGACTTAATCCCTCAAAAAAACATTCTTTACAGTAGACTTAATCCCTCAAAAAAACATTCTTTACAGTAGACTTTATTCCCCGCCAAAAAATTAATTACAGTAGACTAAATCCCGCCCCCAAAAAACATTCATTACTGTAGACTTACCCCCCCCCCCCTATTTATTACAGTAGACTTAGTCCCCACTAAAAACATTAGTTACAGTAGAATTTCTCCCCCCCAAAATACATTCATTACAGTAAATTCCCACCTATATAATTCAATCTCGGTCGATTCCAGGCCTGTTGCTAGTATATATTTCCACTTCTATATTTCAATCCTGGGCGACGCCAGGCTGTCTGCTAGTATATATTTCCACCTACATAATTAAATCCCATGCGATGCCAGGCTTTCTGCTAGTATATATTTCAATCCCGGGTGACTCTGTCTACTGCTAGTAAAAATTTTAACCTATCTAATTAAATCCCGGGCAAAGCCTGGCTTTCTGCAAGTATATATTACAGCCTATCTTATTTAATGGCGGGTGACACCATGCCTTTTGATATTATATATATCCACCTATCACATTCCATCCTGGGCGACGCCTAGTCTTGTGCTAGTATATATTTCCACTTGTCTAGTCCAATCCCAGGCGAGGCCGGGTGTTCTGCTAGTATAAATTTCCACCTATTCAATACCGGGCAACGCTAGCTCTTCTGATAGTATACATTTCTACCTTTCTCATTCAACCCCATTTGTGATAAATTCAGAAATGTATTTTGCATAAGCATTTTTATCAGTTGATTGCTGCACTAATTTGGCTCAGAAGAAACTGTCTCGAACTATGGTAGAAATAACAGCTTTAGTGGTTCAGAAAGGGGTTGATGTAGGGTATTGGATTAGTATCAGAGCGTTACAGTCAACTGTATAAATATGGTGGAATATGGAAAATTATTTTGGCACTGATTTTAAGTAAGTTTTTTTTTTTTTTTAATATTTCTGAAATTCAATGTAATCCTAAACAAATGCTAACCCTTTATTTTTTTGTCTATTCCTATTTTTCTTGTCTTTTATTTTCTTATTTTTATTCAATTTTATTTTTCTTCTTTTGTCTTGCAAACTGTATTTCTCTTGTCTGTAATTGAAATTCGTCACCCCCCTCCAAATGAGGGGATAAATCAGTGCCAAAATAATTTTCCATATTCCACCTAATATACAGTTGACTGCAACGCTCTGATACTAATCCAATACCCTATATCAACCCCTTTATGAACCACTAAAACTATTATTTTTAACGTAGTTCGAGACAGTTTTGTAAAAATGAGACAACGCAATGGAGTTTCATTCTATATTAATAAACAAACTTTATTTGTTATCTTTGTTAGTAGCGTTGGTAGAAGAGAGAAATGGGTTAGTAGGTTGAAGTGTTCTTATGTAAAGATATTGCTAGCTTGCTGAGGAGAGAACAGCTCAGTCCACACGTTTATAACTAGTCGTCGCTGGGGCAAAGGAAGCCGATTAAAGGAGAAAGAAAGGGCAAAGTCTCCAGTGTGTTTGCGTATTGTCGTGCATGTGTGTGTGTGTGTGAGTTGTATCGATGAGAGCAGTTCTTTGGCATGATAAATAAAGTTCATGTGGGTACCGCACGTGGAAATAAAGGTGAGTTTGAAGAGAGCCATAGCTAGCTTGTTGTACTCACATTCTGCCTGGGGCCGAAGCCTGAGGCGAAGTCTACTCCCAGGCAGGGTCAGGATCAAAGAAAGTTGAGAGTTTCAAATTTCACCTTTTATATACTCGGTCACGTGATTGAGAGCTGGTTTGTGATTGGACAAGCCAGGAGGAAATAAATTTCAAATCTCGAATCGTGAGAATTAGCTTCTGCCTGTGATGTAGCGAGTGTCGGCTGCTACAGTTTCTTCTAAGCCAAATTAGTGCAGCAATCAACTGATAAAATATGGTGAATTTATCACAAACGGAGATTTATCCTTTCTATGATAGAGGGTAGAAGAACTATATCTATAATTCTTATTCTTGTATCTACTAAAATATGTCCATCTTGCTATCTATAACTAATCACATATACTGGGTATTTGATAGCTCATATCTTACTTTCAGTATCCTGGTACTGTCGGGTTACTTTTATCTTAGTTATATCACCAATAAACATTTTCTGAATAGATACATAATCTTCCCGATCAACTCAAATATCCAGTTACTCCTTATATAATTTTTAATTGTGCTCTAACATTTTATCTTATTCTTGAGCTAATATGAACCACACGTAATTATACTTTATTCAACTACTTTTAAAACAAAATTAGACTGGCACAGAGTTATAATATTAAGGACTCATGTTTTGCGTCTGGCCTAAAATTTCCTGACTAGAATATCGTTTCATGATTCATGTTCTAATGGACTTCTCTCAAAACTGTTCAATTACTGCTGCTAGATTGCTATATACGAGGAGCGTGCAATAAGGAATGCCCCTGACCCACTTCCCATAGCAGTAGAGCAACGAAACTTGGCACAGTTATTAGTCTTTCTCTACATAGGAACCACCCAGAGTTATGCATTTTTCCAATCGTTTGATGTGGCTCTGGAGACCGTTGTTGTAGACAACCCCAGATTGGTCCTCCGACCACGACGTGACTTCAGAAATCAAGGCTGCATCATCTTTCCTTTCAAAAACAACTTCATGGCTGGGAAGAGATGAAAGAGGGTGCAAGGTCAGGAGAGTAGGGAGGATGGGGAAGGATTTTATAACCACACGCCCGTGCTTCTGATCTGGCGACATGTGAGTTGTGGACTGGAGTGTTGTCCTGTAAGAGGAGGGTACCTTTGCTGATCTTGCCCCGCCTCTTGATTTTGATAGCTTCCCTTAATTTCCTCAAAAGTGAAGCATAATAGGCTCCTGTAATTGTGGTACCCTTTGCCAGGAAATCTTTCATCACTACTCCGACCTGGTCCCAGAAGACTGTGAGCATGATCTTGCCAACGGAGGGCTGCACCCTTGCCTTCTTTGGAGGTGGTAAGTCCAAGTGCTTCCATTGCATTGACTGGGCTTTGGTCTCTGGATCATCGTGATAGACCCAGGTTTCATCCTGCGTAATCAGTCTTTTGAAAAACTTTGACTCATCTTCAAATTCATCCTCAAGCACTCAATGTGTTCTCGCTTCAGGAATGGTGTGAGCAACCTGGGAATCCATCTGGCAGACACCTTATGCATATGCAAATGGTCATGAATGATAGTTTTCACAGACCCTGTACTAATCTTAACATCTTGGGCTATTTGGCAAATAGTAATGCACCGATCTTCCAAAATGGCAGCCTCAACTTAACGGACAGATGCCTCATCAATGGCAGAAGGGGGGGGGATTAGGTCTGGGAACTGTTTCCACAGACTTCCGGCCATGTTTGAATTCACGATGCCAGCGTTTTAAAAGGTCATATGATGGGGCATTATCACCATAAGTTCCTTTCATTTCATAAAAAGTCTCCTGTGGTGTGCGTCCTTTCAAATACAAAAACCGGATCACTGCTCGACATTCAACAGGCTCCATTTCACACCTGACTTAGTTCAAACACCTGTAAAACAGAAACCACAATTAGTTCAGAGCTGTAATTTGCCACATAACCCATAGAGATATAAATCATTTCACATGCAAAATTTCAGTTCGAGCAGACAACTGGAAGTGGGTCAGGGGCATTACTTATTGCACGCTCCTCATATATCCAAAGATATTAAATAGATACTTTGCCTCCAAGACGACTGCCTTTGTCTGTTTTTGCATGTTAAACATGTTTTTCTCCTAAACTCCACCCAAAACTCTATATCCAAATGTGTAATTATACTGCAATCTGTAGTTAAAATCCTCTCTCCTAATAACTAACCAATTGCTCTAATTCCCAATTCACCATTAAATCTAATTCATTGCACGTACCTTAGAGGGGTTGGGTTTAGCTCTCAACCCTTAACCTTAGCAGACTGACTTTTAGAAATCACTAAACACTTAACATCTAAAGACTTCTACTGCTAAAGTGTTACTATTATCTCATAACAAAGCTATAAAGTAGATACTTACTTGTCATAGTCTTGCATTTAGATTTAAAGTGATTTAAAATAATAAAAACTCTTTATCTCTCTTTCCCTTAGATAGAAGATAGTATTACAATAATTAATACAAAAAACTGAACCAATACTCTTCGTAATGCAAATTGCAAATATATGGATTTTACATGAAAGGCAAAGTCCTTTTCCTTTATTAGATGTCTGAACACAACCTACTAAATCATCTTCAATTCCATATATTTGTATCTACTAAAAAATGCCATATATCTATTTTATACTTAATTATGCTTACAGAATACACCATAGTTTATACTTTATTTTCCAGTTATACGAGTACTGATTTGTACTCTAAGTCATAAATATGTCGTTACTTGTATCTATATTAAATATACATCTTCTGTTGACATAAAGTATTCAGAGTTTGGGCACCAAATTTTAATTTTAATTCCTAATATCAAGTAAAGCATACCTTAACATGTTATCCTATTCCTAAACTTACATATAAACTGTATTTTAACCATTTATCAACTCCTTTCTCTCAAACCAACCTGTTGCAATTTTAGTTGCTTCCACTGCATGAATTCTTACTTATCCCCTCTTCCAGTAACAATGAAATGGAAAGCATATAGTAATAACCGCTTTGATCACTTTAATTTTTCAGTAGATATTGAACCCCTACTAACTAACCCATTAACTACCCATGCAGAGACGCAGAAATATCTGGTTTAGGACCCAGGCACAGTGCAAACCCTCTCAGTGCTGATGAACCTGTAGATCTTTCCAGGTCATCCGTCTAGGAGAAGGAAAACTCTTAAGCTAAACCTAGGGGAGAGAGGCCTCTTCAGTCCTGGACGACAAGCTTCCTAGAGCTGGTGACTCAAACAAATCACCGGTTTGTAAACCTAAACTGCTTAAGGAGGATACAGGCTCTGTCTATCGCCCAGCTTTCATACTTCTTCTTTGCCTATTAGCCAGGAGCAGAGAACTCGACAGAAAACACCCAGTGGTCGACCTTGTTTCCTGACTAGGGCAATGAATGCCATTTTCCCCACTCCCGCCACATCCCATCTCCTTAAACTGGACACTGTGAGGGTGCATGAGTGCCATTGCAATTGGATTGGGTTGACTTTTGTGTGATGGGTTGAGGGTACTGGATTGACAGTTCCTGGCTGCTGTTTTCGACTGATAGTACAGGAGCCCTAACTCTTAGAGTGGCTGCTTCATTAACAGTTGTATAATATCGGGATGATTGTGGTGTCATGCCATGCCATACATGGAAAGGAACCCTGCATTCATCTCCGGTGGGCTTTCCTGAGGCCACAATCCTATAGATGATGAATCAGCTGA
Organism: Euprymna scolopes; assembly: GCF_053919585.1. Taxonomy (NCBI): domain Eukaryota; kingdom Metazoa; phylum Mollusca; class Cephalopoda; order Sepiida; family Sepiolidae; genus Euprymna; species Euprymna scolopes. Next base: position 55,035,256 of record NC_136506.1, on the reverse strand, counting down.
TAACCTATTTGTATTGCATGTTTGATATTCTGCACAAACACGTGTTCAGCACCTGTCACCCTAACTGATACTTTTAAATGAAATAAAATGACAGTTCAAGCAAAAATTATGCTTAAACCAGGCACAATCTCAAACAATACCAACTTGCCTCCTCCCTTGAGGCTTGCATTTACGAATATCCGTAAATGAAACTAAGCTACACTCGTCCATTCCCTCTAACCACTTTAACATGCCTTATTAACTCCCATTCTGTCGTAAGGACTCAGACAGACATATAGATGGACTTGGAGTCTATATTCAAAACACCTTCTCCTGGACTAGAGAAACAAAACTAGAATCAGACAACCAGGCCTTTATGTGCTTCAGACTTAACATGCAACATAACATTAGCTACTTATACTTTCTCTACCGCTCTCCCTCGACCCAATAATAAACAAAATCTCTGACAGCATAGATACAGCACTCTTCCTCGATACTAGTGCACAAGTACATGTATTTGATGACCTCAATGTCCACCATAGTAGCTGGTAGCACAACACATAGCTTTTCTATATCTCATTCCCTATCACAGATGGTTACATTTCCGACACGTTTCCCAGACCAGCAAGATCAACATGCCTCACTTCTAGATCTATTTCTGACCACAGTTTCAGATGATTGTGTAACAAATGTCAACAGCCCACTCGGTAATGCTGATCACGCTGTGATAATGGTTGAAATCGCCCTAAATTCTGGACCCAAAACCAAAGAGCCACTGCTCAAAACGAGGTACAATAAAAAGGCTGACTGGGAAGCCATCAGGGATATCATCAAAGATGCCCCATGGGGAAATATCCTTTCTCTTCCTGCTGAACAGTATGCAAATAAGACAACTAAATGGTTCAAAATGGCAATTGAAGCACATGTTCCCACATAGAAATTCTATAGCAAGCCCCACTTTCCCAATGGTTTACTTCTACTTGTGCAGCTGCCATTGCTCAAAGGCAGCATGCATACCGCAGATTTAACCGTCCAGTTCAAAGAGACAGAAGTTTATAGAAGCTAGAAGTAATTGTAAGAGAGAAATAGCGGCAGCCAAGAGAGAACATACTGAAGACACCAGTAAACGCATCGAAGCACAGAATTAGAACAAGATTCGAACCCGTGATTTTTGGAAAATCTACAACAGTGGGCAATCTGCGATTCCCCGACTATCAAAATCATGATATTGTTTGCACGGCAACCTAGAAGGCTAACTTGCTTGCCTGTTGGTGTGCCTCAAACTCCACATTGGACCCAGCAAACCACTCTGACTTTCCTTTGCGGACAGACACCACACTAGATGATCTGAAAGGTGCAGGGTATCATAAAAAACCTAGACACCTCAAAAGCATGTAGACCCGATCTCATTTTGACTGTACTATTAAAAACATGCTCCGCCGAGGTTGATCCAGTTCTCTCCAAACATTATAATACAAACCTAAACGAATCTTGTTTTCCTGCCTACTGGAAAACTGCTACTGTGGTACCAGTTTTCAAAAATTCTGGCGAAAGAACTGACCCATTATATTATCGCCCCATTAGCCTCCTCCCAGTTATTGCCAAAATATTTGAGACCATAATTAATCAAACTCTAGTCAATCACCTTACAGCTGCTAAACTTCTGACTAACTAACAATATGGATTTAGGCAAGTCTGGTCCACAGCAGATATCCTAACTGTAATTGCTGAACGTATATACCATTCAATAAAGCAGAGGAGGGTAGAGCGGTAGCCCTAGATATATCTAAGGGTTTTTACAGCATATGGCACGATGGTCTTAGGAAAATCAGATCATATGGTATCAGGTTATTAAATCCTTAAGTAAGAGAAGAATCCAGCTGTCGTACATCTAAACAATATGATATAAATATGGGAGTACCTCATGGGTCTATCCTTGGACCTTTATTATTTATAATATTCATAAATGACCTCCCTGATAAATTGTCTCTGAGATGGGTATATTTGCCGATGACACCACTCTCTATAACAGGCACGAGGGGAAAACAAATGAACACATATCCAAGGAAATGGCAGAAACACTAGAGGAAGACCTTCAAACTGTAGTGGTATGGGGACATAAATGGATGGTCACATTCAATGCTGCAAAGACTAAGCTTGTTTTCTTCAATAATTCCAAGTGACACCTGGCATATATTTCAACCTGTCTCATTCAATCTCGGGTGATACCAGGCCTTCCGCTAGTGTATATTTTCACGTCTCCTTAAATCCCAGGTCACAATACGCCTCCCGCTAGTGTATATTTCCATCTATCTCATTCAATACTGGGCAATGCCAGGTCTTCTGCTAATATATACTTTCAGCTATCTCATTCAATCCTGGGTAACGCCAGGCCTTCTGCTAGCACATATTTTCACATGTCTTATTCAATCCTGGGCAATGCTGGGTCTTCTGCTAGTATATATTTCCACCTGTCTCATTCAGTCCCAGGCGACACCAGGCCTTTTGCTAGTATACATTTTCACCTGTCTCATTCTAATCCAGGGGATGCTGGGCTTTCTGTTAATACAAATTTCTTTCTGTCTCATTCAATCCAAGGCGACGCTGGGCATTCTGCTAGTATATATTTCCACATGTCTTATTCTATCCCAGGTGATGCTGGAACTTCTGCCAGTATATATGTCCACCTATCTCCCATGACACTGGACCATATGCTAGTGTAAATTTCCACCTGTCTCATTCAGTCCTGGGCGACGTTGGACCTTCTGCTAGTGTAAACTTTCACCTGTCTCATTCAATTTTTCGATAGCTTTCATACGAGATTCTGAAGTTTATAAACGATACCAACTTTATCATTGTTCATCACATCTATCAAAAGTTTTTATCATTGTTCATCACATTTATCGAAAGTTTTTGTTGTCAGGGATCAATGTGATAAAAGCATTGGGGGGGGGCATCACTGTTGGACCTGCAGATGCTGTCCGGATCGGCGTCATTGTTTGTCACGTCTGTCGAAAGTTTTAGCAGACATACAAACACACACACACAAAAACAAGTAAACACAGATTTTTGCCCTTTATATAATAGACTAGCCTGGGTGACCGGCGTTACCCAGATGTTTGGAGGTGTGTGTTGAGCAAAAAAAGTAGTAGTAGGTATGCAGGCAGGCTCGAACCCGTACCACCAAGGAGGAAAAGAATGTGCAAAAAACATGTGATGTCTTTGCTGCTGCGTCCATCACCAAACCAAAAGTAGCAAAGGCTAGTCAATCGAAAAGAGGGTATGACTTTCAAAAATATAGGCGAAAAAAGTGACCCCCTGCCTGTAGAAAAATACTCAGTTGAGGATGAAGGAATTAATGTTTTTAGCCAATTTTTTATATTTGTCGTCTGAAGGGTTGAGCTTCAAAACTACACCAATTTCGTGAAAATATGCCACCTCTGTCAAAGTTTTAGGCAGATATACATACATACATTTAAACAGACAGGTGAGATTTATATAATAGATTACTGCAGGGCAAATTGTTTTTTTATTCATTTTAAACATCACATTTTTTTTTCAATTAAGAAACCCTTCTACTCAGAGCGGTTGCAGGGCCCTCCCAACATTATATTTTCTTCTATTGAAGAGGGATTCGTCGACCATGACGATGTGCCTCAAGCCTCCAATTGGCACATCTCTGCAAAAGATTTTCCAGTATGTTCCGTTTTGATGCCGCACCCATGTCTAACGTTTTTGACTGTCGCCATCTCATGAGAGCAGAGATATATAAATTTTAGTGCTTGTGCAAGTGTAAGATGAGACCAGGTGAAAGCATCCCCACCAGCTACACAATTCATGCCATGTATTTAATGTTACAGCATCTCCAGGCATAATTTTTCGCTTTGGTTTTAGCTGGCAATTATGCTCGTATACCCAGCATTTCTTACTTGTGCCAATCAACTTTTTTTCTTGGCAGAATTGTATTGCAGACTCTGCAGTTTGGAATTTTTGCTTGATTGTGATAAATTTGTTGTGTTATTTTTAAAATTAAATTTGTTGTATGTGATTTGTATGACTTCTCATAAATGTAAACAAAAAATTCATTGAATTGTTTTGCTATTGAATTTGATTGGCTAAGTGGCTCGGAATATTCCAGTTCTTTCCGTTATTTGCCCAGAAACACTCGTGAATGTTTGTATTTCTCACGGTACCAAAAATGTATAAGTACCCAAATTTCTGTAAAACACATTATCAGTCTTGTAAATTTGAAGATAAAACATGAAAAGAAACCTTTGTTTTAAACTTATAAAGTTTGTATGAAATGGTTTTTGTTAAAAAATTACTAAGTAATTTCTTAACAAAAACAGTTTCATATTTAGGGAATCTTGTTTCGTTTTTAATTTATAGCAATCATCCACAAAGAACATTTATTAAATAATTTTGCTGGGAGGAATTCATACAGCATTTAATTTTGATTTCAAATGGCATACAACACACCTGACTACAAGTACATTTGAAGATTATTCAAAGCCATATTGTTAATATTCAGTAAATTTCGAGTTTTTTTTTTTATTTCTGTAAATTTGTTGAAACTTATAAATGAGCATTGAATAGATGTTAAATTTTTAAGATAAATTTTTTTGAAATGTAGAAAATTCATTTTTATATTTTGTTATTTAAAAATATCCCCTACACACATGCATTTCGGTTTTTGATAGTCTCTAGACAAAACATATTGTTTATTAAATGTCTCATCAAAATTTTAATTCCAATCTGATTTAATTAAACTTTATTTACCATAAAACAAAAACATACAAAACTGTCACCTTGGACTGCATATATTATTTTTTAATTTGAAATTATTGTCCGTATTCTTATTCATGTTACTGTTAGGGTCTGTACATTAGATTCGTTTGTGTTGTACAGGTTAGCGTTTGAGAAGCATTTGAAATATTTGATAGTGGTAAAGTGTACTGTTGATGAGTTTGAGACCCGAAAACCACAAACAACTGGAAAGCACCGGAATATTGGAAGAGAGTTACCTGCATGCACTGGATTCAAAAATCAATATTTTTATAAACATTTATCAATTCTTGCCACTAAAAAAATGATTTTGTTAAATTGAAAACACAAAAGAGATTTATATATTTTAATATACAGAATGAGTATTTTCTTCAAAAAAAAATTATTCCTAAAACCTTACTCATGATTGATATTTAAATCAGAGTTAAATATTAACTCTGATTTAAATATCAATCATGAGTAAGGAAGATAGTCTTTTAGGAATAATTTTTTTTTAAAAATTAAAAATCAATCAATACCATAATGGAAGCTGTTAAGTTTCAATGTGTTACTATAAAATAATCCTCATCCTGTTAGGATGGGTTGGAGGCTAATTAGAAATTAATCAAAGCTGACTGGCATTTTTACCTAAATGCGAGTTGGGAATATATATATATATATATATATATATATATAAGCAAAAATCAAAGCCGACTAGCAGTTTTTGCTTATATATATATATATATAATATATATATATATAAGCAAAAACTGCCAGTCGGCTTTGATTCCCAACTCGCATTTAGGTAAAAATGTACTTCCATATAAATAATGTAATTCATTCATGCAGTATTGCTAACAAAAACAAACAACATTTACATAAAAATGCGATAAATTAGTAGTCCTGTGAGATGGCTCAGTGGAAGAGGCTTAGGCTTCTTATTGTTATAGAATGACGAGAGAGAGAGGGAGATGTGTAAATAATATTGAGACATGTTGACCGGAAGTCAGGGTCAGCTGATCGGATTGCATGTTAGTCATGTGATCAGGTTAGCTGAATCGTGGAGATTTGGTTTAGACTTAGAAGAGAACGGATAACTTTACCATTGTCTCCTCCCCTTCACTGGTGGTGGTGTGGGGGACGCTGACGTGTGTAAAACAGAACCACACAAACCAGAGTTTCATTTTCCATCCTTCTGCGAGACATCTGGAAAGTGAAATAAACTATAAAACCGATTTCTTGTCTTGGAATGAAATAAATCTTCGTCCAAAACAGGTACTAGGTCTCCCCTCCAAGACGAGAGATGTTTCCAGATGGACCAACATCAACGACGCGTGAAGGTATGTTGAAAAATACATGTACCAGACACACACACACCCAACGGCATATGAACATATTTAATAGACTGACCATTAGACAATCACACACACGATCCCCCTTATTAGAGATAACAACGCAACATTATCATGGGTCCCGATTTCGAATGTCACTAGATTCAGCCACTCTGATGAGTCGTAGGCGATGAAACACGTATCAGTGGATAATTATGTTTTAAAAAATAATACATATATCCCTCCCTATTTTGGAGGTACCAAACTGGTCAAAGGGAAAATTATTCCCAACCTGCATTTAGGTAAAAATGCACTTCCATATAAATAACTGAATTCATTCAATAAGTATCGCTTACAAAAACAAACAAACAACATATATATATATATATATATATGTATTTGGATGAAAATGCTTTCTAGCAGTTCTTAATGTACCTGGATTTCATCTATCTGAAAAATCAGACTTCTTTAAATTATAAAAAGATTCATTAGAAATACTTCTGATTTGGGCTCATCATTTCTAAAGAAGTGTTGAGACTAAATTTAGAAATACTTCTGATTTGGGCTCATCATTTCTAAAGAAGTGTTGAGACTAAATTTAGAAATACTTCTGATTTGGGCTCATCATTTCTAAAGAAGTGTTGAGACTAAATTTAGAAATACTTCTGATTTGGGCTCATCATTTCTAAAGAAGTGTTGAGACTAAATTTAGAAATACTTCTGATTTGGGCTCATCATTTCTAAAGAAGTGTTGAGACTAAATTTAGAAATACTTCTGATTTGGGCTCATCATTTCTAAAGAAGTGTTGAGACTAAATTTAGAAATACTTCTTTAGAAATGATGAGCCCAAAATCAGAAGTATTTCTAATGAATCTTTTTATAATCTATCCGTTACATTTCATTTACATAAAAAGTATAAGATGCCCCTTCTAATCTAATATGGAAGTACCCCCTCCAAACTCTCCTTTTTTATCCTTTTCTTTCTGATATGTTTTTTCTCTACCGGATTTGTCTGCTTTCTTTTAGTATTTTTTATTCCTCATCTTTTGCTTAAAATCTTGATTCGTAATTTTTTGTCAAATTGAATTATGGAATATAAAAAGATATAGCTATAAGTAAAACAAATCAGTTTTCTTCTTTGAAATGTAAAGTATTTAAAATTGCTGTAGTATTTAGAAACAAGACAAATCATTTTATAGATTTAAAAGCAGAAAACGATTGAACTACACTAAAAACAAAAAATTTAACATTTTTATCAATTAGCCATGAAATTCCTGGAGCCCATAAATTGTAAATACTTTTGATTGAATGAATTTATTAGAAAGTAAAAAGATGGCAAGTGTTTTTGTTATTTTTTTAACATCATTTCAAAGTGTTTGCTTGTAGAAATTAAAAATAAGAAAATATAAGATAAAGATGGAACTCTGCCTTTTTGATAACTTGCTTCCATTTCTTCTTTTCAAAATTAAACATAAAAAGAAAATGTACTTTTGGCTAGAATGTAAAATGAACTACTCTTTATTTAATAAATTTCTCTTTGAAAGTTCAAATATAATGCATGGCAGCTCCATAAAAATAGGAGATAAAGTAAATTTGGTGGGGAGTTTATAAATAAACAAAAAAATTTCTATCAGATGTGATCAGCAGATTTTTTGGAAAAATTTGAAAAAAAAAAATTGTCAACTGATATTATGTTCCAGATTTCTGTTTGTTTTTATAAATAGGATTTTGAAGCATAATACTAAAATAAGTGTTTAAAAATCTATGACTGTTTTTGTTGAGAATAATTGATTCCCCCACCCCACCAGACACTAATAATACAAAATTTGTCAAAGTAGTTACTTAAACTTCAAAGAGACAATTTATTTTGGAATGACAGTTTTTGAAAATATTTCTTTCACTTAAAAACATCTCAACTTAGCATAAATGATATTCATCGTTTGGGCAATCATAAAAACAAAAACATCCACACAAGAAGCTATCATTCTATCAATTGAGATAAATTAAAAACTTAATATATTTTCAAAAAATTGACAAAACTTTTTTTATGCAAAATAAATAATAAAAGATTAATCAAAAATCAATGTTAAGTTGAAAAATTTCATTTTAAACAGCTTATAAATTTCATTTGTGGCATGTAGTCATTTCTTCTGATTTTACACAATTGAAAAGTTTTACAGCTTGAAAACTTGGCATAACAAAAAAAATTAACAAAGAAAATCAATTAATCTTAATATTTTGTGAAACGAGCAATGTTATTTGAATTCCAGTTAAACTGTTTAAAAAACAAATAAAGGATCTTGAGATTAGAGAATTATTGGATAAATTTGCTCTTAAAATTCAATTCTAATCAGGTTGGAAAATGATGAATGAGCACCAAAGAATTGAAGATTTGAGAAAAGAAAAACTGAATAATGAAATCTTTGTTATAACAAAGATTTCATTGTTCCGTTTTTTTTTTAACTAAAAATATTCAATTGAATAGTAAAAAAAGTAATTAAAATTCTTTCTTTCCTATTAATAATATTCAATCAAATTGCTTTTAAAGACTATATTAATGGTTGATGATGATATCAACTAGCATTAAAAAAATTACAAGATGTTCAAAGTTTTGTTTAAGAGAAAGCAAAATGTTCGTATACATATAAACATGAACTAAACATTTTTTAAATATTTAAAAGAATTTCATTAATTCATGAAGAGAAAAAGTTCTATTTAAAAAAATGATAACTATTATATTTTAATTTTTTATGTCATTTTTTTTGTCAAGTATTATTATTATTTTTTTTTTTTTTTTAAATTCAATTCTCACTGCTTGGACATTCAGCCATAGATAAACCAGTTAACTTTGAATAGTGGGACAAAACAGAGTTTCTTAGATGCTTAATACATTTAAGTGGGTTTATATTACTATACACATAGATTCAAAAAAGTTGTCAGAAAACAAATATATAACAAATAAATGTTATCAAAGGCAAAGTAAGTTACTTTTCTACCTAACTGGATAATTTTTTAGCGTTTTTATTTGATGTCACATGTTTATTCAGCTCGAAAAACATACAGTGTTACCGATGTATTGAAAAATTTAAAATGGTACCGGACTCTCTGCTGAATACAGTAAGTTTGGAGAAATGAGTTAAAAATAGAAAACTATACAAAATACTGTTAGAAACTCACTCAATATATGTTAGCAGGTCATAGGCTGGCATATAATCAGTGTTTTTTTTTTTTTTTTTTACATCGGTAAACACTGTGTTCTTCAAGCTGAATAAACGTTACATTAAATAAAAACACTAAAAAAATTATCCAGTTAGGTAGAAAAGTAACTTACTTTACCTTTGATAACATTTATTTGTTATATATTTTTTTTTTGACAACTTTTTCGAATCTATGTGTATAGTAATACAAACCCCATTTAAGTATTTAATGATATGAATAAACAAGAGAATGTTATTCTCTCATCTTCAAAGTAAATGAAAACAAATTAAACACAGTTATCTGCCCTTTTCATCTGACTTGAGGCACAGAAAATTTCAACAGAAATTAAATAAATTTTTATCAATTGCAACAAAAATAGAATTGAAATGTTAAACACTTAATCGCACAAACGCAGGTCTTTATGTGTACATCTTAGGATTAGAAATATTTTTTCTTTACACCATCATCATCTTCAGTTTTCTTTACAATTGGAACAAGTTAGGAAGCAACAATTAGTTGGCGCTGGTCGTCGTAGTAACATGTAAGTGTGACACAGGCTGTCACCAAGATCCCAGAATCTGTTGACCAAAATTTGTAACTTCATTTTGCTGCAATGTTAATAAAATGCTCATCGTTGTTGTTAATATTTAGTCCCATTTTCTCATCACTGTCCTTCTATGCTAGTCTGACTTTGGCCTGTATTCGCCACAACAGCAGTTGAAGAGCTGCATAAGGTAAGTTCAGGTGGCTGTGACATCAAACTTTTGTAAAGAGGATTAAAAGCAGAGGTGACACTGGGTTTTAAGACGTATGCATTGTTCTTAGGAGAGCAGAACAAGAGAGGTTCTTTGATTGCTGGTGTTTTCCTGAAAGAGAGAGATTTTTTTAGAGTCAAATTTAAAAGATAAAGAAAAAAATTGTTTCAATTGTTAAGTTACAATATAGAATTGATTTTGTAAACAATTTCTATTTTTTTTTAAAAAACTCTTGCTTTGTGACATCATGTGAGCACTGCCAATCCTACATTGTGTGCTGTGGATTTTTTGTTCATCTTATGTTTTATGGCTGTGTCGTCATTATTTCTCAGCCAGGTGGCTGCCGAGGGGAGTGCATGGGCTTACAAGATAAGCAAGAAAAGAAAACTAGACTGTGAATGTCACCACCGATCATCTAAATGTTAAGGTGCATATCTATATCTCCTATCAAGGCTGGAGATTTCATTTCCCTATTTGCTCCATCTGTCTTCAACCGTATCCAAACTTCATGCCCTCAAGGGTTCCCAATTAATTTCTGTCAAGTGTACTGTCAGCATAAATGTCTACAATGTCGTCAGCATAAATGTCTACAAATGATCTAAGGATGTGATTTGGAAGATCATTAATATAAATCAGGAAGAGAGTTGGGCCTAGGATGGAACCCTGAGGAACTCCAGTATTAATACTGTGAGCTTCTGATTTCTGCCCATCAACCACTACTCTGCCCAGTAATTTCTGTCAAGTGTACTGTCAAATTCACTACTGTCATAAAGTGAGGTCTAATTCACTACTGTCATAAAATGTAAAGCCCCTTGCCAATCCTCAGCATCATAAAACTAATTGTCAATCTTAAACTACCCACAAATTTAGATACATTTCCATGTCCATTGTTTGTTCCCGCCATATATACCTTTTTCCTTTCTCTCTTACTTTCTAGTGCTTGGGACAGGAGTCAACTATAGTATCACAGCTTATTTGAATTATCTTCCATGCAGATTCGTTTTGTGAATGAAATGTTTTATTTTCAGGGCAAGTAGCATATCTAGAGATTTACATAAAAGATGGATCTGTTCTCGACTGGAACACGAGACACATACTGTCTAATGTCTTTTTCAACTGAATCCAAGTCAACTTCTAGATTAGCTGCATATTTTGATGAGGAAAAGGAGAATCAACAGCAGAATAGAAAGTGGTATCATCAGCGTAGATGTTAATTTTCTCAATAATATTCTCTTGAAGTTCATTGATGTAAAGAAACAAAGTTGGTCCTCGAATAGATGTGTTGAGGCATGTCAAACATAACTGGTATGGACATAGCAACAACTGACCATCTTGACCGTTACAGAATTGGTCTGGTGGTGGACCATAAGTCATTGAACTAGTATTCATGAACGTGAGCAGTGAACACACAAATGTTGTTTTTATGATTTAACCGTAAAAAAAAGACTAAACTAGTTTCATCTTGTCGAACTTGGGAATCTATATAGAAATAATCTCTATGTAATGGAAAAGGTTCAATCAGTTCTAAGTGACAGTCTTTTGTTGGGTTGTACTACGTAAGATTAAAATGAAAAATATTATGTCTGATGGTCATGTCTGATGAAATGAGAACTGTCTAGTTTGAAATTACATACGGATTCCTGAGTTTTACAAAAATATTTTCAGATTTAAAAACCTGAAAAAAGGTAGAGATTACATCAGCCATAACATTGTGAAAATTGTAATAGTAATAACAAATAATTGAGTAGAATTGAATTGAGATTTTTGTCTTTGTATGAGTTCTACTTTGATACAGAGTTGATTGCTGTAAAATTGCATTTGTTTTTTTGGCATGTTATGATGAATTGAAGTTTTATTGCATCCTGGAGAGATAGTTTTTCTTAAGTGTATTTCATTGGTCAGGGCAAAATGCAGGCTCCAAAGCTTAAGCTGAGGCTTTGATTTCATAGATTGTAATTTATTTAGGTAGGATTTGCATATGACAATGTGGATAGTGAAGGTGTCATATACTATCTATAGTCATCTTCATGCCAGTTCATTTCTGAGAGGACTTTTATGATTTTAAAACCTTTTGGCATTTTTGTTTCAGCTTATCAACATTTCTTTTAAAGTTAAATTTTCTGTTGTATATTAATTTGTAAGGATTTAGTTTGTTGGATTCAGGTAATATATAATATTTTTTTACAGAATTGTATACAAGCAAGTTTTGATTAAAAAAAAATTTTTTTTTTATACATAGGAGTCTCCACTTATCAAGGCTCAGAGGCCACTCAAGGATAAGGTATAAAGAGTGTACAGTAGTCAATGGGACAATATAATAGGAATCGTTAGTAGTGAAAATTTGGTAAATTAGATTACTTAAGGGGAACAGCTCATCAAGAATTTGTTTATGTTGGACTTGAAGACGACTATATTGTAGTTGTCAGGAAAGTAGGCAAACGGAAGAGAGTTCCACATGCATGCAGCTTTGTTCATGGAATTTACGTTTAGGTTTAGGCACAGATAAAGAGCGGGAGAAATTATTGATAGTGTTTTCAGCTAGACGAGTGTTTCTCGTGAAAGTTTGGCCAGGGAGGGACCACAGATTGGAACTAAGACAAGCACTTGCCATGAAAATAACGATAATGCAGAGACACGCTCGCAATGATTCTTCTGTGAGAAAGAGGTTGCAGGGAAGAGAAAAAGGCATCCCTTACTAGATATGGCAACAGTACTTCATCTTTGGACGTATCTGGCTCTTATATAGGTAGAGAATTGCATAAGCAGCGAGATATCTACTGGATTGATAGAGGATCCCACCATTTTTCCAGCAACCTTGGCAACGGATTTGATATACGTGTTCCATTTCAAATCTTGTCAAAACATGATGAGAGCCATTCATTGATGCCAGATGATGGAAAGATAGAATTGAGCGTTGATGATGGAAAGATAGAAGTTTGGTTTTAGATGCATTAGTAACCAGCTACCTCTTTCCCCATTGTACTATGTGCTCAAGATCAAAGGAGAGAGAATTATAGAGAACTTGGTCATTTACAGCTGTTGATGTGTTGCCATAGATGGTAGTGTCGTCAGCATAAATGTCTACAAATGATCTAAGGATGTGATTTGGAAGATCATTAATATAGTTCAGGAAGTGAGTTGGACCCCTGGAGCTTCTGATTTCTGCCCATCAACCTTATGAACCTATCAGAGAGAAATGATTTAATAATTAAGACATTTTTATCTATACTGTAGCTGGAGATCCTGTGAGTAGATCTTTATGCCATACACTATCAAAGGCCTTTGATATGTCAAGAGCAATTGCCCTAGAAAGGAAGCCTCCATCGAGAGATATGATAATTCTATGAGATATAACCGCAAAAACATTTGCTGTAGATCTAGCAGAATGGAAACCATATTGCATGTCACTAAGAAAGTTATTTTTGCTGAGGTGGTTGACTACTTCTCTATTTAACAGATTAAAGCAACTTACTTATGACGCACAGGAGACTTATTGGTGTGTATTGAGAAGGGGATGACCGATCACCTGAATTCTTAAATACAAGGCATACTAATAAGGTTTTCCAAGGTGTTAGGAAGCAACTCTCCTTAAGGCAACATTTAAACAGCTTTGTATGTATGGGAGCTAGTTCTGGTTGAAACTTTTTTTCCAGCACTATAATAGGAATGCCGTTAGGGCGAGTTGCTTTACTGAAATCAAGGTTTTTGATTAGCTTGGCAACATTATACACAGATATTTGTATGTTGCATACTGTGTTTTCTGATACAGGAGGAAATACTAGGGATTGGTGGCCTTGGTCGCATAGGGTGGAATTAGCTACAAAGTCCATTAATGATGGTTGGGATAGACCTCATGCTTCTGTTCAGGATCCTGTTTGCTATTTGTCAAAACTGGTAGGAACCAAGCCGCTGCTCAGCTACTTTAGACTTGACGGACTGAGCATACAACTCTCTAGTGTTCTTTTACAGTGGTTGCTGGCAGTCCTGAAGGCGGCTTTAGTCTCAGTACATCTATTATGTTGAAAGCAATGGAAAAAGTGATTTTTGTGCACAATGGCAGCAGCACATTCTGGACAGAACCACATCTAGCTGTTAGGTTTTTGCTGGAACTTTTTCGAGGTTATGAAACGGTCTATACCTACAATTAACTATTCCATCAGGTCTGATAATATAAAGGACACATCCTTTTTAAACATGGAATGCAGAGGTAGACCTGATATAAATTTACAGAAACTATCCCAGTCAGCCATAGAGTATTGATATATTGTATGATGGAGAGGTACATCTGAGAACTTATAACATTTCATTTTGTCTTAACTAATACAACCGAGTGGTCGGAAGATCCCAGTGACAGAACGGAAAATGAACACAGCTCAAGGCAAGTTGTGAGAAAAAGGTCTAGGAGACTTGCATACTGGCTGTCAGTGTTGGGCACATGAGTGGGTTCGCGAACAACCTGAGTGAGGTCATAAGTAATGGAGAAATCATGACAGAACCCCCCCTCATCATTGGTCTTGTTTAAGTGGGTTAACCATTTTACATTGTGAACATTGAAGTCTCCACATACATGAATGTTAGCCTAAGGATGAGCAGACAAGATGTGGTCAATTTTCTCAGATATGCTTTTAAAGATAGTAAATCCGCTGTTGTGAATTGGGAAATCATTTTTTTCATCTATTTTATTCCAGTAATTTTGCAAATCTTTTGAGTAACATGGTTGGTGATGAATAGGTTACTGGCAATGATGTTTTTATTCATAAATCAGAAGCTTTGGTATACTTTTGTCTCATCATTGAGAATTTGATAAGTTTTCAAGTTTATAAAAGAAAGTTTGATGTGATAAGACATAATATATATGAAACGTTACATGAAAATGATTTGCTGAGTATGTAATCAAAGTCTTAAAGAGAAAGATTACATTTAGATTACACAGCAGGAAATTACATTTAGATTACACAGCAGGAAATTTCATTGGTTTTAGGTTAATAGATGTAGAAGATCATAGCAAGTAATATAATAATATTGGCAGGAAAACAAGGAAGTGATAATCATGGATGAAAGAGAAATACACAGATAAACTTTAGATGACTTATATTGGAATATTTTTTGCCATCGAGTGAGGAATATGGGATAATGACTTGCACAATAAATTTGGAAATTGTGCACCATAGCTCATTAAATGTTTCTCATAGTTTCAAGAACTGGTTATGAATTATATCTGGATAGCTGTCGTTTTACTTTTATTTATTAAGATATTATTTATTGAGCTCTGTGAAAATGAATGGCCCGGATAAATCAAAACAACCTGTATCAAAAGGCTATGATTTTTGGTGTTCAATGTGAATTTAGTTTTTTTTTTCTCTTGAAATTTGAGGAAGTAGTGAGGAGTTGGCTACAATTTTTTATCTCCATCTGTATCTATTAAATAGGTCAAAATTGATAGTAATTTGTTCTATTTTGTTTTATTGTCATGTTTTATTTACTGAGGTTTAGTTTTTTTGGAGATAGAACTTCTTTATTTTTGTCATTGTTGGCCTAAGTTTACATATACTAATTTTTACTGCTTTTCTGCATTCTACTGTGAACCAAGGGTTTGTTTTAGGAGTTGATTTAAGGATTATTTGTTTTGTCAGCTGATGTTTTTGTAAAATATTTTTTAGTAGACCTAATAATTAAGTATTTTTTGGTTGATTACTTGAGATAAGTTTGCTGAATTTTTTCAATTTGATTTTATGAAGTTATTATTTTGATTTCCTTTCATATGAATTTCTTTAGGCAAAGGAAAATCTGTTAGTGGATGCTGCCACATTGATAATCATAAAATCCTCACTAGAAATCTATGAAAATGGGGTTAGGTGAATGGTTAACATTGTACCAGACTCTCAATGGAGATATATGCGTTTGTTAAAAATGCATAGGTCAGATGATTCTGTTCTTTTTTTCCCAGTTTGATTGAATTTGCCACATCTCTATATTTTGCTGTGATCATTGAAATGTTTCATATGAAAAAGACAGGAAAGATGATCAATCAGTTTTCATTTCTATTATATTTAGATTGTGTTAAGAACTAGTCATCGTAACCCACATAGATAAGTCAAAACAAGGAGATTTGTCATAAGATTGTTTATACAAGAAGCAAGATAACCGAGCTAACATTATGCTAAATACCCCATCTGTTTTAATTAAGAACAAACACTGTTAAATTTTTATTCATAAATATCTGTTTATGGGGAAAACAATAGTCTTTTATTCATTCATAAGAGGGGGATGCATTTCAGGAGAAGCTAAAATCGCACAGTTCCAGAATAGGGTCAACTGGTGTGGAATTCAGTGGTTTGCGATTTTACCGAGAGCCAAGGCCATGATGAAAGACACTTAGTGTGGCTTCACTTGCAATGTGTATTGGCTGTAGACATGTTTTCCTTCAAGCTGTGAATAATTTACATGACTAAAATGGGAAATCGAGACATACGAGCAGAAATTAATCTTAAAAATTCATTAACTAATCAGTTTTAATTAAAGTTTTGATATGAACTAAAAATAAAGAGTACATTAAATTTTAGTTAGCATATTTTCTTGTGTTTTTGTTATAAATAAATGGGTACTTCACGGGGAACGTGGACCCTGCGTAAACAATGTTTTTATTTAATGATTGCTCCCTGTTTTGTTTCACTTTCTTTGTATATATCTCAGACTTTTTTTTTTTTAAATTGTGCATGTATTTATTTATTTCAAAAATTTTTTTTTTCATTTTTGGGGGGTAAATTTGATTCATAATTTTCTTTCGTGCTTGTTTTTATTTTATTTCATTTTGATTTTTTTATTATTTTCTCCACGAAAGATTTTTATTTTTTTGTTTAATTATTTTTTTTTATATATATTCAAATAATGTTCCGTGGCCTCAAATAGTACCTGCAAAAAAGTTTTCATGATTAAATAAATCAGAGACAACCTTTTGTGCATGCGCTTACAGGGAGCAATCATTAAATAAAAACACTGTTTACGCAGGGTCCACGTTCCCTGTGAAGTATGAGTAAATGTACGCGCCCTGCTGAAATAATGTTATTTAGAAAGCCATTCTTAAAAGGAGGAGGGGTTTTCTAACTATTCCACACTTTCACCTAACAATTTAATGAAAAAAAAAAAAAGATATCATAAAAATTTAATTTAACTTGGAAATACTATCTAAAATATAGCACAGTGCATACACTGCACAAGCACCATTATTATTATAATAATAATAATAATAAAAAAAACTGGTGTAGATGACATCGACTGGTGCCACATTAACTAGTTGTGAAGGGTCAGGGAGGATGGAAAGTCCAAAGTGGGAGATTACTAACCAGATCTCCACTGAAAGTGTGCAATTCAAATCTGGTACCTTGGGAGAGGAGGGGGGAGGCATTTTGTCACCCAACCCCAGGAAACACCAATGGCTGATGCCAATGAGAAATCAATGGCAAACGGCTGTTGCGATAACATGCAATCATCTGCACGAGTGGTCAAGAGGTGAAGAACACTGGAAATCTGGGGAGACATTGTCACTTGGTCTCCAAGGAACACCACATGTGAGACAACTAGTAGTGAGTGAAATAATAATGTCCCCCTCCCAAATTCACTACCACCCTGATTTAATATCATAAATGTTTACTAAACTTTCTTAGTTTTTAACCAATATTCACATCATGCATTTTCGTATTCATGTATTCTGCACGGATATGAAAATGAAGACTATAGTGGAGTATAGGAATCCTAACCATGTAACTGATGAAAATATGCTACACGTTTTGATGAAAAACATAGGGGAAAAATGGATATAGAACAGAAAACCAAAACTTTAAATATAATTAAATATAATTTCTGTATTATTTCAACATATAATCTTGTAGGGAAAAATCCTGGGGAAAACTAAGGGGCACTCTGGATAGGAACAAAAATGAAAATTGTCTCAGTCATGAAGGATTTCTCATCCACCAACCGAGGACAGAAAAGGTGAAGTATAGCATCAAAACAGATACTACACTGTGATCTTGTCATGAAGGCCAAGAATTGTTTGTGTTTAATATGTTTGTTCCCTTAATTCAGTTTTATCAGTATTAGATTGCATATTGCTTTAAAATTACATAATTTTACATAGATAATATTTATATTTTATATTGAATAAAGTTCAGTTTCATTATTAATCAAATTGGGTTCCTTTCTTTTCTTAACATGTTTTAATGCTCTTTTTAAAAATGCCCTCGTATAGTATCAACAGTAACAGTTTGACAAATCTTACCTACATTGCTTGCAGGCATTTTTCAGTTAACAGGCCTTCTTCCTCTCAGTGGCCTCAGTATAAGGTCTTGGAGTTTGTCAATAAAATACTTGTAAAATAGGCAGAGGGATGCAACATTTCATTGATGGGACAAGGTTGGAGTTTGGTTGACAGAGTGGGACCTATCAGATTGGCCATTCTTTTTTAACCCTGTCCAGGAGAGAAAGATGCACCAACCCAAATGTGGCAGCAATACTCCATGATGGTGGCCTTATAGAGTTACAAGATACTCTCCGGCATAAGTGTAACCAAGTTATGGGGTTGATATGCCGTTATAGAGAAAGAGCCAAAAGAACGAAAAAGTAGGACGATCAAATGACTCTTTGGTTAGAACAGACAAAGGAAAAAGTATGTCAAGAGATACTTATTGTTGTAACGGTCAGAGTTTGGAGTGAGCTGGCTGTTTATTTTGAAACACAGAATTCGAGATGAAATGACAGGCGGTTGTTTATTTTAGAAAACAAGGTTTGAAAGCTGATGACAGGCAAGTTTTCTTGTTGTAAACAAATACAAACTCGTGATGTTTAAAGGGCATTGATGGATATGTATATATTCCTCGAACACAGAGAAAAGAACAGAAGGAGAAGAGAGGAGGGGGAGAAGAGGAGAAGAGAGAATTCGATTTTGGCGAATTCAGATGGTGTTAAAGTCTGGCAGAGAGGGCTTTTGACTTAAAACAAGTATCTCCAATGGCCGAAAAACTTATCTGAACTCGAGTCACAAGCTACCGTTTTAAAATAGCTACAGCCAACTTCCTTCAAACTCTGAAATATTATTAGACCATTATTATTGTGAATAAACCCAGACTAATTGTTTATTCGTGTGTGGAATCGTTTTTATTTCCTTTTTCACCACACTAAAATCCACGGCTCTCTTTTCGGCAATGTTCGCCGGTAAGTGAGTACACAACGATAGGTCCGGAGTATAAATTTAGACGATCAACTGATAATTCTGTCATTACCCCATACTAGCAACATTAAAACGGCTAAGAATTATCACCGGCAGTGGTCACTGGAAGGACGAAAATAGTGAGCTGCAAACCGCCAGAGTCGGGTCGTTTTCAGGCTGCCGTAATTGGAGTGGAAGAGTTCTGAGGTCGACGATCGTCTCAACCGACCGGCTGAAGGGGGTGACATAAGTAACCCTCTATCGCAGTAGAGAGAGAGAATCCACCTTTGCAGCAGCTTTGGCAATGCCATTCAATATATCTGTTCCAATTCATTCAGCTGAGTTTGAACGAAGAGCTTTCATGTAGAATATCATTAGCAATGGCTATCAGCGGTTGAGAAAATTTCTTCTAATTATTAAAGAAAAGAAGCTTGGCAGCATTGAATGTTACCATCCATTTATGTCCCTATTTCACTACAGACTGGAGGTTTTCTTCTAATGTTTCAGCCATTTCCTTAGATGTGTGTTCATTTTTAATAATATGGAATAGATTTATTCTGACAGATACATGTTGGGTAGCAACAACTGATAACGAAGTTGATAAGTAAGCCAATAATCATATTATATGAATCCGAGGATTCTATTGTTGGCACTGGTTTCCCTGGTATTTTTGTAGTCAGAATTCTTTCTAGTAAAACATTGGGTATTTACAGGAATATAGTTGTCAAATAAAAGCAGGATAATTATTTATATTCATAGAATACATTGCTCTCAAAAGGAAAGGAAAAAAATGGAAACAGCATTAACCCCATGCAGGTTTAACCAACTTCCTCCAAAGAAGAAAGTTCCATGGGAGTATGAAATTCACAAGCAGTCCTCAGTCACATGTATATCCCCGTTAGGAGAGATGATGCCGTTAGGTTTTTGCAACTCTTTCAGGAAGGTGTCTGCGTGCATCTTACGTATAGTGCCTGGAATTCACAAATTCATCACCAATCTGATACTTACCAGGCTCACATTGCTTAACTTCGTGAGAACCAGTGTGTTAATGTGATTATTCAGTACATCTCAGATAGAAATTTCACATTGAAAGTGAAAATATTATGCTTATGCTGAGAGAGAGAGAGAGAGAGAGAGAGAGAGTGAGAAACATTACTCTAAGAAAACATTACTTTTTTGGCATTGAAAATCTTCATTTTTAATATGATTGATCGCTGGTCACCACCTTTTAGTATCTATTTGGGAAGAAGAATAAAAAGTTTGATTTTTTTTTTTTTTAGATTAATACAGTTGTGAGATGGACTTATAGATACTAGGGTATGACATAACCTGCCAATTGATCGAATCCTGTCCCTATATCTTCCAGTCTAACCAAACTAAGAGCCAAAGCGGATGAATGTCTGCATACCAACAACATAAGAGGGTACCACTAATAGCCAACAGGTGCTTCTAGTTTTGAAGGATTTTCCTCCTTTACATGAGGTTGCAGTTGTTAAATTAATAACCAAAGTATGGCAGTGTATCTTTCATGAAATGTTTTTTTAAATTATTATAGTGTAACATTAAAGTTTTTGTTTAGTTTAGATAGTATATCTTGAATTAAGATTTGTTCAGTATTGTATGTGTAACTATTAGAATTAAGTTTTGTTTAATATTGTGCATGTACATTTATTCAAGGTTCAATTTTTTTTGTATGGTAGTCTTGAATTAAGTTTTGTTTATGCATACCTTTCTTGAGGATTGATTTTTTTTGTATCTTTCTTGAATTAAGATTTGTTTAGTATTGTATGTGTACCTTTCAAGGTTCAATTTTTTTGCTTGGTAGTGTATCTTTCTTGAATTAAATTTTGTTCATCATTGTATGTGTATCTTCCTTGAATTAAGTTTTGTTTAATACTGAATGTGTACATTTCTGGAATTATGTTTTGTTTAGTATTGTATGTGTACCTTTAGTTGAGATTCAATTTTTTTGTATGGTAGTGCATCTTTCTTGAATTCAGTTTTGTTTATTATTGTTTGTGTACCTTTCTCTAGGTTCGATTTATTTTTGTTATGGTAGTGTATCTTTCTTGAATAAAGTTTTGTATGTGCACGTTTCTTGAATAAAGTTTTGTTTTGTATGCACACCTTTCTTGAATTTAGTTTTGTTTAGTATTGTATGTGTATTTTTCTTGAGCATCAATTTTTTTTTGTACATTAGTGTATCTTTCCTTTTATTATGGGAGTGATTTTGGCACCAAATCTTGAGGTTTGTACCTTAAAGTTTTGTTTCCTACAGTAGTACATTTTTGTTATGTTTAAATTGTAGTACATCTTTTTTTTAAGTTTGTTTTTTTAAATTCTGAGATTGGTTTATTTTATGGCATACCAACCTTTTTGGAGTTATTTAATGCTGGATTCAGTAATCTTGGAAAAACATTTTATATTTCAAGTTTTTTATATCTTCAAATATTGATTTATGGTACTTGTTTTTGTTGTTTACTTTGCAGGACATGGTTTAGTTATGCAAAATAAAAATCAATGGTGTATTCGAGGCCAGGAAGCCACTATCAGACAGCTTGATCTGGTAGCAATTCTATCGCAAGCGTTGGAAATCCCTACTGATCACTTGATACAAAATACATTCTTATTAATTTACGTGACTCCAATAATAATTAGCACGAAAATAAGAGTCATAAATTATATTTTGGTAAGGGCTGTTTACATGTCAACGCATATTCATTAACAAAGAATACTAAATATTTTATTATGCTAAGAAATATTTAACTCTCACCTATACTGAAGATGCTTGCTCTCGTCTTTCTTTTCTAACATAATTTCTAATTGTTTTCTTAGCAGTTAAGTTAAGATGTTCTCCATGCCATTGAAACCATGATCCTTTCGGAGGATATTAATTTCTTTTTACAGAGATACACTTGCGCTAACAGACGTTAATAATACATTTCACAGTTTACATATTGTTTGACTTTGTACTTTGAAACTGCTACAGCTGCAACCGAGTACCCTCAGCTACATCCCACTCCACTCCAAAAATGAGCTTCTTCTTTGGATAACATTACCTTTTGGGACACAAAGATTTATCATAGAATTTTGGGTGGGTTATTCATTTTCCATTTATACAGTGCTTTCTTGGATGGGTGGGGGAGAAAAAATAACTATTAACCCAAACACGGATCTAGGTGACAATAGTACTTTTTTTTTTTTTTTTAACTATCAAACCAAACTCAAACCCTAAGTCTACTTGGCAACAGTGCCCACAAATCTTTCCCTTAACTTTGCTTTTGGGACATTCCACTACAGCATTTTCATTGCTTTCTTTTCTAGGGGAATGCGCATTTTATTTATTATTACAGCACAATCACGTTGACACACTGGTTTTCGCAAGGTCACTGAAGTTAAGCAACGATTAGCCTGACTAGTACTAGATGGGTGACTATTTAGGAATGCTAGGCGCTGTATGCGGTCTCCGTTTTATCTCTGCACTGTTTCCAGTCGTCGTGAACTTATATAGACTTGTAACTGGAATTAAAACAGTGCCAACTCAGAAGAAGAGGTGCAGTTGGAGATTGTGTTACTCTTGCCACAAGAATTTCACATGCAGTCCGACAAGACTGAACGGAGCCTTTTTTTTTTTATAATTATTTAATCATCAACAGGGATCTAACTTGATAACTTCCTGATAACAAAATTGTCATGCTCTAGAAGGATCTCTGCTTTATTGCACTAGTTTCATGAGTGATTGCGTTTTATTTCCTCATAAACATTTAGGACAAAGTATGGAATGAAGATCCTGGAAGCCAACAGACTCAAACCGGACACTTTCTAATTGACACGTGTCATTTGTGAACCATACACAACCTAAGTTGTTTGTTTTATTTGTTGATTTTTTTAAAAGTAGTTAGTGTGTGTTTTTTCTGGGGCTTTCCTTTTTTTAACAAAACTTCAATAAACAAATGCAGAGATGGTGCCTTTCAAGTAATTTCTCGTTTCAAAATGAGTTTATTCTCCATGATTATTAAATTTTTTTTAGGCATTTTAAGAAAAACATTATCTATTTATTTTTTAATGTTGGATGCCTCTTTATTTTTTTCTGGGTTCTCATGTACTTTTTGTATTCCCGTTTCGTCTCATTTTTTCTCACTCACATGCCCCCATTCCAAATTTGTAGTAGTGGGCTGCCATCAATGGGCTTTTTTAGTACCTAGACGGTTATTAACAATGTTTCTTTTAAGTTTAACCTATTTTAAACTGATATAAATTATTGTACATTAAAAATAATTACATTAAAAATAAAATCATTTTTCACATTTCTAATTTTTTTAATCAAGACAAATTCCATTTTTTTCTTGATTACTAAATGTAAAAAGTTATTCTAACAAATTTGAAGGTTTTCATAGACCTTTGCATGGAAGTTTTACTTGATTAAATAATTCGAAATAAAAACAAGAATCATATATTACAACACTATTTTTTTCATAGAAGTTAATTCAATTTTTATATTTTTGTTTAATTGCTTAGAAATTAAAAAAAAAAAAAAACATACCCCCCCCCACAAAAAAAATGCACCATACATAAAAATATATTGCCCCCACTATTCTTTAAACTGTTTCCTTAATATTTAAAATCAACAAATAAAATAAACAACACAAGTTGTGTACGTTTATGTACAAATGACACATGCATTGGCAGTTAACCGGTGTCAGTTGAAAAGTGTTCCCTTGGAGCCACTTGACTTCCGGGGTTCTTATTCCATACTTTGTTCAACGTCTTTTATTGATTTCTTTCCTTTATTGGAGGAATATGCACGATTTTTGCCGTTATGCACATTTATTTAATGTTAATGTGCTTTTCAATATTTCTTTTTATTGATGGGGGATATCAATTTTTCACTTACGAACCAAACAAATTTAGCTGAGTCTATAATAATGCGCTAGATAATGACAGTTTCAACTGTTTTTGAGGGAGGGATCTTTTTACGAATCTGTCAACTTTCCTCCGGGCTACACATATATAATATATATTATATATAATACTTATTTAATAACTTATAAAATACCATATATATATATATATATATATACCCTAAACTCAAATAACCATATATATACCATAATATATAACCCTAAACCCAATAATTCTAATTAAAAAATCAATGTAAAAAACAAGATATATGTCTGACACTGACAGACAGTATACAAGTCTTCTAGACCTTTTTCTTACAACTTGCCCCAAACTGTGCTCATCTTCTATTCGGTTGCCATTGGGATCTTCAGATCACTTGGTTGTCTCAATTAAGATAAAAACAAAATGTAATAAATCCTCATTGTACTGTATATTGATACTCTATAGCTGACTGAGATAACTTCTGAACATGAACATTAATATCAGATATACCTCTGCAGTCCATGTTTAAAAAGAATGTGGCTTCTACAGTATTAGACCTGATGGAATGGTTAATTGTTGGTATAGACTGCTTCATACCCTCCAAGAAATTCTAGCAAAAGCCTAACAGCCAACCATAGTTCACTCCAGAATGTGTCGCTGCCATTGTGATCAAAAACTCTATTTTCATTGCTAACAACAAAATAGGAGTTATAAAACTAAAGCTACCTTTAAGATTGGCAGCAATCACTGCAAAAGAATAAAAAAGAATGAGAGATTTGTATGCTTAGTACATCAAGTTAAAAATAGCTGAGCAGTGGCTTGGTCCCCACCAGTTTTGGTGATTAATAAACAAATCCTGAACAAAGGTAGGTCCCCTATCCCAACCATCATCAATGGACCTGAGGTAATCTAGTCAGCATCTGACAAAGCCAAACTCTTTGCCAAGAACTTTGCAGCAAGTTCTACCCTTTGCGACCAGGGACACCTACACCCTGTATTTCCTCCTGCGAATGAAAACACACTATGCAACATACAAATATCTGTGCGTGACATTGCCAAGCTTATCAAAAATCTTGGTTCCAGTAAAGCAACTAGTCCCAATGGCATTCCAATCATAGTGCTCAAAAAGTTTCAACTGGAACTAGCTCCCATACTTACAAAGCTGTTTAAACGCTGCCTTAAGGAGAAATACTTACCAACACCCTCATCAGTTTTCCCTGTATTTAAAAATTGCAGAGATTGGTCATCTGCTTCTGAGTATAGACCAATCAGTCTCTTGTGTCATGAGTACGTTGCTGGAATTTGTAATAAATAGTGAAGTGGTCAATCACGTCAACAAAAATAACCTACTCAGTGACATGCAATATGGTTTCCGTTCTACTAGATCTACAACTGATGTGCTAACTGTAATATCACATAGGATTAGTGAATCTTAATGAAGGCTTAAAAGCTCTAAATATATCAAAGGCTTTTGATAGGCAATCGCATAAAAGGCTGCTTCACATAGTTCATCTGGAAAAAGACCTCTTGCCAGAGAGCCAATGTGGATTTCTAAGGATCGTGGTACTACTGATATGGTGTTTGCTACCAAGCAGCTCCAAGAAAAGTGCCAAGAACAAAATGTAGACCTTTACTCCACCTTTGTTGATCTGACGAAAGCCTTTGACAATGTAAGCAGAGGAGGCCTCTGGAGAATAATGGTAAAGTATGGATGTCCTAGAAAATTCATTGCCATCATACGTCAATTTCATGATGGAATGATGGCCAGCGTGCAAGATCGTGGGGAGACCTCTGACCCTTTTGAAGTCACAAATGGAGTGAAACAGGGGTGTGTTTTGGCTCCCACTCTATTCAGCCCCATGTTCTCTGCAATGCTGATGGATGCGTTCAGACACACTGATGTGGGCATTGGAATCCGGTACAGATTTGACGGATCAGTTTTCAACCTCAGGAGGCTACAAGCAAAATCTAGGGTTGCATTAGACACTGTAAATGATCTTCTGTTTACTAATGACTGTGCCCTTAATGCTAACTCTAAGGCAGGCATGCAACACACTGCAAACATATTCTCAGAGGCTTGTGAAAACATTGGTCGCACAATCAATACCAAGAAGACTGTGGTGATGCATCAGCCTGCTCCGGGAAAACTATATGCAGAACCCAACATTTCAATCGGGGACAAAGACTCAATGTGGTTGACAAGTTCACCTACCTTGGCAGTACGCTTTCCTGCAATGTAATCATTGATGATGAAATCAACACCAAACTCGCTAAAGCAAGCGCTGCCTTAGGCAGACTCCACAAAAATGTATGGGACAGAAGAGGCATCACCTCCATGACAAAGACCAAAGTCTATAAAGTTGTCATACTCACCACCTTACTCTTTGAATACGAGTCGTGGACGTCTACCAACCACACGCTAGAAAATTAAATCACTTCCACACCACCAGACTGAGGAAACTGTTTGACATAGGCTGGCAGGAAAGGATACCAGACATAGAAGTCCTCACTCGTGCTGGACTCCCAAGCATCCCCACCATCCTGATGAAGGTTCAGCTTCGTTGGGCTGGTCATGTAGCTGCATGCCAGACTACAGGCTACCCAAGAAGCTTCCGTTTGCTGAACTCCAACATGGCAAGCGCTCCCATGGCAGCCAGAGCCAACAATTTAAAAACACTCTAAAGGCCTACAATGTTAATCCGTCATCATGGGAGCAGACAGCTTTAGACAGAGCCAAGTGGCCAGCCGCTGTTCATGATGGTGCCTGCAAATATGAAAGTAACCGAAAAGTTGCTGCAGAGAAACGCAGAAAGGAAAATGTTTTGAAGCCCTCAACGTCTGCTACCATTCCCTGTTCTCACTGCAATAGAACTTTTCAAGCAAAGATTGGACTTATCAGCCATATCCGTACTCACCGATGATGACTCCCCCCCCACCCTAGCTAGGCTGTAGGAGGAGGACCACCTGATCATCTTTGCTCAAAACCTGACATCAACCTCTGGCTGTCGCTGAGCACACCGGTTATCAAAGCGTAACAACGCTACTCAAGGAAAATACTGAAGAAAACGTGTAAATATAATAAAATCACACACAAAAAAAAAAAAAATAAATAAAAATATAACAAAATTAAAAAGAAACAATGATTAACCGTAACAATTTCTGTTTTATTCTTGTAATGATTGGAAAAAAAGTTTGTTTTTTTTTATACACGTGTAAAGTCACAATCACTATTTTTTGGCGTTTCA
Source organism: Euprymna scolopes (assembly GCF_053919585.1). Classification (NCBI taxonomy): domain Eukaryota; kingdom Metazoa; phylum Mollusca; class Cephalopoda; order Sepiida; family Sepiolidae; genus Euprymna; species Euprymna scolopes. Next base: position 55,007,894 of record NC_136506.1, on the reverse strand, counting down.
AAATGGTTAACTGTTGCCAAAAAGAAACTATAGTGAAAAAAAAAGATTTTTTTAATATTGTAATATTTTTTAATTTTAAATATATAAGAACGCACTTGGATTATTGCAAAATGTCAAACATAGGCTTCAGTGGTTTTTTAGATTATCGATTACGAACAAACATTTTTTACACGTTTATTTAAATAGATTGGCCATTTTTCTTTTTAATATTAACGACTTTCAATCTTAATTTTAGCCTATAGCAATTTCAGTCGATTCAATTTAATGCCCCCCCCCCACTCACCATATGGACTTTATGTGGATGAGTTTCAATATTTATATTGTAGAATTTTCAAGTTAGCAGGTTTGTTTTTGCATTCACAGGGATAGATTATTAGTATACTTAAATTGATAATAGCACCAAAAACCCTGCTAATTTCAGGCCTTCAATACTTGATTAAACATAAGTCAAGTTCCTATTCTTTTAACACAATTGATCCTTAGACAAAACCTTCTAATGTATGCCTTCATACCTTATACTTAAATAAGTTGGTAATGATCCAGAAGAGCTGAAAAAATCTCATGGAAAAATTATTTCTTTTAATCTATTTTAAAATGTTGAATTTTCTAAGCACATTTTTTTTACATAAAAGAATGAAAACACAAAATCACTTTTTAAAAAATTAATTTGATAATTATTCCTATTTATTATCTTTATAGACTTTCTGTTTATTTTTATATTTAAAAAAAGTTGGAAATTATTTGGACTCCTCTTTTTTTCCTACATAAAATTATAATTATAAGCGGCTATCTACTTTTTATGAATTCACTCAAAGATAATACAATAGATTTATTTTATATTTTTGGATCAAGTAAAGATTAGATACCCTGTAGCAGAAGATGAAAATTAGCGCACATTTCAAGTTCGACCTTAACATTGTCATTGGTTTGTAAACACGTCAAATAGCAGACATGGTCGAATGTTCGCGAGCAAGATTTTTTAAAAATATATTTACAAAACTTTTTAAGATTTAAAAGAAAAAATATATATTTACAAAACCTGTTTTTTAATATTAAATATTTACAAAACTTAAGGATAAAAAAAAACAAAACTTTTTAATGTAAGTAATAAAACGAACGTATATAAACAAAGTATATTTAAATAAATGCGTGTCTTTCTCAATGGTTGTTTTTTTATATATTTACAGAACTTTTTAATAAAACTAATAATAATAATAATATAAATAAATAAATGGTAAACCTCAAAAGCCGTTCTTAACATGGGGAGGTTTGGGGGGGGGGTTAATTCCGAAAACCGTTCTTAACATGGGGTGGTTGGGGTGTTTATACTACACTGGGGCAGGTCGTAAAATAATACCAAATAAATAAATAAACCGACATTATAACTGAGAATCTTGGATGATGTCAATTAAAAAATACATAATTTAAAAAAAAGTTCAATAAAATTATTATAACCAAACTTTTTAATGGCAGAAACAAATATAAAATAAGTGACTTGTTCAGATTTTTGCAATTTAATTTTTATGTATAGTATGTTTTTTTTTTAAAAATCTTTCTATGTGCGTTTTTAATACAATTCAATATTTATTTAAAGTGCGATGTATGAAGGTAGTCAGTGAAGGAGAAATCTTTCTAGACCGAGGCAATTTTTATGCATAATAAAATCACAAGTATAAGCAACAAGTATAAACAATAGAGATTTAAAAAAATATATTTTATTCACATATCTTTTATAACTTATTTTTATAAAGATGAAGTGTAGTATCACAAGATACAAATCTTTTTATAATTTTCATTTAAAAAAAACAAAAAACCTGCTATTTGCTTACTTCTCCACAAGGGCAAATTAAATACAAGTTTAGTACCTGAAATTCTCAATTTCTAATGTTTTGTAATTAATATAGTTCATTTTTTTTTTTTAATTTATATTTATTATAATTATTATTATTATTAGTTTTATTCAAAAGTCCTGTAAATATATTAAAAAAAAAATAGCACTCAAAAAGACACACATTTATTTAAATATGTTTTGTTTAAATTCCGAAAACTGTTCTCCTGCTACGGATCTCCTGCTTTACTTGATCCATATTTTTATCCAGGGTTTAATAAGTGAAATAAATAAATAAAAATTATTATCTTTTTGTTATTTAAAAAATTTTTTTTTCTATATCTATGGGAAAAATTTGACTATATGTTTTAATTAATAAATATTTTAACATTCTAAAAATAATTTGTGTAGAGTTGCTATTGTTTTTAATTCATAATAACCATAAACTCATAATAAATTCATAATAACCATAAACTCATAATAAATTCATAATAACCATAAACTTCTAAAATAGAGAAAATGAATCTTATTAAACACAAGATTTCAATGTGATTAATTTGTACGTGTTATATTTTTGATTCCATCAACTGGATTAATAATTAAGTAAAAGGTGTTTAGTGGTTCAATTTTGAAATAAAGATGAATATTTTCAAGTATACCTATAACACATTGTAATTTGAGAAAAAGACACAAGTCAAAATAAATTACTACAGAAGAAACAGATAAAATAATTTTTTCTTGCAACAAATATTACTTACTTTGCACTTTCAACACAAGTTGCTCTGATTCTCTCACAGCCATCTGGTGGTTCTCTTGCAAAGGAATAGGACATATTTGGTTTAGGGCTGGATACAAACTTTGGTTCAGGTGATGCAATCATGGATAACTCAGGATCACCTGAAACAAATTTGACAAAAATTAATCAACGCTTACATATGGTTCTTTAATATTATAAATAATCAATAAGCAAATTGCATACACAAGTCTTTACTGCAATGTTTTGATTTGTAATTTTTTTATAATTATTTTCATCTGAAAGAAAACAAGTTAAGATGTTCAAGCAAATTGGGTATTAGTAGTAAAATTACTGAACAGATTTCTTCCAATTATGATAAGAGACTCATCTAGAGAGGTTAACATTCTTGAAATAATTTCTTTGATTTTTAAATAGGTTTTTTGTCATTGTAAAGTAATGAATGCAGTCAGTAAATATTGCTATATATTATTAGTACAAGGTATTAATTTTAAATTGCATATAAAATTAATGATCATCAGAACAGAATATTCTGATATTTATATCATAATATTCTGTTATGATGATCATTATGCCTTAAATTGTTCAACCAATTTTTATATTTCGATATAAAAACTCATGATTAAACAGAATCTGGAGTGTGTCTAGAAAAACAGGCTAAAAAGAATGTTAAAAAAAGTCCTGTAGGCTAATTTAAATAATGGATCAGTTCAAAATCTGATTTCAAATTGTAATTAAAAAGAAAACAAAAAAAACAAACTTATTCTTAAATATAAATTTTCATTAATATTTAATGGATGCTTCTTAAAGAAAATAATACTAAAAAATTATTTCATTATTTCAAGAATAAAAGAATAAAGAGATTATTTAATTAAAACTTTAAAATTAACAATTACCATATTTCTATGGTAGATATTTAAAAAAAATATTTCCCCTAAGCCTTGAAAAAAGTTTAAAAAATTAAATCTATTAAGATTTTGAATTTTTTTGTTAATAAATTTTGGAACAAGTTAAATCAGATTAAGAACAGCATAGTTTTAAGATGGAATTTGATGAATTTAGAAATAATAGTAAAATCCTTAGAAAATCACCTCCAGATCATAGTGGAATAGGGATGCAAATGGATGGTAACATTTAATGCTAGTAAGACTAAGCTGCTTGCCTTTAACAATTACAAGACGCCTCCCCAACCACCGATATCCATGACAAATAATATCCTATCTGAGAATTTTTCCTTCAAATTTCTCAGCTTAACATTCACAGGAAATATGAACTAGAACAAGTACATTGAGGACATTGTAAAGGCTGCTGCAAGGAAGGTGGGTTCTCTCTATTGTGCTAGAAAACTATTCATACCTGAGAGTATCCTATACCTCTACAAGGCCACCATTTACCCATGCATGGAGTATTGTTGCCACATCTGGGTTGGTGCATCTACCACTAATCTCTATCTCTTGAATAGGGTCTAAAAAAAAGGGTCTCCAATACATCCCAATTTGTCAACAATTTGTACCATCACCACAATGTTGCATCCCTATGTTTGTTTTACAAATATTTTAATGGAATGTGTTCTGATGAACTCATTGTACTAGTGTCCCCATGACGTACATATCCTCGACAAACCCCATAGCAACAAAATCTCACCCCTTCACTGTTGAGGTTCCTAAATGCCAGAAAGCTTTCTACTCTATTAGCTTCTTCCCACGAACAGCTAGACTTTGGAATTCCTTTCCTGCTACCTGTTTCCCTGACTATACTGATATGCGGACATTCAAATGTAACATAAACCTGTTAATCTTTCTTAGGCATGGTCACAATTAGTAGCCTTTTACATCCAAGTAGCGATATGCCCTGCTTGTGGTGAAGATGAGAAAACAAAAAACAATTGAAAGGTTGAGTTTAGAAGATAAAAAAATATCCAATGATAAAAAAAGGACCATCAAACGGAATTTAGAATGGAAATATGCTACATGAGATGGAAAGGGGAAAATTCAAGATTGTAAAAAGTATGGAATTACCCAACTGAGAGATGAAGGCAAACAACCATGTTATAGCTATAAATATCTGGGATAATCTGTGATACCTATAAATATCTGGGAGTTCTGGAAGCAGAAACCATCAGCTCAACAAATGAAAGACAAAATTAAAAAATGCTTGAAAAGGAAAAGAAAATTTAGAAAGCAACTTATACAGAAGAAAACGTAAAAAAACAAAATAAAACGTAAACGTAAAATAAAACGTAAAAAAAAAATAAAATAAAATAAATAAAAGGTACTTCTGCAACGAACGACCTATTTTTCCGTGATGTTGTCCCAGCATATGATGGCAGTTTACACAAACCATTGGCAGATGCTGAGGACTGATCAAATTTTGAAATGCTAGAAAAAGGAAAAATATTGACGAAAAATGAAAACACAAAAAAAAAAAAAAAAAAAAAAAAAAAAATCAGTCTATGGTAACCTTTCATGAATAAATATTTTTATTTCTTTTATTGTAAAATAATATATAGCAACAAATGAAAACATTTATTTTGTTTGTTTTTTTTTGTAAAAAAAACTTATAGAAAACATTTTTTATTTACTATCATTTTTAGAAGAAATTTTATTTTGGTAATTTTTGTAAGCATATTTTTTTTGTACTTTTTGCAAGCATATTTTTTTTGTAATTTTTGCAAATAATTCTTTTTTTGGTATTTTTTTTATAAAAAAAATGTCAATATTTTTGTTTTCAATTTTTTTTTGGTGGGAAGCATAAGAATTTGTTATTTTTGGAAAAATGTTATTTTTTTTGTTTTGTCTACTTCGTTTTTTTTTTCTGTTAAGACTTTCCAACAGCAAGATACGACAGTAGTCCCTAGCAGAATATACTTCTTTATTATGGGATGGTGGGTTTTGCCAAGGATCCACCGGGATTCCTAAGGAAATATTCCTGGCAAATATTTTGTAGGAAATTTTTCCTCTTGGTCACGGTGTGTTTCGAACTAATGGCCCCCTCTCACTTGTACAATTGCAATGTTGTAGGATATGTATATTATCTTGATTATTTTAACAATTTTCAGATGAGGCTTGGATAAAAAAAAGTCCTATTTAATTTTTTGCACAAATAAAACTCATATTTTGCGTTTTTATCATAGGTGTATGGTTGAGCAATTTTTCATTGGCGTCATATTTTGGCAGTTTATGTAAGCTTCTGAAATATGTTAACGTAACGTTCACAGAAAAACAGGTTTTCAAGGCAGAAGCATTAAAAGTAAATATCTGGGCAGTATCCCTAGTAAGATATTCATAGAAAGAAGAACTCAGAACCAGAGAACTAGAAAATTAAGGATTATACATAATACACTGTATGTGAAGGATGATACTGACAGAAAAGAAAAGAGGAAAGAGACAGTACGGCTGATACAAAAGAAACACATAACATAAAACAGAGAGAGACTAATTATGACTGCAATACTGGAAGAAAAGAACCAAGAAACAAAAAGATTAAAAAAATGAAAAATCAGAAGAGAGGCAATGAAATATAAAAACTAGGAAACATAAAAAAACAACAACAAAGAAACATAAAAAATAAGAAAACAAAAAATAAGGAAACATGAATAAAACAAGGAAACAAAAAATCTAAGCTTAGTTTTTCTTAATTATCACAGTAACTTCATTCCATATTACTTTTATATACTTGGCAAGTTCTGAGAACTGAAAGTCAAACTGCAAAGTTTTTTTTAAATGATTATCAAGATGTAGAGAGAATAGTAAAAAACTTCCACTAAAATATAATTAAAATACTCAGGTAGTCATGAATTTATGTAATTCTTTTTCTAACTTTGATTTCTAACACCTGTGATAAAATTTTATGTTAATCAGAAATTTAAATTTTATGGCCAATCCTAAACAATATGCAACTTCAGCATAACTGAGAATCAATAATGAAATACCGAAGGAGTTTGTGAGCAAATCATACATATGAACTTGATTGATAGTGAGAAAATATTCATAGCTATATATGTTTATATAAAATGTGGTTTGAGTGAAGATGTGAAAAATTAGTTTTATGACAGGCTTATCACAATTACTAGTAAGGTTGATAAGAAAGAAGTACTTGTTGTGACAACTGGTGATTTTGAGAGAAAATGAGGATAGCAATACGGAAGAAAAAATTTTAGAATTCAGTTTTGCAATGAGCATGTTGATTGCAAACAGCCTTTTTAGGAAAAGAAGAGTATTGAGTCTATTGCTTTCTATTTGTGTTTTTAGAACCATTTTCCATGGAGTTTTGTCCAGGTTGTCTGGAAGAGATGTCGTGTGCTGATGATTTAGTTCTTGCTTGTGAATCAATGCTAAACTTACTATTAAGATAGAAATTCTATGGAAAGTAAAGGTTTGATAATGAATTCTATAAAAACCAAAGATCAGTGGTTGTAATGTTGAAAAACTACTAAAAAAAAGGAGGAAACTTCTCTTGTTTGTAGAAAGGAAATCAGAGTTAATTCAATTTTTTATCGTACTTGTAAGCATTCGATACAAAAAAAACCCCAAAAAAACGGCAGTGGAATTACTGGTTGAGAGATGATAACTATGCAAGAAATCTGAGAATTCAGATGTAGAAAAAGTATATATTTTGATAGCAAAACTATTGAGGTAGTTCAAAACTTTTCTTACCTCTGTGATATGATCAGAGTGTGATTGATTGCAACGACTGGAGGGGAACTTTTGCAACTAACAAGCATGTGTTTACAAGTTTAAACAAGGCATGCGATGATCTATGGAATGAAACCAGTGAAGCATAAAGGACATGCATTGCATAGAAAGAAATGATATGAGAATGGTATGATGAATTTGTGATACGAGTTTTAAAGGTAGACTTTGTTCTGATGAACTCAGAGAAAGATTAAATCTGGATAGGGAAATGTGTGCAAAGAATAGGAGACTTTGATGGTATGGTCACGTTGAAAGAATGGACGAGAATTGTTGCATTAGTAGATTTAAGGTAGTAGCTTTATTTCACAGAAAACTAAAACACAGAAGACTAAATTAAACAGAGAAGAATAAAACAAGACTTGAAGGAAAAAAAGCTAAAGACCTGACCAGAGATAGGTAAGTTTGCAAGTCAATTTCTTAAAGCTATCCAACACATGCCAGCATATAATATGGACATTGAAGTGAAAATTCTGATGATGATTTGGTAGGAGAGATATTTTTAGCTACATACAAATAAGTTGCAATTAACAATTACTTCCAAGCTGTACGCCAGAAAAAACTCTCATGCAATAAAAAAGGAAATATTAAAATCGCAAAAACCCATGTTCTTTTCTCAAAACAGAAATGGAAGATACCCCCTGCGTTAAAAAGAAATGTTTAATTCTTTGATCATCAAGTAAAGATTCTTAGTTATATTCAAATACGCTGAGACTAATAAAATACCATCACAAAAGGTGGTCCTCAAAAAATATTGAATTCTTGAAGTAGTCACAAACCTTTATCAGTTTCTTTAGGGATATTATTTGCATTGTCTGTTTGACTAGAGGGTCTGGATGTTTCCATCTGACCAGCTGGCATGATCGGCATCACTGGACTTACAGACTGTGACCGACTACCAGCAGTAGAGCTACTGTTGCTACTACAACTCTGGCTTTCATTGCTACTGCTTCCTGATGATATCTCCACAGTCTCAGAAGGTGTTTGTGTATACAAGCTGCGGGTGCTGGTCATGTGTGAAGAAAACAAAGCAGTACTGTTTAGTCCTTTAACTATGTTTCCACGCAGCTGGTGGTGGTGTTGTTGTTCAGGTAAAGGTGCACGGTGACCATCAGGAATATCATGAGTATGCACCTACAGTAATAAATATAAAAAGTCAAACCAAAAGATAAAAGATATGATAGAACTGAAACTGAGGATTTTACACAGGATGACCCAATCAGGCACCTGATCTTACACTGCTTGAAAATTTTATTTGTCATGTTTTGAAAGACTATGTTTATGTTAAAAAGTCACCAACAAACAATGTTTTGATTGCTTGGTTACTTATGACTTACGTTGTATAATAATAATATAAAAAAATAGACAATTTTAAAACAATTATGAATGATTAAAATCATGATTGACCAATAGTTACAGAACTGGTAATTTATTTTGTGGTGATGGGCGGTTGACCAATAGTTACAGAACTGGTAATTTATTTTGTTGTGATGTGTGATTGACCAATAGTTACAGAACTGGTAATTTATTTTGTGGTGATGGGTGATTGACCAATAGTTACAGAACTGGTAATTCATTTGGTGGTGATGGGTGGTTTACCAATAGTTACAGAACTGGTAATTTATTTTGTGGTGATGGGTGATTGACCAATAGTTACAGAACTGGTAATTTATTTTGTGGTGATGGGTGATTGACCAATAGTTACAGAACTGGTAATTTATTTTGTGGTGATGGGTGATTGACCAATAGTTACAGAACTGGTAATTTATTTTGTGGTGATGGGTGATTGACCAATAGTTAAAGAACTGGTAATTTATTTTGTGGTGATGTGTGATTGACCAATAGTTACAGAACTGGTAATTTATTTTGTGGTGATGGGTGATTGACCAATAGTTACAGAACTGGTAATTTATTTGGTGGTGATGGGTGGTTGACCAATAGTTACAGAACTGGTAATTTATTTTGTGGTGATAGGTGATTGAGTAATAGTTACAGAACTGGTAATTTATTTTGTGGTGATGGGTGATTGAGTAATAGTTACAGAACTGGTAATTTATTTTGTGGTGATGGGTGATTGACCAATAGTTACAGAACTGGTAATTTATTTTGTGGTGATGGGTGATTGACCAATAGTTAAAGAACTGGTAATTTATTTTGTGGTGATGTGTGATTGACCAATAGTTACAGAACTGGTAATTTATTTTGTGGTGATGGGTGATTGACCAATAGTTACAGAACTGGTAATTTATTTGGTGGTGATGGGTGGTTGACCAATAGTTACAGAACTGGTAATTTATTTTGTGGTGATAGGTGATTGAGTAATAGTTACAGAACTGGTAATTTATTTTGTGGTGATGGGTGATTGAGTAATAGTTACAGAACTGGTAATTAATTTTTATTTTATTAAAGATGGGTGATTGACCAATAGTTAAAGAACTGGTAATTTATTTTGTGGTGATGGGTGATTGACCAATAGTTACAGAACTGGTAATTTATTTTGTGGTGATGGGTGATTGACCAATAGTTACAAAACTGGTAATTTATTTTGTGGTGATGGGTGGTTGAACAATAGTTTCAGAACAGATAATTGATTTGGTGCTGATGGGTGACTACATGTTCTAGTTTTTTATGGTGCAACTTAACATTTCATTAAATTGGTCTGGTGGTTTGGGGGTGACTAAATGTATGTTATAGAAAAGATTTGGTTGTCATGGTGAAATTGAATGTTTATCATAGATGATTGGAGTAATTAAGTGGTGTCAGGGAATTATACTACTGTTAAGAAAACAGACCATACGTCGGGAGGGGAGACTGGCCACGTCTCATAGAACTGGTCTGCTTGTTAGGGGGCAACTGAATACTTTTCTCAGAACTGGGCTGGTGATGATGCAGAGCTACTCTGGATCTTAGAAAGCAATTGGCCACTTATCATGGAACTGGTCTGGTAGTAAGAGGGCAACTAAACATATGGCATAGAAATGATGATGGTAATGGAGTGACTAAACATGTATAGAATTGGTCTGGTGGTGAGTGAGCAACACACAGAGTGTAATGAGGCAGTAACACACTGCATGTTACAAAACTGGTCTGGCAATAAGGGATCCACAGACTGTTTTTTATGGAACTTGTTTTGAGATGAGGCTGTAACTTAATACATATCACAGAACTAGTCTAGCAGTAACAGGGCCACTGACATTTTGTCACAAAATTCAGAGTAGTGATGCAGCGACTTAACATATGTCACACAACTGGTCTGGTGATGAGGAAATGTTTGACTGCATGTTTACAGAACAAGTACAAATGTCACAGAACCGATTTGGTGTAACACTGTAACTCAACGCATGTCACAGAATTCATCTGGTGGCGAGGATGCGATCGACCACATCACAGAATTAGTCTGGTGATACATGAGAGAATGAAAACAGGAAATGGACTTCCGATTCAAACTAAATAGGGGGCTAAGCCAATGCATTATCACATGGTTTGAAACATTAGGAAACAAGCAACCCAACAACATTATTTCCTTTCAATCTCATAAACTGAATCATACTTGGTACACACAAATTTTTGAAAACTAAAAAGCAGAGAATTCACTTACTTTGTCTTCATCTTCTGTTAATGAAATTGATTTCAAAACGAGTTTTTCTATTTCCTAAACAGAAACAAAAAAGATTTGAAGCAATATACCAGTAATTTCTAACATAAATATTTCTACATAATTTTTAAAACAATTTATAAAAAAAAGATTTGTAAACAAAAAACAGGAAATTATCGGCAAATGCCAGTATCATGGGCAAGTGAATTTAAGATAATTAGGATAATCGAGATAGTGCTTACATTACAGGAATATGGGGTGGAGAAAAATAATTCAAAATATGTGTTTAGAAAACATTTTTAAGATTAATACAGAGATTTAAACGTATTTTTAAGATTAATACAGAGATTTAAACATATTTTAAAGATTAATACAGAGATTTAAACATATTTTTAAAGATTAATACAGAGATTTAAACATATTTTTAAAGATTAATACAGAGATTTAAACATATTTTTAAAGATTAATACAGAGATTTAAACATATTTTTAAAGATTAATACAGAGATTTAAACATATTTTTAAGATTAATACAGAGATTTAAACATATTTTTAAGATTAATACAAAGATTTAAACATATTTTTAAAGATTAATACAGAGATTTAAACATATTTTAAAGATTAATACAGAGATTTAAACATATTTTAAAGATGATTACAGAGATTTAAACATATTTTAAAGATTAATACCAAGATTTAAACATATTTTTAAGATTAATACAGAGATTTAAACATATGTTTAAAGATTAATACAGAGTTTTAAACATATGTTTAAAGATTAATACAGAGATTTAAACATATGTTTAAAGATTAATACAGAGATTTAAACATATGTTTAAAGATTAATACAGAGATTTAAACATATTTTTAAGATTAATACAGAGATTTAAACATATTTTTAAGATTAATACAGAGATTTAAACATATTTTTAAGATTAATACAGAGATTTAAACATATTTTTAAAGATTAATACAGATATTTAAACATATTTTTAAGATTAATACAGAGATTTAAACATATTTTTAAGAATTATACAGAGATTTAAACATATTTTTAAGATTAATACAAAGATTTAAACATATTTTTAAGATTAATACAGAGATTTAAACATTTTTAAAGATTAATACAGAGATTTAAACATTTTTAAAGATTAATACAGAGATTTAAACATATTTTTAAAGATTAATACAGAGATTTAAACATATTTTTAAAGATTAATACAGAGATTTAAACATATTTTTAAGATTAATACAGAGATTTAAACATATTTTTAAAGATTAATACAGAGATTTAAACATATTTTTAAAGATTAATACAGAGATTTAAACATATTTTTAAAGATTAATACAGAGATTTAAACATATTTTTAAAGATTAATACAGAGATTTAAACATATTTTTAAAGATTAATACAGAGATTTAAACATATTTTAAAGATTAATACAGAGATTTAAACATATTTTAAAGATTAATACAGAGATTTAAACATATTTTTAAAGATTAATACAGAGATTTAAACATATTTTAAAAGATTAATACAGAGATTTAAACATATTTTAAAAGATTAATACAGAGATTTAAACATATTTTTAAAGATAATTACAGAGATTTAAACATATTTTTAAAGATTAATACAGAGATTTAAACATATTTTTAAAGATTAATACAGAGATTTAAACATATTTTTAAAGATTAATACAGAAATTTAAACATATTTTTAAGATTAATACAGAGAGTTAAACATATTTTTAAGATTAATACAGAGATTTAAACATATTTTTAAGATTAATACAGAGATTTAAACATATTTTTAAAGATTAATACAGAGATTTAAACATATTTTAAAGATTAATACAGAGATTTAAACATATTTTAAAGATTAATACAGAGATTTAAACATATTTTAAAGATTAATACCAAGATTTAAACATAATTTTTAAGATTAATACAGAGATTTAAACATATTTTTAAAGATTAATACAGAGATTTAAACATATGTTTAAAGATTAATACAGAGATTTAAACATATTTTTAAAGATTAATACAGAGATTTAAACATATTTTTAAAGATTAATACAGAGATTTAAACATATTTTTAAAGATTAATACAGAGATTTAAACATATTTTTAAAGATTAATACAGAGATTTAAACATATTTTTAAAGATTAATACAGAGATTTAAGCATATTTTTAAAGATTAATACAGAGATTTAAACATATTTTTAAAGATTAATACAGAGATTTAAACATATTTTTAAAGATTAATACAGAGATTTAAACATATTTTTAAAGATTAATACAGAGATTTAAACATATTTTTAAAGATTAATACAGAGATTTAAACATATTTTTAAAGATTAATACAGAGATTTAAACATGTTTTTAAAGATTAATACAGAGATTTAAACATGTTTTTAAAGATTAATACAGAGATTTAAACATGTTTTTAAAGATTAATACAGAGATTTAAACATGTTTTTAAAGATTAATACAGAGATTTAAACATGTTTTTAAGATAGAATCTGTTTACTCTTTTTTTTTTTCTGGAAAACATTATCAGAAAACATTAGTTGTGAAAGAAAATTAAAAAAGAAAACGAATCAATCATTTAAGAAACGGCAATTCTAATATAAATTTTTACAAGAATTTGGACTATATGTTATTGATACAATTTAAGGAAACTTTTCACAATAAAAGATAAGGAAATACAACCAAGACAAGAATCATTTAAGCAAAACATGAAACAATATTTAAGCATAAATTGAAACTATTAAAATTTAGTGACTTTTGCAAAAGTTGCACATCCATATTTGATTAATTGCAATAGACGATGGAAATGTGTAGACTTACGGTATTCAGTCCCTCGACACTGTTTCTCTGGTACCTCGGCATACTAGGTTTTGGAATGTTATGTGCTATTGACTTTGGCTGTGTGAAAGGACTTTGTGCTGTTGGTAATGCAGAGTGATGTGCAGGCACTGGACTTTGTCGTGGTTTTATAGATTCGGTCTGTTTGTTGCCTTCTTTTGTCCTCTGTAAACGCTGCCTTATGAGCTGAAGAAAACAAAATTAGTGATGCTAGAAGTCACTTGAAAATCATCTTATGTGAATTTTTTTTTTTACTTTCTAATAACATTTTGACTTAATTTCTGCCTTTTTCAGATATGTAAAAATCAAGAGATAACAACTGCATACAGTGTCAGCTAATCAAGGATAATTATAAACAAGAGTATAATCCTGGTGTACTCCTACCATTATTTTAGTTTAGAGAGCACACCAGCATGGTCAATTTGTGGTAAAGTCTGAAAAATGCATTCATTCATTGTTTGGGAACAAGATTATGCCTAAAGGTCCAAAGCATAGTTTTTCTTGCCACCTTGTAAAAGACCTTTTCTTAGAAAAGTCTTCAATGAATGTGAAAATGCAGCTTTTTCTGTGGGAGGAATTTCTCATGGAGTTGTGATAGCTACTATCACAACTACAAAAAAAAAACAAAACAAAAACGGTATCTGTCATCAAATTTAATGCTCAAAAGCTGCAGCATTGTTCATCTATTTCAATCAGTTAAGGATTCGATTCACAAATATTCTTTTATAGATCTTCAACCTTTGTTCAAGGAGTCTCAGTCCTTTATAAGCTTCACACTGCAATGTACCTTTGTAAAGTGGGATAGTAATGTTATTTTCCTGCTTCAATAATGTCATCTTCTATTTTGGGAAAAATTGAATGATGACTGATGACAATTTTTCATTCACATTTCAGCAAATTGGAACCATGTTTGTTTTTGTTATCTCCATCATAGCCTTCAGCTCTCGATAGTTTCAGCATTGGATCTACTACCACTCCATGAGAAAAATTTTACATTTTTTTCATGATAAAAATATATTTTTTAATTATTATATAAAAAGAGATTAAATTAAAAAAAATATTTAATAGAAATAAAAAAAAATATGTTATTAACTTGCTTTGAGTCAGTGCTTATTTACTCCATTTTTTGTATCCATTGCTAAAACAAGTCAAGAAAATAACTACAGAAAAAAGTCATAATATTCCTGGCCTAAATGTAACCTAATTATAGTTTATGAGTTCTTACTTAAAAATACAAATTCACAATACATAATGTTTCTCAAGCAAAATGAATCGGTTTCTCTGTTCGATTTTAGATGTAATTTTTTTATAAAAGGAATGACAAAATGAAATATTCAAAAAAAAAAAAAAAAGAAAGCACAATTACCATTTAAATGTAATTTGTTTTTTTAAAAGAGTTCAAAAACTCTAATTGACAGAAGTAATCTGATGACCAAAGATGAAATGCATCTTAATTGAACTTAAGTTGATCTGTTTTTTTATAATAATGTTAAGAGTTATATACAATACTTATCTAATATATAAAGAAAAATCACAATTTTGTATTGCATGTGTGTCCGATTAAAAGTTAGTTGTGAAAAAATTAAAAACTACACAAGATACACAGAAAACTTACAACATCGGATTCATTGTAAACTCTGCCCGTGTTAGGGTAAAAAGAAATACCGTAATATTTTTTCATTTGGGGTCACTAAGAGCTAAATTAATGCATGGAAGGAATAACTATTTTTTTTTTCATTCTTACTGCCAGCAAAAAAAAACAAAAAAACAACACTGAAACTAAGTTAAACAGTTTTGTTTTGTGCTTTCTAATATATTGAACCCGTTAAGAAATAGAAAGAAAGGGAAGGAAAAGAAAAACACTTTTTTAAAACCTTTTCTGTTTCCTTTGGGCAGTGCTGTTAATCGTCCATAATTCTTTGATTATTTGTTATTTTATGCGGAAGTTCATAACTTTTTTCGGGCAATATTTGTATCTAAGTGAAACTTAATGCTTTGACTGGATTTGAACTTGGTTTACCCATGATCTGCAATCGTTTTCCACTTGACCTGAAGTCACAATAAAAATCCCAATTTCATGCATTTCTCTGATACACGTTCTGTTTTCTTTCTCATTTTTGTCAAATTTCCTTAGAAGGTAATTCTTGGGGGGGGGGGGTCTTATGCACTTTTATTATCGGGTATTTTTTTAAATAGTATTTTCAAGTTAAATTCAAGTTTTACATCTTTTTTTTATTAAATTGTTATGTGACAGTTTAGAATAATTACAAAACCTCTCCCCTCCCCATGTTAAGAATAGCTTTCTAAATAATAACGTTATTATTTAAGCACTTCAACAAAGTGCATAAATAGCTTCTTTTTTTTTTTTAAATCATTTTCTCTCCTAATAGAGAAAACGGGTAATGAAAGCATTGCAGTTATGCACATCGTCGTATTCGACTGCACATGTGCTGCACTAGTGCACTGCTGCACTAGAAAAAGTGAACATGCTTTCGTGTTCGATTGATTCAATTTTTCTGTTAACAATCCAGTTTATGAATTATATTTAATATAACAAAATTTTATAAATTATATTTAATATAACAAAAGTACAGAACAAACGTTTTCCTAATCTTTTAGCAGATAGTTAAAAAAAAAAACAAAAAAAAACACTTATAATAATACGAATAATACAGTATAGAAATAGTTGATTAGAAAGAATACGCCGAGAACTAAAAAAATATTTGAAAACCCCACCCCAAAAGTGATGATGGCCAATGTATCATTGCACTTGTAACAAACGTGTTAGACAAATAAAAAAAAAAAAAAGCTACAACTGTATATTAATTATACGGTATATAATTTTAAATAAGGATTAAAACAGAAATAAATTACAAAAGTAGTCAAATAATTCATAAATCGGCGATCTTTTTTAGTGTTCTGTTCTTCCTCCAACATGAGGATAGAAAATTAACTTGCCCAAGAATAAAGGAAAATGAAACTAGAATAATCGCTATAAAAAAAAAATTGAAAAAGCAATTAAGATTATATTAAAAAAAACCTACAAAAGGAGAAGGCTTTGTTATGAAAACTGAAAAAGGAATGAGATTTAAAAAATTGTTCTTCTTACCTGCAATTGGTCCTGTTGACCTAAAGATGCCGATCTTCGGTGTCCCTTTTTCGGCCGTTTCTCGCCACTGCTATTATTATTATTGTTGTTATTAGTTGTTGTGAAAGGCCAATCTTCTGGTGTCTGTAGGGAAAGAAAGACGAAAGATGGATCAGCGGCATGACAACTCTATTTGATATTAAAAACAATACTGAGTTGACTTTAACAAAATCTTTTTACTTGTTCCCTCTTCAAAAACAAAAAAGGGATTTACATTACCTTCATTCGACTACAATATGTTTGGGTCAGACGAACAAAATACATCGTACGCATAAGTGTTCAGATAAATCCGGAAAATGAATGTGGTGGAGACAAAAAAAAAATAGGAAGATAATGAATGATTAACAAACATTTGGGAAGATGTAGAATTAAAGAACGAAAGAAAGCCTACCAAATCTGCCATTGTGTGTCAAGTATCGAATGATGGCAATACGACCAGATACGAGAAGCAGCTGCAAAAAAACAAGAAATACAAAATCGTCGTTAGCAGCAGCAGCAGCAGCTGTGTTGGGTAGACGACAGCAGCAGCAGCGGACGGGACAGTGATTTTTAAATCTGTTTTTTTTTGTTTTTAAGGAAATAGTCACAAAGTAAAACTAAATACAAGAGAAAGAAGGGAAATGCAAACAACATCAGTGTTGGTTTTACATTAACAAAGGAAACTAATCAGTGAAAAATTGTGAAAGATGACCGGAAAAAAAGAATAAGTGGGTGGGGTGGCGTATTCTTTAAACATCAATAATTTAATGAATGAATGGCTACAGGATCAAAAATAACAAATTCAATTAAATATTGTTTCCGAAGCATTAATAAATTAATAATGGGTGAAATATCATTATTATCATTTTCTTTATAAACTGGATATAGATTTATTTTTATAATATATATATATATAATATATATATATATATATATATATATATATATATATATATATATATATATATATATATATATATAATCAGCAGTTCGGCCTAGCTTTGCTACTGTTCATAACATACTGTGCAACTGTGCATATATATATATATATATATATATATATATATATATATATATATATATATATATATATATTGAAAAGTTTGACTCATGTCTACATAGAAAATTTGAAAGTGTTTAGATCCAAAATTGGCGGAGGAGTTTGGTAGAGTCTGAAAAGTACAACTCTTTCAACTAACCTCTTGGCAGACAAATTTTCCCCAAAAAACTGATTAAAAAGCTTGCTGCATGTCTGAATACCCTTTATGAAACATTTCAAATGTTTAGACCCAAAATTGGCTAAATAGTTTGCTGGAGACCGCAAAGGTCAAATCTTTTGAACTTTGACCCCTTGGCAGCCAAATTTCCGGCCAAAAACCGATTAAAAAGCTTGCCCTATGTTTAAATACACACTTATGTAAAATTTCAAATATTTTGACTAAAAATTAGCCGAGTAATTTGGTAGAGACTGCAGAGGTCAATTTTTTTTTTTTTAAACTTTGACCCCAATTTTGACCTCTTAACATTTATTGTTTTAGGCTCAAATCAAATTAAAAAAGTTTGATCTATATCCAAGAAACCTACATCTAAAATTTCAAATGTTTAGACCCAAAATTGGCGGAGGAGTTTGGTAGAATTTTCAAAGGTCAAATCATTGAACTTTGACCCCTTGACAGCCAAATTTCTGGCCGAAAACCAATTAAAAATTTTTCCCAAATCTCCATATCCCTTTTATCAAATCTTGAGTGTGCGTACTGAAAAAATGACAGAGTAGTTTGGTAGAAAAATGTACACATACAGACACACACACACACACACACACACACACACACACACACACACAGACTAAGTCACTTTTATAGATATACTAGCAGTCCAGCCCGGCTTTGCTCGGACCCTATGTGCTGATCATAACTTTTAGGCTAGACTTCTTACAAATTGAAAAGATACAAGACTACACAGTGGATTACTGTTACTCGTTGAATAGTGCACCGGAAAGTTATAATGAGGCGATTAATTCAGAAAATCACCAAGAATGGGAACAAGCTATGATATCCGAATTGAAAGCTTTATCTGAAAATAACACATACGAAATAGTGGCAAAACGGCAGACAAAAAAGCTACGAAAATTCTCTCACTTGTGCATTGTGACTTAGCAGGTCCGATCAGCCCAATGGGGAGAAATAATCTAAGGTACGTTTTGAACTTTATTGATGATTTTTCCGATTTAATTATAGTTTACTTTCTAAAAAACAAATCTGACACTATCTTCGTAAATAAGAAATATTTAGCTGATATTGCCCCATACGGCTCAGTAAAATGTATTCGCTCAGACCATGGGACTGAATTTACTAGTAAAGACTTTGAACTTGTATTAATTAACCACCGTATTAAACACGAGAAATCTGCACCGTATTCCCCCTTCCAAAATTGGCACCACTGAAAGGGCGTAGCGAACCCTTTTTGAGATGAGAAGATGTCTACTTATCAAATCAAAATTAGAGCATAGTTTAATGGCAGCAGCATATATCAGAAATAGATCGTTCAATAAAAGATTAGGCAAAACACTGTATGAAGTGTTTTGCGGTTTTCGTAGGTTACGATAAAAACAGTCTAGCATATTTAATCTACTTTCCAGCTCAAAATGCCATAAAAAGGGTTATATGTGTAAAATTCAATGATACATTAAATTTTAAAAAATGGCGATCCAGTGGATGAAAAACGTGAAATATTACCTAGCATCTTAATCGATCACAATGAAAATATTAATAACGACGACAATTACAGTAGAACTACTGACGAAAATATTAACCAGACACGTTGATACCCAATCAGGCCAGACTTCTTACAAATTGAAAAGATACAAGAATATGCAGTGGATTACTGTTACTCGTTGAACAGCGCACCAGAAAGTTATAATGAGGCTATTAATTCAGAAAATCACCAAGATTGGGAACAAGCTATGATATCCGAATTGAAAGCGTTATTTAAAATTAACACATATGAAATAGTGGCAAAACCAACAGATAAAAATATAATTTCTTCACGTTGGATTTTTCCAAAAAGATCACAGCTTCTGGCAGTGAAACTTTTAAAATAAGATTTGTTGCAAAAGGTTTTTCACAAATTTCTGGAGTGGAATATTTTGCAACATTTTCATCAACGACAAATTTAACAACAATTAGAATTTTATTACAACTTGCCGCTCAATACAATTTAAAAGTACATCAAACGGATGTAAAAAAAATGCTTATTTAAATGCTCCGATTGACTGTGAAATCTATATTTACTCTCCAGAGGGATTTAAAATGAAAAATAAAAATTGCGTGTGGAAACTGAACAAATCGTTATATGGACTTAAACAAAGTGCACACAATTGGAATTTAACACTCCATAATTATTTAATAGAACAGGAATTCAAGCAATGACCCATAGACGTGTGCATGTATACCAAAAATGTAGGTAATAAATTGTTGATTCTGGGTTTTCGGGTTGACGATATATTACTCACCTCAAATTGTGACAACACTTTAAAAGATGTTAAAAATGAATTAATTAAAAAATTTAAAATGGCCGATCTTGGATGACTGTCATGGTTCCTCGGTATAAAAGTTACCTGTGAAAATGAAACTATAACTATGGACCAATCTATTTTCATGGAAAGTGTTCGACTGAGCTTCAATCTATGGTCCCCCCTCGCCAAACTTTCACAAGAAACACTAGACTAGCTGAAAACATTATCAATAATTTTCCCCACTCTTTATCTGTGCCTAAACCTAAACATAGATTCCATGATCAAAGCTTCTTTCTTAGAACTGCATGCCTGTGGAATTGTCTTCCGTTTTCCTACTTTCCAGCTGTCTATAATATGGTTGTCTTCAAGTCCAACGTGAACAAGTTTCTGATGAGCCGTTCCACTTAAGTTAACAAATTTACCGAACTTCCATTACTATTGATTACTATATTGTCCTTTTGACTACTCTACACTCTTTAACCCTTATCCTTGAGTGGCCAATCGGCCTTGATAAGTGGTGACGCCTATGTAAAAAAAAAAAATCACGATACATTGAATAAATTCTGCTTAAGTTCGTAATGCAAGATTGCAAACCGTGTAAAACTCCTGTCGAAATTGACATAAATAAAAATAGAGAGACTGATACAAAATCCATAGATAATCGATTATACAGAGAAATGGTTGGAAGCCTCATCTATTTGATGACCACAACTAGGCTTGACATATGTTACACTGTAACAAAGTTATCTCAAAACTTATCGAGACCAACAATTAAGGACCTTAATCGTGCAAAACAAATCCTTCGTTATCTAAAAGGAACCAAGGAACAATCTTTAATATTTATAAAAACGTCTGCATATCCTCTTTTCGGATTCAAATTGGGGTAACTCTGAGGATAGAAGAAGTATGACGGGGTATTGTTTCAGACTGTCAAAGACTGGGCCCATAATCTGTTAAGTGTTGAGACATTATGTTGAACAAAGATGGCGGCATAGTTCAGATCAGATCCTGAGTGTAATTGGCAGTAACCAAGATGGTGGCCAAGAATCAAATGCGGTCCATGATGTAGTTAACGGCGAACAGTGTGAATCCAAAATTCGACAATTTTTATAGTAACTTTGGAAGGTTTTCATTGGTTGGTTAGCACAGCTGGTGGTTATAAAAACGATTGGCGAATTCATTGGTCTCATAACCCCCCCCCCCCACTAGGAGTCAAAAACAGTTTACATATATGTATATATATATATATATATATATATATTAAAAACCATGTCTAGGAAACCTACATCAAAAAGCTTACTGCATGTTTGAATACACACTTTATGTAACACTTCAAATGTTTAGACCCAAAACTGACTGAATAGTTTGCTAAAGATAATAAAGGTCAAATGTTTAAAACTTTGACTCCTTGCCAGCCAAATTTTGCTAAAGATCATAAAGGTCCTTGCCAGCCAAATTTTGCTAAAGATCATAAAGGTCCTTGCCAGCCAAATTTTTAGCCAAAAACCGATTAAAAAGCTTGCTCTATGTCTGAATACACACTTTATGTGAAATTTCAAATGTTTAGACTAAAAATTAGCTGAGTAATTTCATAAAGACCGCAGCGGTAAAATTTTTTAAAACTTTGACCCCAATTTTGACCTCTTAGCATTTATTGTTTTGGGCTCAAATCAAATTAAAAAGTTTGATCTATGTCCAAGTAATCTACATCTGAAATTTTAAGTGTTTAGACCCAAAATTGGCGGAGGAGCTTGGTAGAGTTTTCAAAGGTCAAATCATTGGACTTTGACCTCTTGACAGCCAAGTTTGTGACCGAAAACAAATTAAAGATTTTCCTAAATCTCAATATCCTTTTAGTCAAATCTCGAGTCTGTAGACTGAAAATTGACAAAGTAATTTGGTAGGGAAATGCACACACACACACACACACACACACACACACACCGACAATTTCACTTTTATAGATATACTAGCATTGGTGCCCGGCATTGCCCGGGTGTTTGGAGATGTATGTTGAGCAAAAAAATTTTTAAAAAGCGGTCAATTTTTTTAAAATTTGACCCCTATTATGACACCTTAACATTTTTTGTTTTGGGCTCAAATCAAGTTATTAAGTTAGATCCATGTCCAAGGAAACTATATCTTAAATTTACAGGTGTTTAGACCCAAAATTGTCGGAGGAGTTTGGTAGAGTTCTCAAAAGTCAAATCGTTGAACTTTAACCCCTTAACAAACAAATTTCTGGCGGAAAATGGATTACAAAGATTTTCTCAAATCTCAGTATCCTGGATATCAAATTTCGAATCTGTAGACTAAAAATTGACAGAGTTATTGCATAGGGAAATGTAGACAGACACACACACAGACACACACACAGACACATCCACTTTTATAGATATATAGACTAGCATTTCAGCCTGGTGTTGCCCGCGTGTTTGGAGGTGTGTGTTGAGCAAAAAAAAAAAGTGGTAGTAAGAAGGCAGGAAAAGAAAAGTGGTACTGCGAAGAAGGAAAAAAAACGAGGAAAAAACGTGACACCTTTGCTGTTACGACCACCGCCAAACCAGAAGTGACATAGGTTTAAATTAAGGCTAAGCAATCGAAAAGAGGGGATGACTTTCGAAAATATTGGCGAAAAAAGCGACCCTTCCCTGTTGAAAAGTGCCCACTTGAAGAAATTAATGTTTTTAGCCAATTTTTCGGTATTTGTCATCTGAAAGGTCAAGCTTCAAAACGATACTGATCTTTGTGAAAATCTGTCGCCTTTGTTGAAAGTTTTAGGCAGACATGCAAACATACAACCATACATTTATATATTGGTAGCTCAAATTTTCAACCCAAACCGATTAAAAAGCTTTCCCTATCTCTGAATACCCTTTATGTAAAATTTCAAATGTTTAGATCAGAAATTGTCTGAGTAATTTGGTAGGGACCGCAGAGGTCAAATTTTTTAAAAATTTGACCCCTATTATGACCCCTTAACATTTATTGTTTTAGGCTCAAATCAAGTTATTAAGTTAGATCCATATCCAAGGGACCTATATCTAAAATTTCAAGTGTTTAGACTCAAAATTGGCAGAGGAGCTTGGTAGTGTTCTCAAAAGTCAAATCGTTGAACCCCTTGACAGCTAAATTTCTGGCTGAAAATGGATTACAAAGATTTTCTCAAATCTCAGTACCCTGTATCTCAAATTTCGAGTCTGTAGACTGAAAATTTTCAGAGTTATTGCATAGGGAAATGTACACAGACACACATACACAAAGACCGACAGACAGAGAGACACTTTCACTTTTATAGATATATAGATGAATATGTTCAGGTGAAGATAGTCGATGCTTATGCATCCAGTGAAGAGATCGAGAGAGAGATCGAGAGATCGAGAGAGAGTGAGAGAGAGAGAGAGAGAGAGAGAGAGAGAGAAGAGAACGTCTTTCCTCATTGCTTTCAGGTCTGTTGAACGACTATGATTCCCTAAATGGCTGAAGTAGTTCATTATTTATGACTGCTACATCACCCTCTGAAGAAAATTTTTATCTGCTATGTCCCACAGAAGGTAATTCTTCTTAGCTTGATAGCTGCAACTTAGATAAAGAGAAAGAAACCTTCACGAAAAAAAAGAATAGAAAAAAAACAAACCGCCTTGAAAGAAATGATTTTTATTAAAGTCTGTGGGAACATGATGAGAATTAACAGCAAACCGGATGTTAACGCATCCACCATGAGACAAAAAATGAAAAATCGTCGTTTCAACATGGCTCCACGCATCGCTTCGGGTTGGGAAGAAAAAAAAAAGAAAACCAAAAAAAAAATTATCGACCGATGGCAGAGCTCCGCGCCTAAAATAAACACCTCAAATATCACAGTCGCTGGGAGACGGTTTGCCACTATAAAATGAGGGGACCAAAAAGAAAGAGGAGATTCGACCTGCTGCGTCAGTGAACACAGGGATGGATTCTCCCACCCGACCTAAAGAGATGAAGAAGAAAAAGAAAAAAGGCACCAGTGAACTGAAGCCGACTACGCTCTCATGTTATGGGCCAAATGCCTTCAATTCTAAACAATGCCTAATGCATACAAACCGAAGAAGTGAACGCACGGGCAGATTCTCCAAACCTGACATAAAGAGATAAAGTAGAAAAAGAAATAAGGCACCAGTGAACTGAAGCCGACTACGCTCTCATGTTATGGGCCAAATGCCTTCAATTCTAAACAATGCCTAATGCATACAAACCGAAGAAGTGAACGCACGGGCAGATTCTCCCACCTGACCTAAAGAGATGAAGTAGAAAAAGAAAAAAGGCACCAGTGAACTGAAGCCGACTACGCTCTCATGTTATGGGCCAAATTCCTTCAATTCTAAACAATGCCTAATGCATACAAACCAAAGAAGTTAACGCACGGGCAGATTCTCCCACCTGACCTAAAGAGATGAAGTAGAAAAAGAAATAAGGCACCAGTGAACTGAAGCCGACTACGCTCTCATGTTATCGGCCAAATTCCTTCAATTCTAAACAATGCCTAATGCATACAAACCAAAGAAGTTAACGCACGGGCAGATTCTCCCACCTGACCTAAAGAGATAAAGTAGAACAAGAAATAAGGCACCAGTGAACTGAAGCCGACTACGCTCTCATGTTATGGGCCAAATGCCTTCAATTCTAAACAATGCCTAATGCATACAAACCAAAGAAGTAAACGCACGGGCAGATTCTCCCACCTGACATGAAGAGATAAAGTAGAAAAAGAAAAAAGGCACCAGTGAACTGAAGCCGACTACGCTCTCATGTTATGGGCCAAATTCCTTCAATTCTAAGCAATGCCTAATGCATACAAACAAAAGAAGTTAACGCACGGGCAGATTCTCCCACCTGACCTAAAGAGATAAAGTAGAAAAAGAAATAAGGCACCAGTGAACTGAAGCCGACTACGCTCTCATGTTATGGGCCAAATTCCTTCAATTCTAAACAATGCCTAATGCATACAAACAAAAGAAGTTAACGCACGGGCAGATTCTCCCACCTGACCTAAAGAGATGAAGTAGAAAAAGAAATAAGGCACCAGTGAACTGAAGCCGACTACGGTCTCATGTTATGGGCCAAATGCCTCCAATTCTAAACAATGCCTAATGCATACCAACCAAAGAAGTTAACGCACGGGCAGATTCTCCCACCTGACCTAAAGAGATAAAGTAAAAAAAGAAATAAGGCACCAGTGAACTGAAGCCGACTACGCTCTCATGTTATGGGCCAAATGCCTTCAATTCTAAACAATGCCTAATGCATACAAACCAAAGAAGTTAACGCACGGGCAGATTCTCCCACCTGACATGAAGAGATAAAGTAGAAAAAGAAAAAAGGCACCAGTGAACTGAAGCCGACTACGCTCTCATGTTATGGGCCAAATGCCTCCAATTCTAAACAATGCCTAATGCATACAAACCAAAGAAGTGAACGCACGGGCAGATTCTCCCACCTGACATGAAGAGATAAAGTAGAAAAAGAAAAAAGGCACCAGTGAATTGAAGCCGACTACGCTCTCATGTTATGGGCCAAATGCCTTCAATTCTAAACAATGCCTAATGCATACAAACTAAAGAAGTGAACGCACGGGCAGATTCTCCCACCTGACCTAAAAAATGAAGTAGAAAAAGAAAAAAGGCACCAGTGAATTGAAGCAGACTACGCTCTCATGTTATGGGCCAAATGCCTTCAATTCTAAACAATGCCTAATGCATACAAACTAAAGAAGTGAACGCACGGGCAGATTCTCCAACCTGAGCTAAAAAGATGAAGTAGAAAAAGAAAAAAGGCACCAGTGAATTGAAGCCGACTACGCTCTCATGTTATGGGCCAAATTCCTTCAATTCTAAACAATGCCTAATGCATACAAACCAAAGAAGTGAACGCACGGGCAGATTCTCCCACCTGACCTAAAGAGATGAAGTAGAAAAAGAAATAAGGCACCAGTGAACTGAAGCCGACTAGGCTCTCATGTTATGGGCCAAATTCCTTCAATTCTAAACAATGCCTAATGCATACAAACCAAATAAGTTAACGCACGGGCAGATTCTCCCACCTGACCTAAAGAGATAAAGTAGAAAAAGAAATAAGGCACCAGTGAACTGAAGCCGACTACGCTCTCATGTTATGGGCCAAATGCCTTCAATTCTAAACAATGCCTAATGCATACAAACCAAAGACGTGAACGCACGGGCAGATTCTCCCACCTGACATGAAGAGATAAAGTAGAAAAAGAAAAAAGGCACCAGTGAACTGAAGCCGACTACGCTCTCATGTTATGGGCCAAATGCCTCCAATTCCAAACAATGCCTAATGCATACAAACCAAAGAAGTGAACGCACGGGCAGATTCTCCCACCTGACATGAAGAGATAAAGTAGAAAAAGAAAAAAGGCACCAGTGAACTGAAGCCGACTACGCTCTCATGTTATGGGCCAAATGCCTTCAATTCTAAACAATGCCTAATGCATACAAACTAAATAAGTGAACGCACGGGCAGATTCTCCCACCTGACCTAAAAAAATGAAGTAGAAAAAGAAAAAAGGCACCAGTGACTTGAAGCCGACTACGCTCTATTGTTATGGGCCAAATGCCTCCAATTCTAAACAATGCCTAATGCATACAAACCAAAGAAGTTAACGCACGGGCAGATTCTCCCACCTGACATAAAGAGATAAAGTAGAAAAAGAAATAAGGCACCAGTGAATTGAAGCCGACTACGCTCTCATGTTATGGGCCAAATGCCTTCAATTCTAAACAATGCCTAATGCATACAAACTAAAGAAGTGAACGCACGGGCAGATTCTCCCACCTGACCTAAAAAGATGAAGTAGAAAAAGAAAAAAGGCACCAGTGAACTGAAGCCGACTACGTTCTCATGTTATGGGCCAAATGCCTTCAATTCTAAACAATGCCTAATGCATACAAACCAAAGAAGTTAACGCACGGGCAGATTCTCCCACCTGACCTACAGAGATAAAGTAGAAAAAGAAATAAGGCACCAGTGAACTGAAGCCCACTACGCTCTCATGTTATGGGCCAAATGCCTTCAATTCTAAACAATGCCTAATGCATACAAACCAAAGAAGTTAACGCACGGGCAGATTCTCCCACCTGACCTAAAGAGATAAAGTAGAAAAAGAAATAAGGCACCAGTGAACTGAAGCCGACTACGCTCTCATGTTATGGGCCAAATGCCTTCAATTCTAAACAATGCCTAATGCATACAAACCAAAGAAGTTAACGCACGGGCAGAATCTCCCACCTGACATAAAGAGATAAAGTAGAAAAAGAAATAAGGCACCAGTGAACTGAAGCCGACTACGCTCTCATGTTATGGGCCAAATGCCTCCAATTCTAAACAATGCCTAATGCATACAAACGAAAGAAGTTAACGCCCGGGCAGATTCTCCCACCTGACCTAAAGAGATGAAGTAGAAAAAGAAATAAGGCACCAGTGAACTGAAGCCGACTACAGTCTCATGTTATGGGCCAAATGCCTCCAATTCTAAACTATGCCTAATGCATACAAACGAAAGAAGTTAACGCACGGGCAGATTCTCCCACCTGACCTAAAGAGATAAAGTAGAAAAAGAAAAAAGGCACCAGTGAACTGAAGCCGACTACGCTCTCATGTTATGGGCCAAATGCCTCCAATTCTAAACAATGCCTAATGCATACAAACCAAAGAAGTGAACGCACGGGCAGATTCTCCCACCTGACCTAAAGAGATAAAGTAGAAAAAGAAATAAGGCACCAGTGAACTGAAGCCGACTACGCTCTCATGTTATGGGCCAAATGCCTTCAATTCTAAACAATGCCTAATGCATACAAACCAAAGAAGTGAACGCACGGGCAGATTCTCCCACCTGACCTAAAGAGATAAAGTAGAAAAAGAAAAAAGGCACCAGTGAACTGAAGCCGACTACGCTCTCATGTTATGGGCCAAATGCCTCCAATTCTAAACAATGCCTGATGCATACAAACCAAAGAAGTGAACGCACGGGCAGATTCTCCCACCTGACCTAAAGAGATAAAGTAGAAAAAGAAAAAAGGCACCAGTGAACTGAAGCCGACTACGCTCTCATGTTATGGGCCAAATGCCTCCAATTCTAAACAATGCCTAATGCATACAAACCAAAGAAGTTAACGCACGGGCAGATTCTCCCACCTGACCTAAAGAGATAAAGTAGAAAAAGAAATAAGGCACCAGTGAACTTAAGCCTACTACGTTCTCATGTTATGGGCCAAATGCCTTCAATTCTAAACAATGCCTAATGCATACAAACCAAAGAAGTGAACGCATGGGCAGATTCTCCCACCTGACCTAAAGAGATAAAGTAGAAAAAGAAATAAGGCACCAGTGAACTGAAGCCGACTACGCTCTCATGTTATGGGCCAAATGCCTCCAATTCTAAACAATGCCTAATGCATACAAACCGGAGAAGTGAACGCAAGGGCAGATTCTCCCACCTGACATGAAGAGATGAAGTAGAAAAAGAAATAAGGCACCAGTGAACTGAAGCCGACTACGCTCTCATGTTATGGGCCAAATGCCTCCAATTCTAAACAGTGCCTAATGCATACAAACCGGAGAAGTGAACGCAAGGGCAGATTCTCCCACCTGACCTAAAGAGATAAAGTAGAAAAAGAAATAAGGCACCAGTGAACTGAAGCCGACTACGCTCTGATGTTATGGGCCAAATGCCTCCAATTCTAAACAATGCCTAATGCATACAAACCAAAGAAGTGAACGCACGGGCAGATTCTCCCACCTGACATGAAGAGATAAAGTAGAAAAAGAAAAAAGGCACCAGTGAATTGAAGCCGACTACGGTCTAATGTTATGGGCCAAATGCCTCCAATTCTAAACAATGCCTAATGCATACAAAGCAAAGAAGTTAACGCACGGGCAGATTCTCCCACCTGACATAAAGAGATAAAGTAGAAAAAGAAATAAGGCACCAGTGAATTGAAGCCGACTACGCTCTCATGTTATGGGCCAAATGCCTTCAATTCTAAACAATGCCCAATGCATACAAACTAAAGAAGTGAACGCACGGGCAGATTCTCCCACCTGACCTAAAAAGATGAAGTAGAAAAAGAAAAAAGGCACCAGTGAACTGAAGCCGACTACGTTCTCATGTTATGGGCCAAATGCCTTCAATTCTAAACAATGCCTAATGCATACAAACCAAATAAGTTAACGCACAGGCAGATTCTCCCACCTGACATGAAGAGATAAAGTAGAAAAAGAAATAAGGCACCAGTGAACTGAAGCCGACTACGCTCTCATGTTATGGGCCAAATGCCTCAAATTCTAAACAATGCCTAATGCATACAAATCAAAGAAGTTAACGCACGGGCAGATTCTCCCACCTGACACAAAGAGATAAAGTAGAAAAAGAAATAAGGCACCAGTGAATTGAAGCCCGCTTCGTTCTCATGTTATGGGCCAAATGCCTTCAATTCTAAACAATGCCTAATGCATACAAACCAAAGAAGTTAACGCACGGGCAGATTCTCCCACCTGACATGGAGAGATAAAGTAGAAGAAGAAAAAAGGCAACAGTGAAGTGAAGCCGACTACTGTCTCATGTTATGGGCCAAATGCCTCCAATTCTAAACAATGCCTAATGCATACAAACCAAAGAAGTTAACGCACGGACAGATTCTCCCACCTGACATGGAGAGATAAAGTAGAAGAAGAAAAAAGGCACCAGTGAAGTGAAGCCGACTACGTTCTCATGTTATGGGCCAAATGCCTTCAATTCTAAACAATGCCTAATGCATACAAACCAAAGAAGTTAACGCACGGGCAAATTCTCCCACCTGACATGGAGAGATAAAGTAGAAGAAGAAAAAAGGCACCAGTGAAGTGAAGCCGACTACGGTCTCATGTTATGGGCCAAATGCCTCCAATTCTAAACAATGCCTAATGCATACAAACCAAAGAAGTTAACGCACGGGCAGATTCTCCCACCTGACATAAAGAGATAAAGTAGAAAAAGAAATAAGGCACCAGTGAACTGAAGCCGACTACGTTCTCATGTTATGGGCCAAATGCCTCCAATTCTAAACAATGCCTAATGCATACAAACCAAAGAAGTGAATGCACGGGCAGATTCTCCCACCTGACATGGAGAGATAAAGTAGAAGAAGAAAAAAGGCACCAGTGAAGTGAAGCCGACTACGGTCTCATGTTATGGGCCAAATGCCTCAAATTCTAAACAATGCCTAATGCATACAAATCAAAGAAGTTAACGCACGGGCAGATTCTCCCACCTGACACAAAGAGATAAAGTAGAAAAAGAAATAAGGCACCAGTGAATTGAAGCCGACTACGTTCTCATGTTATGGGCCAAATGCCTTCAATTCTAAACAATGCCTAATGCATACAAACCAAAGAAGTTAACGCACGGGCAGATTCTCCCACCTGACATGGAGAGATAAAGTAGAAGAAGAAAAAAGGCACCAGTGAATTGAAGCCGACTACGTTCTCATGTTATGGGCCAAATGCCTTCAATTCTAAACAATGCCTAATGCATACAAACCAAAGAAGTTAACGCACGGGCAGATTCTCCCACCTGACATAAAGAGATAAAGTAGAAGAAGAAAAAAGGCACCAGTGAATTGAAGCCGACTACGGTCTCATGTTATGGGCCAAATGCCTCCAATTCTAAACAATGCCTAATGCATACAAACCAAAGAAGTTAACGCACGGGCAGATTCTCCCACCTGACATAAAGAGATAAAGTAGAAGAAAAAAGGCACCAGTGAAGTGAAGCCGACAACGGTCTCATGTTATGGGCCAAATGCCTCCAATTCTAAACAATGCCTAATGCATACAAACCAAAGAAGTTAACGCACGGGCAGATTCTCCCACCTGACATGAAGAGATAAAGTAGAAAAAGAAATAAGGCACCAGTGAACTGAAGCCGACTACGCTCTCATGTTATGGGCCAAATGCCTTCAATTCTAAACAATGCCTAATGCATACAAACCAAAGAAGTTAACGCACGGGCAGATTCTCCCACCTGACCTAAAGAGATAAAGTAGAAAAAGAAATAAGGCACCAGTGAACTGAAGCCGACTACGCTCTCATGTTATGGGCCAAATGCCTTCAATTCTAAACAATGCCTAATGCATACAAACTAAAGAAGTTAACGCCCGGGCAGATTCTCCCACCTGACCTAAAGAGATGAAGTAGAAAAAGAAATAAGGCACCAGTGAACTGAAGCCGCCTACACTCTCATGTTATGGGCCAAATGCCTTCAATTCTAAACAATGCCTAATGCATACAAACGAAAGAAGTTAACGCCCGGGCAGATTCTCCCACCTGACCTAAAGAGATGAAGTAGAAAAAGAAATAAGGCACCAGTGAACTGAAGCCGCCTACGCTCTTATGTTATGGGCCAAATGCCTTCAATTCTAAACAATGCCTAATGCATACAAACTAAAGAAGTGAACGCACGGGCAGATTCTCCCACCTGACCTAAAAAGATGAAGTAGAAAAAGAAAAAAGGCACCAGTGAACTGAAGCCGACTACGTTCTCATGTTATGGGCCAAATGCCTTCAATTCTAAACTATGCCTTATGCATACAAACCAAAGATGTTAACGCACGGGCAGATTCTCCCACTTGACATGAAGAGATAAAGTAGAAAAAGAAATAAGGCACCAGTGAACTGAAGCCGACTACGCTCTATTGTTATGGGCCAAATGCCTCCAATTCTAAACAATGCCTAATGCATACAAACCAAAGAAGTAAACACACTGGCAGATTCTCCCACCTGACATGGAGAGATAAAGTAGAAGAAGAAAAAAGGCACCAGTGAAGTGAAGCCGACTACGGTCTCATGTTATGGGCCAAATGCCTCCAATTCTAAACAATGCCTAATGCATACAAACCAAAGAAGTTAACGCACGGGCAGATTCTCCCACCTGACATGGAGAGATAAAGTAGAAGAAGAAATAAGGCACCAGTGAATTGAAGCCGACTACGTTCTCATGTTATGGGCCAAATGCCTTCAATTCTAAACAATGCCTAATGCATACAAACCAAAGAAGTTAACGCACGGGCAGATTCTCCCACCTGACATAAAGAGATAAAGTAGAAAAAGAAATAAGGCACCAGTGAATTGAAGCCGACTACGTTCTCATGTTATGGGCCAAATGCCTTCAATTCTAAACAATGCCTAATGCATACAAACCAAAGAAGTTAACGCACGGGCAGATTCTCCCACCTGACATGGAGAGATAAAGTAGAAGAAGAAAAAAGGCACCAGTGAATTGAAGCCGACTACGTTCTCATGTTATGGGCCAAATGCCTTCAATTCTAAACAATGCCTAATGCATACAAACCAAAGAAGTTAACGCACGGGCAGATTCTCCCACCTGACATAAAGAGATAAAGTAGAAGAAAAAAGGCACCACTGAAGTGAAGCCGACTACGGTCTCATGTTATGGGCCAAATGCCTCCAATTCTAAACAATGCCTAATGCATACAAACCAAAGAAGTTAACGCACGGGCAGATTCTCCCACCTGACATAAAGAGATAAAGTAGAAAAAGAAATAAGGCACCAGTGAACTGAAGCCGACTACGCTCTCATGTTATGGGCCAAATGCCTTCAATTCTAAACAATGCCTAATGCATACAAACTAAAGAAGTGAACGCACAAGCAGATTCTCCGACCTGACCTAAAAAGATGAAGTAGAAAAAGAAAAAAGGCACCAGTGAACTGAAGCCGACTACGTTCTCATGTTATGGGCCAAATGCCTTCAATTCTAAACAATGCCTAATGCATACAAACCAAAGAAGTTAACGCACGGACAGATTCTCCCACCTGACATGGAGAGATAAAGTAGAAGAAGAAAAAAGGCACCAGTGAAGTGAAGCCGACTACGTTCTCATGTTATGGGCCAAATGCCTTCAATTCTAAACAATGCCTAATGCATACAAACCAAAGAAGTTAACGCACGGGCAGATTCTCCCACCTGACATAAAGAGATAAAGTAGAAAAAGAAATAAGGCACCAGTGAATTGAAGCCGACTACGTTCTCATGTTATGGGCCAAATGCCTTCAATTCTAAACAATGCCTAATGCATACAAACCAAAGAAGTTAACGCACGGGCAGATTCTCCCACCTGACATGGAGAGATAAAGTAGAAGAAGAAAAAAGGCACCAGTGAATTGAAGCCGACTACGTTCTCATGTTATGGGCCAAATGCCTTCAATTCTAAACAATGCCTAATGCATACAAACCAAAGAAGTTAACGCACGGGCAGATTCTCCCACCTGACATAAAGAGATAAAGTAGAAGAAGAAAAAAGGCACCAGTGAAGTGAAGCCGACTACGGTCTCATGTTATGGGCCAAATGCCTCCAATTCTAAACAATGCCTAATGCATACAAACCAAAGAAGTTAACGCACGGGCAGATTCTCCCACCTGACATAAAGAGATAAAGTAGAAAAAGAAATAAGGCACCAGTGAACTGAAGCCGACTACGCTCTCATGTTATGGGCCAAATGCCTTCAATTCTAAACAATGCCTAATGCATACAAACTAAAGAAGTGAACGCACGGGCAGATTCTCCGACCTGACCTAAAAAGATGAAGTAGAAAAAGAAAAAAGGCACCAGTGAACTGAAGCCGACTACGTTCTCATGTTATGGGCCAAATGCCTTCAATTCTAAACAATTCCTAATGCATACAAACCAAAGAAGTTAACGCACGGGCAGATTCTCCCACCTGACATGGAGAGATAAAGTAGAAGAAGAAAAAAGGCACCAGTGAAGTGAAGCCGACTACGGTCTCATGTTATGGGCCAAATGCCTCCAATTCTAAACAATGCCTAATGCATACAAACCAAAGAAGTTAACGCACGGGCAGATTCTCCCACCTGACATAAAGAGATAAAGTAGAAAAAGAAATAAGGCACCAGTGAATTGAAGCCGACTACGTTCTCATGTTATGGGCCAAATGCCTTCAATTCTAAACAATGCCTAATGCATACAAACCAAAGAAGTTAACGCACGGACAGATTCTCCCACCTGACATGGAGAGATAAAGTAGAAGAAGAAAAAAGGCACCAGTGAAGTGAAGCCGACTACGTTCTCATGTTATGGGCCAAATGCCTTCAATTCTAAACAATGCCTAATGCATACAAACCAAAGAAGTTAACGCACGGGCAGATTCTCCCTCCTGACATGGAGAGATAAAGTAGAAGAAGAAAAAAGGCACCAGTGAAGTGAAGCCGACTACGGTCTCATGTTATGGGCCAAATGCCTCCAATTCTAAACAATGCCTAATGCATACAAACCAAAGAAGTTAACGCACGGGCAGATTCTCCCACCTGACATAAAGAGATAAAGTAGAAAAAGAAATAAGGCACCAGTGAACTAAAGCCGACTACGCTCTCATGTTATGGGCCAAATGCCTTCAATTCTAAACAATGCCTAATGCATACAAACTAAAGAAGTGAACGCACGGGCAGATTCTCCCGCCTGACCTAAACAGATGAAGTAGAAAAAGAAAAAAGGCACCAGTGAACTGAAGCCGACTACGTTCTCATGTTATGGGCCAAATGCCTTAAATTCTAAACAATGCCTAATGCATACAAACAAAAGAAGTTAACGCACGGGCAGATTCTCCAACCTGACATGAAGAGATAAAGTAGAAAAAGAAATAAGGCACCAGTGAACTGAAGCCGACTACGCTCTCATGTTATGGGCCAAATGCCTTCAATTCTAAACAATGCCTAATGCATACAAACCAAAGAAGTTAACGCACGGGCAGATTCTCCCACCTGACATGGAGAGATAAAGTAGAAGAAGAAAAAAGGCACCAGTGAATTGAAGCCGCCTACACTCTCATGTTATGGGCCAAATGCCTTCAATTCTAAACAATGCCTAATGCATACAAACGAAAGAAGTAAACGCCCGGGCAGATTCTCCCACCTGACCTAAAGAGATGAAGTAGAAAAAGAAATAAGGCACCAGTGAACTGAAGCCGCCTACGCTCTCATGTTATGGGCCAAATGCCTTCAATTCTAAACAATGCCTAATGCATACAAACTAAAGAAGTGAACGCACGGGCAGATTCTCCCACCTGACCTAAAAAGATGAAGTAGAAAAAGAAAAAAGGCACCAGTGAACTGAAGCCGACTACGTTCTCATGTTATGGGCCAAATGCCTTCAATTCTAAACAATGCCTTATTCATACAAACCAAAGAAGTTAACGCACGGGCAGATTCTCCCACCTGACATGAAGAGATAAAGTAGAAAAAGAAATAAGGCACCAGTGAACTGAAGCCGACTACGCTCTATTGTTATGGGCCAAATGCCTCCAATTCTAAACAATGCCTAATGCATACAAACCAAAGAAGTGAACACACTGGCAGATTCTCCCACCTGACATGGAGAGATAAAGTAGAAGAAGAAAAAAGGCACCAGTGAAGTGAAGCCGACTACGGTCTCATGTTATGGGCCAAATGCCTCCAATTCTAAACAATGCCTAATGCATACAAACCAAAGAAGTTAACGCACGGGCAGATTCTCCCACCTGACATGGAGAGATAAAGTAGAAGAAGAAAAAAGGCACCAGTGAATTGAAGCCGACTACGTTCTCATGTTATGGGCCAAATGCCTTCAATTCTAAACAATGCCTAATGCATACAAACCAAAGAAGTTAACGCACGGGCAGATTCTCCGACCTGACCTAAAAAGATGAAGTAGAAAAAGAAAAAAGGCACCAGTGAACTGAAGCCGACTACGTTCTCATGTTATGGGCCAAATGCCTTCAATTCTAAACAATGCCTAATGCATACAAACCAAAGAAGTTAACGCACGGGCAGATTCTCCCACCTGACATGGAGAGATAAAGTAGAAGAAGAAAAAAGGCACCAGTGAAGTGAAGCCGACTACGGTCTCATGTTATGGGCCAAATGCCTCCAATTCTAAACAATGCCTAATGCATACAAACCAAAGAAGTTAACGCACGGGCAGATTCTCCCACCTGACATAAAGAGATAAAGTAGAAAAAGAAATAAGGCACCAGTGAATTGAAGCCGACTACGTTCTCATGTTATGGGCCAAATGCCTTCAATTCTAAACAATGCCTAATGCATACAAACCAAAGAAGTTAACGCACGGACAGATTCTCCCACCTGACATGGAGAGATAAAGTAGAAGAAGAAAAAAGGCACCAGTGAAGTGAAGCGACTACGTTCTCATGTTATGGGCCAAATGCCTTCAATTCTAAACAATGCCTAATGCATACAAACCAAAGAAGTTAACGCACGGGCAGATTCTCCCACCTGACATGGAGAGATAAAGTAGAAGAAGAAAAAAGGCACCAGTGAAGTTAAGCCGACTACGGTCTCATGTTATGGGCCAAATGCCTCCAATTCTAAACAATGCCTAATGCATACAAACCAAAGAAGTTAACGCACGGGCAGATTCTCCCACCTGACATGAAGAGATAAAGTAGAAAAAGAAATAAGGCACCAGTGAACTAAAGCCGACTACGCTCTCATGTTATGGGCCAAATGCCTTCAATTCTAAACAATGCCTAATGCATACAAACTAAAGAAGTGAACGCACGGGCAGATTCTCACGCCTGACCTAAACAGATGAAGTAGAAAAAGAAAAAAGGCACCAGTGAACTGAAGCCGACTACGTTCTCATGTTATGGGCCAAATGGCTTCAATTCTAAACAATGCCTAATGCATACAAACAAAAGAAGTTAACGCACGGGCAGATTCTCCCACCTGACATGGAGAGATAAAGTAGAAGAAGAAAAAAGGCACCAGTGAAGTGAAGCCGACTACGGTCTCATGTTATGGGCCAAATGCCTCCAATTCTAAACAATGCCTAATGCATACAAACCAAAGAAGTTAACGCACGGGCAGATTCTCCCACCTGACATAAAGAGATAAAGTAGAAAAAGAAATAAGGCACCAGTGAATTGAAGCCGACTACGTTCTCATGTTTTGGGCCAAATGCCTTCAATTCTAAACAATGCCTAATGCATACAAACCAAAGAAGTTAACGCACGGACAGATTCTCCCACCTGACATTGAGAGATAAAGTAGAAGAAGAAAAAAGGCACCAGTGAAGTGAAGCCGACTACGGTCTCATGTTATGGGCCAAATGCCTCCAATTCTAAACAATGCCTAATGCATACAAACCAAAGAAGTTAACGCACGGGCAGATTCTCCCACCTGACATAAAGAGATAAAGTAGAAAAAGAAATAAGGCACCAGTGAACTGAAGCCGACTACGCTCTCATGTTATGGGCCAAATGCCTTCAATTCTAAACAATGCCTAATGCATACAAACTAAAGAAGTGAACGCACGGGCAGATTCTCCCGCCTGACCTAAACAGATGAAGTAGAAAAAGAAAAAAGGCACCAGTGAACTGAAGCCGACTACGTTCTCATGTTATGGGCCAAATGCCTTCAATTCTAAACAATGCCTAATGCATACAAACCAAAGAAGTTAACGCACGGGCAGATTCTCCCACCTGACATGAAGAGATAAAGTAGAAAAAGAAATAAGGCACCAGTGAACTGAAGCCGACTACGCTCTCATGTTATGGGCCAAATGCCTTCAATTCTAAACAATGCCTAATGCATACAAACCAAAGAAGTTAACGCACGGGCAGATTCTCCCACCTGACCTAAAGAGATAAAGTAGAAAAAGAAATAAGGCACCAGTGCACTGAAGCCGACTACGCTCTCATGTTATGGGCCAAATGCCTTCAATTGTAAACAATGCCTAATGCATACAAACGAAAGAAGTTAACGCCCGGGCAGATTCTCCCACCTGACCTAAAGAGATGAAGTAGAAAAAGAAATAAGGCACCAGTGAACTGAAGCCGCCTATGCTCTCATGTTATGGGCCAAATGCCTTCAATTCTAAACAATGCCTAATGCATACAAACGAAAGAAGTTAACGCCCGGGCAGATTCTCCCACCTGACATGGAGAGATACAGTATAAGAAGAAAAAAGGCACCAGTGAAGTGAAGCCGACTACGGTCTCATGTTATGGGCCAAATGCCTCCAATTCTAAACAATGCCTAATGCATACAAACCAAAGAAGTTAACGCACGGGCAGATTCTCCCACCTGACATGAAGAGATAAAGTAGAAAAAGAAATAAGGCACCAGTGAATTGAAGCCGACTACGTTTTCATGTTATGGGCCAAATGCCTTCAATTCTAAACAATGCCTAATGCATACAAACCAAAGAAGTTAACGCACGGACAGATTCTCCCACCTGACATGGAGAGATAAAGTAGAAGAAGAAAAAAGGCACCAGTGAAGTGAAGCCGACTACATTCTCATGTTATGGGCCAAATGCCTTCAATTCTAAACAATGCCTAATGCATACAAACCAAAGAAGTTAACGCACGGGCAGATTCTCCCACCTGACATAAAGAGATAAAGTAGAAGAAGAAAAAAGGCACCAGTGAAGTGAAGCCGACTACGGTCTCATGTTATGGGCCAAATGCCTCCAATTCTAAACAATGCCTAATGCATACAAACCAAAGAAGTTAACGCACGGGCTAATTCTCCCACCTGACATAAAGAGATAAAGTAGAAAAAGAAATAAGGCACCAGTGAACTGAAGCCGACTACGGTCTCATGTTATGGGCCAAATGCCTTCAATTCTAAACAATGCCTAATGCATACAAACTAAAGAAGTGAACGCACGGGCAGATTCTCCCGCCTGACCTAAACAGATGAAGTAGAAAAAGAAAAAAGGCACCAGTGAACTGAAGCCGACTACGTTCTCATGTTATGGGCCAAATGCCTTCAATTCTAAACAATGCCTAATGCATACAAACCAAAGAAGCTAACGCACGGGCAGATTCTCCCACCTGACATGAAGAGATAAAGTAGAAAAAGAAATAAGGCACCAGTGAACTGAAGCCGACTACGCT
Organism: Euprymna scolopes; assembly: GCF_053919585.1. Taxonomy (NCBI): domain Eukaryota; kingdom Metazoa; phylum Mollusca; class Cephalopoda; order Sepiida; family Sepiolidae; genus Euprymna; species Euprymna scolopes. Next base: position 54,968,550 of record NC_136506.1, on the reverse strand, counting down.
CTCATGTTATGGGCCAAATGCCTTCAATTCTAAACAATGCCTAATGCATACAAACCAAAGAAGTTAACGCACGGGCAGATTCTCCCACCTGACCTAAAGAGATGAAGTAGAAAAAGAAATAAGGCACCAGTGAACTGAAGCCGACTACGCTCTCATGTTATGGGCCAAATGCCTCCAATCCTAAACAATGCCTAATGCATACAAACCAAAGAAGTGAACGCACGGGCAGATTCTCCCACCTGACCTAAAGAGATAAAGTAGAAAAAGAAATAAGGCACCAGTGAACTGAAGCCGACTACGCTCTCATGTTATGGGCCAAATGCCTCCAATTCTAAACAATGCCTAATGCATACAAACCAAAGAAGTTAACGCACGGGCAGATTCTCCCACCTGACCTAAAGAGATAAAGTAGAAAAAGAAATAAGGCACCAGTGAACTGAAGCCGACTACGCTGTCATGTTATGGGCCAAATGCCTCCAATTCTAAACAATGCCTAATGCATACAAACCAAAGAAGTGAACGCACGGGCAGATTCTCCCACCTTACCTAAAGAGATAAAGTAGAAAAAGAAAAAAGGCACCAGTGAACTGAAGCCGACTATGCTCTCATGTTATGGGCCAAATGCCTCCAATTCTAAACAATGCCTAATGCATACAAACCAAAGAAGTGAACGCACGGGCAGATTCTCCCGCCTGACCTAAAGAGATAAAGTAGAAAAAGAAATAAGGCACCAGTGAACTGAAGCCGACTACGCTCTCATGTTATGGGCCAAATGCCTTCACTTCTAAACAATGCCTAATGCATACAAACCAAAGAAGTGAACGCACGGGCAGATTCTCCCACCTGACATGAAGAGATTAAGTAGAAAAAGAAAAAAGGCACAAGTGAACTGAAGCCGACTACGGTCTCATGTTATGGGCCAAATGCCTCCAATTCTAAACAATGCCTAATGCATACAAACCAAAGAAGTTAACGCACGGGCAGATTCTCCCACCTGACATAAAGAGATAAAGTAGAAAAAGAAATAAGGCACCAGTGAATTGAAGCCGACTACGTTCTCATGTTATGGGCCAAATGCCTTCAATTCTAAACAATGCCTAATGCATACAAACCAAAGAAGTTAACGCACGGGCAGATTCTCCCACCTGACATAAAGAGATAAAGTAGAAAAAGAAATAAGGCACCAGTGAACTGAAGCCGACTACGCTCTCATGTTATGGGCCAAATGCCTTCAATTCTAAACAATGCCTAATGCATACAAACCAAAGAAGTTAACGCACGGGCAGATTCTCCCACCTGACATGAAGAGATAAAGTAGAAAAAGAAATAAGGCACCAGTGAACTGAAGCCGACTACGCTCTCATGTTATGGGCCAAATTCCTTCAATTCTAAACAATGCCTAATGCATACAAACCAAAGAAGTTAACGCACGGGCAGATTCTCCCACCTGACATGAAGAGATAAAGTAGAAAAAGAAATAAGGCACCAGTGAACTGACGCCGACTACGCTCTCATGTTATGGGCCAAATGCCTCCAATTCTAAACAATGCCTAATGCATACAAACTAAAGAAGTGAACGCACGGGCAAATTCTCCCACCTGACATGGAGAGAAAAAGTAGAAGAAGAAAAAAGGCACCAGTGAAGTGAAGCCGACTACGGTCTCATGTTATGGGCCAAATGCCTCCAATTCTAAACAATGCCTAATGCATACAAACCAAAGAAGTTAACGCACGGGCAGATTCTCCCACCTGACATAAAGAGATAAAGTAGAAAAAGAAATAAGGCACCAGTGAACTGAAGCCGACTACGCTCTCATGTTATGGGCCAAATGCCTTCAATTCTAAACAATGCCTAATGCATACAAACCAAAGAAGTGAACGCACGGGCAGATTCTCCTACCTGACCTAAAGAGATAAAGTAGAAGAAGAAAAAAGGCACCAGTGAAGTGAAGCCGACTACGGTCTCATGTTATGGGCCAAATGCCTCCAATTCTAAACAATGCCTAATGCATACAAACCAAAGAAGTGAACGCACGGGCAGATTCTCCCACCTGACCTAAAGAGATAAAGTAGAAAAAGAAATAAGGCACCAGTGAACTGAAGCCGACTACGCTCTCATGTTATGGGCCAAATGCCTTCAATCCTAAACAATGCCTAATGCATACAAACCAAAGAAGTTAACGCACGGGCAGATTCTCCCACCTGACATAAAGAGATAAAGTAGAAAAAAAAATAAGGCACCAGTGAACTGAAGCCGACTACGCTCTCATGTTATGGGCCAAATGCCTTCAATTCTAAACAATGCCTAATGCATACAAACGAAAGAAGTTAACGCCCGGGCAGATTCTCCCACCTGACCTAAAGAGATGAAGTAGAAAAAGAAATAAGGCACCAGTGACCTGAAGCCGACTACAGTCTCATGTTATGGGCCAAATGCCTCCAATTCTAAACTATGCCTAATGCATACAAACCAAAGAAGTTAACGCACGGGCAGATTCTCCCACCTGACCTAAAGAGATAAAGTAGAAAAAGAAATAAGGCACCAGTGAACTGAAGCCGACTACGCTCTCCTGTTATCGGCCAAATGCCTCCAATTCTAAACAATGCCTAATGCATACAAACCAAAGAAGTGAACGCACGGGCAGATTCTCCCACCTGACCTAAAGGGATAAAGTAGAAAAAGAAATAAGGCACCAGTGAACTGAAGCCGACTACAGTCTCATGTTATGGGCCAAATGCCTTCAATTCTAAACAATGCCTAATGCATACAAACAAAAGAAGTTAACGCACGGGCAGATTCTCCCACCTGACCTAAAGAGATAAAGTAGAAAAAGAAAAAAGGCACCAGTGAACTGAAGCCGACTACGCTCTCATGTTATGGGCCAAATGCCTCCAATTCTAAACAATGCCTAATGCATACAAACCAAAGAAGTGAACGCACGGGCAGATTCTCCCACCTGACCTAAAGAGATAAAGTAGAAAAAGAAATAAGGCACCAGTGAACTGAAGCCGACTACGCTCTCATGTTATGGGCCAAATGCCTTCAATTCTAAACAATGCCTAATGCATACAAACCAAAGAAGTGAACGCACGGGCAGATTCTCCCACCTGACCTAAAGAGATAAAGTAGAAAAAGAAATAAGGCACCAGTGAACTTAAGCCGACTACGCTCTCATGTTATGGGCCAAATGCCTTCAATTCTAAACAATGCCTAATGCATACAAACCAAAGAAGTTAAAGCACGGGCAGATTCTCCCACCTGACATAAAGAGATAAAGTAGAAAAAGAAAAAAAGGCACCAGTGAACTGAAGCCGACTACGTTCTCATGTTATGGGCCAAATGCCTTCAATTCTAAACAATGCCTAATGCATACAAACCAAAGAAGTTAACGCACGGGCAGATTCTCCCACCTGACATGAAGAGATAAAGTAGAAAAAGAAATAAGGCACCAGTGAACTGAAGCCGACTACGCTCTCATGTTATGGGCCAAATGCCTCCAATTCTAAAACATTGCCTAATGCATACAAACCAAAGAAGTGAACGCACGGGCAGATTCTCCCACCTTACCTAAAAAGATGAAGTAGAAAAAGAAAAAAGGCACCAGTGAACTGAAGCCGACTACGTTCTCATGTTATGGGCCAAATGCCTTCAATTCTAAACAATGCCTAATGCATACAAACCAAAGAAGTTAACGCACGGGCAGATTCTCCCACCTGACATGGAGAGATAAAGTAGAAGAAGAAAAAAGGCCCCAGTGAAGTGAAGCCGACTACGGTCTCATGTTATGGGCCAAATGCCTCCAATTCTAAACAATGCCTAATGCATACAAACCAAAGAAGTTAACGCACGGGCAGATTCTCCCACCTGACATGAAGAGATAAAGTAGAAAAAGAAATAAGGCACCAGTGAACTAAAGCCGACTACGCTCTCATGTTATGGGCCAAATGCCTTCAATTCTAAACAATGCCTAATGCATACAAACCAAAGAAGTTAACGCACGGGCAAATTCTCCCACCTGACATGGAGAGATAAAGTAGAAGAAGAAAAAAGGCACCAGTGAAGTGAAGCCGACTACGGTCTCATGTTATGGGCCAAATGCCTCCAATTCTAAACAATGCCTAATGCATACAAACCAAAGAAGTTAACGCACGGGCAGATTCTCCCACCTGACATAAAGAGATAAAGTAGAAAAAGAAATAAGGCACCAGTGAACTGAAGCCAACTACGTTCTCATGTTATGGGCCAAATGCCTCCAATTCTAAACAATGCCTAATGCATACAAACCAAAGAAGTGAATGCACGGGCAGATTCTCCCACCTGACATGGAGAGATAAAGTAGAAGAAGAAAAAAGGCACCAGTGAAGTGAAGCCGACTACGGTCTCATGTTATGGGCCAAATGCCTCAAATTCTAAACAATGCCTAATGCATACAAATCAAAGAAGTTAACGCACGGGCAGATTCTCCCACCTGACACAAAGAGATAAAGTAGAAAAAGAAATAAGGCACCAGTGAATTGAAGCCGACTACGTTCTCATGTTATGGGCCAAATGCCTTCAATTCTAAACAATGCCTAATGCATACAAACCAAAGAAGTTAACGCACGGGCAGATTCTCCCACCTGACATGGAGAGATAAAGTAGAAGAAGAAAAAAGGCACCAGTGAATTGAAGCCGACTACGTTCTCATGTTATGGGCCAAATGCCTTCAATTCTAAACAATGCCTAATGCATACAAACCAAAGAAGTTAACGCACGGGCAGATTCTCCCACCTGACATAAAGAGATAAAGTAGAAGAAGAAAAAAGGCACCAGTGAATTGAAGCCGACTACGGTCTCATGTTATGGGCCAAATGCCTCCAATTCTAAACAATGCCTAATGCATACAAACCAAAGAAGTTAACGCACGGGCAGATTCTCCCACCTGACATAAAGAGATAAAGTAGAAAAAGAAATAAGGCACCAGTGAACTGAAGCCCACTACGCTCTCATGTTATGGGCCAAATGCCTTCAATTCTAAACAATGCCTAATGCATACAAACTAAAGAAGTGAACGCACGGGCAGATTCTCCCACCTGACATAAAGAGATAAAGTAGAAAAAGAAATAAGGCACCAGTGAACTGAAGCCGACTACGTTCTCATGTTATGGGCCAAATGCCTTCAATTCTAAACAATGCCTAATGCATACAAACCAAATAAGTTAACGCACGGGCAGATTCTCCCACCTGACATGAAGAGATAAAGTAGAAAAAGAAATAAGGCACCAGTGAATTGAAGCCGACTACGTTCTCATGTTATGGGCCAAATGCCTTCAATTCTAAACAATGCCTAATGCATACAAACCAAAGAAGTTAACGCACGGGCAGATTCTCCCACCTGACATAAAGAGATAAAGTAGAAGAAAAAATGCACCAGTGAAGTGAAGCCGACAACGGTCTCATGTTATGGGCCAAATGCCTCCAATTCTAAACAATGCCTAATGCATACAAACCAAAGAAGTTAACGCACGGGCAGATTCTCCCACCTGACATGAAGAGATAAAGTAGAAAAAGAAATAAGGCACCAGTGAACTGAAGCCGACTACGCTCTCATGTTATGGGCCAAATGCCTTCAATTCTAAACAATGCCTAATGCATACAAACCAAAGAAGTTAACGCACGGGCAGATTCTCCCACCTGACCTAAAGAGATAAAGTAGAAAAAGAAATAAGGCACCAGTGAACTGAAGCCGACTACGCTCTCATGTTATGGGCCAAATGCCTTCAATTCTAAACAATGCCTAATGCATACAAACTAAAGAAGTTAACGCCCGGGCAGATTCTCCCACCTGACCTAAAGAGATGAAGTAGAAAAAGAAATAAGGCACCAGTGAACTGAAGCCGCCTACACTCTCATGTTATGGGCCAAATGCCTTCAATTCTAAACAATGCCTAATGCATACTAACGAAAGAAGTTAACGCCCGGGCAGATTCTCCCACCTGACCTAAAGAGATGAAGTAGAAAAAGAAATAAGGCACCAGTGAACTGAAGCCGCCTACGCTCTTATGTTATGGGCCAAATGCCTTCAATTCTAAACAATGCCTAATGCATACAAACTAAAGAAGTGAACGCACGGGCAGATTCTCCCACCTGACCTAAAAAGATGAAGTAGAAAAAGAAAAAAGGCACCAGTGAACTGAAGCCGACTACGTTCTCATGTTATGGGCCAAATGCCTTCAATTCTAAACTATGCCTTATGCATACAAACCAAAGATGTTAACGCACGGGCAGATTCTCCCACTTGACATGAAGAGATAAAGTAGAAAAAGAAATAAGGCACCAGTGAACTGAAGCCGAATACGCTCTATTGTTATGGGCCAAATGCCTCCAATTCTAAACAATGCCTAATGCATACAAACCAAAGAAGTAAACACACTGGCAGATTCTCCCACCTGACATGGAGAGATAAAGTAGAAGAAGAAAAAAGGCACCAGTGAAGTGAAGCCGACTACGGTCTCATGTTATGGGCCAAATGCCTCCAATTCTAAACAATGCCTAATGCATACAAACCAAAGAAGTTAACGCACGGGCAGATTCTCCCACCTGACATAAAGAGATAAAGTAGAAAAAGAAATAAGGCACCAGTGAATTGAAGCCGACTACGTTCTCATGTTATGGGCCAAATGCCTTCAATTCTAAACAATGCCTAATGCATACAAACCAAAGAAGTTAACGCACGGGCAGATTCTCCCACCTGACATGGAGAGATAAAGTAGAAGAAGAAAAAAGGCACCAGTGAATTGAAGCCGACTACGTTCTCATGTTATAGGCCAAATGCCTTCAATTCTAAACAATGCCTAATGCATACAAACCAAAGAAGTTAACGCACGGGCAGATTCTCCCACCTGACATAAAGAGATAAAGTAGAAGAAGAAAAAAGGCACCAGTGAAGTGAAGCCGACTACGGTCTCATGTTATGGGCCAAATGCCTCCAATTCTAAACAATGCCTAATGCATACAAACCAAAGAAGTTAACGCACGGGCAGATTCTCCCACCTGACATAAAGAGATAAAGTAGAAAAAGAAATAAGGCACCAGTGAACTGAAGCCGACTACGCTCTCATGTTATGGGCCAAATGCCTTCAATTCTAAACAATGCCTAATGCATACAAACTAAAGAAGTGAACGCACGGGCAGATTCTCCGACCTGACCTAAAAAGATGAAGTAGAAAAAGAAAAAAGGCACCAGTGAACTGAAGCCGACTACGTTCTCATGTTATGGGCCAAATGCCTTCAATTCTAAACAATTCCTAATGCATACAAACCAAAGAAGTTAACGCACGGGCAGATTCTCCCACCTGACATGGAGAGATAAAGTAGAAGAAGAAAAAAGGCACCAGTGAAGTGAAGCCGACTACGGTCTCATGTTATGGGCCAAATGCCTCCAATTCTAAACAATGCCTAATGCATACAAACCAAAGAAGTTAACGCACGGGCAGATTCTCCCACCTGACATAAAGAGATAAAGTAGAAAAAGAAATAAGGCACCAGTGAATTGAAGCCGACTACGTTCTCATGTTATGGGCCAAATGCCTTCAATTCTAAACAATGCCTAATGCATACAAACCAAAGAAGTTAACGCACGGGCAGATTCTCCCTCCTGACATGGAGAGATAAAGTAGAAGAAGAAAAAAGGCACCAGTGAAGTGAAACCGACTACGGTCTCATGTTATGCGCCAAATGCCTTCAATTCTAAACAATGCCTATTGCATACAAACCAAAGAAGTTAACGCACGGACAGATTCTCCCACCTGACATGGAGAGATAAAGTAGAAGAAGAAAAAAGGCACCAGTGAAGTGAAGCCGACTACGTTCTCATGTTATGGGCCAAATGCCTTCAATTCTAAACAATGCCTAATGCATACAAACCAAAGAAGTTAACGCACGGGCAGATTCTCCCACCTGACATAAAGAGATAAAGTAGAAGAAGAAAAAAGGCACCAGTGAAGTGAAGCCGACTACGGTCTCATGTTATGGGCCAAATGCCTCCAATTCTAAACAATGCCTAATGCATACAAACCAAAGAAGTTAACGCACGGGCAGATTCTCCCACCTGACATGAAGAGATAAAGTAGAAAAAGAAATAAGGCACCAGTGAACTAAAGCCGACTACGCTCTCATGTTATGGGCCAAATGCCTTCAATTCTAAACAATGCCTAATGCATACAAACTAAAGAAGTGAACGCACGGGCAGATTCTCCCGCCTGACCTAAACAGATGAAGTAGAAAAAGAAAAAAGGCACCAGTGAACTGAAGCCGACTACGTTCTCATGTTATGGGCCAAATGCCTTAAATTCTAAACAATGCCTAATGCATACAAACAAAAGAAGTTAACGCACGGGCAGATTCTCCAACCTGACATGAAGAGATAAAGTAGAAAAAGAAATAAGGCACCAGTGAACTGAAGCCGACTACGCTCTCATGTTATGGGCCAAATGCCTTCAATTCTAAACAATGCCTAATGCATACAAACCAAAGAAGTTAACGCACGGGCAGATTCTCCCACCTGACATGGAGAGATAAAGTAGAAGAAGAAAAAAGGCACCAGTGAAGTGAAGCCGACTACGTTCTCATGTTATGGGCCAAATGCCTTCAATTCTAAACAATGCCTAATGCATACAAACCAAAGAAGTTAACGCACGGACAGATTCTCCCACCTGACATGGAGAGATAAAGTAGAAGAAGAAAAAAGGCACCAGTGAAGTGAAGCCGACTACGTTCTCATGTTATGGGCCAAATGCCTTCAATTCTAAACAATGCCTAATGCATACAAACCAAAGAAGTTAACGCACGGGCAGATTCTCCAACCTGACATGAAGAGATAAAGTAGAAAAAGAAATAAGGCACCAGTGAACTGAAGCCGACTACGTTCTCATGTTATGGGCCAAATGCCTTCAATTCTAAACAATGCCTAATGCATACAAACCAAAGAAGTTAACGCACGGGCAGATTCTCCCTCCTGACATGGAGAGATAAAGTAGAAGAAGAAAAAAGGCACCAGTGAAGTGAAGCCGACTACGTTCTCATGTTATGGGCCAAATGCCTTCAATTCTAAACAATGCCTAATGCATACAAACCAAAGAAGTTAACGCACGGACAGATTCTCCCACCTGACATGGAGAGATAAAGTAGAAGAAGAAAAAAGGCACCAGTGAAGTGAAGCCGACTACGTTCTCATGTTATGGGCCAAATGCCTTCAATTCTAAACAATGCCTAATGCATACAAACCAAAGAAGTTAACGCACGGGCAGATTCTCCCACCTGACATAAAGAGATAAAGTAGAAGAAGAAAAAAGGCACCAGTGAAGTGAAGCCGACTACGGTCTCATGTTATGGGCCAAATGCCTCCAATTCTAAACAATGCCTAATGCATACAAACCAAAGAAGTTAACGCACGGGCAGATTCTCCCACCTGACATGAAGAGATAAAGTAGAAAAAGAAATAAGGCACCAGTGAACTAAAGCCGACTACGCTCTCATGTTATGGGCCAAATGCCTTCAATTCTAAACAATGCCTAATGCATACAAACTAAAGAAGTGAACGCACGGGCAGATTCTCCCGCCTGACCTAAACAGATGAAGTAGAAAAAGAAAAAAGGCACCAGTGAACTGAAGCCGACTACGTTCTCATGTTATGGGCCAAATGCCTTAAATTCTAAACAATGCCTAATGCATACAAACAAAAGAAGTTAACGCACGGGCAGATTCTCCAACCTGACATGAAGAGATAAAGTAGAAAAAGAAATAAGGAACCAGTGAACTGAAGCCGACTACGCTCTCATGTTATGGGCCAAATGCCTTCAATTCTAAACAATGCCTAATGCATACAAACCAAAGAAGTTAACGCACGGGCAGATTCTCCCACCTGACATGGAGAGATAAAGTAGAAGAAGAAAAAAGGCACCAGTGAATTGAAGCCGCCTACACTCTCATGTTATGGGCCAAATGCCTTCAATTCTAAACAATGCCTAATGCATACAAACGAAAGAAGTTAACGCCCGGGCAGATTCTCCCACCTGACCTAAAGAGATGAAGTAGAAAAAGAAATAAGGCACCAGTGAACTGAAGCCGCCTACGCTCTCATGTTATGGGCCAAATGCCTTCAATTCTAAACAATGCCTAATGCATACAAACTAAAGAAGTGAACGCACGGGCAGATTCTCCCACCTGACCTAAAAAGATGAAGTAGAAAAAGAAAAAAGGCACCAGTGAACTGAAGCCGACTACGTTCTCATGTTATGGGCCAAATGCCTTCAATTCTAAACAATGCCTTATTCATACAAACCAAAGAAGTTAACGCACGGGCAGATTCTCCCACCTGACATGAAGAGATAAAGTAGAAAAAGAAATAAGGCACCAGTGAACTGAAGCCGACTACGCTCTATTGTTATGGGCCAAATGCCTCCAATTCTAAACAATGCCTAATGCATACAAACCAAAGAAGTGAACACACTGGCAGATTCTCCCACCTGACATGGAGAGATAAAGTAGAAGAAGAAAAAAGGCACCAGTGAAGTGAAGCCGACTACGGTCTCATGTTATGGGCCAAATGCCTCCAATTCTAAACAATGCCTAATGCATACAAACCAAAGAAGTTAACGCACGGGCAGATTCTCCCACCTGACATGGAGAGATAAAGTAGAAGAAGAAAAAAGGCACCAGTGAATTGAAGCCGACTACGTTCTCATGTTATGGGCCAAATGCCTTCAATTCTAAACAATGCCTAATGCATACAAACCAAAGAAGTTAACGCACGGGCAGATTCTCCGACCTGACCTAAAAAGATGAAGTAGAAAAAGAAAAAAGGCACCAGTGAACTGAAGCCGACTACGTTCTCATGTTATGGGCCAAATGCCTTCAATTCTAAACAATGCCTAATGCATACAAACCAAAGAAGTTAACGCACGGGCAGATTCTCCCACCTGACATGGAGAGATAAAGTAGAAGAAGAAAAAAGGCACCAGTGAAGTGAAGCCGACTACGGTCTCATGTTATGGGCCAAATGCCTCCAATTCTAAACAATGCCTAATGCATACAAACCAAAGAAGTTAACGCACGGGCAGATTCTCCCACCTGACATAAAGAGATAAAGTAGAAAAAGAAATAAGGCACCAGTGAATTGAAGCCGACTACGTTCTCATGTTATGGGCCAAATGCCTTCAATTCTAAACAATGCCTAATGCATACAAACCAAAGAAGTTAACGCACGGACAGATTCTCCCACCTGACATGGAGAGATAAAGTAGAAGAAGAAAAAAGGCACCAGTGAAGTGAAGCCGACTACGTTCTCATGTTATGGGCCAAATGCCTTCAATTCTAAACAATGCCTAATGCATACAAACCAAAGAAGTTAACGCACGGGCAGATTCTCCCACCTGACATGGAGAGATAAAGTAGAAGAAGAAAAAAGGCACCAGTGAAGTTAAGCCGACTACGGTCTCATGTTATGGGCCAAATGCCTCCAATTCTAAACAATGCCTAATGCATACAAACCAAAGAAGTTAACGCACGGGCAGATTCTCCCACCTGACATGAAGAGATAAAGTAGAAAAAGAAATAAGGCACCAGTGAACTAAAGCCGACTACGCTCTCATGTTATGGGCCAAATGCCTTCAATTCTAAACAATGCCTAATGCATACAAACTAAAGAAGTGAACGCACGGGCAGATTCTCACGCCTGACCTAAACAGATGAAGTAGAAAAAGAAAAAAGGCACCAGTGAACTGAAGCCGACTACGTTCTCATGTTATGGGCCAAATGCCTTAAATTCTAAACAATGCCTAATGCATACAAACAAAAGAAGTTAACGCACGGGAATATTCTCCAACCTGACATGAAGAGATAAAGTAGAAAAAGAAATAAGGCACCAGTGAACTGAAGCCGACTACGCTCTCATGTTATGGGCCAAATGCCTTCAATTCTAAACAATGCCTAATGCATACAAACCAAAGAAGTTAACGCACGGGCAGATTCTCCCACCTGACATGGAGAGATAAAGTAGAAGAAGAAAAAAGGCACCAGTGAATTGAAGCCGACTACGTTCTCATGTTATGGGCCAAATGCCTTCAATTCTAAACAATGCCTAATGCATACAAACCAAAGAAGTTAACGCACGGGCAGATTCTCCCACCTGACATAAAGAGATAAAGTAGAAAAAGAAATAAGGCACCAGTGAACTGAAGCCGACTACGCTCTCATGTTATGGGCCAAATGCCTTCAATTCTAAACAATGCCTAATGCATACAAACTTAAGAAGTGAACGCACGGGCAGATTCTCCGACCTGACCTAAAAAGATGAAGTAGAAAAAGAAAAAAGGCACCAGTGAACTGAAGCCGACTACGTTCTCAGGTTATGGGCCAAATGGCTTCAATTCTAAACAATGCCTAATGCATACAAACCAAAGAAGTTAACGCACGGGCAGATTCTCCCACCTGACATGGAGAGATAAAGTAGAAGAAGAAAAAAGGCACCAGTGAAGTGAAGCCGACTACGGTCTCATGTTATGGGCCAAATGCCTCCAATTCTAAACAATGCCTAATGCATACAAACCAAAGAAGTTAACGCACGGGCAGATTCTCCCACCTGACATAAAGAGATAAAGTAGAAAAAGAAATAAGGCACCAGTGAATTGAAGCCGACTACGTTCTCATGTTATGGGCCAAATGCCTTCAATTCTAAACAATGCCTAATGCATACAAACCAAAGAAGTTAACGCACGGACAGATTCTCCCACCTGACATTGAGAGATAAAGTAGAAGAAGAAAAAAGGCACCAGTGAAGTGAAGCCGACTACGTTCTCATGTTATGGGCCAAATGCCTTCAATTCTAAACAATGCCTAATGCATACAAACCAAAGAAGTTAACGCACGGGCAGATTCTCCCACCTGACATGGAGAGATAAAGTAGAAGAAGAAAAAAGGCACCAGTGAAGTGAAGCCGACTACGCTCTCATGTTATGGGCCAAATGCCTCCAATTCTAAACAATGCCTAATGCATACAAACCAAAGAAGTTAACGCACGGGAAGATTCTCCCACCTGACATAAAGAGATAAAGTAGAAAAAGAAATAAGGCACCAGTGAACTGAAGCCGACTACGCTCTCATGTTATGGGCCAAATGCCTTCAATTCTAAACAATGCCTAATGCATACAAACTAAAGAAGTGAACGCACGGGCAGATTCTCCCGCCTGACCTAAACAGATGAAGTAGAAAAAGAAAAAAGGCACCAGTGAACTGAAGCCGACTACGTTCTCATGTTATGGGCCAAATGCCTTCAATTCTAAACAATGCCTAATGCATACAAACCAAAGAAGTTAACGCACGGGCAGATTCTCCCACCTGACATGAAGAGATAAAGTAGAAAAAGAAATAAGGCACCAGTGAACTGAAGCCGACTACGCTCTCATGTTATGGGCCAAATGCCTTCAATTCTAAACAATGCCTAATGCATACAAACCAAAGAAGTTAACGCACGGGCAGATTCTCCCACCTGACCTAAAGAGATAAAGTAGAAAAAGAAATAAGGCACCAGTGCACTGAAGCCGACTACGCTCTCATGTTATGGGCCAAATGCCTTCAATTGTAAACAATGCCTAATGCATACAAACGAAAGAAGTTAACGCCCGGGCAGATTCTCCCACCTGACCTAAAGAGATGAAGTAGAAAAAGAAATAAGGCACCAGTGAACTGAAGCCGCCTACGCTCTCATGTTATGGGCCAAATGCCTTCAATTCTAAACAATGCCTAATGCATACAAACGAAAGAAGTTAACGCCCGGGCAGATTCTCCCACCTGACATGGAGAGATACAGTAGAAGAAGAAAAAAGGCACCAGTGAAGTGAAGCCGACTACGGTCTCATGTTATGGGCCAAATGCCTCCAATTCTAAACAATGCCTAATGCATACAAACCAAAGAAGTTAACGCACGGGCAGATTCTCCCACCTGACATGAAGAGATAAAGTAGAAAAAGAAATAAGGCACCAGTGAATTGAAGCCGACTACGTTTTCATGTTATGGGCCAAATGCCTTCAATTCTAAGCAATGCCTAATGCATACAAACCAAAGAAGTTAACGCACGGACAGATTCTCCCACCTGACATGGAGAGATAAAGTAGAAGAAGAAAAAAGGCACCAGTGAAGTGAAGCCGACTACATTCTCATTTTATGGGCCAAATGCCTTCAATTCTAAACAATGCCTAATGCATACAAACCAAAGAAGTTAACGCACGGGCAGATTCTCCCACCTGACATAAAGAGATAAAGTAGAAGAAGAAAAAAGGCACCAGTGAAGTGAAGCCGACTACGGTCTCATGTTATGGGCCAAATGCCTCCAATTCTAAACAATGCCTAATGCATACAAACCAAAGAAGTTAACGCACGGGCTAATTCTCCCACCTGACATAAAGAGATAAAGTAGAAAAAGAAATAAGGCACCAGTGAACTGAAGCCGACTACGGTCTCATGTTATGGGCCAAATGCCTTCAATTCTAAACAATGCCTAATGCATACAAACTAAAGAAGTGAACGCACGGGCAGATTCTCCCGCCTGACCTAAACAGATGAAGTAGAAAAAGAAAAAAGGCACCAGTGAACTGAAGCCGACTACGTTCTCATGTTATGGGCCAAATGCCTTCAATTCTAAACAATGCCTAATGCATACAAACCAAAGAAGCTAACGCACGGGCAGATTCTCCCACCCGACATGAAGAGATAAAGTAGAAAAAGAAATAAGGCACCAGTGAACTGAAGCCGACTACGCTCTCATGTTATGGGCCAAATGCCTTCAATTCTAAACAATGCCTAATGCATACAAACCAAAGAAGTTAACGCACGGGCAGATTCTCCCACCTGACCTAAAGAGATGAAGTAGAAAAAGAAATAAGGCACCAGTGAACTGAAGCCGACTACGCTCTCATGTTATGGGCCAAATGCCTCCAATCCTAAACAATGCCTAATGCATACAAACCAAAGAAGTGAACGCACGGGCAGATTCTCCCACCTGACCTAAAGAGATAAAGTAGAAAAAGAAATAAGGCACCAGTGAACTGAAGCCGACTACGCTCTCATGTTATGGGCCAAATGCCTCCAATTCTAAACAATGCCTAATGCATACAAACCAAAGAAGTTAACGCACGGGCAGATTCTCCCACCTGACCTAAAGAGATAAAGTAGAAAAAGAAATAAGGCACCAGTGAACTGAAGCCGACTACGCTGTCATGTTATGGGCCAAATGCCTCCAATTCTAAACAATGCCTAATGCATACAAACCAAAGAAGTGAACGCACGGGCAGATTCTCCCACCTTACCTAAAGAGATAAAGTAGAAAAAGAAAAAAGGCACCAGTGAACTGAAGCCGACTATGCTCTCATGTTATGGGCCAAATGCCTCCAATTCTAAACAATGCCTAATGCATACAAACCAAAGAAGTGAACGCACGGGCAGATTCTCCCACCTGACCTAAAGAGATAAAGTAGAAAAAGAAATAAGGCACCAGTGAACTGAAGCCGACTACGCTCTCATGTTATGGGCCAAATGCCTTCACTTCTAAATAATGCCTAATGCATACAAACCAAAGAAGTGAACGCACGGGCAGATTCTCCCACCTGACATGAAGAGATAAAGTAGAAAAAGAAAAAAGGCACAAGTGAACTGAAGCCGACTACGGTCTCATGTTATGGGCCAAATGCCTCCAATTCTAAACAATGCCTAATGCATACAAACCAAAGAAGTTAACGCACGGGCAGATTCTCCCACCTGACATAAAGAGATAAAGTAGAAAAAGAAATAAGGCACCAGTGAATTGAAGCCGACTACGTTCTCATGTTATGGGCCAAATGCCTTCAATTCTAAACAATGCCTAATGCATACAAACCAAAGAAGTTAACGCACGGGCAGATTCTCCCACCTGACATAAAGAGATAAAGTAGAAAAAGAAATAAGGCACCAGTGAACTGAAGCCGACTACGCTCTCATGTTATGGGCCAAATGCCTTCAATTCTAAACAATGCCTAATGCATACAAACCAAAGAAGTTAACGCACGGGCAGATTCTCCCACCTGACATGAAGAGATAAAGTAGAAAAAGAAATAAGGCACCAGTGAACTGAAGCCGACTACGCTCTCATGTTATGGGCCAAATTCCTTCAATTCTAAACAATGCCTAATGCATACAAACCAAAGAAGTTAACGCACGGGACAAATTCTCCCACCTGACATGAAGAGATAAAGTAGAAAAAGAAATAAGGCACCAGTGAACTGACGCCGACTACGCTCTCATGTTATGGGCCAAATGCCTCCAATTCTAAACAATGCCTAATGCATACAAACTAAAGAAGTGAACGCACGGGCAAATTCTCCCACCTGACATGGAGAGAAAAAGTAGAAGAAGAAAAAAGGCACCAGTGAAGTGAAGCCGACTACGGTCTCATGTTATGGGCCAAATGCCTCCAATTCTAAACAATGCCTAATGCATACAAACCAAAGAAGTTAACGCACGGGCAGATTCTCCCACCTGACATAAAGAGATAAAGTAGAAAAAGAAATAAGGCACCAGTGAACTGAAGCCGACTACGCTCTCATGTTATGGGCCAAATGCCTTCAATTCTAAACAATGCCTAATGCATACAAACCAAAGAAGTGAACGCACGGGCAGATTCTCCTACCTGACCTAAAGAGATAAAGTAGAAGAAGAAAAAAGGCACCAGTGAAGTGAAGCCGACTACGGTCTCATGTTATGGGCCAAATGCCTCCAATTCTAAACAATGCCTAATGCATACAAACCAAAGAAGTGAACGCACGGGCAGATTCTCCCACCTGACCTAAAGAGATAAAGTAGAAAAAGAAATAAGGCACCAGTGAACTGAAGCCGACTACGCTCTCATGTTATGGGCCAAATGCCTTCAATTCTAAACAATGCCTAATGCATACAAACCAAAGAAGTTAACGCACGGGCAGATTCTCCCACCTGACATAAAGAGATAAAGTAGAAAAAAAAATAAGGCACCAGTGAACTGAAGCCGACTACGCTCTCATGTTATGGGCCAAATGCCTCCAATTCTAAACAATGCCTAATGCATACAAACCAAAGAAGTTAACGCACGGGCAGATTCTCCCACCTGACCTAAAGAGATAAAGTAGAAAAAGAAATAAGGCACCAGTGAACTGAAGCCGACTACGCTGTCATGTTATGGGCCAAATGCCTCCAATTCTAAACAATGCCTAATGCATACAAACCAAAGAAGTGAACGCACGGGCAGATTCTCCCACCTTACCTAAAGAGATAAAGTAGAAAAAGAAAAAAGGCACCAGTGAACTGAAGCCGACTATGCTCTCATGTTATGGGCCAAATGCCTCCAATTCTAAACAATGCCTAATGCATACAAACCAAAGAAGTGAACGCACGGGCAGATTCTCCCACCTGACCTAAAGAGATAAAGTAGAAAAAGAAATAAGGCACCAGTGAACTGAAGCCGACTACGCTCTCATGTTATGGGCCAAATGCCTTCACTTCTAAACAATGCCTAATGCATACAAACCAAAGAAGTGAACGCACGGGCAGATTCTCCCACCTGACATGAAGAGATAAAGTAGAAAAAGAAAAAAGGCACAAGTGAACTGAAGCCGACTACGGTCTCATGTTATGGGCCAAATGCCTCCAATTCTAAACAATGCCTAATGCATACAAACCAAAGAAGTTAACGCACGGGCAGATTCTCCCACCTGACATAAAGAGATAAAGTAGAAAAAGAAATAAGGCACCAGTGAATTGAAGCCGACTACGTTCTCATGTTATGGGCCAAATGCCTTCAATTCTAAACAATGCCTAATGCATACAAACCAAAGAAGTTAACGCACGGGCAGATTCTCCCACCTGACATAAAGAGATAAAGTAGAAAAAGAAATAAGGCACCAGTGAACTGAAGCCGACTACGCTCTCATGTTATGGGCCAAATGCCTTCAATTCTAAACAATGCCTAATGCATACAAACCAAAGAAGTTAACGCACGGGCAGATTCTCCCACCTGACATGAAGAGATAAAGTAGAAAAAGAAATAAGGCACCAGTGAACTGAAGCCGACTACGCTCTCATGTTATGGGCCAAATTCCTTCAATTCTAAACAATGCCTAATGCATACAAACCAAAGAAGTTAACGCACGGGCAGATTCTCCCACCTGACATGAAGAGATAAAGTAGAAAAAGAAATAAGGCACCAGTGAACTGACGCCGACTACGCTCTCATGTTATGGGCCAAATGCCTCCAATTCTAAACAATGCCTAATGCATACAAACTAAAGAAGTGAACGCACGGGCAAATTCTCCCACCTGACATGGAGAGAAAAAGTAGAAGAAGAAAAAAGGCACCAGTGAAGTGAAGCCGACTACGGTCTCATGTTATGGGCCAAATGCCTCCAATTCTAAACAATGCCTAATGCATACAAACCAAAGAAGTTAACGCACGGGCAGATTCTCCCACCTGACATAAAGAGATAAAGTAGAAAAAGAAATAAGGCACCAGTGAACTGAAGCCGACTACGCTCTCATGTTATGGGCCAAATGCCTTCAATTCTAAACAATGCCTAATGCATACAAACCAAAGAAGTGAACGCACGGGCAGATTCTCCTACCTGACCTAAAGAGATAAAGTAGAAGAAGAAAAAAGGCACCAGTGAAGTGAAGCCGACTACGGTCTCATGTTATGGGCCAAATGCCTCCAATTCTAAACAATGCCTAATGCATACAAACCAAAGAAGTGAACGCACGGGCAGATTCTCCCACCTGACCTAAAGAGATAAAGTAGAAAAAGAAATAAGGCACCAGTGAACTGAAGCCGACTACGCTCTCATGTTATGGGCCAAATGCCTTCAATTCTAAACAATGCCTAATGCATACAAACCAAAGAAGTTAACGCACGGGCAGATTCTCCCACCTGACATAAAGAGATAAAGTAGAAAAAAAAATAAGGCACCAGTGAACTGAAGCCGACTACGCTCTCATGTTATGGGCCAAATGCCTTCAATTCTAAACAATGCCTAATGCATACAAACGAAAGAAGTTAACGCCCGGGCAGATTCTCCCACCTGACCTAAAGAGATGAAGTAGAAAAAGAAATAAGGCACCAGTGACCTGAAGCCGACTACAGTCTCATGTTATGGGCCAAATGCCTCCAATTCTAAACTATGCCTAATGCATACAAACCAAAGAAGTTAACGCACGGGCAGATTCTCCCACCTGACCTAAAGAGATAAAGTAGAAAAAGAAATAAGGCACCAGTGAACTGAAGCCGACTACGCTCTCCTGTTATCGGCCAAATGCCTCCAATTCTAAACAATGCCTAATGCATACAAACCAAAGAAGTGAACGCACGGGCAGATTCTCCCACCTGACCTAAAGGGATAAAGTAGAAAAAGAAATAAGGCACCAGTGAACTGAAGCCGACTACAGTCTCATGTTATGGGCCAAATGCCTTCAATTCTAAACAATGCCTAATGCATACAAACAAAAGAAGTTAACGCACGGGCAGATTCTCCCACCTGACCTAAAGAGATAAAGTAGAAAAAGAAAAAAGGCACCAGTGAACTGAAGCCGACTACGCTCTCATGTTATGGGCCAAATGCCTCCAATTCTAAACAATGCCTAATGCATACAAACCAAAGAAGTGAACGCACGGGCAGATTCTCCCACCTGACCTAAAGAGATAAAGTAGAAAAAGAAATAAGGCACCAGTGAACTGAAGCCGACTACGCTCTCATGTTATGGGCCAAATGCCTTCAATTCTAAACAATGCCTAATGCATACAAACCAAAGAAGTGAACGCACGGGCAGATTCTCCCACCTGACCTAAAGAGATAAAGTAGAAAAAGAAATAAGGCACCAGTGAACTTAAGCCGACTACGCTCTCATGTTATGGGCCAAATGCCTTCAATTCTAAACAATGCCTAATGCATACAAACCAAAGAAGTTAAAGCACGGGCAGATTCTCCCACCTGACATAAAGAGATAAAGTAGAAAAAGAAAAAAGGCACCAGTGAACTGAAGCCGACTACGTTCTCATGTTATGGGCCAAATTCCTTCAATTCTAAACAATGCCTAATGCATACAAACCAAAGAAGTTAACGCACGGGCAGATTCTCCCACCTGACATGAAGAGATAAAGTAGAAAAAGAAATAAGGCACCAGTGAACTGAAGCCGACTACGCTCTCATGTTATGGGCCAAATGCCTCCAATTCTAAAACATTGCCTAATGCATACAAACCAAAGAAGTGAACGCACGGGCAGATTCTCCCACCTGACCTAAAAAGATGAAGTAGAAAAAGAAAAAAGGCACCAGTGAACTGAAGCCGACTACGTTCTCATGTTATGGGCCAAATGCCTTCAATTCTAAACAATGCCTAATGCATACAAACCAAAGAAGTTAACGCACGGGCAGATTCTCCCACCTGACATGGAGAGATAAAGTAGAAGAAGAAAAAAGGCACCAGTGAAGTGAAGCCGACTACGGTCTCATGTTATGGGCCAAATGCCTCCAATTCTAAACAATGCCTAATGCATACAAACCAAAGAAGTTAACGCACGGGCAGATTCTCCCACCTGACATGAAGAGATAAAGTAGAAAAAGAAATAAGGCACCAGTGAACTAAAGCCGACTACGCTCTCATGTTATGGGCCAAATGCCTTCAATTCTAAACAATGCCTAATGCATACAAACCAAAGAAGTGAACGCACGGGCAGATTCTCCTACCTGACCTAAAGAGATAAAGTAGAAGAAGAAAAAAGGCACCAGTGAAGTGAAGCCGACTATGGTCTCATGTTATGGGCCAAATGCCTCCAATTCTAAACAATGCCTAATGCATACAAACCAAAGAAGTGAACGCACGGGCAGATTCTCCCACCTGACCTAAAGAGATAAAGTAGAAAAAGAAATAAGGCACCAGTGAACTGAAGCCGACTACGCTCTCATGTTATGGGCCAAATGCCTTCAATTCTAAACAATGCCTAATGCATACAAACCAAAGAAGTTAACGCACGGGCAGATTCTCCCACCTGACATAAAGAGATAAAGTAGAAAAAAAAATAAGGCACCAGTGAACTGAAGCCGACTACGCTCTCATGTTATGGGCCAAATGCCTTCAATTCTAAACAATGCCTAATGCATACAAACGAAAGAAGTTAACGCCCGGGCAGATTCTCCCACCTGACCTAAAGAGATGAAGTAGAAAAAGAAATAAGGCACCAGTGACCTGAAGCCGACTACAGTCTCATGTTATGGGCCAAATGCCTCCAATTCTAAACTATGCCTAATGCATACAAACCAAAGAAGTTAACGCACGGGCAGATTCTCCCACCTGACCTAAAGAGATAAAGTAGAAAAAGAAATAAGGCACCAGTGAACTGAAGCCGACTACGCTCTCCTGTTATCGGCCAAATGCCTCCAATTCTAAACAATGCCTAATGCATACAAACCAAAGAAGTGAACGCACGGGCAGATTCTCCCACCTGACCTAAAGGGATAAAGTAGAAAAAGAAATAAGGCACCAGTGAACTGAAGCCGACTACAGTCTCATGTTATGGGCCAAATGCCTTCAATTCTAAACAATGCCTAATGCATACAAACAAAAGAAGTTAACGCACGGGCAGATTCTCCCACCTGACCTAAAGAGATAAAGTAGAAAAAGAAAAAAGGCACCAGTGAACTGAAGCCGACTACGCTCTCATGTTATGGGCCAAATGCCTCCAATTCTAAACAATGCCTAATGCATACAAACGAAAGAAGTGAACGCACGGGCAGATTCTCCCACCTGACCTAAAGAGATAAAGTAGAAAAAGAAATAAGGCACCAGTGAACTGAAGCCGACTACGCTCTCATGTTATGGGCCAAATGCCTTCAATTCTAAACAATGCCTAATGCATACAAACCAAAGAGGTGAACGCACGGGCAGATTCTCCCACCTGACCTAAAGAGATAAAGTAGAAATAGAAATAAGGCACCAGTGAACTTAAGCCGACTACGCTCTCATGTTATGGGCCAAATGCCTTCAATTCTAAACAATGCCTAATGCATACAAACCAAAGAAGTTAAAGCACGGGCAGATTCTCCCACCTGACATAAAGAGATAAAGTAGAAAAAGAAAAAAGGCACCAGTGAACTGAAGCCGACTACGTTCTCATGTTATGGGCCAAATTCCTTCAATTCTAAACAATGCCTAATGCATACAAACCAAAGAAGTTAACGCACGGGCAGATTCTCCCACCTGACATGAAGAGATAAAGTAGAAAAAGAAATAAGGCACCAGTGAACTGAAGCCGACTACGCTCTCATGTTATGGGCCAAATGCCTCCAATTCTAAAACATTGCCTAATGCATACAAACCAAAGAAGTGAACGCACGGGCAGATTCTCCCACCTGACCTAAAAAGATGAAGTAGAAAAAGAAAAAAGGCACCAGTGAACTGAAGCCGACTACGTTCTCATGTTATGGGCCAAATGCCTTCAATTCTAAACAATGCCTAATGCATACAAACCAAAGAAGTTAACGCACGGGCAGATTCTCCCACCTGACATGGAGAGATAAAGTAGAAGAAGAAAAAAGGCACCAGTGAAGTGAAGCCGACTACGGTCTCATGTTATGGGCCAAATGCCTCCAATTCTAAACAATGCCTAATGCATACAAACCAAAGAAGTTAACGCACG
The DNA here is from genome assembly GCF_053919585.1 of Euprymna scolopes. Taxonomy (NCBI): domain Eukaryota; kingdom Metazoa; phylum Mollusca; class Cephalopoda; order Sepiida; family Sepiolidae; genus Euprymna; species Euprymna scolopes. The sequence goes on along the minus strand of NC_136506.1, from coordinate 54,945,825 downwards.
GGCAGATTCTCCCACCTGACATGAAGAGATAAAGTAGAAAAAGAAATAAGGCACCAGTGAACTAAAGCCGACTACGCTCTCATGTTATGGGCCAAATGCCTTCAATTCTAAACAATGCCTAATGCATACAAACTAAAGAAGTGAACGCACGGGCAGATTCTCCCGCCTGACCTAAACAGATGAAGTAGAAAAAGAAAAAAGGCACCAGTGAACTGAAGCCGACTACGTTCTCATGTTATGGGCCAAATGCCTTAAATTCTAAACAATGCCTAATGCATACAAACAAAAGAAGTTAACGCACGGGCAGATTCTCCAACCTGACATGAAGAGATAAAGTAGAAAAAGAAATAAGGCACCAGTGAACTGAAGCCGACTACGCTCTCATGTTATGGGCCAAATGCCTTCAATTCTAAACAATGCCTAATGCATACAAACCAAAGAAGTTAACGCACGGGCAGATTCTCCCACCTGACATGGAGAGATAAAGTAGAAGAAGAAAAAAGGCACCAGTGAATTGAAGCCGACTACGTTCTCATGTTATGGGCCAAATGCCTTCAATTCTAAACAATGCCTAATGCATACAAACCAAAGAAGTTAACGCACGGGCAGATTCTCCCACCTGATATAAAGAGATAAAGTAGAAAAAGAAATAAGGCACCAGTGAACTGAAGCCGACTACGCTCTCATGTTATGGGCCAAATGCCTTCAATTCTAAACAATGCCTAATGCATACAAACTAAAGAAGTGAACGCACGGGCAGATTCTCCGACCTGACCTAAAAAGATGAAGTAGAAAAAGAAAAAAGGCACCAGTGAACTGAAGCCGACTACGTTCTCATGTTATGGGCCAAATGCCTTCAATTCTAAACAATGCCTAATGCATACAAACCAAAGAAGTTAACGCACGGGCAGATTCTCCCACCTGACATGGAGAGATAAAGTAGAAGAAGAAAAAAGGCACCAGTGAAGTGAAGCCGACTACTGTCTCATGTTATGGGCCAAATGCCTCCAATTCTAAACAATGCCTAATGCATACAAACCAAAGAAGTTAACGCACGGACAGATTCTCCCACCTGACATGGAGAGATAAAGTAGAAGAAGAAAAAAGGCACCAGTGAAGTGAAGCCGACTACGGTCTCATGTTATGGGCCAAATGCCTCCAATTCTAAACAATGCCTAATGCATACAAACCAAAGAAGTTAACGCACGGGCAGATTCTCCCACCTGACATAAAGAGATAAAGTAGAAAAAGAAATAAGGCACCAGTGAACTGAAGCCGACTACGCTCCCATGTTATGGGCCAAATGCCTTCAATTCTAAACAATGCCTAATGCATACAAACTAAAGAAGTGAACGACCAGGCAGATTCTCCCGCCTGACCTAAACAGATGAAGTAGAAAAAGAAAAAAGGCACCAGTGAACTGAAGCCGACTACGTTCTCATGTTATGGGCCAAATGCCTTCAATTCTAAACAATGCCTAATGCATACAAACCAAAGAAGTTAACGCACGGGCAGATTCTCCCACCTGACATGAAGAGATAAAGTAGAAAAAGAAATAAGGCACCAGTGAACTGAAGCTGACTACGCTCTCATGTTATGGGCCAAATGCCTTCAATTCTAAACAATGCCTAATGCATACAAACCAAAGAAGTTAACGCACGGGCAGATTCTCCCACCTGACCTAAAGAGATAAAGTAGAAAAAGAAATAAGGCACCAGTGAACTGAAGCCGACTACGCTCTCATGTTATGGGCCAAATGCCTTCAATTCTAAACAATGCCTAATGCATACAAACGAAAGAAGTTAACGCCCGGGCAGATTCTCCCACCTGACCTAAAGAGATGAAGTAGAAAAAGAAATAAGGCACCAGTGAACTGAAGCCACCTACACTCTCATGTTATGGGCCAAATGCCTTCAATTCTAAACAATGCCTAATGCATACAAACGAAAGAAGTTAACGCCCGGGCAGATTCTCCCACCTGACCTAAAGAGATGAAGTAGAAAAAGAAATAAGGCACCAGTGAACTGAAGCCGCCTACGCTCTCATGTTATGGGCCAAATGCCTTCAATTCTAAACAATGCCTTATGCATACAAAGAAAAGAAGTTAACGCACGGGCAGATTCTCCCACCTGACATGAAGAGATAAAGTAGAAAAAGAAATAAGGCACCAGTGAACTGAAGCCGACTACGCTCTCATGTTATGGGCCAAATGCCTCCAATTCTAAACAATGCCTAATGCATACAAACCAAAGAAGTGAACGCACGGGCAGATTCTCCCACCTGACATGGAGAGATAAAGTAGAAGAAGAAAAAAGGCACCAGTGAAGTGAAGCCGACTACGGTCTCATGTTATGGGCCAAATGCCTCCAATTCTAAACAATGCCTAATGCATACAAACCAAAGAAGTTAACGCACGGGCAGATTCTCCCACCTGACATAAAGAGATAAAGTAGAAAAAGAAATAAGGCACCAGTGAATTGAAGCCGACTACGTTCTCATGTTATGGGCCAAATGCCTTCAATTCTAAACAATGCCTAATGCATACAAACCAAAGAAGTTAACGCACGGGCAGATTCTCCCACCTGACATGGAGAGATAAAGTAGAAGAAGAAAAAAGGCACCAGTGAATTGAAGCCGACTATGTTCTCATGTTATGGGCCAAATGCCTTCAATTCTAAACAATGCCTAATGCATACAAACCAAAGAAGTTAACGCACGGGCAGATTCTCCCACCTGACATAAAGAGATAAAGTAGAAGAAAAAAGGCTCCAGTGAAGTGAAGCCGACTACGGTCTCATGTTATGGGCCAAATGCCTCCAATTCTAAACAATGCCTAATGCATACATACCAAAGAAGTTAACGCACGGGCAGATTCTCCCACCTGACATGAAGAGATAAAGTAGAAAAAGAAATAAGGCACCAGTGAACTGAAGCCGACTACGCTCTCATGTTATGGGCCAAATGCCTTCAATTCTAAACAATGCCTAATGCATACAAACCAAAGAAGTTAACGCACGGGCAGATTCTCCCACCTGACCTAAAGAGATAAGTAGAAAAAGAAATAAGGCACCAGTGAACTGAAGCCGACTACGCTCTCATGTTATGGGCTAAATGCCTTCAATTCTAAACAATGCCTAATGCATACAAACGAAAGAAGTTAACGCCCGGGCAGATTCTCCCACCTGACCTAAAGAGATGAAGTAGAAAAAGAAATAAGGCACCAGTGAACTGAAGCCGCCTACACTCTCATGTTATGGGCCAAATGCCTTCAATTCTAAACAATGCCTTATGCATACAAACGAAAGAAGTTAACGCCCGGGAAGATTCTCCCACCTGACCTAAAGAGATGAAGTAGAAAAAGAAAAAAGGCACCAGTGAACTGAAGCCGCCTACGCTCTCATGTTATGGGCCAAATGCCTTCAATTCTAAACAATGCCTAATGCATACAAACTAAAGAAGTGAACGCACGGGCAGATTCTCCCACCTGACCTAAAAAGATGAAGTAGAAAAAGAAAAAAGGCACCAGTGAACTGAAGCCGACTACGTTATCATGTTATGGGCCAAATGCCTTCAATTCTAAACAATGCCTTATGCATACAAACCAAAGAAGTTAACGCACGGGCAGATTCTCCCACCTGACATGAAGAGATAAAGTAGAAAAAGAAATAAGGCACCAGTGAACTGAAGCCGACTACGCTCTATTGTTATGGGCCAAATGCCTCCAATTCTAAACAATGCCTAATGCATACAAACCAAAGAAGTGAACACACTGGCAGATTCTCCCACCTGACATGGAGAGATAAAGTAGAAGAAGAAAAAAGGCACCAGTGAAGTGAAGCCGACTACGGTCTCATGTTATGGGCCAAATGCCTCCAATTCTAAGCAATGCCTAATGCATACAAACCAAAGAAGTTAACGCACGGGCAGATTCTCCTACCTGACATGGAGAGATAAAGTAGAAGAAGAAAAAAGGCACCAGTGAATTGAAGCCGACTACGTTCTCATGTTATGGGCCAAATGCCTTCAATTCTAAACAATGCCTAATGCATACAAATCAAAGAAGTTAACGCACGGGCAGATTCTCCAACCTGACATAAAGAGATAAAGTAGAAGAAGAAAAAAGGCACCAGTGAAGTGAAGCCGACTACGGTCTCATGTTATGGGCCAAATGCCTCCAATTCTAAACAATGCCTAATGCATACAAACCAAAGAAGTTAACGCACGGGCAGATTCTCCCACCTGACATAAAGAGATAAAGTAGAAAAAGAAATAAGGCACCAGTGAACTGAAGCCGACTACGCTCTCATGTTATGGGCCAAATGCCTTCAATTCTAAACAATGCCTAATGCATACAAACTAAAGAAGTGAACGCACGGGCAGATTCTCCGACCTGACCTAAAAAGATGAAGTAGAAAAAGAAAAAAGGCACCAGTGAACTGAAGCCGACTACGTTCTCATGTTATGGGCCAAATGCCTTCAATTCTAAACAATGCCTAATGCATACAAACCAAAGAAGTTAACGCACGGGCAGATTCTCCCACCTGACATGGAGAGATAAAGTAGAAGAAGAAAAAAGGCACCAGTGAAGTGAAGCCGACTACGGTCTCATGTTATGGGCCAAATGCCTCCAATTCTAAACAATGCCTAATGCATACAAACCAAAGAAGTTAACGCACGGGCAGATTCTCCCACCTGACATGAAGAGATAAAGTAGAAAAAGAAATAAGGCACCAGTGAACTAAAGCCGACTACGCTCTCATGTTATGGGCCAAATGCCTTCAATTCTAAACAATGCCTAATGCATAAAAACCAAAGAAGTGAACGCACGGGCAGATTCTCCCACCTAACATGAAGAGATAAAGTAGAAAAAGAAATAAGGCACCAGTGAACTGAAGCCGACCACGCTCTCATGTTATGGGCCAAATGCCTTCAATTCTAAACAATGCCTAATGCATACAAACAAAAGAAGTTAACGCACGGGCAGATTCTCCAACCTGACATGAAGAGATAAAGTAGAAAAAGAAATAAGGCACCAGTGAACTGAAGCCGACTACGTTCTCATGTTATGGGCCAAATGCCTTCAATTCTAAACAATGGCTTATGCATACAAACCAAAGAAGTTAACGCACGGGCAGATTCTCCCACCTGACATGAAGAGATAAAGTAGAAAAAGAAATAAGGCACCAGTGAACTTAAGCCGACTACGCTCTCATGTTATGGGCCAAATGCCTTCAATTCTAAACAATGCCTAATGCATACAAACCAAAGAAGTTAACGCACGGGCAGATTCTCCCACCTGACATGAAGAGATAAAGTAGAAAAAGAAATAAGGCACCAGTGAACTGAAGCCGACTACGCTCTCATGTTATGGGCCAAATGCCTTCAATTCTAAACAATGCCTAATGCATACAAACCAAAGAAGTTAACGCACGGGCAGATTCTCCCACCTGACATGAAGAGATAAAGTAGAAAAAGAAATAAGGCACCAGTGAACTGAAGCCGACTACGCTCTCATGTTATGGGCCAAATGCCTTCAATTCTAAACAATGCCTAATGCATACAAACCAAAGAAGTTAACGCACGGGCAGATTCTCCCACCTGACATGAAGAGATAAAGTAGAAAAAGAAATAAGGCACCAGTGAACTGAAGCCGACTACGTTCTCATGTTATTGGCCAAATGCCTTCAATTCTAAACAATGCCTAATGCATACAAACCAAAGAAGTTAACGCACGGGCAGATTCTCCCACCTGACATGAAGAGATAAAGTAGAAAAAGAAATAAGGCACCAGTGAACTGAAGCCGACTACGCTCTCATGTTATGGGCCAAATGCCTTCAATTCTAAACAATGCCTAATGCATACAAACCAAAGAAGTTAACGCACGGGCAGATTCTCCCACCTGACATGAAGAGATAAAGTAGAAAAAGAAATAAGGCACCAGTGAACTGAAGCTGACTACGTTCTCATGTTATGGGCCAAATGCCTTCAATTCTAAACAATGCCTAATGCATACAAACAAAAGAAGTTAACGCAGGGGCAGATTCTCCCACCTGACATGTAGAGATAAAATAGAAAAAGAAATAAGGCACCAGTGAACTGAAGCCGACTACGCTCTCATGTTATGGGCCAAATGCCTTCAATTCTAAACAATGCCTAATGCATACAAACCAAAGAAGTGAACGCACGGGCAGATTCTCCCACCTGACATGAGGAGATAAAGTAGAAAAAGAAATAAGGCACCAGTGAACTGAAGCCGACTACGTTCTCATGTTATGGGCCAAATGCTTTCAATTCTAAACAATGCCTAATGCATACAAACCAAAGAAGTTAACGCACGGGCAGATTCTCCCACCTGACATGAAGAGATAAAGTAGAAAAAGAAATAAGGAACCAGTGAACTGAAGCCGACTATGCTCTCATGTTATGGGCCAAATGCCTTCAATTCTAAACAATGCCTAATGCATACAAACCAAAGAAGTTAACGCACGGGCAGATTCTCCCACCTGACATGAAGAGATAAAGTAGAAAATGAAATAAGGCACCAGTGAACTGAAGCCGACTACGTTCTCATTTTATGGGCCAAATGCCTTCAATTCTAAACAATGCCTAATGCATACAAACCAAAGAAGTTAACGCACGGGCAGATTCTCCCACCTGACATGAAGAGATAAAGTAGAAAAAGAAATAAGGCACCAGTGAACTGAAGGCGACTACGCTCTCATGTTATGGGCCAAATGCCTTCAATTCTAAACAATGCCTAATGCATACAAACCAAAGAAGTTAACGCACGGGCAGATTCTCCCACCTGACATGAAGAGATAAAGTAGAAAAAGAAATAAGGCACCAGTGACCTGAAGCCGACTACGCTCTCATGTTATGGGCCAAATGCCTTCAATTCTAAACAATGCCTAATGCATACAAACCAAAGAAGTTAACGCACGGGCAGATTCTCCCACCTGACATGAAGAGATAAAGTAGAAAAAGAAATAAGGCACCAGTGAACTGAAGCCGACTACGTTCTCATGTTATGGGCCAAATGCCTTCAATTCTAAACAATGCCTAATGCATACAAACCAAAGAAGTTAACGCACGGGCAGATTCTCCCACCTGACATGAAGAGATAAAGTAGAAAAAGAAATAAGGCACCAGTGAACTGAAGCCGACCACGCTCTCATGTTATGGGCCAAATGCCTTCAATTCTAAACAATGCCTAATGCATACAAACCAAAGAAGTTAACGCACGGGCAGATTCTCCCACCTGACATGAAGAGATAAAGTAGAAAAAGAAATAAGGCACCAGTGAACTGAAGCCGACTACGTTCTCATGTTATGGGCCAAATGCCTTCAATTCTAAACAATGGCTTATGCATACAAACCAAAGAAGTTAACGCACGGGCAGATTCTCCCACCTGACATGAAGAGATAAAGTAGAAAAAGAAATAAGGCACCAGTGAACTTAAGCCGACTACGCTCTCATGTTATGGGCCAAATGCCTTCAATTCTAAACAATGCCTAATGCATACAAACCAAAGAAGTTAACGCACGGGCAGATTCTCCCACCTGACATGAAGAGATAAAGTAGAAAAAGAAATAAGGCACCAGTGAACTGAAGCCGACTACGCTCTCATGTTATGGGCCAAATGCCTTCAATTCTAAACAATGCCTAATGCATACAAACCAAAGAAGTTAACGCACGGGCAGATTCTCCCACCTGACATGAAGAGATAAAGTAGAAAAAGAAATAAGGCACCAGTGAACTGAAGCCGACTACGCTCTCATGTTATGGGCCAAATGCCTTCAATTCTAAACAATGCCTAATGCATACAAACCAAAGAAGTTAACGCACGGGCAGATTCTCCCACCTGACATGAAGAGATAAAGTAGAAAAAGAAATAAGGCACCAGTGAACTGAAGCCGACTACGTTCTCATGTTATTGGCCAAATGCTTTCAATTCTAAACAATGCCTAATGCATACAAACCAAAGAAGTTAACGCACGGGCAGATTCTCCCACCTGACATGAAGAGATAAAGTAGAAAAAGAAATAAGGCACCAGTGAACTGAAGCCGACTACGCTCTCATGTTATGGGCCAAATGCCTTCAATTCTAAACAATGCCTAATGCATACAAACCAAAGAAGTTAACGCACGGGCAGATTCTCCCACCTGACATGAAGAGATAAAGTAGAAAAAGAAATAAGGCACCAGTGAACTGAAGCCGACTACGCTCTCATGTTATGGGCCAAATGCCTTCAATTCTAAACAATGCCTAATGCATACAAACCAAAGAAGTTAACGCACGGGCAGATTCTCCCACCTGACATGCAGAGATAAAGTAGAAAAAGAAATAAGGCACCAGTGAACTGAAGCCGACTACGCTCTCATGTTATGGGCCAAATGCCTTCAATTCTAAACAATGCCTAATGCATACAAACCAAAGAAGTTAACGCACGGGCAGATTCTCCCACCTGACATGAAGAGATAAAGTAGAAAAAGAAATAAGGCACCAGTGAACTGAAGCCGACTACGCTCACATGTTATGGGCCAAATGCCTTCAATTCTAAACAATGCCTAATGCATACAAACCAAAGAAGTTAACGCACGGGCAGATTCTCCCACCTGACATGAAGAGATAAAGTAGAAAAAGAAATAAGGCACCAGTGAACTGAAGCCGACTACGCTCTCATGTTATGGGCCAAATGCCTTCAATTCTAAACAATGCCTAATGCATACAAACCAAAGAAGTTAACGCACGGGCAGATTCTCCCACCTGACATGAAGAGATAAAGTAGAAAAAGAAATAAGGCACCAGTGAACTGAAGCCGACTACGCTCTCATGTTATGGGCCAAATGCCTTCAATTCTAAACAATGCCTAATGCATACAAACCAAAGAAGTTCACGCACGGGCAGATTCTCCCACCTGACATGAAGAGATAAAGTAGAAAAAGAAATAAGGCACCAGTGAACTGAAGCCGACTACGTTCTCATGTTTTGGGCCAAATGCCTTCAATTCTAAACAATGCCTAATGCATACAAACCAAAGAAGTTAACGCACGGGCAGATTCTCCCACCTGACATGAAGAGATAAAGTAGAAAAAGAAATAAGGCACCAGTGAACTGAAGCCGACTACGCTCTCATGTTATGGGCCAAATGCCTTCAATTCTAAACAATGCCTAATGCATACAAACCAAAGAAGTTTACGCACGGGCAGATTCTCCCACCTGACATGAAGAGATAAAGTAGAAAAAGAAATAAGGCACCAGTGAACTGAAGCCGACTACGTTCTCATGTTATGGGCCAAATGCCTTCAATTCTAAACAATGCCTAATGCATACAAACCAAAGAAGTTAACGCACGGGCAGATTCTCCCACCTGACATGAAGAGATAAAGTAGAAAAAGAAATAAGGCACCAGTGAACTGAAGCCGACTACGTTCTCATGTTATTGGCCAAATGCCTTCAATTCTAAACAATGCCTAATGCATACAAACCAAAGAAGTTAACGCACGGGCAGATTCTCCCACCTGACATGAAGAGATAAAGTAGAAAAAGAAATAAGGCACCAGTGAACTGAAGCCGACTACGCTCTCATGTTATGGGCCAAATGCCTTCAATTCTAAACAATGCCTAATGCATACAAACCAAAGAAGTTAACGCACGGGCAGATTCTCCCACCTGACATGAAGAGATAAAGTAGAAAAAGAAATAAGGCACCAGTGAACTGAAGCCGACTACGCTCTCATGTTATGGGCCAAATGCCTTCAATTCTAAACAATGCCTAATGCATACAAACCAAAGAAGTTAACGCACGGGCAGATTCTCCCACCTGACATGCAGAGATAAAGTAGAAAAAGAAATAAGGCACCAGTGAACTGAAGCCGACTACGCTCTCATGTTATGGGCCAAATGCCTTCAATTCTAAACAATGCCTAATGCATACAAACCAAAGAAGTTAACGCACGGGCAGATTCTCCCACCTGACATGAAGAGATAAAGTAGAAAAAGAAATAAGGCACCAGTGAACTGAAGCCGACTACGCTCTCATGTTATGGGCCAAATGCCTTCAATTCTAAACAATGCCTAATGCATACAAACCAAAGAAGTTAACGCACGGGCAGATTCTCCCACCTGACATGAAGAGATAAAGTAGAAAAAGAAATAAGGCACCAGTGAACTGAAGCCGACTACGCTCTCATGTTATGGGCCAAATGCCTTCAATTCTAAACAATGCCTAATGCATACAAACCAAAGAAGTTAACGCACGGGCAGATTCTCCCACCTGACATGAAGAGATAAAGTAGAAAAAGAAATAAGGCACCAGTGAACTGAAGCCGACTACGCTCTCATGTTATGGGCCAAATGCCTTCAATTCTAAACAATGCCTAATGCATACAAACCAAAGAAGTTCACGCACGGGCAGATTCTCCCACCTGACATGAAGAGATAAAGTAGAAAAAGAAATAAGGCACCAGTGAACTGAAGCCGACTACGTTCTCATGTTTTGGGCCAAATGCCTTCAATTCTAAACAATGCCTAATGCATACAAACCAAAGAAGTTAACGCACGGGCAGATTCTCCCACCTGACATGAAGAGATAAAGTAGAAAAAGAAATAAGGCACCAGTGAACTGAAGCCGACTACGCTCTCATGTTATGGGCCAAATGCCTTCAATTCTAAACAATGCCTAATGCATACAAACCAAAGAAGTTTACGCACGGGCAGATTCTCCCACCTGACATGAAGAGATAAAGTAGAAAAAGAAATAAGGCACCAGTGAACTGAAGCCGACTACGTTCTCATGTTATGGGCCAAATGCCTTCAATTCTAAACAATGCCTAATGCATACAAACCAAAGAAGTTAACGCACGGGCAGATTCTCCCACCTGACATGAAGAGATAAAGTAGAAAAAGAAATAAGGCACCAGTGAACTGAAGCCGACTACGCTCTCATGTTATGGGCCAAATGCCTTCAATTCTAAACAATGCCTAATGCATACAAACCAAAGAAGTTAACGCACGGGCAGATTCTCCCACCTGACATGAAGAGATAAAGTAGAAAAAGAAATAAGGCACCAGTGAACTGAAGCCGACTACGTTCTCATGTTATTGGCCAAATGCCTTCAATTCTAAACAATGCCTAATGCATACAAACCAAAGAAGTTAACGCACGGGCAGATTCTCCCACCTGACATGAAGAGATAAAGTAGAAAAAGAAATAAGGCACCAGTGAACTGAAGCCGACTACGCTCTCATGTTATGGGCCAAATGCCTTCAATTCTAAACAATGCCTAATGCATACAAACCAAAGAAGTTAACGCACGGGCAGATTCTCCCACCTGACATGAAGAGATAAAGTAGAAAAAGAAATAAGGCACCAGTGAACTGAAGCCGACTACGCTCTCATGTTATGGGCCAAATGCCTTCAATTCTAAACAATGCCTAATGCATACAAACCAAAGAAGTTAACGCACGGGCAGATTCTCCCACCTGACATGCAGAGATAAAGTAGAAAAAGAAATAAGGCACCAGTGAACTGAAGCCGACTACGCTCTCATGTTATGGGCCAAATGCCTTCAATTCTAAACAATGCCTAATGCATACAAACCAAAGAAGTTAACGCACGGGCAGATTCTCCCACCTGACATGAAGAGATAAAGTAGAAAAAGAAAAAAGGCACCAGTGAACTGAAGCCGACTACGCTCTCATGTTATGGGCCAAATGCCTTCAATTCTAAACAATGCCTAATGCATACAAACCAAAGAAGTTAACGCACGGGCAGATTCTCCCACCTGACATGAAGAGATAAAGTAGAAAAAGAAATAAGGCACCAGTGAACTGAAGCCGACTACGCTCTCATGTTATGGGCCAAATGCCTTCAATTCTAAACAATGCCTAATGCATACAAACCAAAGAAGTTAACGCACGGGCAGATTCTCCCACCTGACATGAAGAGATAAAGTAGAAAAAGAAATAAGGCACCAGTGAACTGAAGCCGACTACGCTCTCATGTTATGGGCCAAATGCCTTCAATTCTAAACAATGCCTAATGCATACAAACCAAAGAAGTTAACGCACGGGCAGATTCTCCCACCTGACATGAAGAGATAAAGTAGAAAAAGAAATAAGGCACCAGTGAACTGAAGCCGACTACGCTCTCATGTTATGGGCCAAATGCCTTCAATTCTAAACAATGCCTAATGCATACAAACCAAAGAAGTTCACGCACGGGCAGATTCTCCCACCTGACATGAAGAGATAAAGTAGAAAAAGAAATAAGGCACCAGTGAACTGAAGCCGACTACGCTCTCATGTTATGGGCCAAATGCCTTCAATTCTAAACAATGCCTAATGCATACAAACCAAAGAAGTTAACGCACGGGCAGATTCTCCCACCTGACATGAAGAGATAAAGTAGAAAAAGAAATAAGGCACCAGTGAACTGAAGCCGACTACGCTCTCATGTTATGGGCCAAATGCCTTCAATTCTAAACAATGCCTAATGCATACAAACCAAAGAAGTTTACGCACGGGCAGATTCTCCCACCTGACATGAAGAGATAAAGTAGAAAAAGAAATAAGGCACCAGTGAACTGAAGCCGACTACGTTCTCATGTTATGGGCCAAATGCCTTCAATTCTAAACAATGCCTAATGCATACAAACCAAAGAAGTTAACGCACGGGCAGATTCTCCCACCTGACATAAAGAGATAAAGTAGAAAAAGAAATAAGGCACCAGTGAACTGAAGCCGACTACGTTCTCATGTTATGGGCCAAATGCCTTCAATTCTAAACAATGCCTAATGCATACAAACCAAAGAAGTTAACGCACGGGCAGATTCTCCAACCTGACATGAAGAGATAAAGTAGAAAAAGAAATAAGGCACCAGTGAACTGAAGCCGACTACGCTCTCATGTTATGGGCCAAATGCCTTCAATTCTAAACAATGCCTAATGCATACAAACCAAAGAAGTTAACGCACGGGTAGATTCTCCCACCAGACATGAAGAGATAAAGTAGAAAAAGAAATAAGTCACCAGTGAACTGAATCCGACTACGCTCTCATGTTATGGGCCAAATGCCTTCAATTCTAAACAATGCCTAATGCATACAAACCAAAGAAGTTAACGCACGGGCAGATTCTCCCACCTGACATGAAGAGATAAAGTAGAAAAAGAAATAAGGCACCAGTGAACTGAAGCCGACTACGTTCTCATGTTATGGGCCAAATGCCTTCAATTCTAAACAATGCCTAATGCATACAAACCAAAGAAGTTAACGCACGGGCAGATTCTCCCACCTGACATGAAGAGATAAAGTAGAAAAAGAAATAAGGCACCAGTGAACTGAAGCCGACTACGCTCTCATGTTATGGGCCAAATGCCTTCAATTCTAAACAATGCCTAATGCATACAAACCAAAGAAGTTAACGCACGGGCAGATTCTCCCACCTGACATGAAGAGATAAAGTAGAAAAAGAAATAAGGCACCAGTGAACTGAAGCCGACTACGCTCTCATGTTATGGGCCAAATGCCTTCAATTCTAAACAATGCCTAATGCATACAAACCAAAGAAGTTAACGCACGGGCAGATTCTCCCACCTGACATGAAGAGATAAAGTAGAAAAAGAAATAAAGCACCAGTGAACTGAAGCCGACTACGCTCTCATGTTATGGGCCAAATGCCTTCAATTCTAAACAATGCCTAATGCATACAAACCAAAGAAGTTAACGCACGGGCAGATTCTCCAAACTGACATGAAGAGATAAAGTAGAAAAAGAAATAAGGCACCAGTGAACTGAAGCCGACTACGCTCTCATGTTATGGGCCAAATGCCTTCAATTCTAAACAATGCCTAATGCATACAAACCAAAGAAGTTAACGCACGGGCAGATTCTCCCACCTGACATGAAGAGATAAAGTAGAAAAAGAAATAAGGCACCAGTGAACTGAAGCCGACTACGCTCTCATGTTATGGGCCAAATGCCTTCAATTCTAAACAATGCCTAATGCATACAAACCAAAGAAGTTAACGCACGGGCAGATTCTCCCACCTGACATGAAGAGATAAAGTAGAAAAAGAAATAAGGCACCAGTGAACTGAAGCCGACTACGCTCTCATGTTATGGGCCAAATGCCTTCAATTCTAAACAATGCCTAATGCATACAAACCAAAGAAGTTAACGCACGGGCAGATTCTCCCACCTGACATGAAGAGATAAAGTAGAAAAAGAAATAAGGCACCAGTGAACTGAAGCCGACTACGCTCTCATGTTATGGCCCAAATGCCTTCAATTCTAAACAGGGCCTAATGCATACAAACCAAAGAAGTTAACGCACGGGCAGATTCTCCCACCTGACATGAAGAGATAAAGTAGAAAAAGAAATAAGGCACCAGTGAACTGAAGCCGACTACGTTCTCATGTTATGGGCCAAATGCCTTCAATTCTAAACAATGCCTAATGCATACAAACCAAAGAAGTTAACGCCCGGCAGATTCTCCCACCTGACCTAAAGAGATGAAGTAGAAAAAGAAATAAGGCACCAGTGAACTGAAGCCGACTACGCTCTCATGTTATGGGCCAAATGCCTTCAATTCTAAACAATGCCTAATGCATACAAACCAAAGAAGTTAACGCACGGGTAGATTCTCCCACCAGACATGAAGAGATAAAGTAGAAAAAGAAATAAGTCACCAGTGAACTGAATCCGACTACGCTCTCATGTTATGGGCCAAATGCCTTCAATTCTAAACAATGCCTAATGCATACAAACCAAAGAAGTTAACGCACGGGCAGATTCTCCCACCTGACATGAAGAGATAAAGTAGAAAAAGAAATAAGGCACCAGTGAACTGAAGCCGACTACGTTCTCATGTTATGGGCCAAATGCCTTCAATTCTAAACAATGCCTAATGCATACAAACCAAAGAAGTTAACGCACGGGCAGATTCTCCCACCTGACATGAAGAGATAAAGTAGAAAAAGAAATAAGGCACCAGTGAACTGAAGCCGACTACGCTCTCATGTTATGGGCCAAATGCCTTCAATTCTAAACAATGCCTAATGCATACAAACCAAAGAAGTTAACGCACGGGCAGATTCTCCCACCTGACATGAAGAGATAAAGTAGAAAAAGAAATAAAGCACCAGTGAACTGAAGCCGACTACGCTCTCATGTTATGGGCCAAATGCCTTCAATTCTAAACAATGCCTAATGCATACAAACCAAAGAAGTTAACGCACGGGCAGATTCTCCCACCTGACATGAAGAGATAAAGTAGAAAAAGAAATAAGGCACCAGTGAACTGAAGCCGACTACGCTCTCATGTTATGGGCCAAATGCCTTCAATTCTAAACAATGCCTAATGCATACAAACCAAAGAAGTGCACG
The DNA here is from genome assembly GCF_053919585.1 of Euprymna scolopes. Classification (NCBI taxonomy): domain Eukaryota; kingdom Metazoa; phylum Mollusca; class Cephalopoda; order Sepiida; family Sepiolidae; genus Euprymna; species Euprymna scolopes. The sequence goes on along the minus strand of NC_136506.1, from coordinate 54,930,432 downwards.
CATGGGCAGATTCTCCCACCTGACATGAAGAGATAAAGTAGAAAAAGAAATAAGGCACCAGTGAACTGAAGCCGACTACGTTCTCATGTTATGGGCCAAATGCCTTCAATTCTAAACAATGCCTAATGCATACAAACCAAAGAAGTTAACGCACGGGCAGATTCTCCCACCTGACATAAAGAGATAAAGTAGAAAAAGAAATAAGGCACCAGTGAACTGAAGCCGACTACGTTCTCATGTTATGGGCCAAATGCCTTCAATTCTAAACAATGCCTAATGCATACAAACCAAAGAAGTTAACGCACGGGCAGATTCTCCCACCTGACATGAAGAGATAAAGTAGAAAAAGAAATAAGGCACCAGTGAACTGAAGCCGACTACGCTCTCATGTTATGGGCCAAATGCCTTCAATTCTAAACAATGCCTAATGCATACAAATCAAAGAAGTTAACTCACAGGCAGATTCTCCCACCTGACATGAAGAGATAAAGTAGAAAAAGAAATAAGGCACCAGTGAACTGAAGCCGACTACGCTCTCATGTTATGGGCCAAATGCCTTCAATTCTAAACAATGCCTAATGCATACAAACCAAAGAAGTTAACGCACGGGCAGATTCTCCCACCTGACATGAAGAGATAAAGTAGAAAAAGAAATAAGGCACCAGTGAACTGAAGCCGACTACGCTCTCATGTTATGGGCCAAATGCCTTCAATTCTAAACAATGCCTAATGCATACAAACCAAAGAAGTTAACGCACGGGCAGATTCTCCCACCTGACATGAAGAGATAAAGTAGAAAAAGAAATAAGGCACCAGTGAACTGAAGCCGACTACGCTCTCATGTTATGGGCCAAATGCCTTCAATTCTAAACAATGCCTAATGCATACAAACCAAAGAAGTTAACGCACGGGCAGATTCTCCCACCTGACATGAAGAGATAAAGTAGAAAAAGAAATAAGGCACCAGTGAACTGAAGCCGACTACGCTCTCATGTTATGGCCCAAATGCCTTCAATTCTAAACAATGCCTAATGCATACAAACCAAAGAAGTTAACGCACGGGCAGATTCTCCCACCTGACATGAAGAGATAAAGTAGAAAAAGAAATAAGGCACCAGTGAACTGAAGCCGACTACGTTCTCATGTTATGGGCCAAATGCCTTCAATTCTAAACAATGCCTAATGCATACAAACCAAAGAAGTTAACGCCCGGCAGATTCTCCCACCTGACCTAAAGAGATGAAGTAGAAAAAGAAATAAGGCACCAGTGAACTGAAGCCGACTACAGTCTCATGTTATGGCCCAAATGCCTCCAATTCTAAACAATGCCTAATGCATACAAACCAAAGAAGTGAACGCACGGGCAGATTCTCCCACCTGACCTAAAGAGATAAAGTAGAAAAAGAAATAAGGCACCAGTGAACTGAAGCCGACTACGCTCTCATGTTATGGGCCAAATGCCTTCAATTCTAAACAATGCCTAATGCATACAAACCAAAGAAGTTAACGCACGGGCAGATTCTCCCACCTGACATGAAGAGATAAAGTAGAAAAAGAAATAAGGCACCAGTGAACTGAAGCCGACTACGCTCTCATGTTATGGGCCAAATGCCTTCAATTCTAAACAATGCCTAATGCATACAAACCAAAGAAGTTAACGCACGGGCAGATTCTCCCACCTGACATGAAGAGATAAAGTAGAAAAAGAAATAAGGCACCAGTGAACTGAAGCCGACTACGCTCTCATGTTATGGGCCAAATGCCTTCAATTCTAAACAATGCCTAATGCATACAAACCAAAGAAGTTAACGCACGGGCAGATTCTCCCACCTGACATGAAGAGATAAAGTAGAAAAAGAAATAAGGCACCAGTGAACTGAAGCCGACTACGCTCTCATGTTATGGCCCAAATGCCTTCAATTCTAAACAATGCCTAATGCATACAAACCAAAGAAGTTAACGCACGGGCAGATTCTCCCACCTGACATGAAGAGATAAAGTAGAAAAAGAAATAAGGCACCAGTGAACTGAAGCCGACTACGTTCTCATGTTATGGGCCAAATGCCTTCAATTCTAAACAATGCCTAATGCATACAAACCAAAGAAGTTAACGCCCGGCAGATTCTCCCACCTGACCTAAAGAGATGAAGTAGAAAAAGAAATAAGGCACCAGTGAACTGAAGCCGACTACAGTCTCATGTTATGGCCCAAATGCCTCCAATTCTAAACAATGCCTAATGCATACAAACCAAAGAAGTGAACGCACGGGCAGATTCTCCCACCTGACCTAAAGAGATAAAGTAGAAAAAGAAATAAGGCACCAGTGAACTGAAGCCGACTACGCTCTCATGTTATGGGCCAAATGCCTTCAACTCTAAACAATGCCTAATGCATACAAACCAAAGAAGTTAACGCACGGGCAGATTCTCCCACCTGACATGAAGAGATAAAGTAGAAAAAGAAATAAGGCACCAGTAGAACTGAAGCCGACTACGCTCTCATGTTATGGGCCAAATGCCTTCAATTCTAAACAATGCCTAATGCATACAAACCAAAGAAGTTAACGCACGGGCAGATTCTCCCACCTGACATGAAGAGATAAAGTAGAAAAAGAAATAAGGCACCAGTGAACTGAAGCCGACTACGCTCTCATGTTATGGGCCAAATGCCTCCAATTCTAAACAATGCCTAATGCATACAAACCAAAGAAGTGAACGCACGGGCAGATTCTCCCACCTGACCTAAAGAGATAAAGTAGAAAAAGAAAAAAGGCACCAGTGAACTGAAGCCGACTACGCTCTCATGTTATGGGCCAAATGCCTCCAATTCTAAACAATGCCTAATGCATACAAACCAAAGAAGTGAACACACGGGCAGATTCGCCCACCTGACCTAAAGAGATAAAGTAGAAAAAGAAAAAAGGCACCAGTGAACTGAAGCCGACTACGCTCTGATGTTATGGGCCAAATGCCTTCAATTCTAAACAATGCATAATGCATACAAACAAAAGAAGTTAACGCACGGGCAGATTCTCCCACCTGACCTAAAGAGATAAAGTAGAAAAAGAAAAAAGGCACCAGTGAACTGAAGCCGACTACGCTCTCATGTTATGGGCCAAATGCCTCCAATTCTAAACAATGCCTAATGCATACAAACCAAAGAAGTGAACGCACGGGCAGATTCTCCCACCTGACCTAAAGAGATAAAGTAGAAAAAGAAAAAAGGCACCAGTGAACTGAAGCCGACTACGCTCTCATGTTATGGGCCAAATGCCTCCAATTCTAAACAATGCCTAATGCATACAAACCAAAGAAGTGAACGCACGGGCAGATTCTCCCACCTGACCTAAAGAGATAAAGTAGAAAAAGAAATAAGGCACCAGTGAACTGAAGCCGACTACGCTCTCATGTTATGGGCCAAATGCCTCCAATTCTAAACAATGCCTAATGCATACAAACCAAAGAAGTGAACGCACGGGCAGATTCTCCCACCTGACCTAAAGAGATAAAGTAGAAAAAGAAAAAAGGCACCAGTGAACTGAAGCCGACTACGCTCTCATGTTATGGGCCAAATGCCTCCAATTCTAAACAATGCCTAATGCATACAAACCAAAGAAGTGAACACACGGGCAGATTCGCCCACCTGACCTAAAGAGATAAAGTAGAAAAAGAAAAAAGGCACCAGTGAACTGAAGCCGACTACGCTCTGATGTTATGGGCCAAATGCCTTCAATTCTAAACAATGCATAATGCATACAAACAAAAGAAGTTAACGCACGGGCAGATTCTCCCACCTGACCTAAAGAGATAAAGTAGAAAAAGAAAAAAGGCACCAGTGAACTGAAGACGACTACGCTCTCATGTTATGGGCCAAATGCCTCCAATTCTAAACAATGCCTAATGCATACAAACCAAAGAAGTGAACGCACGGGCAGATTCTCCCACCTGACCTAAAGAGATAAAGTAGAAAAAGAAATAAGGCACCAGTGAACTGAAGCCGACTACAGTCTCATGTTATGGGCCAAATGCCTTCAATTCTAAACAATGCCTAATGCATACAAACAAAAGAAGTTAACGCACGGGCAGATTCTCCCACCTGACCTAAAGAGATAAAGTAGAAAAAGAAAAAAGGCACCAGTGAACTGAAGCCGACTACGCTCTCATGTTATGGGCCAAATGCCTCCAATTCTAAACAATGCCTAATGCATACAAACCAAAGAAGTGAACGCACGGGCAGATTCTCCCACCTGACCTAAAGAGATAAAGTAGAAAAAGAAAAAAGGCACCAGTGAACTGAAGCCGACTACGCTCTCATGTTATGGGCCAAATGCCTCCAATTCTAAACAATGCCTAATGCATACAAACCAAAGAAGTGAACGCACGGGCAGATTCTCCCACCTGACCTAAAGAGATAAAGTAGAAAAAGAAAAAAGGCACCAGTGAACTGAAGACGACTACGCTCTCATGTTATGGGCCAAATGCCTCCAATTCTAAACAATGCCTAATGCATACAAACCAAAGAAGTGAACGCACGGGCAGATTCTCCCACCTGACCTAAAGAGATAAAGTAGAAAAAGAAAAAAGGCACCAGTGAACTGAAGACGACTACGCTCTCATGTTATGGGCCAAATGCCTCCAATTCTAAACAATGCCTAATGCATACAAACCAAAGAAGTGAACGCACGGGCAGATTCTCCCACCTGACCTAAAGAGATAAAGTAGAAAAAGAAAAAAGGCACCAGTGAACTGAAGACGACTACGCTCTCATGTTATGGGCCAAATGCCTCCAATTCTAAACAATGCCTAATGCATACAAACCAAAGAAGTGAACGCACGGGCAGATTCTCCCACCTGACCTAAAGAGATAAAGTAGAAAAAGAAAAAAGGCACCAGTGAACTGAAGACGACTACGCTCTCATGTTATGGGCCAAATGCCTCCAATTCTAAACAATGCCTAATGCATACAAACCAAAGAAGTGAACGCACGGGCAGATTCTCCCACCTGACCTAAAGAGATAAAGTAGAAAAAGAAAAAAGGCACCAGTGAACTGAAGCCGACTACGCTCTCATGTTATGGGCCAAATGCCTCCAATCCTAAACAATGCCTAATGCATACAAACCAAAGAAGTGAACGCACGGGCAGATTCTCCCACCTGACCTAAAGAGATAAAGTAGAAAAAGAAATAAGGCACCAGTGAACTGAAGCCGACTACAGTCTCATGTTATGGGCCAAATGCCTTCAATTCTAAACAATGCCTAATGCATACAAACAAAAGAAGTTAACGCACGGGCAGATTCTCCCACCTGACCTAAAGAGATAAAGTAGAAAAAGAAAAAAGGCACCAGTGAACTGAAGCCGACTACGCTCTCATGTTATGGGCCAAATGCCTCCAATTCTAAACAATGCCTAATGCATACAAACCAAAGAAGTGAACGCACGGGCAGATTCTCCCACCTGACCTAAAGAGATAAAGTAGAAAAAGAAAAAAGGCACCAGTGAACTGAAGCCGACTACGCTCTCATGTTATGGGCCAAATGCCTCCAATTCTAAACAATGCCTAATGCATACAAACCAAAGAAGTGAACGCACGGGCAGATTCTCCCACCTGACCTAAAGAGATAAAGTAGAAAAAGAAAAAAGGCACCAGTGAACTGAAGCCGACTACGCTCTCATGTTATGGGCCAAATGCCTCCAATTCTAAACAATGCCTAATGCATACAAACCAAAGAAGTGAACGCACGGGCAGATTCTCCCACCTGACCTAAAGAGATAAAGTAGAAAAAGAAAAAAGGCACCAGTGAACTGAAGCCGACTACGCTCTCATGTTATGGGCCAAATGCCTCCAATTCTAAACAATGCCTAATGCATACAAACCAAAGAAGTGAACGCACGGGCAGATTTAACCACCTGACCTAAAGAGATAAAGTAGAAAAAGAAATAAGGCACCAGTGAACTGAAGCCGACTACGCTCTCATGTTATGGGCCAAATGCCTTCAATTCTAAACAATGCCTAATGCATACAAACCAAAGAAGTGAACGCACGGGCAGATTCTCCCACCTGACCTTAAGAGATAAAGTAGAAAAAGAAAAAAGGCACCAGTGAACTGAAGCCGACTACGCTCTCATGTTATGGGCCAAATGCCTTCAATTCTAAACAATGCCTAATGCATACAAACCAAAGAAGTGAACGCACGGGCAGATTCTCCCACCTGACCTAAAGAGATAAAGTAGAAAAAGAAAAAAGGCACCAGTGAACTGAAGCCGACTACGCTCTCATGTTATGGGCCAAATGCCTCCAATTCTAAACAATGCCTAATGCATACAAACCAAAGAAGTGAACGCACGGGCAGATTCTCCCACCTGACCTAAAGAGATAAAGTAGAAAAAGAAAAAAGGCACCAGTGAACTGAAGCCGACTACGCTCTCATGTTATGGGCCAAATGCCTCCAATTCTAAACAATGCCTAATGCATACAAACCAAAGAAGTGAACGCACGGGCAGATTCTCCCACCTGACCTAAAGAGATAAAGTAGAAAAAGAAAAAAGGCACCAGTGAACTGAAGCCGACTACGCTCTCATGTTATGGGCCAAATGCCTCCAATTCTAAACAATGCCTAATGCATACAAACCAAAGAAGTGAACGCACGGGCAGATTCAACCACCTGACCTAAAGAGATAAAGTAGAAAAAGAAATAAGGCACCAGTGAACTGAAGCCGACTACGCTCTCCTGTTATGGGCCAAATGCCTTCAATTCTAAACAATGCCTAATGCATACAAACCAAAGAAGTGAACGCACGGGCAGATTCTCCCACCTGACCTTAAGAGATAAAGTAGAAAAAGAAAAAAGGCACCAGTGAACTGAAGCCGACTACGCTCTCATGTTATGGGCCAAATGCCTCCAATTCTAAACAATGCCTAATGCATACAAACCAAAGAAGTGAACGCACGGGCAGATTCTCCCACCTGACCTAAAGAGATAAAGTAGAAAAAGAAAAAAGGCACCAGTGAACTGAAGCCGACTACGCTCTCATGTTATGGGCCAAATGCCTTCAATTCTAAACAATGCCTAATGCATACAAACCAAAGAAGTGAACGCACGGGCAGATTCTCCCACCTGACCTAAAGAGATAAAGTAGAAAAAGAAAAAAGGCACCAGTGAACTGAAGCCGACTACGCTCTCATGTTATGGGCCAAATGCCTTCAATTCTAAACAATGCCTAATGCATACAAACCAAAGAAGTGAACGCACGGGCAGATTCTCCCACCTGACATGAGGAGATAAAGTAGAAAAAGAAATAAGGCACCAGTGACCTGAAGCCGACTACGCTCTCATGTTATGGGCCAAATGCCTTCAATTCTAAACAATGCCTAATGCATAAAAACCGAAGAAGTGAACGCACGGGCAGATTCTCCCACCTGACCTAAAGAGATAAAGTAGAAATAGAAATAAGGCACCAGTGAACTGAAGCCGACTACAGTCTCATGTTATGGGTCAAATGCCTCCAATTCTAAACAATGCCTAATGCATACAAACCAAAGAAGTGAACGCACGGGCAGATTCTCCCACCTGACCTAAAGAGATGAAGTAGAAAAAGAAATAAGGCACCAGTGAACTGAAGCCGACTACGCTCTCATGTTATGGGCCAAATGCCTCCAATTCTAAACAATGCCTTATGCATACAAACCAAAGAAGTGAACGCACGGGCAGATTCTCCCATCTGACCTAAAGAGATGAAGAAGAAAAAAAAATAAGGAACCAGCTAACTGAATCCGATTATGCTCTCATGTTATGGGCCAAGCGTCTTCAATTCTAAACAACGCTTAATGTATACAAACAAAAGAAGTTAACGCAGGGGCAGATTCTCCCACCTGACCTGAAGAAATGAAGAAGAAATAGAAATAATGCTCCAGTGAACTGAAGCCGACTACGCTCTCATGGTTTGGGCCAAATGTCTCCAATTCTAAACAACGCCTAATTCAGACAAATCAAAGAAGTGAACGCACGGGCAGATTCTCCCACCTGACCTAAAGAGATGAAGTAGAAAAAGAAATAAGGCAGCAGTGAACTGAAGCCAACTATGCTCTCATGTTATCGGCCAAATGCCTTCAATTTTAAACAATGCCTAATGCATACAAACCAAAGAAGTGAACGCACGGGCAGATTCTCCCACCTGACCTAAAGAGATAAAGTAGAAAAAGAAATAAGGCTCCAGTTAACTGAAGCCGACTACGCTCTCATGTTATGGGCCAAACGCCTTCAATTCTAACAACGCCTAATGCATACAAACCAAAGAAGTGAACGCAGGGATGGATTCTCCCACCTGACCTAAAGAGATGAAGAAGAAAAAGAAATAAGGCACCAGTTAACTGAAGCCGACTATGCTCTCATGTTATGGGCCAAATTACTTCAATTCTGACAACGCCTAATCCATACAAACCAAAGAAGTGCACGCACGGGCAGATTCTCCCACCTGACCTATAGAGATGAAGTAGAAAAAGAAATAAGGCACCAGTGAACTGAAGCCGACTACGCTCTCATGTTATGGGCCAAATGCCTCCAATTCTAAACAATGCCTAATGCATACAAACCAAAGAAGTGAACGCACGGGCAGATTCTCCCACCTGACCTAAAGAGATGAAGTAGAAAAAGAAATAAGGCACCAGTGAACTGAAGCCAACTACGCTCTCATGTTATGGGCCAAATGCTTTCAATTCTAAACAATTCCTAATGCAGACAAACCAAAGAAGTGAACGCACGGGCAGATTCTCCCACCTGACCTAAAGAGATGAAGAAGAAAAAAAAATAAGGCACCAGTGAACTGAATCCGATTATGCTCTCATGTTATGGGCCAAATGCCTCCAATTCTAAACAATGCCTTAGTGCATACAAACAAAAGAAGTTAACGCACGGGCAGATTCTCCCACCTGACCTAAAGAGATGAAGAAGAAAAAGAAAAAAGGCACCAGTGAACTGAAGCCAACTACGCTCTCATGTTGTCGTCCAAATGCCTTCAATTTTAAACAATGCCTAATGCATACAAACCAAAGAAGTGAACGCACGGGCAGATTCTTCCACCTGACCTAAAGAGATGAAGAAGAAAAAGAAATAAGGCACCAGTGAACTGAAGCCGACTACGCTCTCATTTTATGGGCCAAATGCCTTCAATTCTAAACAAGGCACACAAACCAAAGAAGAGAGGAGGAAAAAGAAGACGAAGATGCCGGGCTGCTATCTGCTGATGAAAAAGTCACTTGCTTTCCAGTTACAAGCCAGGACACGCATCACCGACAGCAGGATGACCAGCCTACCCTAACCCTATCCATTGTCCAAAAGATAATTTACATTTTACGGACATTCATTCCTTGTCAATTTATACATACCTACAAACAGTTTATGATCATTTATTCCTTGTCAATTCATACATACCTACAAACATTTTACGAACATTCATCTCCTTCGTTAAATCACATTCCATCCTACGAACACTTTGCATCTTCTAATACAAATTCTTAGTAGTAAATAAAATCGGTTCTCAACCTTCAATATTCGTCTGTGTTTAATTATGTGGAGTCAGAATCTATACATTTCCAACGTCCTTCCTATCCCTAATTCCTTTGTTTATAAAAGCCTTGAGGCCATAAGTCCTGATAAGAAAAAGTCTGTAATCTGCTACCAAGAGTTGTGCATTTAGCTTACAAGCGAAAGCCTTGTATCATAACATTTTCAAAAGGGTGGGGCAGAGAGAGAGAGAGAGGGAGAGAGAGAGAGAGGGAGAGGGGGTGCAATTCAAAGTTCGTATAAGTCCTTTTTAGAAAGTGTATTATTTTAGTCCGATTCCTTTTTTGGAAACAATTGTCGTCATCTCCTTGTTTTAAGTGGTGTCTGTTACTTCATTAGACTTTGTTAGCTTCCTTTTCTAATCTTCCCCTCATATTCCAACTATCTTCATGTCTAGTTAAAATAAAGAAACTGTTCACAAAGGTCTTTGGTCTCCTTTCCTTGCCCGAGACCTTGACAAATATGTCAGGTAACTTAGTCATATTTAACTCATATGTCAGGTAACTTAGTCATATTTAACTCATTTTGTCGGTAAGATGCTTTGACAGTAACTTCTTCACAGAGTCTGAACAGCTACTGAATATTTTTCTTTTCAAAAATGCTCAACAAGGAAGATTTTGGCACAGAAAGAGAGGTTCTCCCAATCACCGAGCAGAACGGGATCACGTGACATAGAAAAGGAGGAGGAGGAGGAGGGGGAACAAAACATAGAGAGGAAGAAGGAAAGAGAAAGAAAGAGACAAAATAAAATGGTGGAAATAATTTTCCATACCTCTGCACCTCTGCTTAGGCAAAAAAAACAATAGTGGAAAAGATTTTCTTTTGGTAAATGTAGCAATTGTAAAGAACAAAACTATATATATATATGTGTGTGTGTGATGATTGCAACGTCTTGTCAGACGAATGCCACTCCCTCAGTCACTGAAAGTCCATGTGCCTGAAGATGACTAGCGAATTCACACCCTCAAGCAGATATGACACTGGAGACAGTCATTGGTATACATACATATGTATACCTACACGCATACATACATATATCTTCAATATCACGACTCCCTCTACCAAGTGGCTCCCCTTCAGATTACTCACCACCATCAGCTGACCATTCAATGCTACCGAAAAGCCCATCAATAAAACTTGGTTGTTCCTCACCACTATCAACACCTGTAACACTGCTATCACATTAAGAATTGCAAGAGGACGAACCACTTACATTGGAGGAAGAATTTTGTAATACTGTAGAGAATATATAGCTGATGAGTATGGAAGAAAGACCAAGACTACCAAAAATCTAAGCTTCAAGAGTGACCAAGGCAGTAATTAAAAACGTAAATGTCACTCTCAAAAGACTTGTTCCTCTTAACATATCCCTCACAGAGCTGAATCAATTCACATTTGCTGCAGGACTATATTGTGAAAAAAACACTCCCTCAATTCCAAAAACAATGCAAGTTCAAAGCAAAAAATATTACACCAACCTGGAAAGAGAGCTCCAGAATCAACTGAATAAATGTAGAAAGGAATTATCCTTATTGCCCCTACAATGCGGGAGCGATTAAAGAGCATCATCTACAGCCTCAGTTTCCAATATCAGGTAAAAATAGAGAACATTGAAAAAGTGGCAAAAGAACTAGAAGGCAAGATATCAGCTTTTGCCAAAAGGATCAAAGCAAAGGAAAACAAACAGAAGGCAAAATATGATAATAAACTCTTCAGAAATAATGCTAGGCTATTCTACAGAAAACTTATAAGAGACAAGATCACTATAGAAGAGCCACAAAAAATCAAGATCTGGAAGAGTATTGGAGGTTTCTGTTTGAGAATGAAGGACCTAGCAACTTAAACGCCAATTGGACCCTGGAGATAGCTAGTATAAATGAAAACAAGTCAGAAATGTCGGAACCAAAGATAACATCTACAATGGTTAAACAAAAGTTGAATAGATTCCAGAATAACAAAACACCTGGACTTGACAACTTATCTAATTTCTGTTTTTAAAAAACTTACAGCACTCCATATTTATTATAGTAGTTGCTTCACTAGACCTATGAAAGATGAGGAAGCCACACCAACATGACTATTAAAAGGTGATACCACCCTCATACCTAAAACGGTTGAGATACAATGGCCTAACAAGTACAGGCTAATCTGCTGCCTCACTGTTATGATTTAATTTGTTGTTAAGAGTTATCCCCCTTGGGATTGACATTCATAATAAAAGCGCCCTCTGTTTCATTTTCCCGCTCGATCCTTTCAAGAGCGTACGTGTATTTTACAGTTAATAAAACCTTTCTAAAAGGCAATTCTTTACTTACTGATACTATTCACTTCAATTTTATTAACTGTAAAAAAAAAAAAAAAAAATAAAAATAATGGATCGAATCTTACGTCCCGACAGATTCGAGGTGGAACCTACATGCCCTAATTCCGAAAAATCCTATAGGCATTGGAAATTAACCCTCCAGAATTATATCCGCTCACATAATAACGGATTAATCGAAAACACTTCAGATAATTTCTTTGCCTTGATCAATTGTATTTCAGCCTCTGTTTTCGATTTAATAAGCGATAAAACCGACTACGATAGTGCATTAAGAACATTGGACGCCGCTTATTTAAAACCTGAAAATATTGTTTATAATAGATATCGATTGATGACGACGAAGCAACAAACAACACAAAATATAGATGCCTTCATACTACAATTGGAAATGCTTGCCAAAACATGTAACTTCGAAGCGGTTTCTGCTGAAGAAAACAAAAATCAATACATTCGGGAAGCTTTCATCGGCGGAATTTCTTCTTCGTCCATCCGACAACGACTGTTAGAAAAACCCATCCTGACTTTACAAGACACATATGCCACGGCCAGATCTCTTGAACAAGCAGAAAAGCATTCGATAAGCTACGCAAATAACTTTACTGTAGCAGCTACAAATAATCCTTCGGGCTACAATCGTATAGCTGTGACTAAAGAAAATATGCATCCAAAAGGGGTTTGTTTTTTCTGTGGAAAATCACGTCATCCTCGATATTTATGTCCTGCACGAAACGCCGAATGTAAAAAATGCAAAAAAAATGGTCATTGGGCTAAAGTGTGTAAATCTTCTATTTCTAACACTCATACTGCTGTTCTTTATGACGACTCTGACTACCCCTCACCTTCTCTATCCTGACTAGGAACTAACTCCAAAGATGTCACATTCACTCAATGCCAAATTAACGGGCACTTCGTGAACGCTATGGTGGACTCCGGCAGTGTAAAAACATTCATTAATGAAAATACTGCTAAAAAACTTAAACTCTTCACAATACCTAAAAACAAAACTATAGCTCTGGCTGCTTCCGATCAACATGCTAAAATAACTGGCGAAGCTGTCGTGGATTTAATACTGAAAGATAAAACCCATTCTGGAATAACAATTGAAATCATTGAAAACCTTTTCATTGATTTAATAATCGGAAAAGATATTTTAAAAAAATATAAAAAAGTAACACTTAAATTCGACGGTCCTAGAGACAAACTTATAATTGGAGCTATAAACACGAATAATTTTTTTCCTACCATAAACGTTCCACCCCCTCCTCTCTTTTCTAATCTTTCTCCTCATACTACTCCTATTGCGACAAAATCCCGACGTTACACTTTTGCCGCCAACAAATTCATAAAAGAAGAGACTGCTAGAATGTTGAAAGAAGGCATAATTGAACCTTCGATATCTCCGTGGCTAGCGCAGGTTCTTGTAACTTCGAATGAGAATCATAAGAAAAGAATGGTAGTCGACTACAGCGATACCATCAATAGATTCACGGAACTAGACGCTTACCCAATGCCTAATATCAATAAGATGGTAGACGACATCGCTCAATATAACATCTTCTCTACTCTCGACCTAAAATCTGCTTATCACCAAATACCTATAAATCATGCTGATCGTAAATTCACTGCGTTTGAAGTAAGTGGCAAACTTTTTCAATTTACTCGTCTTCCTTTTGGCGTCACCAATGGAGTAAGTGCTTTCCAGAGGAGCATAGACTATATTATAGAAAAAGAAAATCTAACCGATACCTTTGTGTATGTTGATAACGTAACTATATGTGGGAAAAATCAAGAAGAACACGATTACAATCTTCAAAAATTCTACAAAATTGCTAAACAATATAACATCACTTTAAATGAAAATAAAAGCATAATTTCTTCTAGTTCTATTACTCTACTCGGCTACACCATAGAAAATAATCAAATAGCTCCCGATTATCAAAGACTAAAACCATTACTCGAAATGCCACCTCCGCTGAATCTTAAATCTCAAAAAAGAATAGTTGGAATGTTTTCCTATTACTGCAAATTCATTAAAAAATTTTCTGATAAAATTTTATTACTAAATCAAAACAAAGAATTTCCACTACCTCCATCTGTATTAAAATCTTTTCAAACATTGAAAAATGATCTAAAAGACGCCACTTTAATAACGGTAGATCCAAATAAAGAATTTGAAGTAGAAACGGACGCTAGTAACTATTGCATTGCTGCAACACTAAATCAAGAAGGTCGTCCTATTGCATTTTTTTCAAGAACTCTCAATACTAACGAAATTAAGCACCATGCAGTAGAAAAAGAGGCAGCCGCTATTGTAGAAGCTCTCCGTAAGTGGCGACATTTTCTACTCGGCAGGCACTTTAAAGTCATCACAGATCAGAAGAGCATCAGCTTCATATTCGACAATAAAAGAAAATCTAAAATTAAGAATGACAAAATATGTCGTTGGCGTATAGAATTATCCCAATACAATTTCACTATAGTTTATCGACCTGGACCTGAAAATATTGCTGCTGACACATTCTCTCGCATCTCTGCTCTTACTTACAATCTACAAGATCTTCGTGATTTACATAAACAATTATGTCATCCTGGTGTTTCAAGATTAAGCCATTTTATAAGAACGAGGAACCTCCCTTTTACTTTGGATCAAATTAAGAATATTACTGACTCTTGCTCATCCTGTCAATTACTGAAACCCAAATTCGCCAATACCAATGGAGGGACTCTCATTCAAGCCATATTACCTTTTCAACGATTAAATCTTGATTTTAAAGGCCCTCTACCTACTTCTATACATGGCAACAAATATCTACTTACTCTAATTGATGAGTATTCCCGTTTTCCTTTCGCTTTTCCTTGCAGAGATATGACAAGCAAAACCATTATCCACTGTCTAAACAAACTCTTTTCAATTTTTGGTTTGCCTGACATGATACATACTGACCGTGCTTCTGATTTCTTAGCAAGAGAAATAAAGGATTTTTTAAACAAAAAAGGAATTGCTACTTCTAAAACAAGTAGGTATCATCCTGAAGGTAATGGACAGATTGAAAAACTCAACGGTACCTTATGGAAGGCCATTCAAACAACATTACATTCTAATCAAATGAAACTACCTTATTGGGAAGACATACTACCGGACGCACTTCATTCAATTAGATCATTACTTTGTACTGCCACTAATATGACTCCCCATGATAGACTTTTTAAATATAGTCGTAAATCTGCTTCCGGAATTTCAATTCCTTCTTGGGTTAAACCAGGCCCAATATATATTAGAAACCACACTAAAACAAGTAAACATGACCCTCCTGTAACGCCTGCCACCCTAATAGATGTCAACCCCCACTACGCTTATGTTCAACTACCTTCTGGTACTGAAACCACTGTCAACGTTCGAGACTTAGCTCCAAACTCATCAAATGAAGAAAACTCTAATAATAATCCTACTACTTCAGAGACTTTATTTGAACCTTCTACTAATGAAAACATTGGTCATGAGGAAGACAAAAATCAATCGTCTGATCTTGAAGAAAATCAGATTTCACTAGAAAATAATACTGAAAATCAGCATTCCTGCCAATCTGTGCGGAGGTCGTCCCCAGTTCGACAATTCCCTAGTAAATATAAGGATTTTGTGACTAAATACTGAAAAAACTGCAGTTTGGGTTCATATGTTATTTGTAAATAAAATGATTCTTATGTGATTGTAAAAAAAAAAAAAAAAAAAAAAAAAAAAAAATTTGTCTATAATTAATTACCCCTTACTTGAATACTTTAGGACGGGGAAAATGTTATGATTTAATTTGTTGTTAAGAGTTATCCCCCTTGGGATTGACATTCATAATAAAAGCGCCCTCTGTTTCATTTTCCCGCTCGATCCTTTCAAGAGCGTACGTGTATTTTACAGTTAATAAAACCTTTCTAAAAGGCAATTCTTTACTTACTGATACTATTCACTTCACTCACTACTACTTACAAACTCTTCAGCAGACAGCATTTATGACCCCCTCTCCTTAGGGAGCATTACCTTGAAAAAGAACAAGCAGGTTGCAGGAGGAAGTGCTTAGGCACCAAGGACCAGTTGCTGATTAACAGAACTATTCTTGAAGACTAGTATGGCATAATTACATTGACGCACCAGTTCCTGCTGGATCACCGAAGTTAAGCAATGTTGAACCTGGTCAGTACTAAATGGGTGACCATTTGGGACTTCCAGGTACTGTATGTGCTCTCCGCTTATCTCGGCATTGTTTCCAGTTGTCCTGGACTTCTCCTTGCTACTGGACTCAAGTAGTGTAGATTCAGAAGAGGTGTGGTTAGGGATTGCACGCCCTTGCCTCACAATTACATGCGCAGCTGCCCCTTTTAAGACTGAATGGAGGCATCGATTTTGAAGACTGTAGGAAGAGGCAAATAAATCTAAGCATAGCTTGGATCGATTACACTGTGCAACAAATTTGAATTGAAAAAAAAAGTACAAGACATATAAGACCTGTTTCGGTGTAAGAAAAGTATGCTGATTCCAAATCTGACATTTATTTCTCTGGATTAGGTACCATTTTCATGTACTTTATTATTAATTATTTTGAAAAAAAAACACCGAATTCACCAGTTTAAACAACATTTGTCCTCTTAACTCTCTTGTGTAGAGTGTCATCATCCTTTTTTAAATTCCAGCAGTAGTCTGCCAACATACCAGTGTTCCATTTTCCTTTAAAACGTTTTTCTATTAATGAAATATCTTGATGGAACCTTTCGCCATGTTCATCACTCACATGGCCAAGATTCTCAGCAAAAAAATCCAAATGAGAGTGGAGCACATGAACTTTTAGAGACATGTTACATTCCATATCATGAAAATGATGCAATAGATCATTCACAACTTGCACATAGTCTTCTGAACGATGTTTTCCCAGGAAGTTATCACAAACTTTCTTGAATGACTCAAAGGCACATTTTTCTTTTCTCGTGAGATGTGTGTTAAAAG
This sequence comes from Euprymna scolopes, assembly GCF_053919585.1. Lineage (NCBI taxonomy): Eukaryota > Metazoa > Mollusca > Cephalopoda > Sepiida > Sepiolidae > Euprymna > Euprymna scolopes. The sequence goes on along the minus strand of NC_136506.1, from coordinate 54,913,559 downwards.
TTTCATCAAGAACAATTTTTCGAATTTGGGGACCTATGAAGATACCTTCTTTTATTTTAGCTCGACTTAATGAAAGAAAACTTTTCTGCAAGATATGCAAATGCCAAGGAATCCTTGTCTAGTGCTTTCACAAACTGCTTGAACAAACCGAGTTTAATATGCAAAGGTGGTAAATGGATTCTATCACTTTGCAGAAGTGGTTTGTGTTTGATGTTATGTTTTCCTTGCTCAATTTCATTTCTAGCAGGCCAGTGCTTGCGTACATAGTGTTCAGCTCTTGCTCTAGAGTCCCATAAGCACAAGAAGCAACAAAATTTAGTATAGCCTGGCTGAAGGCCAGTGAGCATGGCTATAACCTTGAAATCTGCACAAACATGCCATTTATGGACTTCATAATGTATGCTTGCTAAAATTGTTTTTAAATTTTCATATGATTCTTTCATTAAGCTATAGGAACAGATGGCAGGGTGTTCCAATTGTGAAGCAAAACAGCTTTTATGCTTTCCTTGGATGCATCTAAGAAAAGGCGCCAGTTGGTGTTATCATATTGTATTTCCAGCTGTTCAAAAAGTCCAACAATGTCATTGCAGAAGCATAAATCATCTGTCAAAGTGAACAAAACATGCAAGTTTTGTGCACGTTTTCTGTACAATGTTATTTTCACGTCTTTTCTAAGAAGATTTCGTTCTTTAAGCCTTGATGCAAGAAGTTCACTTTTGTCTTTGGTTAAATAAAGATCTCTGCATAAGTCATTTAGAGCATCTTGAGAAAATAGTATTGGTTTATCATTGCTTTCTGAATTAGAAAATTCTACTGTTTCATCACTGTAATGTTCATCCCCACTGCTTGAACTCCACATTTCCTGATCAGGGGGTTTTGGTACAGGTAATTCTTTTGAGTGCTCAACTGGGCGCATTGCTGATTGCAAATTTGAGTAAACAATGTGTTTCTTTTTTTTTTGCTGTTGTACAGCCCGTATAGTCTTGCTGACAAAAATAGCAATCATTAAAATGATCTTTTTGCTCTAGCCAAATCATTGGCACATCAAACTTCATGTGAACATTCTTTTTTGCATACCATGCGCTTAATGATTTCACACATGTAAGGCAACAGGCATGAGGAGCCCATGACTTGTCTTGGTCTCCTATATCAAAATGAAAGTACGCCTTGTACAATTTCTTGATGTGGCTGGTAATGCTGCGCCTTTCTTTAGCAAATGTTAATTCGCCACATATGTAGCAGAATTTGCTTGGATCATTTTTGCACTGTCTTGAAGTCATCGTCAAAGCCTATACTGCATCTAAAGAATAAAGACAAGAAAAAAAGTAAATTGTTTTATAAAGAAAAATAAAGATTCCATAATGTGAACATGTTAAGCCATGATAAACGCCCACTAGCAAGTTATTAGATTCTTTCGTACATAAAGTAAGGGGTTGATAAAATTTCATTTCTATTTTTTGCATTTAATTTAGTAAATTTTCGGAAAAGAATGTATAAAATGCCCCTTTATGTTTAAAACATTAAAATACACAATAATCCGGTCTTTATTGTAGTTTTTAGTTAAAATTACTTTATTAAATGGATATCTATTTTTAACCCTCAGATTTTTTCCCGTGCCCTACAAATAAGGTTCTGAGGCAGGTTTTAGCTTCTTTTCCTTGATTTTTTTTAGCCTACATTAAAAAATGCCTTTCTTGACGAATACCATGGCTTTTTGGAAGGTGGTGAACACCAAACCATGTGCTACAGCATTATGTTTTTACTTTTGAAAAAATTAGTCCTTGGTCTAGCCAAGCTAGCTCTGTCATCTAGCTTTCTTAAATCTGGAAAAATACCTCATTTCGGCTGACTTTAGCAAATAAATGATTCAAATAAATGATTTAACAAATAATGTACATAATATGTGTATATTAAACTGTGTTTTTCTCTTAAGATTTATAATTTAATACACATAATATGTGACTGCAAAGTCGTCAGTAACCCATTTTTGACGTTTTTACTGAAATTTACGACTGTGGCAATTTTGCACAAATTATACCTAATTCAACAAAAAGAAGGCCAGAAATAAAATTTCCACGTTACTAGGGATACAAAAATTGCTGCAGATATCCTGTACTTTTTTTAGTGTTGCACAGTGTTATCAAAAGGCATATAATAGTGTAATCAATAAATGGTTACTTAGTCAGGAGGCAAAATCTTGAAAATTCACTTTAGGGGGTACGGAATGTTAGGAGCAAGCATTTATATCAGACTGTTAGAGGGGTCCATACTGAAGGTTTTTCAGGTGGATGCCCATTCAATTAGGCTTTTATTAATTCTTTAGAGCAAAAACAAAATGGCCGCCATGGTTGAAAATACAGTACTATTATAATGTGACATAGCTCCATATCTATTTGAGATAATGTTATGAAATTTGCTGTAATTGGAGATAATATTATTTGTGATGTATATTAAACTTTGTTTAGTAAGAATTCCATATTTTTATACATTTAAAATGATTTTATTATCACTTTTTAGCCAAATTTCTGACGAACTTCATTGGGTCATTCTATCTCAATTCACCTGGCAATTACACCCACTAACTCCGAATTACTTGAAAATTGGCACAAAATTTCCTCTTGGAGAGTTAAGATGATTTGCCAAATTATTTGGTTGTAAACGTTATGGTTCAGATTCTAGGGCGGTGTAAAGTTTGTATATTTGGCTACTAAATTTAAGCCATGAAACGTCACAAAATTTCAATGTTATCTAAATTTTTAAAAAATACTTCCACAGATTCAATATTTCTGAAATTTGGTAGGTAAAACATTTAGAGACTGTATAATCCAAATATTTAATTATTTTAACTCTATATTGAATAGAAAAATATTTTGTTCAACCAAAAGGAGCCCTCCCCCCCAAAAAAAATTAATTTTTAGACCTAAGACGCTTACGGTCAGTATAGAGAAAATACATCTCATTCAATTGTCATAAAACTTCTTTTTTATAGCAACAACTATATGATTGTTTAAGTTCTCCAAAGAATTTGGTGGGGTTCTTGGCCTAGTTTGGAAGATAATTATTGCAAAAAAACAAAATGGCTGCCAAAGCGAAAAATGATTTTCTTAAAATCTTTTATTTTATTCACTTGTACTTAATCTATGTATAAGAAGTTTATATATGTGATGAATGTAATATATAATAAGTTATTATTATTATCTGTCGGCTCCCACTAGTGTCCGTGTATCGGGTACTGCCATTTTGTTATCTTTCTTCGTTTTTTCCATGAGAAAGAGAAAGATGATAGTGCCATTCGCTGTAGATGTTGTTTATGAGCTTATCAAATAGATATTAAAAAAAATAAAGCATGAACACATTTGATTAGTTAAGCTAGTGTTCTTTAGAGTATGATAATGTGCTAATTTGGGGGTTTCCACATTATTAAGAACTTTATGTGTATCATTGGAAAGCACTTTGCAGACTCTGGTCTCCTTGAAGTATGGGCCGAAAGTGCCGTCTTTGGTCAGAACACAGCTCAGAACAACATGCAAGCCAAATCGTACAACAGGGCGATTCGAGCACACAAGCTCACATTTGAAGCCGTATGGAAAATTCTCTGGCCAACATTCATCGAATGGGCACAGGACCACCAAGTAGACAAATATGCCATCCAAACATTATCAGTCAACGTCATAGAATCTTTGGAGGCACACGATGAGCGAGAGGTGATCAGCAACAACGTCAAAGCACTGGAGGATGAACTTATTCAGTCTAGAATCATCAGTTTGTTGGATGACTTTCAAGAGACACAGCCACCAACTTCCAGATTTTGGTTGACGTACATCAAAATAGTTTTCATCTTACTGCAGTTCCTGTGTGCTGAGAGAACCGGAAACTGGAGCCTGCATAAATCGTCTTTTGCTAAAATGTTACCCTGGTTTGCTCAATATGACCATGTCGATTACACCCGCTGGGGAGCAGTGTACCTTGCTGATTGCATGCTCCTAGAAACAAGCCACCCTGATGTCCACCATGATTTCATGAATGGAAACTTTGTGGTCAAGACGACAAACAACACATTCAATCAGCTATCGACGGATCATGCCTTGGAGCATGTAAACAAAGTTGGTAAAGTTGCAGGAGACCTTGTTGGAATAACACGATCAGAAGGAGCAAGAGATCAATGATGTCTCACATTTAATGAGCGAAGCAGAATTGTCCATGAGACAAACTTAATGCTGGACATGCACACTGCAGATAAAGACTATAGTTCTTTATATGTGAAAGAAGCTGGACCTTCAAGACTAAAACGGGACAAGCAAGATGTTCAGAAAATTGTTGATCAATTGAAGATTTATGGCATCTTTCAACATCAAACTCCAAACGTTGTTAGTCTAGCCACTCGAGATGTAGCTTCTCTTTAAATTACAGAATCTCTTCTGGCAGCATACACACAAGGACAAGAGAAAATACAGGAATTTGTGGCTTCACGTCTTATCAAGAAGGTTGTTGAATTCCATGAAAAGCTCCGACAGTCGAAAAGCTCAACCCTGAAAACCATGTATGAAGTCCAGTGCAAAGATCCAGCTCTCAAGCAAAAGACCGAAACCTCTTCCAACGTTTGCTTATATCTAAGGAAGCTGGACGGGAGGTTGACCTAAAGGAAATCCTCAGCTATGAACTTTCGCCAGTTCCACTTTCACTTGCAGATACTTCTGGGGTAATATGATCGACAAACAAAGCAGCTTTGGGCAACATTCTCCAGAAAAGAACAACTGTAGAGAAACAACTGCGAATAACAAACCTGAAAACTTGTGTGATCATCGATGGTCAGGCACTTGTCCAAGCAATTGGAAAACCTGCAAATATCTAAAACTTTGGACAACTCGCTGACCATTTTGTGACCTCAGTCTTTAGTCACTTTAGTCAATCATGCTCCAGAGTCGATGTCGTATTTGATCGGTATGAAGCACATACCATCAAGGATACCACTCGAATTTCTCGGATTGGAAAAAGCCAGCCAATACATCGCAAAGTGAATAACAGGGACGTACCATTACCTGTTAACTGGAGACAGTTTATTGACCTCCCAGAGAACAAAAAAGATTTAGAACACTTGTTGAGTATGGAGCTGATTCGTCAAGCAAAATTAACACAAAAAGAACGCGATGTTGTGACTTCTGGAGGATTCCATGACAGGATGGCTGCAGAATCATCCCGTGGAACAAACGTCAATTCCTTAAAGTGTAACCACGACGAAGCTGATATCAGAATACTGTTACATTGTAAATGTGTTACAGATCTTGGATTTGAGCGGCTGGTCATTAGTTCCAGAGACACAGACATTCTTGTCCTCCTTGTTCACTTTGCCAGTTACCTAACCAGAGAGATCTGGTTCCAGACAGGAACAGCAAAGGATAGGAGTTTTGTTGCTGTACACAATGTAGTGCTTGATCCTGTTCTTCGTCGCAACCTTCCCGGATTCCATGCCATATCAGGCTGTGACACAGTCAGCCAATTTTGTGGCATTGGCAAAACAACAGCCTGGAAAACATTCACCAGTTATGGTCCCTTACTGGATGGACTTGGACGCGGCACACTCACGGAACAAACTCTGACTGATGTAGAGAAATTCATCTGCAGGCTCTATTCCAACAATGAAAATGACACAAAAATCAATAATGTGCGTTTTAAAATGTTCCTCAAGGGTTCCAAAGATCCCGAGAGGTTACCACCAACTCGGTCTTCCTTGAAGTTGCACATACAGCGAGCACATTATCAGTGTAAAGTTTGGCTCTCTTCACTGATCGCATGTCCAGACATTTGTACCCCGGTTGGAAATGAATGGAATCAGGATGGCACAACTGGAAATATACTGCCTCATCTGATGAGCGATGAGCCATTGCCAGAGATTTACCTTAAACTCACATAATGCCAGTGCAAGAATTGTGAATCTCAAAGATGCAGTTGTCGTCTGAAGAAACTGAGATGCACCACCGGTTGTGGTTGTTCTGCGGAAACTTGTCGAAATCCTTTGAACTGTGTCCATGATGATTCAGACTATATTATATTTTCATGTTTTTTGGTTATTTTAGCATGAGACCATCTTATAAATGTTATGATAACATCATAAATTTTAAAAATCGGTGATTTTGTCATAATTTTACAATGGTTTTCATCTTTGATTTGAATAAAAAGTGATAATAAAATTATATTAAAAATATTTCATGATTTTATCTTAAATACACATGAAGCTATGTCAGTTATAAGTGCTGTATTTTCGACCATAGCGGCCATTTTGTTTTTGCTCTAAGAAATTAATAAAAGCCAAATTGAATGGGCATCCACCTGAAAAACCTTCAGTATGGACCCCTCTAACAGTCTGACATGAATGCCTGCTCCTAACATTCCGTACCACCTAAAGTTATTTCTAGGCCTCTTTTCAGATTTTGCCTCCTGACTAATGTCGGAAGGGGGCTGCTTTTGGATGAACAAAATATTTTTTCTATTCAATATAGAGTTAAAATAATTAAATATTTGGATTATACAGTCTCTAAATGTTTTACCTACCAAATTTCAGAAATATTGAATCTGTGGAAGTATTTTTTAAAAATTTAGATAACATTGAAATTTTGTGACGTTTCATGGCTTAAATTTAGTAGCCAAATATGCAAACTTTACACCGCCCTAGAATCTGAACCATAACGTTTACAACCAAATAATTTGGCAAATCATCTTAACTCTCCAAGAGGAAATTTTGTGCCAATTTTCAAGTAATTCGGAGTTAGTGGGTGTAATTGCCAGGTGAATTGAGATAGAATGACCCAATGAAGTTCGTCAGAAATTTGGCTAAAAAGTGATAATAAAATCATTTTAAATGTATAAAAATATGGAATTCTTACTAAACAAAGTTTAATATACATCACAAATAATATTATCTCCAATTACAGCAAATTTCATAACATTATCTCAAATAGATATGGAGCTATGTCACATTATAATAGTACTGTATTTTCAACCATGGCGGCCATTTTGTTTTTGCTCTAAAAAATTAATAAAAGCCTAATTGAATGGGCATCCACCTGAAAAACCTTCAGTATGGACCCCTCTAACAGTCTGACATGAATGCCTGCTCCTAACATTCCGTACCCGCTAAAGTGATTTCTAGGCCTCTTTTCAGATTTTGCCTCCTGACTAACTGTAATGCCTTCGATCTTTATAAAATTCATCCGATAATCAAAAAAAAAAAAATAGCTATGCATATGAAGACGTGGCAAACAATGATGATTTTAAACCAAAATAATGGAAAATTAACAATTCCAGACATAAAAATCCAAAGAGGAATTTTTCAAGGAGATAATCTATCTCTCTTATTATTTTGCTTGGCAATAGATTCATTAAGCAGATTGCTAAAAGTGGGAGGGCCTACAACCTGAGTCAGGGCCACCAACAAGAACCAAATAAAATAGTCGACCACCTGCTCTTCATGGATGACCTCAAGCTATATGCCAGTTCAGATGCCGAATTAAGTGAGCTATTACAAATTGAAGACGAGAGCCACTCCCTCAGACACTGAAAGTTCATGAGCCTGAAAATGACATATAGTCCTGCCGGCGAATTAACATGCTCAAGCAGACATGACACTAAAGACGGTCATTGGTATACATACATATATATATACACGCACGCACACATACATATATACACATATCACACACATATATACATGCATAAATACACAATACACATTACGCACACATACACAAGACGGTCATTGGTATACATACATATAAATATATACATGCATACATACATGCATACATGTCTATAAGCATACGCTCATATATACCCATCTACATACACAATGCATAATACACAAACATACATATACATACCCACATGCATGCATACACATATACATACATATACACACATATACAAATACATACATATACTTACACATACACATACATATATGTACACATATGCATGTATATATACATACACTTACCTACATATACATACACATACATATATATGCATTCATACACATACACACATACATGCACATATACACATACATGTACATACACGCATGCATACATACACATACACATATATGCATATACACACATAAATGCATACAAACAAATGTAAATACACACACAAACATACACATATACATACATATACTCATAGATATAAATACATATAAACACACATGTACATATATAAATATACATGCACACATACATATATAAATATACATACACATATAAATATACATAAACATATACATACATAGATACATATAATGATGGCAGATTAATTGTTACATGCATCCAGCATTTTTTTTTAATAGACAAATGCCTGAGGGAGTATTTATACAAAGATGATGTTACAGAGTTTTAGCTTTGTATGACAGCTAAATCTCTCTCTTGGTTCAAAACGTTGACATCCAGCAACAAGCAAGAGCAAGATAGCCAGCAACAAGTCAAACTGCAGACCAGCTTAATGCGGGTACTGGTCTCCCGCTTTGTTGTTTTTATTTTAAATCAGAGATCCGCTTCTCCCAGAGGGGCTGCCCTCACCACGCCCCATGGGAGCCCTCTCCATCCCACACACACATGGAAATGAACACATGCATACATACAGATGTATGCCAACATACATATGCATGTGCGCACACATGGAAACATGCACACATAGTAGCACACAAATATGCATATGCATACATATGCACATACATACGTACACATAATACACATGAAGGAACATTCCAAAAGTCTTAAATGCTCAATGATCAGGACGATGATGATAGTGATGGGCACGATTAAAAAAAAAAATGGCACGGATTTACATCTTGTTCTTATTTTTACAAAAATAAGAACAAGATGTAAATATACATACATAAATACATACATACATACATTGATGGCCGATCAATTATTACATGCTTCCAGCATTTCAGGCCTACATATGTCACAACTTTTCCATCCCCACAGGACTATTATATTTAGACAAATGTCTGAGGGAGTATCTATACAAAGATGTTATTACAGAGTTTAAGCTTTGTACGACAGCTAAGTCTCTCTCCTGGTTAAAAATGTTGAGATCCAACAACAAGCAAGAGCAAGATAGCCAGCAGCAAGTAAAACTGCAAATCAGCTTAATGCGGGAGCAGTCTCCCTCTTTATGGTATTTTAAATCAGAGATTTGCCTCTCCTAGAGTGGTTGTCTTCACCATGGCTTACAGGAGCCGTCTCCACCCAACATACACATGCAAATAAACACATGCACTCACCCATACATGCATGCATTCACATGCACACATACATACATACGCATATATACACACATGCACATATGCCAACATGCACATACATACATATGCATATACACACATATGTGACGTCACCGTCTAGAGGAGTGGTATGGCTTCCCATTGGGGAGGTTGAAATCCCCTAAAAACTCTGAGTAAGACCGGGTAAATATGCTGAGATTGTCCGTTATACATTAATTGAATCCCTGACAACAGCAGGTGACCTATAAAATAGGGACAAGTTATTGTGCTTGATAAAAATATAAACAGATATTTTTTATTGCTTACAAAAATAACAGGAAATCTCAGAATAATGTAAAAACGAGATTATGTACTTGTTGGCCTGAGGAACCTCCGGCTCAGACATTCTGGGTTTCTGAGTGGAGAAATTGACAAGGTTGACCTTTGGGGCTGTGTGAACGTGCAGTTGAGTCTTGGTCCCAGAATCGCACGTTACGAACGACCAATGAAATGCACACGCAAAGAAGTCGGTTATTCCCCATTTTACGTGGCTGACCCTGATTGGTTCAGCAGATCGCCAGACCCAACCTGTGACCTTAGTATAAGAGCATATACTTGGGTTGGAAGAGACAGATTGAAGCCATATCTCTCGAAGGACACATGCTCCAAGAACGCCCCAGACCCCCTCCATCCATCCTGACCGCCATCCAGAAAACGAAGGATAAGATTTTGTGAGAACTTTCATGTTTTGGTGAACTGACGATGTAAATACCTGTAACTTTGTGAAATTAACTTTTTCATAGTTAGAAAAAAAAAACATGTGTGAAACACACATTTGAAAATAAGACGATCGCAAAAAACTGAAAAAAAAAACTATAATAAAATAAAGAAAAAGAGACTGATAGTAAACACAGAGAAAAGAAAGAAGAAAAGAGAAAGACAGAAAAACGTAAAGAAAAACACAGAGACGGTTAAAGAACAAAAAAATAAGGAAACATGCACGAACAAGAGAAAAGGAAGACGAATCAAACCATGAAGAAGAAGAAAAAGAGTGAGGCAGAAAGAGAGGGTAAGGTAAATTGTTTTTTTTTTTGTTTCTATTGTTGCTCTGCATAACCAGTTCTCGTGATAGCAAAAGAGAGAGAGAGAGAGAGAGAGGGGGGAAGGGAGATGTTGTTGCAAAGTATTGCTGACTGTCGTAGTGGTAATTTGATAGTCGGTATCCGTGAGGGAAGGGAAGTGTTGTTAAAAAGTGAAGCTAATTTTACAGCAGTTCAGTTATCCGCTTTAGTGTGTTGCCGGGATTGAGTTATGTGTGTTGACTTACATTGAAAGAAGAGAGAGATTGAAAAAAAAGAGAGAAAGTAGTTTTTAAGGAGATATTTCTGCAGTCTTCTGAGTGGTTAAATTGTATTGAATTTGATTTTTTTTCTGTTTCGATTGTTTATGTAATTTTCTCTCTCTTGTTTTGATTATTACATGGTATTGTTTGATTTTTAAAAAATTGATTTTGTCCTAGGATGCAAGGGGAATAATCAATAATAATAAAGGAAACGGAAAATAATAACAATGTCGAGTGACAACATTAAGAAGGAGTCAGTAGTCGCGGCTGTCGTGGAGCGAGGAGGGGGTGTAGATATGGGGGCACACAGCAATGAATTAGACAAGAAACAAAATAACGATGGCATACCGGACAAATTAGAGGGGGAAGCCTTAGTTGATTGGGTCTTGACACGTGGTCTGTTAGAGGGAAATACTAGCAGGGAGCCGAAACCACAGAGGTTAACAGAAGCTTCTCGAGCTCTTTTAGGGAGACTGGAACTACCCGAGTTTAGAAGGAATCCTAGTGAACTTGACGGATGGATACAGACCTTCCTGAAAAAAAAAGACGGTCTATGACTTCTGTGATATGGAGGTGGTCTTATTGGCATACAAACATGCCAGGGGGTCAGCATACTCGTTCATTAGTCAACAGATGAGAGACCACCCCCGATTAAAATGGGAACAATTGCAATCAGCTTTAGAGGAGGAATACTCTAGGGAATGGACTCCCCTTGATGCGATGAGGAAGATGATCCAAATCCGACAACAACATGGACCTGGGGGAGTGGATATCCAGTTTGGCCAGGAGAGCCTTCCCCGATGAGAAACTGAGAGAAAGTGGAGCTGTGCAGATGTTATTGGCGGCTATACTGGGAGAGGCCTTAAGGGATAGACGTTCGAGCCGATGTTATTAAGGATGGCTCGGTTGGACTGTAGGAAGCAGTTGAATCAGCCTGGAGTAGGGAACAGATGTGGGCATGAATTCGCTGTCCCCGGTTATGGGAAGATATGGAGAGATGCAATTTTGACCGAGACTATCGACCGAGGTGGGTCAAGAAAACTCCCCTTCAGGGAAACGGGCTCCAACGGGTATCGTAGAAGGATGGAACACCAGGAGGCCCCTATGCCCCCTCCGGGTAGGAGGGGAATGGCTTGTTTGGACTGTAGATGGGAAAGACATGGGGTGGAGAGTAACCTGATCTGTGATGAGTGGAGTAACTCCAGCCAAGTGGCTGGTCGATGTACAGACGTGGCGGACCATACATTCGGAAGAAGAATCGATAAAGATAGACTACCCCCTGATCTACCAGAGAAGAGAATGGCAGGTCAGGCGGTCCGAGTGGACATCGCCTCCCACCTTCCCAGGAACAGCCTGTGGATGAGGCCAGGGAGTTACGACCAGGTGATCCTTATAGACCAGGGAGCCAGACCAGCCGAGGGGTGAGGGGGTGCCTGAGTTGCTGGACCTGTGGTCAGTTCGGTTATATGGCCCCAGGCTGCCCAAAAAGGAAATGCTGGCATTGTCGGGAGCCAGGCCATTCGCAAAGAGAGTGCTCCCAAAAAAGGGGAAGACTCCTTGATGCAGAAGCAGAGAGAGAAGCCGTTACCTGGGGTTGACCAAGAAAAAGGCCAAGGCGGGTGGAAGTGTATCTTGAAGGAGAGTCAGGATCTTAGATGCCAGATAGTGGTGGGGGGGGGGCGTGAAGGTGGCGACCCTGATCGATACAGGTGCCTTGGTGACACTGGTTAAGTCCAGTGCTTATCGGAAGCTGGCCGTCCAGGGACGTTTGTGTCTGGTTGACCTGGAACTGATACAGGTGGATCAAGGCAGACTATCCCTGGAAGGACTGGTCAGGCTCCCCTATGAGATAGAGGGAATGACTGGGCAATTACAGGCTTATGTGGTGCCAGATTTGTGTGAAGAGTTGATATTAGAGTATGATTGGCTGGAAGAAATGGGAGCTGCGGTCACTTTCATTCCACCGACCCTGTGGTTGAAGGGGAGGCATATTTCCCTAAGTGGCCGAGAACAACCAAAGTACCTCTGGTGATGACCTCAGAGAATACGGAAATCACTCCCTGAACGGTGGTGTTCACAACAGGAAGGATCCAGGGGCAAAGGAAGGGAAGCCCTAACAGGTACTAGGTGACCTGTCTAGAAGAAGAGGGAAACAGGGACTTAGAAGTGGCAATTAGTGATGCCATAGTGAGTGGAGCTGGAAGCTTTCTGGTGCTGTTAACAAATAATTCCTGTAAGACAGTATGGGTTAAACGTGGAACCCAGGTGGGATGAGCCTACCCTGTTGAGAGAGTTCAAAGAATAGGGACCTGGGGTAGAGAGGCAACAAGGAATCGGAGGGAATCATCAAGGATAAAAACAGAGGAAGTGATAGCACCGCCTGAGTACCAAGAGGAGGTAATAAAACTGCTAGAGCACAATCGGGGTATTATCACTTCCAGCAATCGGGAATTGGGATGTACAGACACGGTAACGATGAGGATTGATACGGAAGACCACCCGCCTGTAAGATTGAAACCCTACCGAACCCCGATTCATAAAAGAAAATTGTAGAGGAGGTGGTGTCTGAGATGTTGGAGGCGGGAATAATTGAACACTCCATCTCACTATGGAGTTTCTCCATGGTGATCATGGAGAAGAAAGACAGGAGTCACAGATTTTGTGTGGATTTCTGGAAACTGAATTCTATTACCAAACCCCTAGCAGTGCCTTTGCTCCTGATATATGACATACTGGCTTTGTTGGTTAAAGCGAAGTGTTTTACCACCATGGATTTAAGATTGGGTTACTGGCAAGTAGCCCTCGATGAGGAGGATCAAGAGAAAGCGGCTTTTGCACGTCATACGGGACTATTTAACTTCAGAGTTATGCCATTTGGCCTCTGTAATGCGCCAGGGGTCTTCTCACAATTGATGTCGATAGTTTTGCAAGGGTTGGGGGGGTTTGCATTGGCATACTTGAACAATATTTTAATCTTTTCACAGACGCTTGAGGAGCACTTTGCACATTTGACGGAAATATTTGAGAATTTGCGCCAATATCAACTGAGAATAAAGTTGCCCAAGTCAGTCTCTTAAGAAGGAAACCAAGTATTTGGGATTTGGGATTAATGAGGCTGGAATAAGGCCGGATATAGACAAAGTGGAGGTTATTAGGTCTCTACCTGAACTGAAGACCGTGAGACAAGTGCATTGGAATGATCGGCTATTATTGCCAATTTATACCTACATTTACTCAATTGGCAGCTCCCATAATAGCGTTACCGAAAAAGCCTGCCCATTATAAATGAACCCCAGAATGTCAGAGGGCTTTTGACGCCCTGAAGGAGCAGTTGACTGCTATATCATTGCTGGCATATCCGGACCTAAGTAAGCCTATGGTTCTGTATACGGATGCGAATGACACGTGTATAGGGACGGTGTTGCCTGAGAAGGAAAGGCCTGTGCCTGGCATACCGGAGGAAATTCCAATATATTTCCTGTCGCATAAGCTATCCAAAACCCAACAGAGGTGGCCGGTGATTGAGAATAAAGCTTTTGTGATTGTATATGCGGTACAAAAGCTAAACTATTATCTGAGGTGGGCTGAATTTGTGGTGAAAACTGACCACAAACCGTTGAGATATTTATTTGAGGCGGATTGGACGAACAAGAAGATCCAGCAGTGGGCACTCAAGTTATCTGGCTATCAGTGCCGAATCGAATATTTGCAAGGTAAGGAGAATACCTGTGTGGATCTTTTGTCCTGGATTCCAGAGCAGCTGGAATCTGAAGCCATCCAGTTGGAACCGGAGGTGGATGACAGGGCTTTCCAAGTAGGAGTGATTAATTCCCAAACCGTAAAGGAAAGACCAGACTGGAGTGAGACGGATGTAACCGAAGCTGAACCTATAGTCGACCCACATTGGGTCGAAATGATTGAGGCAGGTCAAGAAGATAAAGAATTAGCGGGGCTAAGAGGCCGGGTGGAGGAAGGTCGGACCCAAAAGTACACCCTCCACCATGGCCAGCTGTATTATATTGCTGGTTGGGATGGAGAAATGGGACTAAAACTGAAATGGTCGTATGTAATGATGTCACTACTTATTGTCTCTGCTCGATGTTGTAGGCAGCGTGCAATTACATGTTTGATACTGTATGGATGATGGGAGTTAAAGTCAAGGTATTGTCCGGTGAAGGTAGACTTGCGATATACAGATGTCTTAAACCCATGCTCTGTGTGTGATATGAGTATATCAAGGAAAGCCCGTTGGCTATCTTTTTCTTTCTCAATTCTGAACTGTATCGATGGTCTAGGAGAGCCTGGATGTCTTCCTGAGGGGCCAGAGTATGAAGGTGTCATCAACGTATCTTAGCCACAGCTTTAAGGGAGCTGAACCTAAGGCCATGTCTTTGAAGTATTCCATGTATATGTTCACCATCACTGGTGATAATGGCGAGCCCATAGCTAGCCCCTCATCTTGTCAATATAAGTCAGTACCCATTCTGAAGTAGGTTGTTTCTATGCAGAATGTCAGCATTTCCATTAAGTTTGACAATGGTACACATGTGCGCTCTTCTATGGAGAGGTCTGCAGCTAGTTTGTCTTGAATTACTCCTAGTGCCTCACTAGTTGGGAACAGGCTAACCACATCTAGGCTTACCATTTGGTTTGTATTGATGGGTGCTCCCTTGATCAATTCCGTGAAGTGGGCAGAATTCTTTACATGTGTTGCTGACTTGCCTGCTAATGGGTTTATTATATCCACAAGGTACCTGCTCAGTGGGTGACATGCTGAGCCTCGGCAGCTCACTATGGGTCTGAGTGGAATACCATCTTTGTGTATCTTGGGGAGACCGTACATATGTGGTAGCTTACTGTAATGTTGGACCAGCTGTCTATATCTCATCGGAGCGATGTGTTCCTTGTTTTTGGTAAGAATTTGTAACAGCTTTCTTTCGGTTTTCAAAGTTGGGTCCTTCTTTATTTTACCGTAGCTACCGTCTGCGATTAGGCCTGCCATTTTTTCAGAGTACTACGACATATCCATCACCACAGTACTTTTAATTTTAGATTCAAATATTAATAACTACATTTTATTTTAGTATTTAATTTATGTATTTCTGTTTTATTAAATGCTAGTTTTTTTCTCATCCATAAATGTTTATTTATCTACCAAGTTGATCTTAAATATTGCATAGACCCAATCCATTATATTATCCTTTCAGTCCCCACCCTTAATCTTGCTTTCATTTTATCTTGCAATTACTTATAAGGTCACACACTAACTTTCGGAAGAACCCCCCCCTCCGCTTTTCTTTTATATCGTAAGTTTCTAAAAACGTGACTAGCAAAAGTCCAGAATAAGATCACGCTTTTCTTTTAACGGTTAATCTAAAAAAAAAAGAAGTCTTTTGAACGCCGTTGTTATCAAAACTTAAATTCTTTTCTACAGTTTGCATTTTGGAGACGGAAGTGTTTTTTTCGAGATAAGTGACTTCTATATTAATCATACTTTTTACTTTAATTCAAATATTAATAACTACATTTTATTTCAGTATTTAATTTACGTATTTCTGTTTTATTAACTGCTAGCTTTTTTCTCGTCCATAAATGTTTATTTATCCACAAAATTTGATTGCAAAATAGATTAGGTAATTGTATTCATTTTTAGTTCATGAGAGGGGAATCTATAACCATACTTTCCCTTAAACACGTCCGTTGGACTTTTATTAAGTATAATACTTGATAGTTTTTTTTTTTTTTTAATGGAGAGTAGAAAACGCATTGTGGATGCGTTATCGGCAGCTCCCGTTACTCTTGCTTCTCCTTATTTGTCCCTCAGTCCTCATTTTTTAATGAGTGATTTTTCTGACAAAGGGAGAAAAACGAGCTGTTTTCTAGGTTGGCAGTATTTTGCACGAACAGTTGGCAGAGATGGCGGAAATTTTCTGTTTCTATATCCATCCTTGTAGCCATGTCACTAGAAAGGGTGCTGGAGGTAAACGTTTTATCTGGGCTGACGTTATCCGCCTGATAGTCAGGGACCCGAACCTTGGATTAACCACTAAGGAGGCTGTCCTATCAGCAGGTGCAAAGTACTGGGGTTGCTGTATTGCCATTTGGTGAATGGATTCTGGATCATGCAGTAGCTTCTGGTGGGGCCTCTCGATGCCATATTAGTGGGTAATTGTTACGGCTTTACCTTATCATGTTCTACGAAAAAAAAAATTCTTTCTTTTTCTTTCTTAGTTTCCCCTCTCTGTCCTGCTCTAAGTAAATCTGACGACCTAGTCCACAAATTCCAAAATTCCATCATGACAAGTTTCAAGAAAAAATGCACGATTAAACCCGGTTCTCCAACTTTCAACATAGACCCCCACTACCATGTCTCCTTCTCCAACATCAGGGGTCTACGTTCTAATCTTCCAAAGGTTGAAACCCAATTACAGGAGACTAAACCAGACCTTTTATTTTTAAGCGAAACTGGCATTGGACAGACTATTTCCCTAGAAGAGTTCGCAATTAAAGGTTACTCTAACTTAACTTCTAAATCTGACCCCCTAGATCGCCATGGGCATGGAATATATGCCTATATTAAAGATGGCTTTCCATGTGGTAGGGACATCTCCAGAGAAGATCCTAACTTACCCTATATGTGCTTCCGGGTTGCACTTGCTCACACTACTGCATTTATATTTACTTTCTATCGCCCCCACAACAGCGGAGTTACTATCTTTAAAAGCATATCTGAGAAAATTGACCAAGTCATATCTGCTTATCCTTCAGCTAACATTCACGTATGTGGAGACTTCAATGTTCACAACGTCGAATGGTTGACCCACTCAAATAAGACCGATGATGAGGGGAGGTTCTGTCATGATTTCTCCATTGCTTATGACCTCACTCAGATTGTTCACAAACCCACCCGTGTGCCTGACAATGACGGCCAGTATGCGAGTCTACTAGACCTTTTTCTCACAACTTGCCCTGAACTATGTTCAGTTTCTGTTCTGTCTCCTCTTGGATCTTCTGACCACTCTGTTGTATAGTAATAGGTTCCCAGACGTACCTCTCCATCGTACAGTATATCGATACACTAGGGCTGACTGGGATAGTTTCTGTACATTTGTATCGGATCTACCTCTATGTTCCATGCTTAAAAAGGATGTGTCCTCTATAGTATCAGACCTGAGGGAATGGTTAATTGTAGGTATAGACCATTTCATACACTCAAAAAAGTTCCAGCAAAAACCTAACAGCCAGCCATGGTTCTCTCCAGAAGGTGCTGCTGCCATTGCGCACAGAAATCACTTTTTCCACTGCTTCCAACGTAATAGATGTATGGAAACTAAAGCCGCTTTCAGGACTGCCAGCAACCATTATAAGAAAGTAATAAAGAACGCAAGAGAGTTGTATGCTCAATCCGTCAAGTCCAAAATAGCTGAGCAGCGGCTTGCTTCCCACCAGTTTTCGCAAATAGCAAACAGAATCCTGAACAGAAGCATGTGCTCTATCCCAACTATCATCAATGGACCTGAGGTAATCTCGTCAGCATCAGACAAAGCCAAGAACTTTGCAGCTAATTCTACCCTTTGCAACCAAGGCTGCCAACCCCCAATATTTCCTCCTGTATCAGAAAACATGCTATGTGATATACATATATCTGTACATGATGTTGCCAAGCTAATCAAAAACCTTGATTCCAGTAAAGCAACTAGCCCTGACAGTATTCCAATTATAGTACTCCAAAAACTTCAACCAGAACTAGCGCCCATACTTACAAAACTGTTTAAACGTTGTCTTAAGGAGAATAGCTTCCCATCACCCTCGAAAATCTCATCAGTATGCTCTGTATTTAAGAATTCAAGTGATCGCTCATCCCCCTCTCAGTACAGGCCAATAAGTCTCCTGTGCGTCATGAGTAAGTTGCTGGAATCTGTGTTAAATACAGAAGTAATCAACCATCTCAACAAAAATAACCTTCTTAGTGACACTCAATATGGTTTCTGTTCTGCTAGACCTACAGCAGATGTGCTTACAGTTATATATCATAGGATTAGCAAATCTCTCGACGGAGTCAACCTTTCTAGGGCAATTGCTCTTGACATATCAAAGGCCTTTGATAGGGTATAGCATAAAGGTTTACTTCACAAGATCTCTAGCTATGGTATAGCTGGAAAAGTCTTCTCAATTATTAAATCATTTCTTTCTGATAGGTTCATAAGAGTAGTAGTTGAGGGGCAAAAATCAGAAGCTCACAGTATTAATGCTGGTGTTACTCAGGGGTCCATCCTGGGCCCATCTCTTTTCCTGATCTACATTAATGATCTTCCAAATCACATCCTTACATCATTTGTAGACATTTATGCTGATGACACTACCATTTATGGTAGCACATCTAAGATAGTAAACGACCAAGTTCTCTTTGATTCTCTCTCCTCTGATCTTGAGCACGTAGTACAATGGGGAAAGGAGTGTCTGGTTACTTTTAATGCATCTAAAACCAAGCTTCTCTCTTTAGATCATCAACATTCTGATCCACATTTGGCATCAATTGAAATGAATGGCTCTCGTTTTGACAAGCTTCTGGGCCTGACCATTACTCCTGGTCTTAAATGGAATACATACATCAAATCTGTTGCCAAGGCCGCTGGAAAAATGGTAGGATCTTTCTATCAATCCAGTAGATATCTCACTGCTGATGCTATTCTCTATCTATATAAGAGCCAGATACGTCCAAGGATGGAATACTGTTGCCACATCTGGGCAGGAGCTGCTAGAAAGAACTTTTCCTGCCTTGATAGAGTTCAAACTAGACTTCGTAGCCTCGTAGGAGATGTCCTTTTCTCTTCCTTGCAATGTCTATCTCACAGAAGAGATGTTGCGAGTTTGTCTCTGATGTATCGTTATTTTCATGTAAAGTGTTCAACTGAGCTTCAGTCTATTGTCCCCCCCTCGCCAAACTTTCACAAGAAACACTCGTCTAGCTAAAAACACTATCAATAATTTCCCCCACTCTTTATCAGTGCCTAAACCTAAACGTAGATTCCATGAACAAAGCTTCTTTCTTAGAACTGCACGCCTGTAGAATTGTCTTCCGTTTTCCTGCTTTCCAGCTGACTACAATATGGTTGTCTTCAAGTCTAACGTAAATAAGTTCTTGATGAGCCGTTCCATATAAGTTAACAAATTTTCCGAATTTTCATTACTAATGATTACTATATTTTCCAATTTCTACTGTACACTCTTTAACCCTTATCCTTGAGTGGCCTCTTGGCCTTGATAATGTGGTGATGCCTGTTGTAAAAAAAAAAAAAATCATTGCCTTTGTCTGCTGACAGAATTATTATACTGCTGTCACTCTATAGGGTTCTTATAGCCAGCCTATCTTCCCGAGAGATGTTTGATTTAGGAGGCTTGGCTTTCTCGAGTACTTGTCTTACTTTCCATCTTATTTCATCACCTTGGGTTGATGGGATTCTCAAGGCTATATCTTCCATGTGTGTTATGATATCTAAGAATGGAACACGTTTGGTTGTTTTTGCGAAGTTGAGACCTTTATTTAGTACTGCTTCCTCTGAATGACTCAGTTGGTGGCTGCTGAGGTTGATGACCGCTTTCACAGGTGAGCGGTGTTTTGATGTTACATTCCTCTGGTCTTTGAGCTTTGTGAGCTTCTTGATTTGGCGTTCTTTGACCTTCTCATATGCTTGTCTGTACGATTTATCCAGATCTGATTGGATTCTCACCCTGTCTTCCTCTTGAGTCACTTTGACAAGGAACGATGTTAAGGTGTCGGAGATTTCGTTCCTTAGTTTTTTGTTTTTTCCAGCGGGTGTGTTGGATCCTTTCTCGAACGAGGGCATATCCTGCCCTTTTCGCGACTCTACGTGCCTTCCTGGAATCCACTGTTGTTTGTAATGTCAACCCTGCTGGTATGAGTTTTAAGTCTCTACATCTGTACAGGAAGGTTAGATGGTTAGCGAGTCTTGCTAGTTTCATATGACGCTTTTCCATCTTGAGTAAACTTGTTACTGATAATCCGGTGGAGTGGGATCGATTCCTCACACAGGCTTTAGCAGCAGTGAGGTTCACGATGAATGAAACCTCAGAATTTTCACCATTTGAGTTGGTGTTTGAGAGGGATGTTATTCTCCTGATTGATAATCTCTTGAAGCCGTGTAGGAAGCATTGGGGGGGGGGGAGCATCACGAGTTATTGTTGGAACAGCAACATAAGAGATCTGCCAGAGACCATATTAAATGAGCACAGAAGAAACGGAATGCTCGGGTGAATAGAAAGGAGGTGGAGTTCAGGGTAAGAGATCTCGTTTACTACAAGGTGCAAGCTCAAGAGGATAAAAACGCTGGATAAACGTTGGACTCCTTACTACTGAATAGTAGAGCAGACTGGCCCCTTTTCCTTTATAATCTGGGACCAGGTTGCTGGAAACATAAAGAGAGTGCATGCCAATGACCTTAAGTTGGCAAAATTGGAAATATAAAACTTGTCCTACAGAAATCGGTGAGGAGTCCACGTAAGGCTCCCTTGGTTGCACCCCAGGAAACAGAAACCTCCGATGAAGAGGGGGTGTCCGTTCAACTCGACGTAGATGTTATGAGAACGCTTAGAAACCAGGGTAATAAGGCGGTGATGCCAGGCTCTCAAGAACCCCAAGTGGCTGGAAGTCAGCACCACAGAAAGCGTCGGCATTAGAGATGGCCCTGAGGGGTGGGAGGTCGAACACGGACAATGAGGCCCTGGGGGATTTCAATAAGTGAAACGCCTCTAAAAAGACAGGCTGAGGGGGGCCACGGCCAGAGAGAGAAAATGAAAGGGAAACTTTTTACCCCTAAATTAACTCGAATAATAACCCCAAGGAGGCAAAGTGTTGTTCGCTAATGGAATAGGGTGATAAAATTGATGGAAAAGGGGAAAGAACTTTTGACGTCTTATTTGGGATATGAGTTGAATCGACTTTGTATTTTTTTTTTTTTATATAATATGGAACAATCATTCCTAATTGAGAATTGTTATGAATATTAAGTTTTGACGAGTCAATCTAATTAAAAAAAAAATAATAATAACTGGAAGAAAAATAAAAGCATAATGAAATAATGTGTGTCTTATGTAGCAATATTCAGCGTTGTTGTTGGGAATCAAATTTTTGAGAGTTTGTTTTTTATGATTTCCAACGGGAATAATTAGGGGTATTATTTTGGCTGGAAGGATTTTGTATCAGATCGAACAGATACTAGTTGAATTCAGTTGAGAATAACTGGGAGTATTGATTTCGATGATTAAAACTTTTTGAAGAAGAATATAGAATTTTATCTCAGTCGAGAAGGATTTCTTATTCGAGGAGTAAGAGTCAACAGGCCGCTAATTGAGTGGGATTAATTGGAAATAATTATATCAAATATTACGGAGTGTGGGGAGATTATTTGGTGATGCACCTATTTTAGTGCGAAAAATAATTTTTTTTCTTCTTTTTTCTCTTTAGATGAACCTTTCATTGTGAGTAGATTGTGCAGGTAGCAATTGCACCCCGAAAACCGAGTCCGAGCGAGGGTAGAATCTGGCTTACAAGGCCGTTAAACATTAGGCATTTTAGCACTAATTATTTTGGTGGTGGTGGGGGGGGGGCGTTAAGAAAAGCAAAAAGGGTTGACAGGGGGGGGGGTCGTGTGCCGTTGTAATGATTGTCGGGTGGTTCTCTGATTTGGATCCAGCTGGGGGGGGGGGTGACCTGACCCCAATGGTGATACTCCACCCCTCAGATGCCCTGTGGTTATTCATCGGTGTGGTGTACGGGAACGGGGGGGGGGGTAAGCGCACTATGAATGATATGTATGCTGCTGATGATGATGGTACGCATGTTGTTGGCTGCGAGAATATGGTGCGTAGAGGAACGAATGTGATGAGGAAATGAGGCGCCAAGCATCTTGGGACTGGTTGCGCGAATAGCAAGAGAAACTCTGGTCCGATCTGCCTATAATTCTGGAGGAGAATACAGATTCCTGATGCCGACATAAGAGAGATCAATATGCATCCTGAACCCATTCCCGATACCAAGATCCAGAAGCATTAAAGGATGACTTATATATATATATATATATATATATATATATATATATATATATATATATATATTTCTCTTTCTTTTCTTTTCTTTCTGTTTTATTGGAATTCTTGCAGGACGCTGAGCTGTGACTTGCCAAAAGAAATCCCAATGGTAACTTGAATGAGGTGAGAAGAAGTCCTCACTTCAACAAAATTCTTACAAGGTGCTGAACTGTGAATTGCCAGGTGAAATCTCAACTGCGAATGGTTAAGGTGAGAGAAATCCCCCTTAGGTCAATAAAAAGCGGGTGCATAAGTACCCTGATTAGGGTTGTATGCCTTCTATTGAGAGATTGTGCTGTTAATGAACAAAAATCTTATAAATTGTGACTGAATTTCTGCAGAAAACTGATGGGAAAAGGAAAATAACTCTTATAACCCTTTGATAAAAAAAAATACAAGTAACTATTTTGACAAATAAAACAAAAAAAAACTTTCATAATGCATGATGAACAGAAAAAGAGACTTAATAATCCTGAATTAATTTTTATCATTTTGATTGACTTTTTTGTGAACTCTTGTATGGAAAAAAGGGGGACAACCCTCCACACAATGACTATCTGTCTATATTTTTTCAAACAATAACCATCTGTCAATATTTTTTTCAAAAATGACTCTCTGTCGATATTTTTATCAAATATTGACTATCTGTCTATATTTATGTCAAACAATGACTATCTGTCTATATTTTAATCAAACAATAACTATCTGTTGATATTTTTATCAAACAATGAATATCTGGCTATATTTTTATCAAACAATGACTACCTGCCTATATTTTTATCAAACAAGACTATCGGTCTTCATTTTTAATAAAACAATCACTATCTGTTGTTATTTTTATCAAACAATGTCTATCTGTCTATCTTTTTATCAAACAATGACTATCTGTCTATATTTTATCACACAATGACTATCTGTCTATATTTTTATAAAACTATGACTATCGGTTGATATTTTTATGAAACAATGATTTCCTGTTGATATTTTTATCAAACAATGACTATCTGTCTATATTTTTATCAAACAATGACTATTTGTCTATATTTTTATCAAACAATGACTATCTGTCTATATTGTTATAAACAATGAATATCTGTCTATATTTTTATGAAACAATGACTATCTGTCTATGTTTTTATCAAACAATGACTATCTGTCTATATTTTTATCAAACAATGACTACCAGTTGATATTTTCATGAAGCAATGACTATCTGCCTATATTTTTATCAAAAAATGACTATCTGTCTATATTTTTATCAAACAATGACTATCTGTCTATATTTTTATCAAAGAATGACTATCTGTCTATATTTATATCAAACAATGACTATCTGTCAATATTTTTATAAAACAATGATTATCTGTCTATATTTTTATAAAACAATGACTATCTGTCTATATTTTTTTCAAACAAGTACTATCTGTCTATCTTTTAATGAAACAATTTTTATCTGTTGATATTTTAATCAAACAATGACTATCTGTTGATATTTTAATCAAACAATGACTATCTGTCCATATTCTTGTCTAACAATGACTATCTGTCTATATTTTTATCAAACATAGCTATTTGTTGATATTTTTATCAAACAATGACTATCCGTCTATATTTTTATCAAACAATGACTATCTGTCAATATTTTTATCAAAAAAGACTATCTGTCTATATTTTTATCAAACAATGACTATCTGTCTATATTGTTATAAACAAGGAATATCTGTCTATATTTTTATAAAACCATGACTACCAGTTGATATTTTCATCGAGCAATGACTATCTGTCTATATTTTTATCAAACAATGACTATCTGTCCATATTTTTATCAAACAATAACTACCTGTTGATATTTTTACAAACAATGACTATCGGTCTATATTTTTATCAAACAATGACTATCTGTTGATATTTTTATCAAACAATGTCTATCCGTCTATATTTTTATCAAACAAATGCTATCTGTCTATATATTTATCAAACAATGAGTATCTGTTGATATTTTCATCAAAAAATTACTCTCTGTCTATATTTATATCAAACAATGACAAGGTGTCAATATTTTTATTAAACAATGACTATCTGTCTATATTTTAATCAAACAATGACTATCAGTCTATATTTTGTCAAACAAGTACTATCTTTCTATATTTTTATCAAACAATGACTATTTGTTGATATTTTTATCAAACAATGACTATCTATCTATATTTATATCAAACAATGACTATCTGTCAATATTTTTATCAAACAATAACTACCTATTGATATTTTTACAAACAATTACTATCTGTCTATATTTTTATCAAACAATGACTATCTGTTGATATTTTTATCAACCAATGTCTATCCGTCTATATTTTTATCAAACAATGGCTATCTGTCTATATATTTATAAAACAATGAGTATCTGTTAATATTTTTATCAAAAAATGACTCTCTGTCTATATTTATATCAAACAATGACTATCTGTCTATATTTTTATCAAACAATGACTATCTGTCTATATTTTTATCAAACAATGACTATCTGTTTATATTTTAATCACACAGTTACTATATGTCTATATTTTTATCAAACAATGACTGTCTGTCTATATTTTTATCAAACAATGACTATCTGTCTATATTTTTATCAAACAATGACTATCTGTCTATATTTTTATCAAACAATGACTATTTGTCTATATTTTTATCACACAATGACTATCTGTCTATATTGTTATAAACAATGAATATCTGTCTATATTTTTATGAAACAATGACTATCTGTCTATGTTTTTATCAAACAATGACTATCTGTCTATATTTTTATCAAACAATGACTACCAGTTGATATTTTCATGAAGCAATGACTATCTGCCTATATTTTTATCAAAAAATGACTATCTGTTTATATTTTAATCACACAGTTACTATATGTCTATATTTTTATCAAACAATGACTGTCTGTCTATATTTTTATCAAACAATGACTATCTGTCTATATTTTTATCAAACAATGACTATCTGTCTATATTTTTATCAAACAATGACTATTTGTCTATATTTTTATCAAACAATGACTATCTGTCTATATTGTTATAAACAATGAATATCTGTCTATATTTTTATGAAACAATGACTATCTGTCTATGTTTTTATCAAACAATGACTATCTGTCTATATTTTTATCAAACAATGACTACCAGTTGATATTTTCATGAAGCAATGACTATCTGCCTATATTTTTATCAAAAAATGACTATCTGTCTATATTTTTATCAAACAATGACTATCTGTCTATATTTTTATCAAAGAATGACTATCTGTCTATATTTATATCAAACAATGACTATCTGTCAATATTTTTATAAAACAATGATTATCTGTCTATATTTTAATCCAACAATTATTATCTGTCTATATTTTAATCGAACAGTTACTATATGTCTGTATTTTTATCAAACAATGACTGTCTATATTTTTATAAAACAATGACTATCTGTCTATATTTTTTTCAAACAAGTACTATCTGTCTATCTTTTAATGAAACAATTTTTATCTGTTGATATTTTAATCAAACAATGACTATCTGTTGATATTTTAATCAAACAATGACTATCTGTCCATATTCTTGTCTAACAATGACTATCTGTCTATATTTTTATCAAACATAGCTATTTGTTGATATTTTTATCAAACAATGACTATCCGTCTATATTTTTATCAAACAATGACTATCTGTCAATATTTTTATCAAAAAAGACTATCTGTCTATATTTTTATCAAACAATGACTATCTGTCTATATTTTTATCAAACAATGACTATTTGTCTATATTTTTATCAAACAATGACTATCTGTCTATATTGTTATAAACAATGAATATCTGTCTATATTTTTATGAAACAATGACTATCTGTCTATGTTTTTATCAAACAATGACTATCTGTCTATATTTTTATCAAACAATGACTACCAGTTGATATTTTCATGAAGCAATGACTATCTGCCTATATTTTTATCAAAAAATGACTATCTGTCTATATTTTTATCAAACAATGACTATCTGTCTATATTTTTATCAAACAATGACTATCTGTCTATATTTTTATCCAAGAATGACTATCTGTCTATATTTATATCAAACAATGACTATCTGTCAATATTTTTATAAAACAATGATTATCTGTCTATATTTTTATCCAACAATGATTATCTGTCTATATTTTAATCGAACAGTTACTATATGTCTGTATTTTTATCAAACAATGACTGTCTATATTTTTATAAAACAATGACTATCTGTCTATATTTTTTTCAAACAAGTACTATCTGTCTATCTTTTAATGAAACAATTTTTATCTGTTGATATTTTAATCAAACAATGACTATCTGTCCATATTCTTGTCTAACAATGACTATCTGTCTATATTTTTATCAAACATAGCTATTTGTTGATATTTTTATCAAACAATGACTATCCGTCTATATTTTTATCAAACAATGACTATCTGTCAATATTTTTATCAAAAAAGACTATCTGTCTATATTTTTATCAAACAATGACTACCTGTTGAAATTTTTTTTATCATACCTGTTGAAATCGTTTTTATCAAACAATGACTATCTGTCTATATTTTTATCAAACAATGACTATCTGTCCATATTTTATCACACAATGACTATCTGTCTATATTTTTATCAAACAATGACTATCTGTCAATATTTTTATCAAACAATTACTAACGGTCTATATTTTTATCAAACAATGACTATCTGTGTATATTTTTATCAAACAATGACCATCTGTGTATATTTTTATCAAACAATGACTATCTGTCTATATTTGTATCAGACAATGAATATCTGTCTATAATTTTATCATACAATTACTATCTGTGTATATTTTTATCAAACAATGACTATCTGTCTATATTTATTTCAAACAATGACTATCTGTTAATATTTTTATCAATCAATGACTATCTGTTTATATTTTTATCAAAAAAATTACTATCTATCTATATTTTTATCAAACAATTACTGTCTTTTGATATTTTCATTTTACAATGATTATCTGTCTATATATTTATCACATAATGACTATCTGTTAATATTTTTATCAAACAATGAATATCTGTCTACATTTTTATCAAACAATGATTATCTGTCAATATTTTTATCAAACAATGACCATCTGTCTATATTGTTATAAACAAGGAATATCTGTCTATATTTTTATAAAACCATGACTACCAGTTGATATTTTCATCGAGCAATGACTATCTGTCTATATTTTTATAAAACAATGACTATCTGTCCATATTTTTATCAAACAATAACTACCTGTTGATATTTTTACAAACAATGACTATCGGTCTATATTTTTATCAAACAATGACTATCTGTTGATATTTTTATCAAACAATGTCTATCCGTCTATATTTTTATCAAACAAATGCTATCTGTCTATATATTTATCAAACAATGAGTATCTGTTGATATTTTCATCAAAAAATTACTCTCTGTCTATATTTATATCAAACAATGACAAGGTGTCAATATTTTTATTAAACAATGACTATCTGTCTATATTTTAATCAAACAATGACTATCAGTCTATATTTTGTCAAACAAGTACTATCTTTCTATATTTTTATCAAACAATGACTATTTGTTGATATTTTTATCAAACAATGACTATCTATCTATATTTATATCAAACAATGACTATCTGTCAATATTTTTATCAAACAATAACTACCTATTGATATTTTTACAAACAATTACTATCTGTCTATATTTTTATCAAACAATGACTATCTGTTGATATTTTTATCAACCAATGTCTATCCGTCTATATTTTTATCAAACAATGGCTATCTGTCTATATATTTATAAAACAATGAGTATCTGTTAATATTTTTATCAAAAAATGACTCTCTGTCTATATTTATATCAAACAATGACTATCTGTCTATATTTTTATCAAACAATGACTATCTGTCTATATTTTTATCAAACAATGACTATCTGTTTATATTTTAATCACACAGTTACTATATGTCTATATTTTTATCAAACAATGACTGTCTGTCTATATTTTTATCAAACAATGACTATCTGTCTATATTTTTATCAAACAATGACTATCTGTCTATATTTTTATCAAACAATGACTATTTGTCTATATTTTTATCACACAATGACTATCTGTCTATATTGTTATAAACAATGAATATCTGTCTATATTTTTATGAAACAATGACTATCTGTCTATGTTTTTATCAAACAATGACTATCTGTCTATATTTTTATCAAACAATGACTACCAGTTGATATTTTCATGAAGCAATGACTATCTGCCTATATTTTTATCAAAAAATGACTATCTGTTTATATTTTAATCACACAGTTACTATATGTCTATATTTTTATCAAACAATGACTGTCTGTCTATATTTTTATCAAACAATGACTATCTGTCTATATTTTTATCAAACAATGACTATCTGTCTATATTTTTATCAAACAATGACTATTTGTCTATATTTTTATCAAACAATGACTATCTGTCTATATTGTTATAAACAATGAATATCTGTCTATATTTTTATGAAACAATGACTATCTGTCTATGTTTTTATCAAACAATGACTATCTGTCTATATTTTTATCAAACAATGACTACCAGTTGATATTTTCATGAAGCAATGACTATCTGCCTATATTTTTATCAAAAAATGACTATCTGTCTATATTTTTATCAAACAATGACTATCTGTCTATATTTTTATCAAAGAATGACTATCTGTCTATATTTATATCAAACAATGACTATCTGTCAATATTTTTATAAAACAATGATTATCTGTCTATATTTTAATCCAACAATTATTATCTGTCTATATTTTAATCGAACAGTTACTATATGTCTGTATTTTTATCAAACAATGACTGTCTATATTTTTATAAAACAATGACTATCTGTCTATATTTTTTTCAAACAAGTACTATCTGTCTATCTTTTAATGAAACAATTTTTATCTGTTGATATTTTAATCAAACAATGACTATCTGTTGATATTTTAATCAAACAATGACTATCTGTCCATATTCTTGTCTAACAATGACTATCTGTCTATATTTTTATCAAACATAGCTATTTGTTGATATTTTTATCAAACAATGACTATCCGTCTATATTTTTATCAAACAATGACTATCTGTCAATATTTTTATCAAAAAAGACTATCTGTCTATATTTTTATCAAACAATGACTATCTGTCTATATTTTTATCAAACAATGACTATTTGTCTATATTTTTATCAAACAATGACTATCTGTCTATATTGTTATAAACAATGAATATCTGTCTATATTTTTATGAAACAATGACTATCTGTCTATGTTTTTATCAAACAATGACTATCTGTCTATATTTTTATCAAACAATGACTACCAGTTGATATTTTCATGAAGCAATGACTATCTGCCTATATTTTTATCAAAAAATGACTATCTGTCTATATTTTTATCAAACAATGACTATCTGTCTATATTTTTATCAAACAATGACTATCTGTCTATATTTTTATCCAAGAATGACTATCTGTCTATATTTATATCAAACAATGACTATCTGTCAATATTTTTATAAAACAATGATTATCTGTCTATATTTTTATCCAACAATGATTATCTGTCTATATTTTAATCGAACAGTTACTATATGTCTGTATTTTTATCAAACAATGACTGTCTATATTTTTATAAAACAATGACTATCTGTCTATATTTTTTTCAAACAAGTACTATCTGTCTATCTTTTAATGAAACAATTTTTATCTGTTGATATTTTAATCAAACAATGACTATCTGTCCATATTCTTGTCTAACAATGACTATCTGTCTATATTTTTATCAAACATAGCTATTTGTTGATATTTTTATCAAACAATGACTATCCGTCTATATTTTTATCAAACAATGACTATCTGTCAATATTTTTATCAAAAAAGACTATCTGTCTATATTTTTATCAAACAATGACTACCTGTTGAAATTTTTTTTATCATACCTGTTGAAATCGTTTTTATCAAACAATGACTATCTGTCTATATTTTTATCAAACAATGACTATCTGTCCATATTTTATCACACAATGACTATCTGTCTATATTTTTATCAAACAATGACTATCTGTCAATATTTTTATCAAACAATTACTAACGGTCTATATTTTTATCAAACAATGACTATCTGTGTATATTTTTATCAAACAATGACCATCTGTGTATATTTTTATCAAACAATGACTATCTGTCTATATTTGTATCAGACAATGAATATCTGTCTATAATTTTATCATACAATTACTATCTGTGTATATTTTTATCAAACAATGACTATCTGTCTATATTTATTTCAAACAATGACTATCTGTTAATATTTTTATCAATCAATGACTATCTGTTTATATTTTTATCAAAAAAATTACTATCTATCTATATTTTTATCAAACAATTACTGTCTTTTGATATTTTCATTTTACAATGATTATCTGTCTATATATTTATCACATAATGACTATCTGTTAATATTTTTATCAAACAATGAATATCTGTCTACATTTTTATCAAACAATGATTATCTGTCAATATTTTTATCAAACAATGACCATCTGTCTATATTGTTATAAACAAGGAATATCTGTCTATATTTTTATAAAACCATGACTACCAGTTGATATTTTCATCGAGCAATGACTATCTGTCTATATTTTTATAAAACAATGACTATCTGTCCATATTTTTATCAAACAATAACTACCTGTTGATATTTTTACAAACAATGACTATCGGTCTATATTTTTATCAAACAATGACTATCTGTTGATATTTTTATCAAACAATGTCTATCCGTCTATATTTTTATCAAACAAATGCTATCTGTCTATATATTTATCAAACAATGAGTATCTGTTGATATTTTCATCAAAAAATTACTCTCTGTCTATATTTATATCAAACAATGACAAGGTGTCAATATTTTTATTAAACAATGACTATCTGTCTATATTTTAATCAAACAATGACTATCAGTCTATATTTTGTCAAACAAGTACTATCTTTCTATATTTTTATCAAACAATGACTATTTGTTGATATTTTTATCAAACAATGACTATCTATCTATATTTATATCAAACAATGACTATCTGTCAATATTTTTATCAAACAATAACTACCTATTGATATTTTTACAAACAATTACTATCTGTCTATATTTTTATCAAACAATGACTATCTGTTGATATTTTTATCAACCAATGTCTATCCGTCTATATTTTTATCAAACAATGGCTATCTGTCTATATATTTATAAAACAATGAGTATCTGTTAATATTTTTATCAAAAAATGACTCTCTGTCTATATTTATATCAAACAATGACTATCTGTCTATATTTTTATCAAACAATGACTATCTGTCTATATTTTTATCAAACAATGACTATCTGTTTATATTTTAATCACACAGTTACTATATGTCTATATTTTTATCAAACAATGACTGTCTGTCTATATTTTTATCAAACAATGACTATCTGTCTATATTTTTATCAAACAATGACTATCTGTCTATATTTTTATCAAACAATGACTATTTGTCTATATTTTTATCACACAATGACTATCTGTCTATATTGTTATAAACAATGAATATCTGTCTATATTTTTATGAAACAATGACTATCTGTCTATGTTTTTATCAAACAATGACTATCTGTCTATATTTTTATCAAACAATGACTACCAGTTGATATTTTCATGAAGCAATGACTATCTGCCTATATTTTTATCAAAAAATGACTATCTGTTTATATTTTAATCACACAGTTACTATATGTCTATATTTTTATCAAACAATGACTGTCTGTCTATATTTTTATCAAACAATGACTATCTGTCTATATTTTTATCAAACAATGACTATCTGTCTATATTTTTATCAAACAATGACTATTTGTCTATATTTTTATCAAACAATGACTATCTGTCTATATTGTTATAAACAATGAATATCTGTCTATATTTTTATGAAACAATGACTATCTGTCTATGTTTTTATCAAACAATGACTATCTGTCTATATTTTTATCAAACAATGACTACCAGTTGATATTTTCATGAAGCAATGACTATCTGCCTATATTTTTATCAAAAAATGACTATCTGTCTATATTTTTATCAAACAATGACTATCTGTCTATATTTTTATCAAAGAATGACTATCTGTCTATATTTATATCAAACAATGACTATCTGTCAATATTTTTATAAAACAATGATTATCTGTCTATATTTTTATCCAACAATTATTATCTGTCTATATTTTAATCGAACAGTTACTATATGTCTGTATTTTTATCAAACAATGACTGTCTATATTTTTATAAAACAATGACTATCTGTCTATATTTTTTTCAAACAAGTACTATCTGTCTATCTTTTAATGAAACAATTTTTATCTGTTGATATTTTAATCAAACAATGACTATCTGTTGATATTTTAATCAAACAATGACTATCTGTCCATATTCTTGTCTAACAATGACTATCTGTCTATATTTTTATCAAACATAGCTATTTGTTGATATTTTTATCAAACAATGACTATCCGTCTATATTTTTATCAAACAATGACTATCTGTCAATATTTTTATCAAAAAAGACTATCTGTCTATATTTTTATCAAACAATGACTATCTGTCTATATTTTTATCAAACAATGACTATTTGTCTATATTTTTATCAAACAATGACTATCTGTCTATATTGTTATAAACAATGAATATCTGTCTATATTTTTATGAAACAATGACTATCTGTCTATGTTTTTATCAAACAATGACTATCTGTCTATATTTTTATCAAACAATGACTACCAGTTGATATTTTCATGAAGCAATGACTATCTGCCTATATTTTTATCAAAAAATGACTATCTGTCTATATTTTTATCAAACAATGACTATCTGTCTATATTTTTATCCAAGAATGACTATCTGTCTATATTTATATCAAACAATGACTATCTGTCAATATTTTTATAAAACAATGATTATCTGTCTATATTTTTATCCAACAATGATTATCTGTCTATATTTTAATCGAACAGTTACTATATGTCTGTATTTTTATAAAACAATGACTGTCTATATTTTTATAAAACAATGACTATCTGTCTATATTTTTTTCAAACAAGTACTATCTGTCTATCTTTTAATGAAACAATTTTTATCTGTTGATATTTTAATCAAACAATGACTAACTGTTGATATTTTAATCAAACAATGACTATCTGTCCATATTCTTGTCTAACAATGACTATCTGTCTATATTTTTATCAAACAT
Organism: Euprymna scolopes; assembly: GCF_053919585.1. Classification (NCBI taxonomy): domain Eukaryota; kingdom Metazoa; phylum Mollusca; class Cephalopoda; order Sepiida; family Sepiolidae; genus Euprymna; species Euprymna scolopes. The sequence goes on along the minus strand of NC_136506.1, from coordinate 54,879,444 downwards.
AGCTATTTGTTGATATTTTTATCAAACAATGACTATCCGTCTATATTTTTATCAAACAATGACTATCTGTCAATATTTTTATCAAAAAAGACTATCTGTCTATATTTTTATCAAACAATGACTATCTGTCTATATTTTTATCAAACAATGACTATTTGTCTATATTTTTATCAAACAATGACTATCTGTCTATATTGTTATAAACAATGAATATCTGTCTATATTTTTATGAAACAATGACTATCTGTCTATGTTTTTATCAAACAATGACTATCTGTCTATATTTTTATCAAACAATGACTACCAGTTGATATTTTCATGAAGCAATGACTATCTGCCTATATTTTTATCAAAAAATGACTATCTGTCTATATTTTTATCAAACAATGACTATCTGTCTATATTTTTATCCAAGAATGACTATCTGTCTATATTTATATCAAACAATGACTATCTGTCAATATTTTTATAAAACAATGATTATCTGTCTATATTTTTATCAAACAATGACTATCTGTCAATATTTTTATCAAACAATTACTAACGGTCTATATTTTTATCAAACAATGACTATCTGTGTATATTTTTATCAAACAATGACCATCTGTGTATATTTTTATCAAACAATGACTATCTGTCTATATTTGTATCAGACAATGAATATCTGTCTATAATTTTATCATACAATTACTATCTGTGTATATTTTTATCAAACAATGACTATCTGTCTATATTTATTTCAAACAATGACTATCTGTTAATATTTTTATCAATCAATGACTATCTGTTTATATTTTTATCAAAAAAATTACTATCTATCTATATTTTTATCAAACAATTACTGTCTTTTGATATTTTCATTTTACAATGATTATCTGTCTATATATTAATCACATAATGACTATCTGTTAATATTTTTATCAAACAATGAATATCTGTCTACATTTTTATCAAACAATGATTATCTGTCAATATTTTTATCAAACAATGACCATCTGTCTATATTGTTATAAACAAGGAATATCTGTCTATATTTTTATAAAACCATGACTACCAGTTGATATTTTCATCGAGCAATGACTATCTGTCTATATTTTTATCAAACAATGACTATCTGTCCATATTTTTATCAAACAATAACTACCTGTTGATATTTTTACAAACAATGACTATCGGTCTATATTTTTATCAAACAATGACTATCTGTTGATATTTTTATCAAACAATGTCTATCCGTCTATATTTTTATCAAACAAATGCTATCTGTCTATATATTTATCAAACAATGAGTATCTGTTGATATTTTCATCAAAAAATTTATCCCTGTCTATATTTATATCAAACAATGACAAGGTGTCAATATTTTTATTAAACAATGACTATCTGTCTATATTTTAATCAAACAATGACTATCAGTCTATATTTTGTCAAACAAGTACTATCTTTCTATATTTTTATCAAACAATGACTATTTGTTGATATTTTTATCAAACAATGACTATCTATCTATATTTATATCAAACAATGACTATCTGTCAATATTTTTATCAAACAATAACTACCTATTGATATTTTTACAAACAATTACTATCTGTCTATATTTTTATCAAACAATGACTATCTGTTGATATTTTTATCAACCAATGTCTATCCGTCTATATTTTTATCAAACAATGGCTATCTGTCTATATATTTATAAAACAATGAGTATCTGTTAATATTTTTATCAAAAAATGACTCTCTGTCTATATTTATATCAAACAATGACTATCTGTCTATATTTTTATCAAACAATGACTATCTGTCTATATTTTTATCAAACAATGACTATCTGTTTATATTTTAATCACACAGTTACTATATGTCTATATTTTTATCAAACAATGACTGTCTGTCTATATTTTTATCAAACAATGACTATCTGTCTATATTTTTGTCACGCAAGTACTATCTGTGTATATCTTTATCAAACAATGACTATCCGTCTATATTTTATCAAACAATGACTATCTGTTGTTACTTTTATAAAAGAATTACTATCTGTCTATATCTCTATTAAACAATGACTATCCGTGTATATTTGTCGCAAACAATGAATATCTGTCTATATTTTTATCAAACAATGACTCTCTGTCTATATTTTTATAAACCAACGACTATCTTTCAATATTTTTATCAAACAATGACTATCTGTCTATATTTTTATCAAACAATGACTGTCTTTCTATATTTTTGTCAAACAATGACTACCTGTCTATATTTTTATTAAACAATGACAATTCGTCTATATTTTAATCAAACATCTATCTGGCTATATTTTTATCAAAGAATACATATCTGTCTATATTTTTTTCAAAAAATGACTATCTGTGGATATTTTTTATCAAAAATGACTATCTATTTATATTTTTATCAAAAATGACTCTCTGTCGATATTTTTTTTATCAAATATTGACTATCCGTCTATATTTTTATCAACAAAATTACTATCTATCTATATTTTAATCAAACAATGAATATCTGGCTATATTTTGATCAAACAATGACTGTCTGTCTATATTTGTATCAAACAATGACTATATGTCTACATTGTTATAAAACAATTGCTATATGTCTATATTTTTATCAAACAATGACTATCTGTTGATATTTTTATCAGACAATGACTCTGTCTATATTGTTATCAAAAAAATTACTATCTGTTGATATTTTTTATCAAACAATTACAATCTGTCTATATTTATATCAAACAATGACTATCTGTCAATATTTTTATCAAACAATGACTATCTGTCTATATTTTTATAAACAATGACTATCTGTCTATATTTTTATCAAACAATAACTGTCTGTCTATATTTTTTTCAAACACTGACTATCTGTCTATATTTTTATCAAACAATGACTATTCGTCTATATTTTAATCAAACAATGACTATCTGTCGATATTTTTATCAAAAATGATAATCTGTCTATATTTTTTATCAGACCATGACTATCTGTTGATATTTTATCAAACAATGACTTTAATTGTATTAAACAATGACTATCTATCTATACGTTTATCAAACAATGACTATCCGTCTATATTTTAATCAAACATCTATCTGGCTATATTTTTATCAAAGAATAAATATCTGTCTATATTTTTATCAAACAATGACTATCTGTGGACATTTTTATCAAACAATTACTATCTGCTTATATTTTTATCAAAAATGACTCTCTATCGATATTTTTATCAAATATTGAATATCTGTCTATATTTTCATCAAACAATGACTATCTGTCTATATTTTAATCAAACAATGAATATCTGGCTATATTTTTTATCAAACAATGACTGTCTATATTTGTATCAAACAATGACTATATGTCTATATTGTTATAAAACAATTACTATCTTTCTATATTTTTATCAAACAATGACTATCTGTTGATATTTTTATCAGACAATGACTCTGTCTATATTTTTATCAAACAATGACTATCTGTTTATATTTTTATCAAACAATGACTATCTGTCAATATTATTGTCAAACAATGACTATCTGTCTATATTTTTATGAACAATGACTATCTGTCTATATTTTAATAAAACAATGACTATCTGTCTATATTTTAATCAAACAGATACTATATGTCTATATGTTTATCAAACAATGACTATCCGTCTATATTTTAATGAAACAATGACTATCTGTGTATATTTGTCGCAAACCATGAATATCTGTCTGTGTGTTTATTAAACAATGACTCTCTGTCTATATTTTTATAAACCAATGACTATATGTCCATATGTTTATCAAACAATGAATATCTCTTTATATTTTGATCAAACAATGACTATCTGTCTATATTTTCATCAAACAATGACTATCTGTCTCTATTGTTATCAAGCAATAACTATCTGTGTATATTGTAATCAAACAATGACTATCTGTCTATATTTTTATTAAACAATGTGTATCTGTCTATATTTTTATCAAACAATGACTATCTGTTGATATTTTTATCAAACAAGTACTATCTGTCTATATTGTTATCAAACAATGACTATCCGTCGATATTTTTTTTCTAAATATGACAATCTGTCTACATGTTTTATCGAACCAGGACTATCCGTTGATATTTTAATCAAACAATGACTATCTGTCTATATTTGTATCAAACAATGACTATCTGTCTATATTTGTATCAAACAATGACTATCTGTGGATATTTTTTCAAACAATGATTATCTATTTATATTTTTATCAAAAATGACTCTCTGTCGATATTTTTATCAAATATTGACTATCTGTCTATATTTTCTTCAACCAATGACTATCTGTCTATATTTGTATCAAACAATGACAATATGTCTATATTGTTATAAAACAATTACAATCTGTCTATATTTTTATCAAACAATGACTATCTGTTGATATTTTTATCAGACAATCACTCTGTCTACATTTTTATCAAACAATGACTATCTGTTGATATTTTTATTAAACAATGACTATCTCCCTTTATTTTTAATCAAACAATGACTATATGTCTATATTTTTATTAAACAATTACTATCTGTGTATATTTGATTAAACAATGACTATCTGTTGATATTTGTATCAAACAATGACTATCTGTGCATATTTTTTATCAAAAAATGACTATCTGTCTATATCTTTATCAAACAATGACTATCTGTGCTTATTTTTTTTATCAAATAATGACTATTTGTTGATACTTTTATAAAAGAATTGTTATCTGTCTATATTTTAATCAAACAATGACTATCTGTGTATATTTGTCGCAAACAATGAATATCTGTCTATATGTTTATCAAACAATGACTATTTGTCTATATTTTTATAAACCAATGACTATGTGTCCATATTTTTATCACAAATTGACTATCTGTCTATATTTTTATAAACCAATGACTATGTGTCCATATTTTTATCAAACAATGATTATCTGTCTATATTTTTATCAAACAATGACTATCTTTCTATATTTTTATTAAACAAGTACTATCTGTGTATATTTTTTTCAAACAATGACTATCTGTGTATATTTTTTTCAAACAATGACTATCTGTCTATATTTGTATCAGACAATGAATATCTGTCTATAATTTTATCAAACAATTACTATCTGTGTATATTTTTATCAAACAATGACTATTTGTTTATATTTTTATCAATCAATGACTTTCTGGTGATATTTTTATCAAAAAAATTACTCTCTATCTATATTTTTATCAAACAATTACTGTCTTTTGATATTTTTATTTTACAATGACTATCTGTCTATATATTTATCACATAATGACTATCTGTTTATATTTTTATCAAACAAATACTATCTGTTAATATTTTTATCAGACAATGACTATCTGTGGATATATTTATAAAACAATGACTATCTTTTGATATTTCTATGAAACAATGATTTTCTGTTGATATTTTTATCAAACAATGAATATCTGTCTACATTTTTATCAAACAATGACTATCTGTCTATATTGTTATAAACAATGAATATCTGTCTATATTTTTATAAAACCATGACTACCAGTTGATATTTTCATCGAGCAATGACTATCTGTCTATATTTTTATCAAACAATTACTATCTGTCCATATTTTTATCAAACAATAACTACCTGTTGATATTTTTACAAACAATGACTATCCGTCTATATTTTATCAAACAATGACTATCTGTCTATATTTTATCAAACAATGACTATCTGTCCATATTTTTATCAAACAATGACTATCCGTTGATATTTTTATCAAACAATGTCTATCCGTCTATATTTTTATCAAACAATGGCTATCTGTCTATATATTTATCAAACAATGAGTATCTGTTGATATTTTCATCAAAAAATGACTCTCTGTCCATATTTATATCAAACAATGACTAGGTGTCAATATTTTTATCAAACAATGACTATCTGTCTATATTTTAATCAAACAATGACTATCCGTCTATATTTTAATCAAACAGTTACAATATGCCTATATTTTTATCAAACAATGACTGTCTTTCTATATTTTTATCAAACAATGACTATCAGTCTATATTTTTGTCAAACAAGTACTATCTGTCTATATTTTTATCAAACAATGACTATCTGTTGATATTTTTATCAAACAATGACTATCTATCTATATTTATATCAAACAATGACTATCTGTCAATATTTTTATCAAACAATAACTACCTGTTGATATTTTTACAAACAATGACTATCTGTCTATATTTTTATCAAACAATGACAATCTGTTGATATTTTTATCAAACAATGTCCATCCGTCTATATTTTTATCAAACAATGGCTATCTGCCTATATATTTATAAAACAATGAGTATCTGTTAATATTTTTATCAAAAAATGACTCTCTGTCTATATTTATATCAAACAATGACTATCTGTCTATATTTTTATCAAATAATGACTATCTGTCTATATTTTTATCAAACAATGACTATCTGTCTATATTTTAATCAAACAATTACTATCTGTCTATATTTTTGTCAAACAAGTACTATCCGTCTATATGTTTATCAAACAATGACTATCTGTCTATATTTTTATCAAACGATGACTATCCGTCTATAATTTATCAAACAATGACTATCTGTTGTTACTTTTATAAAAGAAATACTATCTGTCTATATTTTTATCAAACAATGACTATCCGTGTATATTTGTCGCAAACAATGAATATCTGTCTATATGTTTATCAAACAATGACTCTCTGGGTATATTTTTATAAACCAACGACTATGTGTCCATATTTTTATCAAACAATGACTATCTGTCTATATTTTTATAAACAATGACTATCTGTCAATATTTTTATCAAACAATGACGATCTGTCTCTATTTTTATCAAACAATGACTATCTGTCTATATTTTTATCAAACAATGACGATCTGTCTCTATTTTTTCAAACAATGACTATCGGTCTATATTTTTTCAAACAATGACTATCTGTCTATATTTTAATCAAACAATGACTATCTGTCGATATTTTTATCAAAAAATGACAATCTGTCTATATTTTGTATCAAACCATGAATTTCTGTTGATATTTTTATCAAACAATGACTATCTGTCTTTATTTGTATCAAACAATGACTGTCTGTCTATACGTTTGTCAAACAATGACTATCCGTCTATATTTTAATCAAACAATGACTATCTAGCTATATGTTTATCAAAGAATAAATATCTGTTTATATTTTTAACAATTACTATCTGTGGACAATTTTTTAAACAATGACTATCTATTTATATTTTTATCAAAAATGACTCTCAGTCGATATTTTTATCAAATATTGGCTATCTGTCTATATTTTTATCAAAGAATCACTATCTGTCTATATTTAAATCAAACAATGAATATCTGTCTATATTTTTATCAAACGATTACTATCTGTCTATATTTGTATCAAACAATGACTATATGTCTATATTGTTATAAAACATTTACTATCTGTCTATATTTTTATCAAACAATGACTATCTGTTGATATTTTCATCAAACAATGACTATCTGTCTATATTTATATAAAACAATGACTATCTGTCAATATTTTTATCAAACAATTACTATCTGTCTATATTTTTATCAAACAATGACTATCTGTCTATATTTTTGTAAAACAAGTACTATCTGTCTATATTTTTATCAAACAATGAATATCTGGCTATATTTCTATCAAACAATGACTATCTGTGGATATTTCTATCAAACTATGACTACCTGTGTATATTTTTATCAAAAAATGACTATCTGTCTATATTTTTATAAAACAATGACTATCTGTTGATATTTTTATCCAACAATGACTCTTTCTATATTTTTGTCAAACAATGACTATCTGTTGATATTTTTATCAAACAAGTACTATCTGTCTATATTTTTATCAAACAATGACTATCTGTCGATATTTTGTATCTAAAAATGACAATCTGTCTACATGTTTTATCAAACCATGCCTATCTGTTGATATTTTTATCAAACAATAACTATCTGTCTATATTTGTCTAAAACAATGACTATCTGTCTATACTTTTATAAACAATGACTATCCGTCTATATTTTAAGCAAACAATGACTATCTGTCGAGATCTTTTACCAAAAAATGACAATCTGTCTATATTGTGTTATCAAACCATGACTATCTGTTGATATTTTTATCAAACAATTACAATCTGTCTATATTTACATCAAACAATAACTCTCTGTCTATATTTGTATCAAACAATGATTATCTGTCTATACGTTTATCAAACAATAATTATCTGCTTATATTTTTATCAAACAATGACTATATGCCTATATTGTTATAAAACAATTACTATCTGTCTATATTTTTATCAAACAATGACTACCTGTTGACACTTTTATAAAAGAATTATTATCTGTCTATATTTTAATCAAACAATGACTATCTGTGTATATTTGTCGCAAACAATGAATATCTGTCTATATTTTTATCAAACAATGACTCTCTGTGTACATTTTTATAAACCAATGACTATGTTTCCATATTTTTATCAAACAATGACTATCTGTCTATATTTTTATAAACAATGATTATCTGTCTATATTTTTATCTAACAATGACTGTCTTTCTATATATTTTGTCAAACAATGACTGTCCGTCTATATTTTTATCAAAGAATTACTATCTGTCTATATTTTTATCAAACAATGACTATCTGTCTATATTTTTATCAAAGAATTACTATCTTTCTATATTTTTATCAAACAATGACTATCTGTCTATATTTTTATCAAACAATGCCTATCTGTCTATATTTTATCAAACAATGACTATCTGTCTATATTTTTATCAAAGAATTACTATCTTTCTATATTTATATCAAACAATGACTATCTGTCCATATTATTATCAAACAATGTGTATCTGTTTAAAGTTTTATAAAACAATGACTATCTGTTGATATTTTTATCCAACAATGACTCTTTCTCTATTTTTATCAAACAATGATTATCTGTTGATATTTTTATCAAACAAGTACTATCTGTCCATATTTTTATCAAACAATGATTATCTGTCGATATTTTTTATCTAAAAATGACAATCTGTCTACATTTTTTATCAAACCATTACTATCTGATGATATTTTAATCAAACAATGACTATCTGTCTGTATTTTTCTCAAACAATGAATATCTGTCTATATTTTTATCGAACAATGACTATTCGTCTATATTGTAATCAAACAATGACTATCTGTCTATATTTGTATCAAACAATGACTATCTGTGTATATTTTTATCAAAAAATGACTATCTGTCTATATTTTTTCTAACAATGACTATCTGTCTATATTTTAATCAAACAGTTACTATATGTCCATATTTTTATCAAACAGTGACTGTCTGTCTATATTTTTATCAAACAATGATTATCTGTCTATATTTTCGTCAAACAAGTACTATCTGTCTATATGTTTATAAAACAATGACATCCGTCTATATTTTTTCAAACAATGACTATCTGTTGTTACTTTTATAAAAGAATTACTATCTGTCTATATTTCTATCAAACAATGACTATCCGTGTATATTTGTCGCAAACAATGAATATCTGTCTATATGTTTATCAAACAATGACTCTCTGTCTATATTTTTTTTAAACCAACGACTATGTGTCCATATTTTTATCAAAGAATGACTATCTGTCTATATTTTTATAAACAATGACAATCTGTCTCTATTTTTATCAAACAATGACTATCGGTCTATATTTTTATCAAACAAGGACTATCCGTCTATATTTTTATCAAACAATGACTATCTGTCTATATTTTAATCAAACAATGACTATCTGTCTATATTTTAATCAAAAAATGACAATCTGTCTATATGTTTTATCAAACAATGTCTATCTGTTGATATTTTAATCAAACAATGACTATCTGTCAATATTTATATCAAACAATGACTATCTGTCTATATTTTTATCAAACAATGACTATCTGTTGATATTTTTATCAGACAATGAATCTGTCTATATTTTTATCAAACAATGACTATCTCTCTATATTTTTATCAAACAATGACTATCTGTTGATATTTTTGTAAAATAATTACTATCTGTCTATATTTTTATCAAACAATTACTATCTATCTATATTTTTGTTACACAATGGCAATCTGTCTATATTTACATCAAACAATAACTCTCTGTCAATATTTTTATCAAACAATGACTATCTGTCCTTATGTTTATCAAACAATGACTATCTGTCTATATTATAATCAAACAATGACTATCTGTATATATTTTTATTAAACTATGACTATCTGTTGATATTTGTATTTAACAATCACTATCTGTTAATATTTTTATCAAACAATGAATATCTGTCTATATTTTTATGAAACAATAACCATCTGTCTATATTTCTATCAAACAATGACTATCTGCCTATATTATTATCAAACAATGACTATCTGTCTATATTTTTATCAAACAATGACTATCTTTTGATATTTGTATAAAACAATGACTATCTGTGTATATTTTATTACACAATGACTATCTGTCTATATTTTTTCAAACAATGACTATCGTTCTATATTTTTATCAAACAATGACTATCTGTCTATATTATTATCAAACAAAGTGTATCTGTTTACATTTTTATAAAACAATGACTATCTGTTGATATTTTTACCCAACAATGACTCTTTCTATATTTTAATCAAACAATAACTATCTGTTGATATTTTTATCAAACAAGTACTATCTGTCTATATTTTTATCAAACAATGACTATCTGTCGATATTTTTGATCAAAAAATGACAATCCGTCTATATTTTTATCAAACAATGATTACCTGTCTATATTTTTAATCAAAAAATGACTATCTGTTAATATTTTATAAAACAATGACTATCTGTCTATATCTTTATCAAACAATTATAATCTGTCTATATCTTTTTCAAACAATGACTATCCGTCTATATTTTTATCAAACAATTACTATCCGTCTATATTTTTATCAAATTATGACTGTCTGTCTCTATTTTTATCAAACAATGACTATCAACCTATATTATTATCATACAATGACTGTCTGTCTATATTTTTATCAAACAATGATATCTGTTGATATTTGTATCAAACAATGACTATCTGTCTATATTTTTATCAAACAACGACTATCTGTCTATATTTTTGTCAAAGAATTACTATCTGTCTATATTTCTATTTAACAGTGACTATCTGTCTATATTATTATCAAACAATGACTATCTGTCTATATTTTTTATCAAACAATGACTATCTGTTGATATTTTTATCAAACAATGGCTCTTTGTCTATATTTTTTACATCCAACAATGACTATCTGTTGATATTTTTATCAAACAATGACTATCTGTCTATATTTGTATCAAACAATTACTATATGTCTATATTGCTATAAAACAATGACTATCTGTGTATATTTTTTTCAAACAATGAATATGTGTCCATCTTTGTACAAAACAATTACTATCTGTCTATCGTTTTATCAAACGATGACTATCCGTCTATATTTTTATCAAACAATGACTATCTGTTGATACTTTTACAAAAAAATTACTATCTGTTATATGTTTTTATCAAACCATGCCTATCTGTCTATATTTGTTGCAAACAATGAATATTTGTCTATATTTTTATCAAACAATGACTATCTGTCTATATTTTTATCAAACAATTACTATGTGTTTATATTTTTAGAAAACACAATTATCTGTCTATATTTTTTATAAAACAATGACTATCTGTCTATATTTGTATAAAACAATAAGTATCTGTGTATATTTTTATCAAACAATGACTTTCTGTCTATATTCTTATCAAACAATGACTATCTATCTTTATTTGTATCAAACCATGACTATCCGTCGATATTTTTATCAAACAATGATTATCCGTCTATATATTAGTCAAACAATGACTATCTGTTGATATTTTTATCAAACTATGACTATCTGTGGATATTCTTATCAAAGAATTACTATCTGTCTATATTTTTCTCAAACCGTGACTATCCTTCTATATGTTAATCATACAATGAATGTCTGTCTATATTTTATCAAACAATTACTAGATGTTGATATTTTTATCTAACAATGACAATCTGTCTTTATTTTTAATCAAAGAATTACTATCTGTCTATATTTTTATCAAACAATGACTATCTGTCTATATTTTTATCAAACAATGATTATCCGTCTATATTTTTATGAAACAATTACTATCTTTCTATATTTTTAACAAACAATGACTATCTGTTGATATTTGTATCAAACAATGACTATCTGTGTATATTTTTATCAAACAATGACTTTCTGTCTGTATTTGTATCAAACAATGACTATCTGTCTATATTTTCATAAAACTATAACTATCTGTTGATATTTTTATCAAACAATGACTATCTGTCTATATTTTTATCAAACAATGACAATCTGTCCATATTTTTATAAAACCATGACTATCTCTCTATATTTTTATCAAACAATTACTATCTGTTGATATTTGTATAAAAGAATTACTATCTGTCTATATTTGTATCAAACAATTACTGTCTGTCTATATTTTTGTAAAACAATTGCAATCTGTCTATATTTTTATAAAACAATGACTCTCTGTCTATATTTTTATCAAACAATTAGTATCTGTCAATATTTTGATCGAACAATAACTATCTGTTGATATTTTTATCAAACAATGACTATCTGTATATATTTTTATCAAACAGTGACTATCTGTTGATATTTCTTATCAAACAATGACTATCTGTTGATATTTTTATAAAACAATTACAATCTGTCTATATTTATATCTAACAATGACTATTTGTGTATATTTTTTCAAACAATGACTATCTGTTCATATTTTTATCAGCAAGTACTATTTGTCTTTATTTCTATCAAACAATGACTATCTGCTGATATTTGTATAAAACAATGGCTATCTGTTTATATTTTAGTACACAATGACTATCTATCTATATTTTTATCAAACAATGACTATCTATCTAGTTTTTTTATCAAACAATTACTATTTGTCTATTTTTTCTATCATACCATGAGTATCTGTTGATATTTGTATCAAACAATGACTATCTGTCTATATTTTTATCAAAGAATAAATATCCGTCTATATTTTTATCAAACAATGACTATCTGTCTATATTTTTATCAAACAATGACTATCTGTCTATATGTTTATCAAACAATGACTATCTGTGTATATTTTTATCAAACAATGACTATCTGTTGATATTTGTATAAAACAATGACTATCTGTCTATATTTTATTACAGAATGACTATCTGTCTATATTTTTATCAAAGAATGACTCTGTCTATATTTGTATCAAACAATAACTATCTGTCTATATTTTTATCAAACAATGACTATCTGTTAATATTATTATCAAACAATGACTATCTGTCTATTTTTTTTATCAAACAATGACTATATGTTGATATTTTTATCAAACAATGACTATCCCTCCACATTTTTATCAAACAATGACTATCCGTCTATATGTTTATCAAACAATGCCTATCTGTTGATATTTTTGTAAAAGAATTACTATCTGTCTATATTTTTATCAAATAATGACTATCTATGTATATTTGTGTGACACAATGGCAATCTGTCTATATTTTTATCAAACAATAACTCTTTGTCTATATTTTTATCAAACAATGACTATCTGTCCCTATTTTTATCAAACAATGACTATCTGTCTATATTATTATCAAACAATGACTATCTGTATATATTTTTATTAAACAATGACTATCTGTTGATATTTGTATCAAACAATGACTATCTGTCTATATGTTTTATCTAACAATGACTATCTGTTGATATTTTTATCAAACAATGACTATCTGTCTATATTTTTATCAAGCAATGACTATCCGTCTATATTTTTATCTAACAATGACTATCTGTTTATATTTATCAAACAATGACTATCCGTCTATATTATTATCAAACAATGACTGTCCGTCTATATTTTTATCAAACAATGACTATCTGTGTATATTTTTATCAAACAATGATATCTGTTGATATTTGTTTCAAACAATGACTATCTGAGTATATTTTTATCAAACAATGACTATCTATCTATATTTTGATCAAACAATGACTATCCGTCTATATTTTTTTAAAACAATGACTATCTGCCTATATTTTTATCAAACAATGACTATATGTCTATATTTTTATCAAACAATGACTATCCGTTGATATTTTTATAAAGGAATTACTATCTGTCTATATTTTTATCAAACAATGACTATCTGTGTATATTTTTATCAAACAATGACTATCTGTCGATATTTGTATCAAACAATGACTATCTGTCTATATTTTTATCAAACAATGACTATCTGTCTATATTTTTATCAAACAATGAATATCTGTCTATATTTTTATCAAACAATGACTATCTGTTGATATTTCTTATCAAACAATGACTATCTGTTGATATTTTTATCAAACAATTACAATCTGTCTATATTTATATCTAACAATGACTATTTGTGTATATTTTTTCAAACAATGACTATCTGTTCATATTTTTATCAGCAAGTACTATTTGTCTATACTTCTATCAAACAATGACTATCTGCTGATATTTGTATAAAACAATGGCTATCTGTTTATATTTTATTACACAATGACTATCTGTCTATATTTTTATCAAACAATGACTATCTGTCTATTTTTTCCATCATACCATGAGTATCTGTTGATATTTGTATAAAACAATGACTATCTGTCTATATTTTTATCAAAGAATAAATATCTGTCTATATTTTTATCAAACAATGACTATCTGTCTATATTTTTATCAAACAATGACTATCTGTTTATATTTTAATCACACAGTTACTATATGTCTATATTTTTATCAAACAATGACTGTCTGTCTATATTTTTATCAAACAATGACTATCTGTCTATATTTTTGTCACACAAGTACTATCTGTGTATATCTTTATCAAACAATGACTATCCGTCTATATTTTATCAAACAATGACTATCTGTTGTTACTTTTATAAAAGAATTACTATCTGTCTATATCTCTATTAAACAATGACTATCCGTGTATATTTGTCGCAAACAATGAATATCTGTCTATATTTTTATCAAACAATGACTCTCTGTCTATATTTTTATAAACCAACGACTATCTGTCAATATTTTTATCAAACAATGACTATCTGTCTATATTTTTATCAAACAATGACTGTCTTTCTATATTTTTGTCAAACAATGACTACCTGTCTATATTTTTATCAAACAATGACAATTCGTCTATATTTTAATCAAACATCTATCTGGCTATATTTTTATCAAAGAATACATATCTGTCTATATTTTTTTCAAAAAATGACTATCTGTGGATATTTTTTATCAAAAATGACTATCTATTTATATTTTTATCAAAAATGACTCTCTGTCGATATTTTTTTTATCAAATATTGACTATCCGTCTATATTTTTATCAACAAAATTACTATCTATCTATATTTTAATCAAACAATGAATATCTGGCTATATTTTGATCAAACAATGACTGTCTGTCTATATTTGTATCAAACAATGACTATATGTCTACATTGTTATAAAACAATTGCTATATGTCTATATTTTTATCAAACAATGACTATCTGTTGATATTTTTATCAGACAATGACTCTGTCTATATTGTTATCAAAAAAATTACTATCTGTTGATATTTTTTATCAAACAATTACAATCTGTCTATATTTATATCAAACAATGACTATCTGTCAATATTTTTATCAAACAATGACTATCTGTCTATATTTTTATAAACAATGACTATCTGTCTATATTTTTATCAAACAATAACTGTCTGTCTATATTTTTTTCAAACACTGACTATCTGTCTATATTTTTATCAAACAATGACTATTCGTCTATATTTTAATCAAACAATGACTATCTGTCGATATTTTTATCAAAAATGATAATCTGTCTATATTTTTTATCAGACCATGACTATCTGTTGATATTTTATCAAACAATGACTTTAATTGTATTAAACAATGACTATCTATCTATACGTTTATCAAACAATGACTATCCGTCTATATTTTAATCAAACATCTATCTGGCTATATTTTTATCAAAGAATAAATATCTGTCTATATTTTTATCAAACAATGACTATCTGTGGACATTTTTATCAAACAATTACTATCTGCTTATATTTTTATCAAAAATGACTCTCTATCGATATTTTTATCAAATATTGAATATCTGTCTATATTTTCATCAAACAATGACTATCTGTCTATATTTTAATCAAACAATGAATATCTGGCTATATTTTTTATCAAACAATGACTGTCTATATTTGTATCAAACAATGACTATATGTCTATATTGTTATAAAACAATTACTATCTTTCTATATTTTTATCAAACAATGACTATCTGTTGATATTTTTATCAGACAATGACTCTGTCTATATTTTTATCAAACAATGACTATCTGTTTATATTTTTATCAAACAATGACTATCTGTCAATATTATTGTCAAACAATGACTATCTGTCTATATTTTTATGAACAATGACTATCTGTCTATATTTTAATAAAACAATGACTATCTGTCTATATTTTAATCAAACAGATACTATATGTCTATATGTTTATCAAACAATGACTATCCGTCTATATTTTAATGAAACAATGACTATCTGTGTATATTTGTCGCAAACCATGAATATCTGTCTGTGTGTTTATTAAACAATGACTCTCTGTCTATATTTTTATAAACCAATGACTATATGTCCATATGTTTATCAAACAATGAATATCTCTTTATATTTTGATCAAACAATGACTATCTGTCTATATTTTCATCAAACAATGACTATCTGTCTCTATTGTTATCAAGCAATAACTATCTGTGTATATTGTAATCAAACAATGACTATCTGTCTATATTTTTATTAAACAATGTGTATCTGTCTATATTTTTATCAAACAATGACTATCTGTTGATATTTTTATCAAACAAGTACTATCTGTCTATATTGTTATCAAACAATGACTATCCGTCGATATTTTTTTTCTAAATATGACAATCTGTCTACATGTTTTATCGAACCAGGACTATCCGTTGATATTTTAATCAAACAATGACTATCTGTCTATATTTGTATCAAACAATGACTATCTGTCTATATTTGTATCAAACAATGACTATCTGTGGATATTTTTTCAAACAATGATTATCTATTTATATTTTTATCAAAAATGACTCTCTGTCGATATTTTTATCAAATATTGACTATCTGTCTATATTTTCTTCAACCAATGACTATCTGTCTATATTTGTATCAAACAATGACAATATGTCTATATTGTTATAAAACAATTACAATCTGTCTATATTTTTATCAAACAATGACTATCTGTTGATATTTTTATCAGACAATCACTCTGTCTACATTTTTATCAAACAATGACTATCTGTTGATATTTTTATTAAACAATGACTATCTCCCTTTATTTTTAATCAAACAATGACTATATGTCTATATTTTTATTAAACAATTACTATCTGTGTATATTTGATTAAACAATGACTATCTGTTGATATTTGTATCAAACAATGACTATCTGTGCATATTTTTTATCAAAAAATGACTATCTGTCTATATCTTTATCAAACAATGACTATCTGTGCTTATTTTTTTTATCAAATAATGACTATTTGTTGATACTTTTATAAAAGAATTGTTATCTGTCTATATTTTAATCAAACAATGACTATCTGTGTATATTTGTCGCAAACAATGAATATCTGTCTATATGTTTATCAAACAATGACTATTTGTCTATATTTTTATAAACCAATGACTATGTGTCCATATTTTTATCACAAATTGACTATCTGTCTATATTTTTATAAACCAATGACTATGTGTCCATATTTTTATCAAACAATGATTATCTGTCTATATTTTTCTTAAACAAGTACTATCTGTGTATATTTTTTTCAAACAATGACTATCTGTGTATATTTTTTTCAAACAATCACTATCTGTCTATATTTGTATCAGACAATGAATATCTGTCTATAATTTTATCAAACAATTACTATCTGTGTATATTTTTATCAAACAATGACTATTTGTTTATATTTTTATCAATCAATGACTTTCTGGTGATATTTTTATCAAAAAAATTACTCTCTATCTATATTTTTATCAAACAATTACTGTCTTTTGATATTTTTATTTTACAATGACTATCTGTCTATATATTTATCACATAATGACTATCTGTTTATATTTTTATCAAACAAATACTATCTGTTAATATTTTTATCAGACAATGACTATCTGTGGATATATTTATAAAACAATGACTATCTTTTGATATTTCTATGAAACAATGATTTTCTGTTGATATTTTTATCAAACAATGAATATCTGTCTACATTTTTATCAAACAATGACTATCTGTCTATATTGTTATAAACAATGAATATCTGTCTATATTTTTATAAAACCATGACTACCAGTTGATATTTTCATCGAGCAATGACTATCTGTCTATATTTTTATCAAACAATTACTATCTGTCCATATTTTTATCAAACAATAACTACCTGTTGATATTTTTACAAACAATGACTATCCGTCTATATTTTATCAAACAATGACTATCTGTCTATATTTTATCAAACAATGACTATCTGTCCATATTTTTATCAAACAATGACTATCCGTTGATATTTTTATCAAACAATGTCTATCCGTCTATATTTTTATCAAACAATGGCTATCTGTCTATATATTTATCAAAAAAAGAGTATCTGTTGATATTTTCATCAAAAAATGACTCTCTGTCCATATTTATATCAAACAATGACTAGGTGTCAATATTTTTATCAAACAATGACTATCTGTCTATATTTTAATCAAACAATGACTATCCGTCTATATTTTAATCAAACAGTTACAATATGCCTATATTTTTATCAAACAATGACTGTCTTTCTATATTTTTATCAAACAATGACTATCAGTCTATATTTTTGTCAAACAAGTACTATCTGTCTATATTTTTATCAAACAATGACTATCTGTTGATATTTTTATCAAACAATGACTATCTATCTATATTTATATCAAACAATGACTATCTGTCAATATTTTTATCAAACAATAACTACCTGTTGATATTTTTACAAACAATGACTATCTGTCTATATTTTTATCAAACAATGACAATCTGTTGATATTTTTATCAAACAATGTCCATCCGTCTATATTTTTATCAAACAATGGCTATCTGCCTATATATTTATAAAACAATGAGTATCTGTTAATATTTTTATCAAAAAATGACTCTCTGTCTATATTTATATCAAACAATGACTATCTGTCTATATTTTTATCAAATAATGACTATCTGTCTATATTTTTATCAAACAATGACTATCTGTCTATATTTTAATCAAACAATTACTATCTGTCTATATTTTTGTCAAACAAGTACTATCCGTCTATATGTTTATCAAACAATGACTATCTGTCTATATTTTTATCAAACGATGACTATCCGTCTATAATTTATCAAACAATGACTATCTGTTGTTACTTTTATAAAAGAAATACTATCTGTCTATATTTTTATCAAACAATGACTATCCGTGTATATTTGTCGCAAACAATGAATATCTGTCTATATGTTTATCAAACAATGACTCTCTGGGTATATTTTTATAAACCAACGACTATGTGTCCATATTTTTATCAAACAATGACTATCTGTCTATATTTTTATAAACAATGACTATCTGTCAATATTTTTATCAAACAATGACGATCTGTCTCTATTTTTATCAAACAATGACTATCTGTCTATATTTTTATCAAACAATGACGATCTGTCTCTATTTTTTCAAACAATGACTATCGGTCTATATTTTTTCAAACAATGACTATCTGTCTATATTTTAATCAAACAATGACTATCTGTCGATATTTTTATCAAAAAATGACAATCTGTCTATATTTTGTATCAAACCATGAATTTCTGTTGATATTTTTATCAAACAATGACTATCTGTCTTTATTTGTATCAAACAATGACTGTCTGTCTATACGTTTGTCAAACAATGACTATCCGTCTATATTTTAATCAAACAATGACTATCTAGCTATATGTTTATCAAAGAATAAATATCTGTTTATATTTTTAACAATTACTATCTGTGGACAATTTTTTAAACAATGACTATCTATTTATATTTTTATCAAAAATGACTCTCAGTCGATATTTTTATCAAATATTGGCTATCTGTCTATATTTTTATCAAAGAATCACTATCTGTCTATATTTAAATCAAACAATGAATATCTGTCTATATTTTTATCAAACGATTACTATCTGTCTATATTTGTATCAAACAATGACTATATGTCTATATTGTTATAAAACATTTACTATCTGTCTATATTTTTATCAAACAATGACTATCTGTTGATATTTTCATCAAACAATGACTATCTGTCTATATTTATATAAAACAATGACTATCTGTCAATATTTTTATCAAACAATTACTATCTGTCTATATTTTTATCAAACAATGACTATCTGTCTATATTTTTGTAAAACAAGTACTATCTGTCTATATTTTTATCAAACAATGAATATCTGGCTATATTTCTATCAAACAATGACTATCTGTGGATATTTCTATCAAACTATGACTACCTGTGTATATTTTTATCAAAAAATGACTATCTGTCTATATTTTTATAAAACAATGACTATCTGTTGATATTTTTATCCAACAATGACTCTTTCTATATTTTTGTCAAACAATGACTATCTGTTGATATTTTTATCAAACAAGTACTATCTGTCTATATTTTTATCAAACAATGACTATCTGTCGATATTTTGTATCTAAAAATGACAATCTGTCTACATGTTTTATCAAACCATGCCTATCTGTTGATATTTTTATCAAACAATAACTATCTGTCTATATTTGTCTAAAACAATGACTATCTGTCTATACTTTTATAAACAATGACTATCCGTCTATATTTTAAGCAAACAATGACTATCTGTCGAGATCTTTTACCAAAAAATGACAATCTGTCTATATTGTGTTATCAAACCATGACTATCTGTTGATATTTTTATCAAACAATTACAATCTGTCTATATTTACATCAAACAATAACTCTCTGTCTATATTTGTATCAAACAATGATTATCTGTCTATACGTTTATCAAACAATAATTATCTGCTTATATTTTTATCAAACAATGACTATATGCCTATATTGTTATAAAACAATTACTATCTGTCTATATTTTTATCAAACAATGACTACCTGTTGACACTTTTATAAAAGAATTATTATCTGTCTATATTTTAATCAAACAATGACTATCTGTGTATATTTGTCGCAAACAATGAATATCTGTCTATATTTTTATCAAACAATGACTCTCTGTGTACATTTTTATAAACCAATGACTATGTTTCCATATTTTTATCAAACAATGACTATCTGTCTATATTTTTATAAACAATGATTATCTGTCTATATTTTTATCTAACAATGACTGTCTTTCTATATATTTTGTCAAACAATGACTGTCCGTCTATATTTTTATCAAAGAATTACTATCTGTCTATATTTTTATCAAACAATGACTATCTGTCTATATTTTTATCAAAGAATTACTATCTTTCTATATTTATATCAAACAATGACTATCTGTCCATATTATTATCAAACAATGTGTATCTGTTTAAAGTTTTATAAAACAATGACTATCTGTTGATATTTTTATCCAACAATGACTCTTTCTCTATTTTTATCAAACAATGATTATCTGTTGATATTTTTATCAAACAAGTACTATCTGTCCATATTTTTATCAAACAATGATTATCTGTCGATATTTTTTATCTAAAAATGACAATCTGTCTACATTTTTTATCAAACCATTACTATCTGATGATATTTTAATCAAACAATGACTATCTGTCTGTATTTTTCTCAAACAATGAATATCTGTCTATATTTTTATCGAACAATGACTATTCGTCTATATTGTAATCAAACAATGACTATCTGTCTATATTTGTATCAAACAATGACTATCTGTGTATATTTTTATCAAAAAATGACTATCTGTCTATATTTTTTCTAACAATGACTATCTGTCTATATTTTAATCAAACAGTTACTATATGTCCATATTTTTATCAAACAGTGACTGTCTGTCTATATTTTTATCAAACAATGATTATCTGTCTATATTTTCGTCAAACAAGTACTATCTGTCTATATGTTTATAAAACAATGACATCCGTCTATATTTTTTCAAACAATGACTATCTGTTGTTACTTTTATAAAAGAATTACTATCTGTCTATATTTCTATCAAACAATGACTATCCGTGTATATTTGTCGCAAACAATGAATATCTGTCTATATGTTTATCAAACAATGACTCTCTGTCTATATTTTTTTTAAACCAACGACTATGTGTCCATATTTTTATCAAAGAATGACTATCTGTCTATATTTTTATAAACAATGACAATCTGTCTCTATTTTTATCAAACAATGACTATCGGTCTATATTTTTATCAAACAAGGACTATCCGTCTATATTTTTATCAAACAATGACTATCTGTCTATATTTTAATCAAACAATGACTATCTGTCTATATTTTAATCAAAAAATGACAATCTGTCTATATGTTTTATCAAACAATGTCTATCTGTTGATATTTTAATCAAACAATGACTATCTGTCAATATTTATATCAAACAATGACTATCTGTCTATATTTATATCAAACAATGACTATCTGTTGATATTTTTATCAGACAATGAATCTGTCTATATTTTTATCAAACAATGACTATCTCTCTATATTTTTATCAAACAATGACTATCTGTTGATATTTTTGTAAAATAATTACTATCTGTCTATATTTTTATCAAACAATTACTATCTATCTATATTTTTGTTACACAATGGCAATCTGTCTATATTTACATCAAACAATAACTCTCTGTCAATATTTTTATCAAACAATGACTATCTGTCCTTATGTTTATCAAACAATGACTATCTGTCTATATTATAATCAAACAATGACTATCTGTATATATTTTTATTAAACTATGACTATCTGTTGATATTTGTATTTAACAATCACTATCTGTTAATATTTTTATCAAACAATGAATATCTGTCTATATTTTTATGAAACAATAACCATCTGTCTATATTTCTATCAAACAATGACTATCTGCCTATATTATTATCAAACAATGACTATCTGTCTATATTTTTATCAAACAATGACTATCTTTTGATATTTGTATAAAACAATGACTATCTGTGTATATTTTATTACACAATGACTATCTGTCTATATTTTTTCAAACAATGACTATCGTTCTATATTTTTATCAAACAATGACTATCTGTCTATATTATTATCAAACAAAGTGTATCTGTTTACATTTTTATAAAACAATGACTATCTGTTGATATTTTTACCCAACAATGACTCTTTCTATATTTTAATCAAACAATAACTATCTGTTGATATTTTTATCAAACAAGTACTATCTGTCTATATTTTTATCAAACAATGACTATCTGTCGATATTTTTGATCAAAAAATGACAATCCGTCTATATTTTTATCAAACAATGATTACCTGTCTATATTTTTAATCAAAAAATGACTATCTGTTAATATTTTATAAAACAATGACTATCTGTCTATATCTTTATCAAACAATTATAATCTGTCTATATCTTTTTCAAACAATGACTATCCGTCTATATTTTTATCAAACAATTACTATCCGTCTATATTTTTATCAAATTATGACTGTCTGTCTCTATTTTTATCAAACAATGACTATCAACCTATATTATTATCATACAATGACTGTCTGTCTATATTTTTATCAAACAATGATATCTGTTGATATTTGTATCAAACAATGACTATCTGTCTATATTTTTATCAAACAACGACTATCTGTCTATATTTTTGTCAAAGAATTACTATCTGTCTATATTTCTATTTAACAGTGACTATCTGTCTATATTATTATCAAACAATGACTATCTGTCTATATTTTTTATCAAACAATGACTATCTGTTGATATTTTTATCAAACAATGGCTCTTTGTCTATATTTTTTACATCCAACAATGACTATCTGTTGATATTTTTATCAAACAATGACTATCTGTCTATATTTGTATCAAACAATTACTATATGTCTATATTGCTATAAAACAATGACTATCTGTGTATATTTTTTTCAAACAATGAATATGTGTCCATCTTTGTACAAAACAATTACTATCTGTCTATCGTTTTATCAAACGATGACTATCCGTCTATATTTTTATCAAACAATGACTATCTGTTGATACTTTTACAAAAAAATTACTATCTGTTATATGTTTTTATCAAACCATGCCTATCTGTCTATATTTGTTGCAAACAATGAATATTTGTCTATATTTTTATCAAACAATGACTATCTGTCTATATTTTTATCAAACAATTACTATGTGTTTATATTTTTAGAAAACACAATTATCTGTCTATATTTTTTATAAAACAATGACTATCTGTCTATATTTGTATAAAACAATAAGTATCTGTGTATATTTTTATCAAACAATGACTTTCTGTCTATATTCTTATCAAACAATGACTATCTATCTTTATTTGTATCAAACCATGACTATCCGTCGATATTTTTATCAAACAATGATTATCCGTCTATATATTAGTCAAACAATGACTATCTGTTGATATTTTTATCAAACTATGACTATCTGTGGATATTCTTATCAAAGAATTACTATCTGTCTATATTTTTCTCAAACCGTGACTATCCTTCTATATGTTAATCATACAATGAATGTCTGTCTATATTTTATCAAACAATTACTAGATGTTGATATTTTTATCTAACAATGACAATCTGTCTTTATTTTTAATCAAAGAATTACTATCTGTCTATATTTTTATCAAACAATGACTATCTGTCTATATTTTTATCAAACAATGATTATCCGTCTATATTTTTATGAAACAATTACTATCTTTCTATATTTTTAACAAACAATGACTATCTGTTGATATTTGTATCAAACAATGACTATCTGTGTATATTTTTATCAAACAATGACTTTCTGTCTGTATTTGTATCAAACAATGACTATCTGTCTATATTTTCATAAAACTATAACTATCTGTTGATATTTTTATCAAACAATGACTATCTGTCTATATTTTTATCAAACAATGACAATCTGTCCATATTTTTATAAAACCATGACTATCTCTCTATATTTTTATCAAACAATTATTATCTGTTGATATTTGTATAAAAGAATTACTATCTGTCTATATTTGTATCAAACAATTACTGTCTGTCTATATTTTTGTAAAACAATTGCAATCTGTCTATATTTTTATAAAACAATGACTCTCTGTCTATATTTTTATCAAACAATTAGTATCTGTCAATATTTTGATCGAACAATAACTATCTGTTGATATTTTTATCAAACAATGACTATCTGTATATATTTTTATCAAACAGTGACTATCTGTTGATATTTCTTATCAAACAATGACTATCTGTTGATATTTTTATAAAACAATTACAATCTGTCTATATTTATATCTAACAATGACTATTTGTGTATATTTTTTCAAACAATGACTATCTGTTCATATTTTTATCAGCAAGTACTATTTGTCTTTATTTCTATCAAACAATGACTATCTGCTGATATTTGTATAAAACAATGGCTATCTGTTTATATTTTAGTACACAATGACTATCTATCTATATTTTTATCAAACAATGACTATCTATCTAGTTTTTTTATCAAACAATTACTATTTGTCTATTTTTTCTATCATACCATGAGTATCTGTTGATATTTGTATCAAACAATGACTATCTGTCTATATTTTTATCAAAGAATAAATATCCGTCTATATTTTTATCAAACAATGACTATCTGTCTATATTTTTATCAAACAATGACTATCTGTCTATATGTTTATCAAACAATGACTATCTGTGTATATTTTTATCAAACAATGACTATCTGTTGATATTTGTATAAAACAATGACTATCTGTCTATATTTTATTACAGAATGACTATCTGTCTATATTTTTATCAAAGAATGACTCTGTCTATATTTGTATCAAACAATAACTATCTGTCTATATTTTTATCAAACAATGACTATCTGTTAATATTATTATCAAACAATGACTATCTGTCTATTTTTTTTATCAAACAATGACTATATGTTGATATTTTTATCAAACAATGACTATCCCTCCACATTTTTATCAAACAATGACTATCCGTCTATATGTTTATCAAACAATGCCTATCTGTTGATATTTTTGTAAAAGAATTACTATCTGTCTATATTTTTATCAAATAATGACTATCTATGTATATTTGTGTGACACAATGGCAATCTGTCTATATTTTTATCAAACAATAACTCTTTGTCTATATTTTTATCAAACAATGACTATCTGTCCCTATTTTTATCAAACAATGACTATCTGTCTATATTATTATCAAACAATGACTATCTGTATATATTTTTATTAAACAATGACTATCTGTTGATATTTGTATCAAACAATGACTATCTGTCTATATGTTTTATCTAACAATGACTATCTGTTGATATTTTTATCAAACAATGACTATCTGTCTATATTTTTATCAAACAATGACTATCTGTCTATATTTTTATCAAGCAATGACTATCCGTCTATATTTTTATCTAACAATGACTATCTGTTTATATTTATCAAACAATGACTATCCGTCTATATTATTATCAAACAATGACTGTCCGTCTATATTTTTATCAAACAATGACTATCTGTGTATATTTTTATCAAACAATGATATCTGTTGATATTTGTTTCAAACAATGACTATCTGAGTATATTTTTATCAAACAATGACTATCTATCTATATTTTGATCAAACAATGACTATCCGTCTATATTTTTTTAAAACAATGACTATCTGCCTATATTTTTATCAAACAATGACTATATGTCTATATTTTTATCAAACAATGACTATCCGTTGATATTTTTATAAAGGAATTACTATCTGTCTATATTTTTATCAAACAATTACTATCTGTCTATATTTTTATCAAACAATGACTATCTGTGTATATTTTTATCAAACAATGACTATCTGTCGATATTTGTATCAAACAATGACTATCTGTCTATATTTTTATCAAACAATGACTATCTGTCTATATTTTTATCAAACAATGAATATCTGTCTATATTTTTATCAAACAATGACTATCTGTTGATATTTCTTATCAAACAATGACTATCTGTTGATATTTTTATCAAACAATTACAATCTGTCTATATTTATATCTAACAATGACTATTTGTGTATATTTTTTCAAACAATGACTATCTGTTCATATTTTTATCAGCAAGTACTATTTGTCTATACTTCTATCAAACAATGACTATCTGCTGATATTTGTATAAAACAATGGCTATCTGTTTATATTTTATTACACAATGACTATCTGTCTATATTTTTATCAAACAATGACTATCTGTCTATTTTTTCCATCATACCATGAGTATCTGTTGATATTTGTATAAAACAATGACTATCTGTCTATATTTTTATCAAAGAATAAATATCTGTCTATATTTTTATCAAACAATGACTATCTGTCTATATTTTTATCAAACAATGACTATCTGTCTATATTTTTGTCAAACAATGACTATCTGTGTATATTTTTTATCAAACAATGATTATCTGTTGATATTTGTATAAAACAATGACTATCTGTCTATATTTTTATCAAAGAATGACTCTGTCTATATTTGTATCAAACAATAACTATCTGTCTATATTTTTATCAAACAATGACTATCTGTTAATATTATTATCAAACAATGACTATCTGTCTATTTTTTTTATCAAACAATGACTATATCTTGATATTTTTATCAAACAATGACTATCCTTCCACATTTTTATCAAACAATGACTATCCGTCTATATGTTTATCAAACAATGCCTATCTGTTGATATTTGTGTGACACAATGGCAATCTGTCTATATTTTTATCAAACAATAACTCTTTGTCTATATTTTTATCAAACAATGACTATCTGTCCTTATTTTTATCAAACAATGACTATCTGTCTATATTATTATCTAACAATGACTATCCGTATATATTTTTATTAAACAATGACTATCTGTTGATATTTGTATCAAACAATCACTATCTGTTGATATTTCCATCAAACATTGACTATCTGTCTATATTTTTATCAAACAATGACTATCTATCCATATTTTTATCAAACAATGATTATCTGTGTATATTTTTTATCAAACAATGACTATCTGTTGATAATTGTATCAAACAATGACTATCTGTCTATGTTTTTATCAAACAATGACTATCTTTTGATATTTGTGTAAAACAATGACTAACGGTTTATATTTTTATTACACAATGACTATCTGTCTATATTTGTATCAAACTATGACTATCGGTCTATATTTTTTTAAATAATAACTATCTGTCTATATTTTTATCAAACAATGACTATCTGTTGATATTTTTATCAAACAATGATTATCTGTCTTTATTTTCAATCAAACAATGACTATCTGTTGATATTTTTATCTAACAATGACTATCTGTCTATATTTTTATCAAACAATGACTATCTGTGTATATTTTTATCAAACAATGATTATCTGTTGATATTTGTATCAAACAATGACGATCCGTGTATACTTTTATTAAACAATGTCTATCTGTCTATATTTTTATCAAACAATGTGTATCCATCTCTATTTTTATCAAACAATGACTATCTATCGATATTTTTATCAACAATGAATATCTGTCTACATGTTTTATCTAACAATTACTATCTGTTGATATTTGTATCAAACAATGACTATCTGTTGATATTTTTATTAAACAATGACTGTCTGTCTATATTTTATTAAACAATAACTATCTGTTGATATTGTCTATGTTTTTTATCAAACAATGACTATCTGTCTATATTTTGTCAAACAATGACTATCTATTGATATTTTGATAAAAAAATGACTATCTGTCTATATTTTTATCAAACAATGACTATCTGCTTATATTTTTATCAAACAATGACTAGCTGTCTATATTTTTATTTTACAATGACTAGCTGTCTATATTTTTATCAAAAAATTACTATCTGTTTATATTTTTATCAAACAATGACTATCTGTCTATATCTTTATCAAACAATTACAATCTGTCTATATTATTTCAAACAATTACTATCTGTCTATATTTTTATCAAACAATGACTATCAATCTATATTTTTATCAAACAATAACTATCTGTCTATATTTGTTTCAAACAATGACTATCACTCTGTATTTTTATCAAACAATGACTAGCTGTTTATATTCTTATCAAACAATGACTATCTCTCTATATTTTTATCAAACAATGACTATCTGTCTATATTTTTATAAAACAATGACTATCTCTCTATATTTTTATCAAACAATGACTATCTGTTGATATGTTTATAAAAGAATTATAATTTGTGTATATTTTTATCTAACAATGACTATCTGTCTATATTTTTTTCAAACAATTACTATCTGTTTATATTTGTGTGTAACAATGATTATCTGTCTATAATTTTTATAAAACAATGACTATCTGTTGATATTTTTATCAAACAATTATTATCTTTCTATATTTGTATCAAACAATTACAATCCGTCTATATTTTCATAAAAAAAAACTATCTGTCTATATTTTTATCAAACAATTGCTATCTGTCTATATTTTTTCAAACAATGACTATCTATTGATATTTTTTTCAAACAATTACTATTTGTCTATATTTTAATCAAACAATGAACATCTTTCTATATTTTGATCAAACAATGACTATCTGATGGTATTGTAATCAAACAATGACTATCTGTCTATATTTTTATCAAACAATTACAATCTGTCTATATTTTTATCAAACAATTACAATCTGTCTATATTTTTATCAAACAATTACAATCTGTCTATATTATTATCAAACAATTACTATCCGTCTATATCTTTATCAAACAATTACAATCCGTCTATATTTTTTCCAAACAATGACTATCTGTCTATATTGTTATCAAACAATGACTATCCGTCTATATTTTTATCAAACAATGACTATCTGTCTATATTTTTATCAAACAATGACTATCTGTCTATATTTTTTTTAAATAATTACTATCTGTTGATATTTTTATCAAACAATGACTATCTCTCTATATTTTTATCAAACAATGACTATCTGTGTATATTTTTATCGAACAATGATATCTGTTGATATTTGTATCAAACAATGACTATCTGTCTATATTTTGAATAGACAATGACTATGTGTCTATATTTTTTTAAACTATTACTATCTGTCTATATTTTTATCAAACAATGACTATCTGTCTATATTTGTTGCAAACAATGACTATCTGTCTATATTTTTATCAAACAATGACTATCTGTTGATATTTTTATCGAACAATGACTATCTGTCTATATTTTTATCACACAATTACTATCTGTCTATATTTTTATCAAGCAATGATTATCTGTTGATATTTTTATCAAACAATGACTATCTGTCTATATTTTTATCAAACAATGACTAGCTGTTGCTATTTTTATCAAACAATGACTATCGATTGATATTTTTTTCAAACAATGACTATCTCTCTATATTTTTTTCAAACAATGACTATCTGTATATATTTTTATTAAACAATGATATCTGTTGATATTTGTATCAAACAATGACTATCTGTCGATATTATTATAAAACAATGACTATCTGTTGATATGTTTTATCAAACAATGACTATATGTCTATATTTTTATCAAACAATTACAATCGGATTATGTTTTTTTCAAACAATGAATATCAGTCTATATTTTTTCAAACAATGACTATCTGTCTTTATTTTTGTCAAACAATGACTATCTTTCTATATTTTTATCAAACAATGACTATCTGTCTATATTTTTATCAAACAATGACCTTCTGTCTATATTCTTATCAAACAATGAAATTCTGTTGATATTTTTATAAAACAATGACTATCTGTCTATATTTTTATCAAACAATTAAATTCTGTTGATATTTTTATAAAACAATGACTATCTGTCTATATTTTTATCAAACAATGACCTTCTGTCTATATTCTTATCAAACAATGAAATTCTGTTGATATTTTTATAAAACAATGACTATCTGTCTATATTTTTATCAAACAATGACCTTCTGTCTATATTCTTATCAAACAATGAAATTCTGTAGATATTTTTATAAAACAATGACTATCTGTCTATATTTTTATCAAACAATGACTAGCTGTTGCTATTTTTATCAAACAATGACTATCGGTTGATATTTTTTTCAAACAATGACTATCTCTCTATATTTTTATCAAACAATGAATATCTGTCTACATTTTTATCAAACAATGACTATCTGTCTATATTTTTATCAAACAATGACTATCTCTTTATTTTTATAAACAATGAATATCTGTCTATATTTTGATCAAACAATTACTATCTGTCTATATTTTTATCAAACAATGACTATCTGTTGATATTTTTATCAAACAATGACTATCTGTCTATATTTTTATCAAATAATTACTATCGGATTATTTTTTTTTCAAACAATGAATATCAGTCTATATTTTTTCAAACAATGACTATCTGTCTTTATTTTTGTCAAACAATGACTATCTTTCTATATTTTTATCAAACAATGACTATCTGTGTATATTTTTATCAAACAATGACCTTCTGTCTATATTCTTATCAAACAATGAAATTCTGTTGATATTTTTATAAAACAATGACTATCTGTTTATATTTATATAAAACAATGACTATCTGTCTATAATGTTTTCAACCAATTACTCTCTGTTGATATTTTTATCAAACCCTGACTGTCTGTTGATATTTTTATCAAACTATGACTACCTGTCTATATTTTTATCAAACAATGACTATCTGTCTATATTTTTATCAAAAAATGACTATCTGTTGATATTTTTATCAAACAATGACCATCTGTTGATATTTTTATCAAACAATGACCATCTGTTGATATTTTTATCAAACAATGACCATCTGTTGGTATTTTTATCAAACAATGTCTGTCTGTCTATATTTTTATCAATCAATGACTATTTGTTGATATTGTAATCAAACAATCACTATCTGTCTATATTTTTATCAAACAATGACTATCTGTCTATATTTTGTTATCAAACAATGACTCTCTGTCTATATTTTGCTCAAACAATGACTATCTGTCTATATTTTTATCAAACAATGACTATGTGTTGATATTTTTATCAAACAATTACAGGAACTGTCAGAATAATGTAGAAATGAGATTAAGTTCTTGTTGGCCTGAGGGAACCCCCGGCTCAGATGTTCTGGGTTTCTGAGTTGAGAAATTGACAAGGTTTACCTTTGGGGTTGTCTGAACGTGCAGTTGCATCTTGTTCCCAGAATGGCTGGTTACGAACCACCAATGACATACACACGCAAAGAAGTCCGTTATTCCCCATTAAACATGGCTGGCCCTGATTGGTTCAGCAGACTGCCAGACCCAACCTCTCACCTTAGTATAAGAGCACATAATCGTGTCGGAAGAGACAGATTGAAGCCAAATCTCAAGAAGGACACACGCTCCAAGAATTCTCCGGGCCCCCTCCATCAATCCTGACCACTATCCAGAAAACGAAGGATAAGATTTTGTGAGAACTTTCATGTTTTGGTGAACTGACGATGTAAAAACCTGTAACTGTGAACTTTTTTGTAGAAAACCTGAGTTTTTCTGTCTTTCTTTTCCATGCAAAGCTTTATTTGTACTTTTCAGCAGAAATCAACACAGAGCTGAGATTCTTAGCATTTTATGTGAAGATCTCCCGGTAGAGACGATCACGAGTTACAGTTTCCGATGAGGTTAGAAGTCAGTTGCTGACTTAAGCGGGGGATCTTTTCACACATACTCATACATGTAGAATATACATGAAGGAGCATCCAAGAAGACAACGATGATGATGGGTACGATTAAATGAATTTAACATGAATGAAAACGAAAAACAATCCAATACACACAATTTGTAGAAGAGACAGTCATTCGTTGCAGTGTAATACAAATAGATTTGTGTGAATTAATACCAAAACATGAGGGAGATACGCACTCATTCCATTTTCTTTTCTTTCTTTTTTTGTTTCCTTCGTTCGTTGGTTTTTTTTTTGGGGGGGGGGTATTTGTGTAGCTATCTTTTGCTTAGCAGGATGGACGACTTCAAACAGATTAAGGGTGTTAGGGCCTTATTTTTAACAGGGATTCTTTAAAAAAAAAAAAAAGTAAGTTCTGCCGTTAAATTAATGTCAGCAGAAATATCCTTGAATAAGACTTGTTTTAAAATACAAGGACATCTCATAAATAAATATTGGGCAGAAGTTAACACAGTTAATATAAAAATAAGCGAGGTTTGTGAAAAAGCTGATATGTCGGAATTTAATTTTTTATGGACGTCGCCATCAACAGTGCAGAAGGCAAGTAGTGGGGTGTCAGCATTTTCGCCAACTTGTAAAATTCACTTAACCCCTACCCTCTCCTCTTCCTGACTGCGACTAGCAGTCGTTGTAGTCTGAAGGGGCTTTTTAAGCTAGCAAATGTGAGTGCGTCTCTGTCACTCACTCACTCACTCACTCACTCTCTCTCTCTCTCTCTCTCTCTCTCTCTCTCTCTCTCTCTCTCTCTCTCTCTTTTGTCATTTTCATTTAAGTCCTCGCGGACATTTTGGACATTTTCTCTTCCCACTCTCCCTCTCTCTCTCTCTCCTCCCTCTCTGTCTCTCTCTCTCTCTGTCTCTCTCTCTCTCTCTGTTGATGTCTTTCCTTTTTTCTTGGTAGCCATCAGCATTGCTTAACGCTGATTGGTTGCGCTGTGAAGTGAATTCCAGAAATCTTTCTTCCACCATTTTCAAATCAGTTCCAAAGAAGGCGTTGGACAGTGAAGTCCTGTTTTTTGGAATTCCGTTGAGATCAGCGAGCGACGTAAAACACTCAACCCTTTGAAACGGATGGAAGACCCTTATTAATTCGTTGAAATTGGTGTTTTGAAAAACACCAGTTATTGAAAAAGGTGACCTCTTTCAGAGAAAGGAGACCGACGTAAGAAGATTGACAGAACACGTCACTATAATTATTACAAGCTGGGGACGGGAGACTCGTACACAGTGATTTATTTCTTTGTCCCCTTTCAAACGGATGAAGAAATAGCAAGACCACACTTTTCAGAGAAAAGGAAAATTATTTCTGAAGAAGAAATAAAAAGAAACCAAGCCTTTCGGAGAGAAGAAAAAGAAAGAAAAAGATAACACCTTTTACAGAGAGCTTTATTTTTTAAACCTTTTGAAGGTTTTGTTTGTTTAAAAAAAGAAAAGAGACAGAGAAGAAGAGAGAAAAAGAAAAGAACTTTAAGAGAACCTTGCAACCTGCATGTTTTTCTTTTCAGGAAAAAAAGAGAAAAGAACTTTTAAAAGACTGAATTTAAAAAAAAAAAAGGAATATTTTCTATTTTGAATGTGTCTTTTATTTCAGCTTTTCTGTCAAGTAAGAATTGTTTTTTGTATTTGTATTATTTTTTATTTCATGTTACTCACAGGTTTTTAAAACCTGAGCTTAGGAAAATATAAGCAACCATAACTATTTTCTTTAAATAAATTCGGATCATTTTAAATTCATTTCGGGTCTGTATTTCTTTTGCTCATTTCTCTTTGCATTGCTTGTAAATTTTTCCTTTTTCCCCCCCTTTATTTTGTTACCCTAAAAAGCGGATTTTGGTGACAACCCCAAAATTCCGTCAGATATTGATTTAGGAAAAAGTTAGAAGACGAGAAGTTAAAGTAATTGTCTGTATTTTTTAGATGAGTTGTTTTCATTGATTGAGATTGTCGGACTGACTTCCTCATCTTGGTTGTTATTGTCACAACGTTTCGGCCGTTTTGCCCTCCGGCCTTCGTCAGGTGAACGGTTTGTTAGGAGTCTCGAACCCAACCCTTTATTATTATTACGGGGGTACCGTGTTCGGACTCCAGCTAGGCTTTGGGACATAGTTGCAATTTGGACACCTCTGATAGAGAGAGAAAACCTTGAATAACAACATAGGTTTAACATTAACAAAAACCAACTAAGAATTGTCCTAGTGACATATGGCCGAGCGGTCCTAGACGTTGTATCAAAGTTTACAGTTACCCAAAGGTGCTGAGTTCAATCCTGAACGAAGGCAGTGAAAAAGTAACATTGAAAAAACAGAGAATCAGCAACTATGTCCCAAAGCCTAGCTGGAGTCCGAACACGGTACCCCCGTAATAATAATAAAGGGTTGGGTTCGAGACTCCTAACAAACCGTTCACCTGACGAAGGCCGGAGGGCAAAACGGCCGAAACGTTGTGACAATAACAACCAAGATGAGGAAGTCAGTCCGACAATCTCAATCGAGAAGTTAAAGGTTCACGGAATTGAAAGAGAGTATTTCTAGTTACAATACAGAATCCACCTCAGTTCCAAATCCACAAGTACCACTAACAGCCTCGTGTGTTCCAGCCCTGAGGTTGCAGTGTGCTAAATTCAGTGGAATACGAGCCAGTAAATTTGAGTTTAAAAATTTCTTAGTTCAATTTGAAAACTGTGTGAATGCTGTACACTCCAAGAAAGCCAAATTGTCACTTTTACGAAATTTTTAAGCAATTAGCCCTAAATATGACCCAGAGTTTGTCAACATAAAAAGTTAAAACTGACCTGTCTGAATTTAAAATTTCATATAATTTGGACTTTTTTGAAGAGAACACTCCAGGTTATAGACTGATTAACCATATAATTTTTCAAAAATTACCATCAACTCTTCAAAAAGAATTAATCCGAAAAGTTGACAGTAACTACTCAAAAATAAATCAGATTTTTAGTAGTTACAGCGAGGTTATAAAAACCTTTATTAGAACAGATTTAAAAAATCTTAATTCCCACCAAGGCAATTTTAAGTCGCAGGAAGGGAATTATATTAAGAATACTGCAAAGAAAAATGTTCCAACATTGGAAAACTTTGCAATAAAATCTAATAAAATTACTAAGCATTCTAGATTTTGCAATCTCAATGCGCACACCATGGACTAATGTTCAAAATATTCTTCCTTTAATTCGAAACGTTCTGGGTGTAGATAAAATGAGTTTGTCTTTTTTGTACCAGTGCTAGTCATAGTACAGAAGACTGCTATGGTAAAACAAATAAATTACCTTGAAAATGAGCAAATTACAAATCCCGGGGTCACATTACCCCCCCCCTTGTGATGAAGCAGATAAGACTGGAAACAATCCCACTGCTTCCATGCAAGTGTGAACGAACACTGGCACACAGGAGCAGCCTTATATTTTACCGATAGTGGCAATTACTGTTACTCAAATTGAACTGCCTCTTTGATACAGGCAGTCACTTATTTTTTTTTTGTGAACTTTTATCATTGACTATATTTGCCATAAAAAATCAATTTTCTGAATACTTTCATCTTTGGCTATTTTTGCCTTGGAAAAAAACAACTTTCCTGCAAACTTTCAGTTTTGATTGTTTTCTACCTTAAGAACAAACAATCTGAAACTCTGTAAAGAATTATCTTGCAATGATTTCATATTGCAATTTTGTTTTTGGGAAGAATATTGTGATTATTAAAGAGTCACTGATGGGATTGGATGAAAAACAATCACAGGCTTCCCTTTTAGATCCTCATCAACACCATGATTATTTTTAATTCTCTCTTTTGCTTTTGGGGCCTCGAGGAAGACGTGTGCCTGTCTGCTCTCTCTGTCATTCAATACCAGATATGTGTGAGGATTTTCGACAGCAACTGCAGCAACAAAAAACTCAGTGCTACCTTTTTTACTCAATCTGGCCAAAATTCCATAGGAAACATTCATCATTAACAGGACGAATCCTACAGATAAGTTCCACAAAATGCAACTGTTTTTGCGAGGAAACATTCTTTCTTCCCTCTTTTTCCTTTCAATGCAAGTTTTTTCATAAGAATTTTCATTTGTGTTGTGTTCTTCTTGTCTTGTCGACGTCACATTATTTTGCTATGATATATACAAGGTAGCCCATAAAGGCTTACCCATAGGAAAACTTTAATAAAATTAAAACTAGAAAAGAAAAATGAAAAAATGCTTGATCACTATTGTTTAGAAGTATATTCCAAACAAAGTCAAAAGATTAAATTTCAAAATGGCCGCCTTTTTCTTTGATCATTAGCTTAATACCTGCTTCCACTGAAGCGCAAGAACGCCGCACCACTTCTTCATCCAACTTGGCCCAATCAGAATAAAGAGCTGCCTTCAGGGAGTCAAAATTGGGATAGGAACATCTCGAAACATTGCTCTCCAAAATGGATCAGATAGCAAATAACGATAGGATTGATATCTGAACTTGATGGTGGCCACATTTGCTTGCACCAGATGCCTGGGAAATGGTCCTTGCACCACTGTTGAGTCACATTCGTTGTGTGAACTGGAGCACCGTCCTGTGTGAAGATGAAATCATCCTCAAATGATTCAGTGAGCCACGGCAGAACCTTTTCCTCCAACGTATTCAAATAAAATTAACTATTGACTTTCACGCCTTCCTCAATCACGATCAACGGAGATTTGCTCCCATCGGATGCAACAGCAGCCCAGACCATGACTGAAGCAGGCTTCTGGCCTTTCAAATAGCTTCTGGCGTTGACTGACAAGTCCTTTGAACTTTTGGCATAAATCCTATCGTTCTGCTTCTGGGTCACAGCCTCCACTGTGATCATCTTCTCATCAGACCAGATGAAGACCTTTCCTGAGGCTTGCTCTTGCAACATCAACTTGCCCCTGTGCAGCCATTTCTGCTTCGAGGGTTCCGAAATTAACTGCCAGGACTGATTTTTGTATGGACTTAACTGAAGATCATTTTTAACAATCCTTTGCATTTTAGGGAGTCGTCTGTTTGATGTTTGTATACATGTGTTATATCGATTAAAAACTAAGAAAATTGTGAATGTGTTCTAGTAGGTGTTGTACTGTTGCAGTGTTTTGTGAGATAATTATTCGTGTTTATATGCTGCCGGAGTTGCCTTTGCTGTGATGTTTGTGTTTTGTATTTTAATTTTTCTTTTGATGTATGGCTTCCTTTGGCAGTTTTCTTTGTTGAAGTTAAGTGCGAGTTATTTTATTGATGTGTGTGCATAAAAAATGAGATTTGAAGTTGTCGTGTGTGTTTAGTGTGTTCATTTGCATTGTATCGACGAACATCAAGCCCATTGGTCTAAAGTATAGCCATAATCCCTCCACCTCCTGTGATACTCTAGCCAGCCTGGAATGTATCATCCTCACTCCTTTTCACTCCCTATCCCTCTCTTTCCCACATCCCCACCTAACTGTCTTCACGAACTATACCCTCCCCTTTTCCAGGGTGTAAGTCACACACACAATATTTTTTTGTATACAAAATGAATTTTGATTTTTGTTTCAGTGTCACTCCTTTGTTATGTCTGATGAGGTGGGTCTCTCTAAATTGAGATTCCACTGAAAAATGTATGCACATATGCAACCAATAATGTTTGTATAATAAAACAGACTATGTACTAGCTCTGTCCTCTATTGAACACTCTTTAATAAACACACAGGTTTTAGGGAATCTAATCTAGGTAACCAAACTATACAACCATCTTATTAATATTTTTTTTACCTTATCTGATCGTGATATATATATATATATATATATATATAATTATAAAACTCAAATGACTTTGTAACGAGTGATGTAACCACACATCCGGTTTACGAATTCCGGTTGCGCATGTGTACATAAACATAAACCCATAACAGCGTAAACAAATAAACACAAATTGCTTCTTTTGCAGAATTTGACCTGCGGACTGAAATATTAGCGCTATTATTTAGAAATTATTATTTAACATGGGAAGGGTGGGGCTGTTTTGCAACTATTCTGTATTACAACAATACTGTCGCAATTTTCTTACAAATAAATCAACTTTGATCCGTTGACAACTATAAGAGCATTTTACAACAGCGATTTACCCACGTTCTTCCTCTTTTTTTTTTTAAATTTATTCTCCATTTTTTTAATACACCTTTCTTAAAAACATTCATACATTTTCTACACTACCAACATAAATAAATAACCCCGAAAATGTTGTTTTTTACAAATAAATAATCAACACAATAAAACGTATTGTTTTACTGTGTACGTTTTCAGCGTCCCAATTATTTTTTTTTGTGTTTAAATTATCCAAATAAACAATTGTTAATACTTTCTGCTTTTTTTAATTTTTTTTTTATCATTGTCTTAATTAGTTTTATTGACCTTATTATTAACATGAATTAAATATTTGATCCAATGGGTTATGAATGGTTGTTTAAAATAAATGAAAAAAGTCACATTTTATTTTAATTTTCTATTTAAAAAGCCATTCTTAACATGGGGAGAGTGTTTTTAACTATTCTGTACTTTCAACTAACAATTTCATTTAAAAAATATATATCAAAATTTGAATTTAACTTGAAGTATTACGGTATCTGTTCAGTGCACATTTACCTATAAGTATGGCAAACCACTTATAATTCAATGGCTATAAGTTTTTTTTTTTCAAAAATAAACAATTATAAACAGAACGACTCATAGAAATCTATCTATTTTTCATTTTAATATACTTTCACAGAAATGTTTCTGTTATGTCACAAAAAACTATTTTCTTTACGTCAGAAGTGTCACGCTCATACATTAATTCCATAGCTAATCTAAAATACTGACCCAACGGGTCACGGGTAGTCTAGTAGATATATATATATATATATATATATTTGCAAAAATCAAGACAACAAAATATAAAATAAGAACATCAGATGGTGTATTTCCTTATGTGTTACAATTGATTCGTAACCATTTGGACAAATTTAAACATTGCATTATTTAAAAATATTCCCAAAATAGTGTTGAAATTTTAATAAAGAAATAATTTTTATTTATTTTTTTTATTCAACATTCGACATTTAGCGAGAGGAACGCACTCCTTGACTGGCCGTTTGCAAGTCAATTCCATCATCATCATTATAGTTCCCTTTTAGCAGTCGACTACGCTGTCACTCTCTGGAGGGGGGGGGGAGAAAAAGAACCTTTCCCCGTTTTCGTCAGTTCGAGTATTCACTGGCTGCGAGGAGGAGGTGTCATTTTGGGCTCCGTCAAAGAGATTTGACGTTAAATTCGTCACGTTTTTTTTTCTTTCTCCTTTAGAAAGACTTGTTAAAGTTTCATTGTAATTTTGTTCCAGTTATTAAAAAACACCAAGGTTTTATCTACTGGAAAATTAGTCCCAGTTATTAAAAAGCACAGGCTTTATCAACTGGGAAATTAGTCTCATAAAGGATTAACGAAAGAAACTGGTCATGTTTGGAGGA
The DNA here is from genome assembly GCF_053919585.1 of Euprymna scolopes. Taxonomy (NCBI): domain Eukaryota; kingdom Metazoa; phylum Mollusca; class Cephalopoda; order Sepiida; family Sepiolidae; genus Euprymna; species Euprymna scolopes. Next base: position 54,838,645 of record NC_136506.1, on the reverse strand, counting down.
TTTCTTTTCTGTAAAGAACAAAAATTAATTTGCGGACTTGACGAGCAGAGTATCGGCCCTTGAAAGAAAATTCCCTCTTTGTTCTAGAAACTTGGAAGACAATTCAACCGAAGTTCCCTTCACAAAAAAAGATTCCATAATACAATAATTTATCCCGTATTTGTACACATAAAGCCTTTATAAAGCGGTTTTATGGTTTTCTGTTTCTTTCCTTTGAATTTAAAGGTATCTGAGCCTACACAAAGGAAAAATATTCTACCTCTTTCTCCCATTTAAGGTCAAAGAGACTTTATTTGTGATTCCCTTTCGAAGAAGAAAAGAAGGACTGAACATTTTGTTAAAAGAAGGACTGAACATTTTGTTAAAAGAAGGACTGAACATTTTGTTAAAAGAAGGACTGAACATTTTGTTAAAAGGACTGAACAATTTGTTAAAAGAAAGAAAAACATTTTGTTAAAAGAAGGACTGAACATTTTGTTAAAAGAAGGACTAAACATTTTGTTAAAAGAAGGACTGAACATTTTGTTAAAAGAAGGACTGAACATTTTGTTAAAAGAAGGACTGAAAATTTTGTTAAAAGAAGGACTGAACATTTTGTTAAAAAACGGACGGAACATTTTGTTAAAAGAAGGACTAAACATTTTGTTAAAAGAAGGACTGAACATTTTGTTAAAAGAAGGACTGAACATTTTGTTAAAAGAAGGACTGAAAATTTTGTTAAAAGGACTGAACAATTTGTTAAAAGAAAGAAAAACATTTTGTTAAAAGAAGGACTGAACATTTTGTTAAAAGAAGGACTAAACATTTTGTTAAAAGAAGGACTGAACATTTTGTTAAAAGAAGGACTGAACATTTTGTTAAAAGAAGGACTGAAAATTTTGTTAAAAGAAGGACTGAACATTTTGTTAAAAAACGGACGGAACATTTTGTTAAAAGAAGGACTAAACATTTTGTTAAAAGAAGGACTGAACATTTTGTTAAAAGAAGGACTGAACATTTTGTTAAAAGAAGGACTGAACATTTTGTTAAAAGAATGACTGAACATTTTGTTAAAAGAAAGAAAAACATTTTGTTAAAAGAAGGACTGAACATTTTGTTAAAAGAAAGAAAAACATTTTGTTAAAAGAAGGACTGAACATTTTGTTAAAAGAAGGACTGAACATTTTGTTAAAAGAAGGACTGAACATTTTGTTAAAAGAAGGACTGAACATTTTGTTAAAAGAAGGACTGAACATTTTGTTAAAAGAAGGACTGAACATTTTGTTAAAAGAAGGACTGAACATTTTGTTAAAAGAAGGACTGAACATTTTGTTAAAAGAAAGAAAAACATTTTGTTAAAAGAAGGACTGAACATTTTGTTAAAAGAAGGACTGAACATTTTGTTAAAAGAAGGACTAAACATTTTGTTAAAAGAAGGACTGAACATTTTGTTAAAAGAAAGAAAAACATTTTGTTAAAAGAAGGACTGAACATTTTGTTAAAAGAAGGACTGAACATTTTGTTAAAAGAAGGACTGAACATTTTGTTAAAAGAAGGACTGAACATTTTGTTAAAAGGACTGAACATTTTGTTAAAAGAAGGACTGAACATTTTGTTAAAAGAAGGACTGAACATTTTGTTAAAAGAAAGAAAAACATTTTGTTAAAAGAAGGACTGAACATTTTGTTAAAAGAAAGAAAAACATTTTGTTAAAAGAAGGACTGAACATTTTGTTAAAAGAAGGACTGAACATTTTGTTAAAAGAAGGACTGAACATTTTGTTAAAAGAAGGACTGAACATTTTGTTAAAAGAAGGACTGAACATTTTGTTAAAAGAAGGACTGAACATTTTGTTAAAAGAAGGACTGAACATTTTGTTAAAAGAAGGACTGAACATTTTGTTAAAAGAAAGAAAAACATTTTGTTAAAAGAAGGACTGAACATTTTGTTAAAAGAAGGACTGAACATTTTGTTAAAAGAAGGACTGAACATTTTGTTAAAAGAAGGACTGAACATTTTGTTAAAAGAAGGACTAAACATTTTGTTAAAAGAAGGACTGAACATTTTGTTAAAAGAAAGAAAAACATTTTGTTAAAAGAAGGACTGAACATTTTGTTAAAAGAAGGACTGAACATTTTGTTAAAAGAAGGACTGAACATTTTGTTAAAAGAAGGACTGAACATTTTGTTAAAAGGACTGAACATTTTGTTAAAAGAAGGACTGAACATTTTGTTAAAAGAAGGACTGAACATTTTGTTAAAAGAAAGAAAAACATTTTGTTAAAAGAAGGACTGAACATTTTGTTAAAAGAAAGAAAAACATTTTGTTAAAAGAAGGACTGAACATTTTGTTAAAAGAAGGACTGAACATTTTGTTAAAAGAAGGACTGAACATTTTGTTAAAAGAAGGACTGAACATTTTGTTAAAAGAAGGACTGAACATTTTGTTAAAAGAAGGACTGAACATTTTGTTAAAAGAAGGACTGAACATTTTGTTAAAAGAAGGACTGAACATTTTGTTAAAAGAAAGAAAAACATTTTGTTAAAAGAAGGACTGAACATTTTGTTAAAAGAAAGAAAAACATTTTGTTAAAAGAAGGACTGAACATTTTGTTAAAAGAAGGACTGAACATTTTGTTAAAAGAAGGACTGAACATTTTGTTAAAAGAAGGACTGAACATTTTGTTAAAAGAAGGACTGAACATTTTGTTAAAAGAAGGACTGAACATTTTGTTAAAAGAAGGACTGAACATTTTGTTAAAAGAAGGACTGAACATTTTGTTAAAAGAAAGAAAAACATTTTGTTAAAAGAAGGACTGAACATTTTGTTAAAAGAAGGACTGAACATTTTGTTAAAAGAAGGACTGAACATTTTGTTAAAAGAAGGACTGAACATTTTGTTAAAAGAAAGAAAAACATTTTGTTAAAAGAAGGACTGAACATTTTGTTAAAAGAAGGACTGAACATTTTGTTAAAAGAAGGACTGAACATTTTGTTAAAAGAAGGACTGAACATTTTGTTAAAAGAAGGACTGAACATTTTGTTAAAAGAAGGACTGAACATTTTGTTAAAAGAAGGACTGAACATTTTGTTAAAAGAAGGACTGAACATTTTGTTAAAAGAAAGAAAAACATTTTGTTAAAAGAAGGACTGAACATTTTGTTAAAAGAAAGAAAAACATTTTGTTAAAAGAAGGACTGAACATTTTGTTAAAAGAAGGACTGAACATTTTGTTAAAAGAAGGACTGAACATTTTGTTAAAAGAAGGACTGAACATTTTGTTAAAAGAAGGACTGAACATTTTGTTAAAAGAAGGACTGAACATTTTGTTAAAAGAAGGACTGAACATTTTGTTAAAAGAAGGACTGAACATTTTGTTAAAAGAAAGAAAAACATTTTGTTAAAAGAAGGACTGAACATTTTGTTAAAAGAAGGACTGAACATTTTGTTAAAAGAAGGACTGAACATTTTGTTAAAAGAAGGACTGAACATTTTGTTAAAAGAAGGACTGAACATTTTGTTAAAAGAAGGACTGAACATTTTGTTAAAAGGACTGAACATTTTGTTAAAAGAAGGACTGAACATTTTGTTAAAAGAAGGACTGAACATTTTGTTAAAAGAAAGAAAAACATTTTGTTAAAAGAAGGACTGAACATTTTGTTAAAAGAAAGAAAAACATTTTGTTAAAAGAAGGACTGAACATTTTGTTAAAAGAAGGACTGAACATTTTGTTAAAAGAAGGACTGAACATTTTGTTAAAAGAAGGACTGAACATTTTGTTAAAAGAAGGACTGAACATTTTGTTAAAAGAAGGACTGAACATTTTGTTAAAAGAAGGACTGAACATTTTGTTAAAAGAAGGACTGAACATTTTGTTAAAAGAAAGAAAAACATTTTGTTAAAAGAAGGACTGAACATTTTGTTAAAAGAAGGACTGAACATTTTGTTAAAAGAAGGACTGAACATTTTGTTAAAAGAAGGACTGAACATTTTGTTAAAAGAAGGACTGAACATTTTGTTAAAAGAAGGACTGAACATTTTGTTAAAAGAAGGACTGAACATTTTGTTAAAAGAAGGACTGAACATTTTGTTAAAAGAAGGACTGAACATTTTGTTAAAAGAAGGACTGAACATTTTGTTAAAAGAAGGACTGAACATTTTGTTAAAAGAAGGACTGAACATTTTGTTAAAAGAAGGACTGAAAATTTTGTTAAAAGAAGGACTGAACATTTTGTTAAAAGAAGGACTGAACATTTTGTTAAAAGAAGGACTGAACATTTTGTTAAAAGAATGACTGAACATTTTGTTAAAAAACGGACGGAACATTTTGTTAAAAGAAGGACTGAACATTTTGTTAAAAGAAGGACTGAACATTTTGTTAAAAGAAGGACTGAACATTTTGTTAAAAGAAAGAAAAACATTTTGTTAAAAGAAGGACTGAACATTTTGTTAAAAGAAGGACTGAACATTTTGTTAAAAGAAGGACTGAACATTTTGTTAAAAGAAGGACTGAACATTTTGTTAAAAGAAGGACTGAACATTTTGTTAAAAGAAGGACTGAACATTTTGTTAAAAGAAGGACTGAAAATTTTGTTAAAAGAAGGACTGAACATTTTGTTAAAAGAAGGACTGAACATTTTGTTAAAAGAAGGACTGAACATTTTGTTAAAAGAAGGACTGAACATTTTGTTAAAAGAATGACTGAACATTTTGTTAAAAAACGGACGGAACATTTTGTTAAAAGAAGGACTGAACATTTTGTTAAAAGAAGGACTGAACATTTTGTTAAAAGAAGGACAGAACAATTTGTTAAAAGAAAGAAAAACATTTTGTTAAAAGAAGGACTGAACATTTTGTTAAAAGAAGGACTGAACATTTTGTTAAAAGAAGGACTGAACATTTTGTTAAAAGAAGGACTGAACATTTTGTTAAAAGAAGGACTGAACATTTTGTTAAAAGAAGGACTGAACATTTTGTTAAAAGGACAGAACAATTTGTTAAAAGAAAGAAAAACATTTTGTTAAAAGAAGGACTGAACATTTTGTTAAAAGAAGGACTGAACATTTTGTTAAAAGAAGGACTGAACATTTTGTTAAAAGAAGGACTAAACATTTTGTTAAAAGAAGGACTGAACATTTTGTTAAAAGAAGGACTGAAAATTTTGTTAAAAGAAGGACTGAACATTTTGTTAAAAGAAGGACTGAACATTTTGTTAAAAGAAGGACTGAACATTTTGTTAAAAGAATGACTGAACATTTTGTTAAAAAACGGACGGAACATTTTGTTAAAAGAAGGACTGAACATTTTGTTAAAAGAAGGACTGAACATTTTGTTAAAAGAAGGACTGAACATTTTGTTAAAAGAAGGACTGAACATTTTGTTAAAAGAAAGAAAAACATTTTGTTAAAAGAAGGACTGAACATTTTGTTAAAAGAAGGACTGAACATTTTGTTAAAAGAAGGACTGAACATTTTGTTAAAAGAAGGACTGAACATTTTGTTAAAAGGACAGAACAATTTGTTAAAAGAAAGAAAAACATTTTGTTAAAAGAAGGACTGAACATTTTGTTAAAAGAAGGACTGAACATTTTGTTAAAAGGACTGAACAATTTGTTAAAAGAAAGAAAAACATTTTGTTAAAAGAAGGACTGAACATTTTGTTAAAAGAAGGACTGAACATTTTGTTAAAAGGACTGAACAATTTGTTAAAAGAAAGAAAAACATTTTGTTAAAAGAAGGACTGAACATTTTGTTAAAAGAAGGACTGAACATTTTGTTAAAAGAAGGACTGAACATTTTGTTAAAAGGACAGAACAATTTGTTAAAAGAAAGAAAAACATTTTGTTAAAAGAAGGACTGAACATTTTGTTAAAAGAAGGACTGAACATTTTGTTAAAAGAAGGACTGAACATTTTGTTAAAAAACGGACGGAACATTTTGTTAAAAGAAGGACTGAACATTTTGTTAAAAGAAGGACTGAACATTTTGTTAAAAGAAAGAAAAACATTTTGTTAAAAGAAGGACTGAACATTTTGTTAAAAGAAGGACTGAACATTTTGTTAAAAGAAGGACTAAACATTTTGTTAAAAGAAGGACTGAACATTTTGTTAAAAGGACTGAACAATTTGTTAAAAGAAAGAAAAACATTTTGTTAAAAGAAAGAAAAACATTTTGTTAAAAGAATGACTGAACATTTTGTTAAAAAACGGACTGAACATTTTGTTAAAAGAAGGACTGAACATTTTGTTAAAAGAAGGACTGAACATTTTGTTAAAAGAAGGACTGAACATTTTGTTAAAAGAAGGACTGAACATTTTGTTAAAAGGACTGAACAATTTGTTAAAAGAAAGAAAAACATTTTGTTAAAAGAAGGACTGAACATTTTGTTAAAAGAAGGACTGAACATTTTGTTAAAAGAAGGACTGAACATTTTGTTAAAAGAAGGACTGAACATTTTGTTAAAAGGACAGAACAATTTGTTAAAAGAAAGAAAAACATTTTGTTAAAAGAAGGACTGAACATTTTGTTAAAAGAAGGACTGAACATTTTGTTAAAAGAAGGACTAAACATTTTGTTAAAAGAAGGACTGAACATTTTGTTAAAAGAAGGACTGAACATTTTGTTAAAAGAAGGACTGAAAATTTTGTTAAAAGAAGGACTGAACATTTTGTTAAAAGAAGGACTGAACATTTTGTTAAAAGAAGGACTGAACATTTTGTTAAAAGAATGACTGAACATTTTGTTAAAAAACGGACGGAACATTTTGTTAAAAGAAGGACTGAACATTTTGTTAAAAGAAGGACTGAACATTTTGTTAAAAGAAGGACTGAACATTTTGTTAAAAGAAGGACTGAACATTTTGTTAAAAGAAAGAAAAACATTTTGTTAAAAGAAGGACTGAACATTTTGTTAAAAGAAGGACTGAACATTTTGTTAAAAGAAGGACTGAACATTTTGTTAAAAGAAGGACTGAACATTTTGTTAAAAGAAAGAAAAACATTTTGTTAAAAGAAGGACTGAACATTTTGTTAAAAGAAGGACTGAACATTTTGTTAAAAGAAGGACTGAACATTTTGTTAAAAGGACTGAACAATTTGTTAAAAGAAAGAAAAACATTTTGTTAAAAGAAGGACTGAACATTTTGTTAAAAGAAGGACTGAACATTTTGTTAAAAGAAGGACTGAACATTTTGTTAAAAGGACAGAACAATTTGTTAAAAGAAAGAAAAACATTTTGTTAAAAGAAGGACTGAACATTTTGTTAAAAGAAGGACTGAACATTTTGTTAAAAGAAGGACTGAACATTTTGTTAAAAAACGGACGGAACATTTTGTTAAAAGAAGGACTGAACATTTTGTTAAAAGAAGGACTGAACATTTTGTTAAAAGGACAGAACAATTTGTTAAAAGAAAGAAAAACATTTTGTTAAAAGAAGGACTGAACATTTTGTTAAAAGAAGGACTGAACATTTTGTTAAAAGAAGGACTGAACATTTTGTTAAAAGGACTGAACAATTTGTTAAAAGAAAGAAAAACATTTTGTTAAAAGAAGGACTGAACATTTTGTTAAAAGAAGGACTGAACATTTTGTTAAAAGAAGGACTGAACATTTTGTTAAAAGGACAGAACAATTTGTTAAAAGAAAGAAAAACATTTTGTTAAAAGAAGGACTGAACATTTTGTTAAAAGAAGGACTGAACATTTTGTTAAAAGAAGGACTGAACATTTTGTTAAAAAACGGACGGAACAATTTGTTAAAAGAAAGAAAAACATTTTGTTAAAAGAAGGACTGAACATTTTGTTAAAAGAAGGACTGAACATTTTGTTAAAAGAAGGACTGAACATTTTGTTAAAAGGACTGAACAATTTGTTAAAAGAAAGAAAAACATTTTGTTAAAAGAAGGACTGAACATTTTGTTAAAAGAAGGACTGAACATTTTGTTAAAAGAAGGACTGAACATTTTGTTAAAAGGACAGAACAATTTGTTAAAAGAAAGAAAAACATTTTGTTAAAAGAAGGACTGAACATTTTGTTAAAAGAAGGACTGAACATTTTGTTAAAAGAAGGACTGAACATTTTGTTAAAAGGACAGAACAATTTGTTAAAAGAAAGAAAAACATTTTGTTAAAAGAAGGACTGAACATTTTGTTAAAAGAAGGACTGAACATTTTGTTAAAAGAAGGACTGAACATTTTGTTAAAAAACGGACGGAACATTTTGTTAAAAGAAGGACTGAACATTTTGTTAAAAGAAGGACTGAACATTTTGTTAAAAGAAAGAAAAACATTTTGTTAAAAGAAGGACTGAACATTTTGTTAAAAGAAGGACTGAACATTTTGTTAAAAGAAGGACTAAACATTTTGTTAAAAGAAGGACTGAACATTTTGTTAAAAGGACTGAACAATTTGTTAAAAGAAAGAAAAACATTTTGTTAAAAGAAAGAAAAACATTTTGTTAAAAGAATGACTGAACATTTTGTTAAAAAACGGACTGAACATTTTGTTAAAAGAAGGACTGAACATTTTGTTAAAAGAAGGACTGAACATTTTGTTAAAAGAAGGACTGAACATTTTGTTAAAAGAAGGACTGAACATTTTGTTAAAAGGACTGAACAATTTGTTAAAAGAAAGAAAAACATTTTGTTAAAAGAAGGACTGAACATTTTGTTAAAAGAAGGACTGAACATTTTGTTAAAAGAAGGACTGAACATTTTGTTAAAAGAAAGAAAAACATTTTGTTAAAAGAAGGACTGAACATTTTGTTAAAAGAAGGACTGAACATTTTGTTAAAAGAAGGACTGAACATTTTGTTAAAAGAAGGACTGAACATTTTGTTAAAAGAAGGACTGAACATTTTGTTAAAAGAAGGACTGAACATTTTGTTAAAAGAAGGACTGAACATTTTGTTAAAAGAAGGACTGAACATTTTGTTAAAAGAAGGACTGAAAATTTTGTTAAAAGAAGGACTGAACATTTTGTTAAAAGAAGGACTGAACATTTTGTTAAAAGAAGGACTGAACATTTTGTTAAAAGAATGACTGAACATTTTGTTAAAAAACGGACGGAACATTTTGTTAAAAGAAGGACTGAACATTTTGTTAAAAGAAGGACTGAACATTTTGTTAAAAGAAGGACTGAACATTTTGTTAAAAGAAGGACTGAACATTTTGTTAAAAGAAAGAAAAACATTTTGTTAAAAGAAGGACTGAACATTTTGTTAAAAGAAGGACTGAACATTTTGTTAAAAGAAGGACTGAACATTTTGTTAAAAGGACAGAACAATTTGTTAAAAGAAAGAAAAACATTTTGTTAAAAGAAGGACTGAACATTTTGTTAAAAGAAGGACTGAACATTTTGTTAAAAGAAGGACTGAACATTTTGTTAAAAGGACAGAACAATTTGTTAAAAGAAAGAAAAACATTTTGTTAAAAGAAGGACTGAACATTTTGTTAAAAGAAGGACTGAACATTTTGTTAAAAGAAGGACTGAACATTTTGTTAAAAGAAGGACTGAACATTTTGTTAAAAGAAAGAAAAACATTTTGTTAAAAGAAGGACTGAACATTTTGTTAAAAGAAGGACTGAACATTTTGTTAAAAGAAGGACTGAACATTTTGTTAAAAGAAGGACTGAACATTTTGTTAAAAGAAGGACTGAACATTTTGTTAAAAGAAGGACTGAACATTTTGTTAAAAGAAGGACTGAACATTTTGTTAAAAGAAGGACTGAACATTTTGTTAAAAGAAGGACTGAACATTTTGTTAAAAGAAGGACTGAACATTTTGTTAAAAGAAGGACTGAACATTTTGTTAAAAGAAGGACTGAACATTTTGTTAAAAGAAGGACTGAACATTTTGTTAAAAGAAGGACTGAACATTTTGTTAAAAGAAGGACTGAACATTTTGTTAAAAGAAGGACTGAACATTTTGTTAAAAGAAGGACTGAACATTTTGTTAAAAGAAGGACTGAACATTTTGTTAAAAGAAGGACTGAAAATTTTGTTAAAAGAAAGAAAAACATTTTGTTAAAAGAAGGACTGAACATTTTGTTAAAAGAAGGACTGAACATTTTGTTAAAAGAAGGACTGAACATTTTGTTAAAAGAAGGACTGAACATTTTGTTAAAAGAAGGACTGAACATTTTGTTAAAAGAAGGACTGAACATTTTGTTAAAAGAAGGACTAAACATTTTGTTAAAAGAAGGACTGAACATTTTGTTAAAAGAAGGACTGAACATTTTGTTAAAAGAAGGACTGAACATTTTGTTAAAAGAAGGACTGAAAATTTTGTTAAAAGAAGGACTGAACATTTTGTTAAAAGAAGGACTGAACATTTTGTTAAAAGAAGGACTGAACATTTTGTTAAAAGAAGGACTGAACATTTTGTTAAAAGAATGACTGAACATTTTGTTAAAAAACGGACGGAACATTTTGTTAAAAGAAGGACTGAACATTTTGTTAAAAGAAGGACTGAACATTTTGTTAAAAGAAAGAAAAACATTTTGTTAAAAGAAGGACTGAACATTTTGTTAAAAGAAGGACTGAACATTTTGTTAAAAGAAGGACTGAACATTTTGTTAAAAGAAGGACTGAACATTTTGTTAAAAGGACAGAACAATTTGTTAAAAGAAAGAAAAACATTTTGTTAAAAGAAGGACTGAACATTTTGTTAAAAGAAGGACTGAACATTTTGTTAAAAGAAAGAAAAACATTTTGTTAAAAGAAGGACTGAACATTTTGTTAAAAGAAGGACTGAACAATTTGTTAAAAGAAAGAAAAACATTTTGTTAAAAGAAGGACTGAACATTTTGTTAAAAGAAGGACTGAACATTTTGTTAAAAGAAGGACTGAACATTTTGTTAAAAGAAGGACTGAACATTTTGTTAAAAGAAGGACTGAACATTTTGTTAAAAGAAGGACTGAACATTTTGTTAAAAGAAGGACTGAACATTTTGTTAAAAGAAGGACTGAACATTTTGTTAAAAGAAGGACTGAACATTTTGTTAAAAGGACAGAACAATTTGTTAAAAGAAAGAAAAACATTTTGTTAAAAGAAGGACTGAACATTTTGTTAAAAGAAGGACTGAACATTTTGTTAAAAGAAGGACTGAACATTTTGTTAAAAGAAGGACTGAACATTTTGTTAAAAGAAGGACTGAACATTTTGTTAAAAGAAGGACTGAACATTTTGTTAAAAGAAGGACTGAACATTTTGTTAAAAGAAGGACTGAACATTTTGTTAAAAGAAGGACTGAACATTTTGTTAAAAGGACAGAACAATTTGTTAAAAGAAAGAAAAACATTTTGTTAAAAGAAGGACTGAACATTTTGTTAAAAGAAGGACTGAACATTTTGTTAAAAGAAGGACTGAACATTTTGTTAAAAGGACAGAACAATTTGTTAAAAGAAAGAAAAACATTTTGTTAAAAGAAGGACTGAACATTTTGTTAAAAGAAGGACTGAACATTTTGTTAAAAGAAGGACTGAACATTTTGTTAAAAGAAGGACTGAACATTTTGTTAAAAGAAGGACTGAACATTTTGTTAAAAGAAGGACTGAACATTTTGTTAAAAGAATGACTGAACATTTTGTTAAAAAACGGACGGAACATTTTGTTAAAAGAAGGACTGAACATTTTGTTAAAAGAAGGACTGAACATTTTGTTAAAAGAAGGACTGAACATTTTGTTAAAAGAAGGACTGAACATTTTGTTAAAAGAAAGAAAAACATTTTGTTAAAAGAAGGACTGAACATTTTGTTAAAAGAAGGACTGAACATTTTGTTAAAAGAAGGACTGAACATTTTGTTAAAAGAAGGACTGAACATTTTGTTAAAAGAAGGACTGAACATTTTGTTAAAAGAAGGACTGAACATTTTGTTAAAAGGACTGAACAATTTGTTAAAAGAAAGAAAAACATTTTGTTAAAAGAAGGACTGAACATTTTGTTAAAAGAAGGACTGAACATTTTGTTAAAAGAAGGACTGAACATTTTGTTAAAAGAAGGACTGAACATTTTGTTAAAAGAATGACTGAACATTTTGTTAAAAGAAGGACTGAACATTTTGTTAAAAGAAGGACTGAACATTTTGTTAAAAGAAGGACTGAACATTTTGTTAAAAGAAGGACTGAACATTTTGTTAAAAGAAGGACTGAACATTTTGTTAAAAGAAGGACTGAACATTTTGTTAAAAGAAGGACTGAACATTTTGTTAAAAGAAGGACTGAACATTTTGTTAAAAGAAGGACTGAACATTTTGTTAAAAGAAGGACTGAACATTTTGTTAAAAGGACAGAACAATTTGTTAAAAGAAAGAAAAACATTTTGTTAAAAGAAGGACTGAACATTTTGTTAAAAGAAGGACTGAACATTTTGTTAAAAGAAGGACTGAACATTTTGTTAAAAGAAGGACTGAACATTTTGTTAAAAGAAGGACTGAACATTTTGTTAAAAGAAGGACTGAACATTTTGTTAAAAGAAGGACTGAACATTTTGTTAAAAGGACAGAACAATTTGTTAAAAGAAAGAAAAACATTTTGTTAAAAGAAGGACTGAACATTTTGTTAAAAGAAGGACTGAACATTTTGTTAAAAGAAGGACTGAACATTTTGTTAAAAGGACAGAACAATTTGTTAAAAGAAAGAAAAACATTTTGTTAAAAGAAGGACTGAACATTTTGTTAAAAGAAGGACTGAACATTTTGTTAAAAGAAGGACTGAACATTTTGTTAAAAGAAGGACTGAACATTTTGTTAAAAGAATGACTGAACATTTTGTTAAAAGAAGGACTGAACATTTTGTTAAAAGAAGGACTGAACATTTTGTTAAAAGAAGGACTGAACATTTTGTTAAAAGAATGACTGAACATTTTGTTAAAAGAAGGACTGAACATTTTGTTAAAAGAAGGACTGAACATTTTGTTAAAAGAAGGACTGAACATTTTGTTAAAAGAAGGACTGAACATTTTGTTAAAAGAAGGACTGAACATTTTGTTAAAAGAAGGACTGAACATTTTGTTAAAAGAAGGACTGAACATTTTGTTAAAAGAAGGACTGAACATTTTGTTAAAAGAATGACTGAACATTTTGTTAAAAGAAGGACTGAACATTTTGTTAAAAGAAGGACTGAACATTTTGTTAAAAGAAGGACTGAACATTTTGTTAAAAGAAGGACTGAACATTTTGTTAAAAGAAGGACTGAACATTTTGTTAAAAGAAGGACTGAACATTTTGTTAAAAGGACAGAACAATTTGTTAAAAGAAAGAAAAACATTTTGTTAAAAGAAGGACTGAACATTTTGTTAAAAGAATGACTGAACATTTTGTTAAAAGAAGGACTGAACATTTTGTTAAAAGAAGGACTGAACATTTTGTTAAAAGAAGGACTGAACATTTTGTTAAAAGAAGGACTGAACATTTTGTTAAAAGAATGACTGAACATTTTGTTAAAAGAAGGACTGAACATTTTGTTAAAAGAAGGACTGAACATTTTGTTAAAAGAAGGACTGAACATTTTGTTAAAAGAATGACTGAACATTTTGTTAAAAGAAGGACTGAACATTTTGTTAAAAGAAGGACTGAACATTTTGTTAAAAGAAGGACTGAACATTTTGTTAAAAGAAGGACTGAACATTTTGTTAAAAGAAGGACTGAACATTTTGTTAAAAGAAGGACTGAACATTTTGTTAAAAGGACAGAACAATTTGTTAAAAGAAAGAAAAACATTTTGTTAAAAGAAGGACTGAACATTTTGTTAAAAGAAGGACTGAACATTTTGTTAAAAGAAGGACTGAACATTTTGTTAAAAGAAGGACTGAACATTTTGTTAAAAGAAGGACTGAACATTTTGTTAAAAGAAGGACTGAACATTTTGTTAAAAGAAGGACTGAACATTTTGTTAAAAGAAGGACTGAACATTTTGTTAAAAGGACAGAACAATTTGTTAAAAGAAAGAAAAACATTTTGTTAAAAGAAGGACTGAACATTTTGTTAAAAGAAGGACTGAACATTTTGTTAAAAGAAGGACTGAACATTTTGTTAAAAGGACAGAACAATTTGTTAAAAGAAAGAAAAACATTTTGTTAAAAGAAGGACTGAACATTTTGTTAAAAGAAGGACTGAACATTTTGTTAAAAGAAGGACTGAACATTTTGTTAAAAGAAGGACTGAACATTTTGTTAAAAGAAGGACTGAACATTTTGTTAAAAGAAGGACTGAACATTTTGTTAAAAGAATGACTGAACATTTTGTTAAAAAACGGACGGAACATTTTGTTAAAAGAAGGACTGAACATTTTGTTAAAAGAAGGACTGAACATTTTGTTAAAAGAAGGACTGAACATTTTGTTAAAAGAAGGACTGAACATTTTGTTAAAAGAAAGAAAAACATTTTGTTAAAAGAAGGACTGAACATTTTGTTAAAAGAAGGACTGAACATTTTGTTAAAAGAAGGACTGAACATTTTGTTAAAAGAAGGACTGAACATTTTGTTAAAAGAAGGACTGAACATTTTGTTAAAAGAAGGACTGAACATTTTGTTAAAAGGACTGAACAATTTGTTAAAAGAAAGAAAAACATTTTGTTAAAAGAAGGACTGAACATTTTGTTAAAAGAAGGACTGAACATTTTGTTAAAAGAAGGACTGAACATTTTGTTAAAAGAAGGACTGAACATTTTGTTAAAAGAATGACTGAACATTTTGTTAAAAGAAGGACTGAACATTTTGTTAAAAGAAGGACTGAACATTTTGTTAAAAGAAGGACTGAACATTTTGTTAAAAGAAGGACTGAACATTTTGTTAAAAGAAAGAAAAACATTTTGTTAAAAGAAGGACTGAACATTTTGTTAAAAGAAGGACTGAACATTTTGTTAAAAGAAGGACTGAACATTTTGTTAAAAGAAGGACTGAACATTTTGTTAAAAGAAAGAAAAACATTTTGTTAAAAGAAGGACTGAACATTTTGTTAAAAGAAAGAAAAACATTTTGTTAAAAGAAGGACTGAACATTTTGTTAAAAGAATGACTGAACATTTTGTTAAAAGAAGGACTGAACATTTTGTTAAAAGAAGGACTGAACATTTTGTTAAAAGAAGGACTGAACATTTTGTTAAAAGAAGGACTGAACATTTTGTTAAAAGAAAGAAAAACATTTTGTTAAAAGAAGGACTGAACATTTTGTTAAAAGAAGGACTGAACATTTTGTTAAAAGAAGGACTGAACATTTTGTTAAAAGAAGGACTGAACATTTTGTTAAAAGAAAGAAAAACATTTTGTTAAAAGAAGGACTGAACATTTTGTTAAAAGAAAGAAAAACATTTTGTTAAAAGAAGGACTGAACATTTTGTTAAAAGAATGACTGAACATTTTGTTAAAAGAAGGACTGAACATTTTGTTAAAAGAAGGACTGAACATTTTGTTAAAAGAATGACTGAACATTTTGTTAAAAGAAGGACTGAACATTTTGTTAAAAGAAGGACTGAACATTTTGTTAAAAGAAGGACTGAACATTTTGTTAAAAGAAGGACTGAACATTTTGTTAAAAGGACAGAACAATTTGTTAAAAGAAAGAAAAACATTTTGTTAAAAGAAGGACTGAACATTTTGTTAAAAGAAGGACTGAACATTTTGTTAAAAGAAGGACTGAACATTTTGTTAAAAAACGGACGGAACATTTTGTTAAAAGAAGGACTGAACATTTTGTTAAAAGAAGGACTGAACATTTTGTTAAAAGAAAGAAAAACATTTTGTTAAAAGAAGGACTGAACATTTTGTTAAAAGAAGGACTGAACATTTTGTTAAAAGAAGGACTGAACATTTTGTTAAAAGAAGGACTGAACATTTTGTTAAAAGAAAGAAAAACATTTTGTTAAAAGAAGGACTGAACATTTTGTTAAAAGAAGGACTGAACATTTTGTTAAAAGAAGGACTGAACATTTTGTTAAAAGGACAGAACAATTTGTTAAAAGAAAGAAAAACATTTTGTTAAAAGAAGGACTGAACATTTTGTTAAAAGAAGGACTGAACATTTTGTTAAAAGAAGGACTGAACATTTTGTTAAAAGAAAGAAAAACATTTTGTTAAAAGAAGGACTGAACATTTTGTTAAAAGAAGGACTGAACATTTTGTTAAAAGAAGGACTGAACATTTTGTTAAAAGAAGGACTGAACATTTTGTTAAAAGAAGGACTGAACATTTTGTTAAAAGAATGACTGAACATTTTGTTAAAATACGGACGGAACATTTTGTTAAAAGAAGGACTGAACATTTTGTTAAAAGAAGGACTGAACATTTTGTTAAAAGAAGGACTGAACATTTTGTTAAAAGAAAGAAAAACATTTTGTTAAAAGAAGGACTGAACATTTTGTTAAAAGAAGGACTGAACATTTTGTTAAAAGAAGGACTGAACATTTTGTTAAAAGAAGGACTGAACATTTTGTTAAAAGAAGGACTGAACATTTTGTTAAAAGGACAGAACAATTTGTTACAAGAAAGAAAAACATTTTGTTAAAAGAAGGACTGAACATTTTGTTAAAAGAAGGACTGAACATTTTGTTAAAAGAAGGACTGAACATTTTGTTAAAAGAAGGACTGAACATTTTGTTAAAAGAAAGAAAAACATTTTGTTAAAAGAAGGACTGAACATTTTGTTAAAAGAAGGACTGAACATTTTGTTAAAAGAAGGACTGAACATTTTGTTAAAAGAAGGACTGAACATTTTGTTAAAAGAAGGACTGAACATTTTGTTAAAAGAAGGACTGAACATTTTGTTAAAAGAAGGACTGAACATTTTGTTAAAAGAATGACTGAACATTTTGTTAAAAAACGGACTGAACATTTTGTTAAAAGAAGGACTGAACATTTTGTTAAAAGAAGGACTGAACATTTTGTTAAAAGAAAGAAAAACATTTTGTTAAAAGAAGGACTGAACATTTTGTTAAAAGAAGGACTGAACATTTTGTTAAAAGAAGGACTGAACATTTTGTTAAAAGAAGGACTGAACATTTTGTTAAAAGAAGGACTGAACATTTTGTTAAAAGAAGAACTGAACATTTTGTTAAAAGAAGGACTGAACATTTTGTTAAAAGAAGGACTGAACATTTTGTTAAAAGAAGGACTGAACATTTTGTTAAAAGAAGGACTGAACATTTTGTTAAAAGAAGGACTGAACATTTTGTTAAAAGAAGGACTGAACATTTTGTTAAAAGAATGACTGAACATTTTGTTAAAAAACGGACGGAACATTTTGTTAAAAGAAGGACTGAACATTTTGTTAAAAGAAGGACTGAACATTTTGTTAAAAGAAGGACTGAACATTTTGTTAAAAGAAGGACTGAACATTTTGTTAAAAGAAAGAAAAACATTTTGTTAAAAGAAGGACTGAACATTTTGTTAAAAGAAGGACTGAACATTTTGTTAAAAGAAGGACTGAACATTTTGTTAAAAGAAGGACTGAACATTTTGTTAAAAGGACAGAACAATTTGTTAAAAGAAAGAAAAACATTTTGTTAAAAGAAGGACTGAACATTTTGTTAAAAGAAGGACTGAACATTTTGTTAAAAGAAGGACTGAACATTTTGTTAAAAGAAGGACTGAACATTTTGTTAAAAGGACTGAACAATTTGTTAAAAGAAAGAAAAACATTTTGTTAAAAGAAGGACTGAACATTTTGTTAAAAGAAGGACTGAACATTTTGTTAAAAGAAGGACTGAACATTTTGTTAAAAGAAGGACTGAACATTTTGTTAAAAGAAGGACTGAACATTTTGTTAAAAGAAGGACTGAACATTTTGTTAAAAGGACAGAACAATTTGTTAAAAGAAAGAAAAACATTTTGTTAAAAGAAGGACTGAACATTTTGTTAAAAGAAGGACTGAACATTTTGTTAAAAGAAGGACTGAACATTTTGTTAAAAGAAGGACTGAACATTTTGTTAAAAGAAGGACTGAACATTTTGTTAAAAGAAGGACTGAACATTTTGTTAAAAGAAGGACTGAACATTTTGTTAAAAGGACTGAACAATTTGTTAAAAGAAAGAAAAACATTTTGTTAAAAGAAGGACTGAACATTTTGTTAAAAGAAGGACTGAACATTTTGTTAAAAGAAGGACTGAACATTTTGTTAAAAGAAGGACTGAACATTTTGTTAAAAGGACTGAACAATTTGTTAAAAGAAAGAAAAACATTTTGTTAAAAGAAGGACTGAACATTTTGTTAAAAGAAGGACTGAACATTTTGTTAAAAGAAGGACTGAACATTTTGTTAAAAGAAGGACTGAACATTTTGTTAAAAGAAGGACTGAACATTTTGTTAAAAGGACTGAACAATTTGTTAAAAGAAAGAAAAACATTTTGTTAAAAGAAGGACTGAACATTTTGTTAAAAGAAGGACTGAACATTTTGTTAAAAGAAGGACTGAACATTTTGTTAAAAGAAGGACTGAACATTTTGTTAAAAGAATGACTGAACATTTTGTTAAAAGAAGGACTGAACATTTTGTTAAAAGAAGGACTGAACATTTTGTTAAAAGAAGGACTGAACATTTTGTTAAAAGAAGGACTGAACATTTTGTTAAAAGAATGACTGAACATTTTGTTAAAATACGGACGGAACATTTTGTTAAAAGAAGGACTGAACATTTTGTTAAAAGAAGGACTGAACATTTTGTTAAAAGAAGGACTGAACATTTTGTTAAAAGAAGGACTGAACATTTTGTTAAAAGGACTGAACAATTTGTTAAAAGAAAGAAAAACATTTTGTTAAAAGAAGGACTGAACATTTTGTTAAAAGAAGGACTGAACATTTTGTTAAAAGAAGGACTGAACATTTTGTTAAAAGAAGGACTGAACATTTTGTTAAAAGAAGGACTGAACATTTTGTTAAAAGGACTGAACAATTTGTTAAAAGAAAGAAAAACATTTTGTTAAAAGAAGGACTGAACATTTTGTTAAAAGAAGGACTGAACATTTTGTTAAAAGAATGACTGAACATTTTGTTAAAAGAAGGACTGAACATTTTGTTAAAAGAAGGACTGAACATTTTGTTAAAAGAAGGACTGAACATTTTGTTAAAAGAATGACTGAACATTTTGTTAAAATACGGACGGAACATTTTGTTAAAAGAAGGACTGAACATTTTGTTAAAAGAAGGACTGAACATTTTGTTAAAAGAAGGACTGAACATTTTGTTAAAAGAAAGAAAAACATTTTGTTAAAAGAAGGACTGAACATTTTGTTAAAAGAAGGACTGAAATTAAACAAAGATTTCAAAGAACTGTTTTCTGTTTTTATATGTTCTTTTCTTTCAGCTTTTCTTACAAGTAAGAATTGTTGTCTTTTTTGTATTATTTTTTTATTTATTTTAAATGTTTCTTAAGGTTTTTTTTTATTTTATTTGAAATGTTTATCTTTTTATTTTATTTTAAATGTTTCTTTTTTATTTTAAATGTTTTTTTTATTTTATTTTAAATGTTTCTTAAGGTTTTTTTTGGGGGGGGGGTGGAAATAAAGGCAATTGATAACTTTTTGTTTTAATAAATTTGGATCATTTTAAACACATTCGGGTCTGTATTTCTTTTGCTCATTTCTATCAGTTTCCCATTTCCGAGAAATTTGCTTTATAAGCTTTTTCCCCCTTTTTTCTTTCATTTTTGTTATGATGAAAAACAGATTTTGGTAACGAACACAAAATTCCGTTACTAGCGACTCTTCAGACACCAAAATGCATTTGCCATATATATATATATATATATACTTAATTTACTCACATAAAATCATAAAATTAATATGCGAAAGTTTAGATTTATGCGTAAACTTTAAGTATTTACTTCAAAAGTGCTCAATACGTAGGTAGAGCTAGTTAGTAATTTATAAAATATATATGGTAGGTTGATCTAGTTAGTAATTTATAAAATATATACGCCATATATATTTCATAAATTACTATATATATATATATATATATATATATGACAAATGCATATTCATAATCCCTATTTAAAGGGAACAAACAGTTTGGACACACCTCGTCCATCCTCATTTTATTATCTTTCTTTCTTTATTTTTTCGATTCTCTTCAAATTCAGTAAATATCGCACTTTCGTATTTATTATTTTTAGATGATATTCTGTTGGAATTTTTTGTACTAATAATAGTGCATCCCCCCTGTTTACTTTTGTTATATTTTTATTCTGGTTCTTATATTTGATTTTTTGTATTTCGTATCTTATGATTCTTAGTTTCGTATATTTTTGGTTCGTATGAAACTCCTTTTAATTTAAAGAAAAAGAGCAATGCTAGCTCCTTGATGACGTCACGAGCCCAGCGCGAAATTCGGTCTCTTTTTGGTTCCGGTGACGAGGATATTAGACGTGGCTTCATTGCCCGGCACTGATAGTGAATTTTGGTGCTTCCTTCAAAGAAGAATGCCCGGCAAGAATACCCAGACGCGCTGAAAACGAACTTCTGAAGACTTTATTTTAAGTGGCTATGGTTTGCACGTATTTGGAAAGAGTGTAATTTTTTAAAAATACTTTATTTTAGGTGGCTATGGTTTGCATGTAAATGGAAGGTGAGAAATTTTTAAAGGACTTTAAAATGATAAAAAGGCACAAGCCTGATGGTTATCAATTTGTGAGTACGTTCCTGAAATTTATTGCTTATGAGAGAGAGATTAGGAACTACTTTTTGAATTATATTGTATTCGTTCATGGATATGACATCTTCATTATAAGAACGAGTGTTATTTTTTTTCATTATATATTGTTACCTTGGCGTTCTTTGTTTTGAATTTAATGCCCGCAAAGGGAAAAAATTTGCAACTAACTTTATTGTACATAAAATCTCTTCTTCGTTTTGAAACAAGACCTTTATATTTTATTCTTTACCCCCCCCCTTTTTATTTCATGCTTTTAGTTTTTTTTTTCAGGCTAGTTTCGCGTCAAATTTATCTGAAAGAGGATAAATTTCCGCTATTTTGCAAATTTTTGTCCCTTTATGTAAAAGTAGTTTGAAAGTTTATTTGAAAGAACTTTGCAAATTTGTTTTCCCTCATTTAGAAGCATTTTGTAAATTTATTGCTTTTATTTGAAGGCATTTTGTAAATTTATTGCTTTTATTTGAAGGCATTTTGTAAATTTATTGCTTTTATTTGAAGGCATTTTGTAAGTTTATTGCTTTTATTTGAAGGCATTTTGTAAATTTATTGCTTTTATTTGAAGGCATTTTGTAAATTTATTGCTTTTATTTGAAGGCATTTTGTAAATTTATTGCTTTTATTTGAAGGCATTTTGTAAATTTATTGCTTTTATTTGAAAGCATTTTGTAAATTTATTGCTTTTATTTGAAGGCATTTTGTAAATTTATTGCTTTTATTTGAAGGCATTTTGTAAATTTATTGCTTTTATTTGAAGGCATTTTGTAAGTTTATTGCTTTTATTTGAAGGCATTTTGTAAATTTATTGCTTTTATTTGAAAGCATTTTGTAAATTTATTGCTTTTATTTGAAGGCATTTTGTAAGTTTATTGCTTTTATTTGAAGGCATTTTGTAAGTTTATTGCTTTTATTTGAAAGCATTTTGTAAATTTATTGCTTTTATTTGAAAGCATTTTGTAAATTTATTGCTTTTATTTGAAGGCATTTTGTAAATTTATTGCTTTTATTTGAAGGCATTTTGTAAATTTATTGCTTTTATTTGAAGGCATTTTGTAAATTTATTGCTTTTATTTGAAGGCATTTTGTAAATTTATTGCTTTTATTTGAAGGCATTTTGTAAATTTATTGCTTTTATTTGAAGGCATTTTGTAAATTTATTGCTTTTATTTGAAGGCATTTTGTAAATTTATTGCTTTTATTTGAAAGCATTTTGTAAATTTATTGCTTTTATTTGAAAGCATTTTGTAAATTTATTGCTTTTATTTGAAGGCATTTTGTAAATTTATTGCTTTTATTTGAAGGCATTTTGTAAATTTATTGCTTTTATTTGAAGGCATTTTGTAAATTTATTGCTTTTATTTGAAGGCATTTTGTAAGTTTATTGCTTTTATTTGAAGGCATTTTGTAAATTTATTGCTTTTATTTGAAGGCATTTTGTAAATTTATTGCTTTTATTTGAAGGCATTTTGTAAATTTATTGCTTTTATTTGAAGGCATTTTGTAAATTTATTGCTTTTATTTGAAGGCATTTTGTAAATTTATTGCTTTTATTTGAAGGCATTTTGTAAATTTATTGCTTTTATTTGAAGGCATTTTGTAAATTTATTGCTTTTATTTGAAGGCATTTTGTAAATTTATTGCTTTTATTTGAAGGCATTTTGTAAATTTATTGCTTTTATTTGAAGGCATTTTGTAAATTTATTGCTTTTATTTGAAGGCATTTTGTAAATTTATTGCTTTTATTTGAAGGCATTTTGTAAATTTATTGCTTTTATTTGAAAGCATTTTGTAAATTTATTGCTTTTATTTGAAAGCATTTTGTAAATTTATTGCTTTTATTTGAAAGCATTTTGTAAATTTATTGCTTTTATTTGAAGGCATTTTGTAAATTTATTGCTTTTATTTGAAAGCATTTTGTAAATTTATTGCTTTTATTTGAAAGCATTTTGTAAATTTATTGCTTTTATTTGAAAGCATTTTGTAAATTTATTGCTTTTATTTGAAAGCATTTTGTAAATTTATTGCTTTTATTTGAAAGCATTTTGTAAATTTATTGCTTTTATTTGAAAGCATTTTGTAAATTTATTGCTTTTATTTGAAAGCATTTTGTAAATTTATTGCTTTTATTTGAAAGCATTTTGTAAATTTATTGCTTTTATTTGAAGGCATTTTGTAAATTTATTGCTTTTATTTGAAAGCATTTTGTAAATTTATTGCTTTTATTTGAAAGCATTTTGTAAATTTATTGCTTTTATTTGAAGGCATTTTGTAAATTTATTGCTTTTATTTGAAAGCATTTTGTAAATTTATTGCTTTTATTTGAAAGCATTTTGTAAATTTATTGCTTTTATTTGAAAGCATTTTGTAAATTTATTGCTTTTATTTGAAGGCATTTTGTAAATTTATTGCTTTTATTTGAAGGCATTTTGTAAGTTTATTGCTTTTATTTGAAAGCATTTTGTAAATTTATTGCTTTTATTTGAAAGCATTTTGTAAATTTATTGCTTTTATTTGAAGGCATTTTGTAAGTTTATTGCTTTTATTTGAAGGCATTTTGTAAGTTTATTGCTTTTATTTGAAGGCATTTTGTAAATTTATTGCTTTTATTTGAAAGCATTTTGTAAATTTATTGCTTTTATTTGAAAGCATTTTGTAAATTTATTGCTTTTATTTGAAAGCATTTTGTAAATTTATTGCTTTTATTTGAAGGCATTTTGTAAATTTATTGCTTTTATTTGAAAGCATTTTGTAAATTTATTGCTTTTATTTGAAAGCATTTTGTAAATTTATTGCTTTTATTTGAAGGCATTTTGTAAATTTATTGCTTTTATTTGAAAGCATTTTGTAAATTTATTGCTTTTATTTGAAAGGATTTTGTAAATTTATTGCTTTTATTTGAAAGCATTTTGTAAATTTATTGCTTTTATTTGAAGGCATTTTGTAAATTTATTGCTTTTATTTGAAGGCATTTTGTAAGTTTATTGCTTTTATTTGAAAGCATTTTGTAAATTTATTGCTTTTATTTGAAAGCATTTTGTAAATTTATTGCTTTTATTTGAAGGCATTTTGTAAGTTTATTGCTTTTATTTGAAGGCATTTTGTAAGTTTATTGCTTTTATTTGAAGGCATTTTGTAAATTTATTGCTTTTATTTGAAAGCATTTTGTAAATTTATTGCTTTTATTTGAAAGCATTTTGTAAATTTATTGCTTTTATTTGAAAGCATTTTGTAAATTTATTGCTTTTATTTGAAAGCATTTTGTAAATTTATTGCTTTTATTTGAAGGCATTTTGTAAATTTATTGCTTTTATTTGAAGGCATTTTGTAAGTTTATTGCTTTTATTTGAAAGCATTTTGTAAATTTATTGCTTTTATTTGAAAGCATTTTGTAAATTTATTGCTTTTATTTGAAGGCATTTTGTAAGTTTATTGCTTTTATTTGAAGGCATTTTGTAAGTTTATTGCTTTTATTTGAAGGCATTTTGTAAATTTATTGCTTTTATTTGAAAGCATTTTGTAAATTTATTGCTTTTATTTGAAAGCATTTTGTAAATTTATTGCTTTTATTTGAAAGCATTTTGTAAATTTATTGCTTTTATTTGAAAGCATTTTGTAAATTTATTGCTTTTATTTGAAATCATTTTGTAAATTTATTGCTTTTATTTGAAAGCATTTTGTAAATTTATTGCTTTTATTTGAAAGCATTTTGTAAATTTATTGCTTTTATTTGAAGGCATTTTGTAAATTTATTGCTTTTATTTGAAGGCATTTTGTAAGTTTATTGCTTTTATTTGAAAGCATTTTGTAAATTTATTGCTTTTATTTGAAAGCATTTTGTAAATTTATTGCTTTTATTTGAAGGCATTTTGTAAGTTTATTGCTTTTATTTGAAGGCATTTTGTAAGTTTATTGCTTTTATTTGAAGGCATTTTGTAAATTTATTGCTTTTATTTGAAAGCATTTTGTAAATTTATTGCTTTTATTTGAAAGCATTTTGTAAATTTATTGCTTTTATTTGAAAGCATTTTGTAAATTTATTGCTTTTATTTGAAGGCATTTTGTAAATTTATTGCTTTTATTTGAAAGCATTTTGTAAATTTATTGCTTTTATTTGAAAGCATTTTGTGAATTTATTGCTTTTATTTGAAGGCATTTTGTAAATTTATTGCTTTTATTTGAAAGCATTTTGTAAATTTATTGCTTTTATTTGAAAGGATTTTGTAAATTTATTGCTTTTATTTGAAAGCATTTTGTAAATTTATTGCTTTTATTTGAAGGCATTTTGTAAATTTATTGCTTTTATTTGAAGGCATTTTGTAAGTTTATTGCTTTTATTTGAAAGCATTTTGTAAATTTATTGCTTTTATTTGAAAGCATTTTGTAAATTTATTGCTTTTATTTGAAGGCATTTTGTAAGTTTATTGCTTTTATTTGAAGGCATTTTGTAAGTTTATTGCTTTTATTTGAAGGCATTTTGTAAATTTATTGCTTTTATTTGAAAGCATTTTGTAAATTTATTGCTTTTATTTGAAAGCATTTTGTAAATTTATTGCTTTTATTTGAAAGCATTTTGTAAATTTATTGCTTTTATTTGAAAGCATTTTGTAAATTTATTGCTTTTATTTGAAGGCATTTTGTAAATTTATTGCTTTTATTTGAAAGCATTTTGTAAATTTATTGCTTTTATTTGAAAGCATTTTGTAAATTTATTGCTTTTATTTGAAAGCATTTTGTAAATTTATTGCTTTTATTTGAAAGCATGTTGTAAATTTATTGCTTTTATTTGAAAGCATTTTGTAAATTTATTGCTTTTATTTGAAGGCATTTTGTAAATTTATTGCTTTTATTTGAAGGCATTTTGTAAGTTTATTGCTTTTATTTGAAAGCATTTTGTAAATTTATTGCTTTTATTGAAAAGCATTTTGTAAATTTATTGCTTTTATTTGAAAGCATTTTGTAAATTTATTGCTTTTATTTGAAGGCATTTTGTAAATTTATTGCTTTTATTTGAAAGCATTTTGTAAATTTATTGCTTTTATTTGAAAGCATTTTGTAAATTTATTGCTTTTATTTGAAAGCATTTTGTAAATTTATTGCTTTTATTTGAAAGCATTTTGTAAATTTATTGCTTTTATTTGAAAGCATTTTGTAAATTTATTGCTTTTATTTGAAAGCATTTTGTAAATTTATTGCTTTTATTTGAAGGCATTTTGTAAATTTATTGCTTTTATTTGAAGGCATTTTGTAAGTTTATTGCTTTTATTTGAAAGCATTTTGTAAATTTATTGCTTTTATTTGAAAGCATTTTGTAAATTTATTGCTTTTATTTGAAGGCATTTTGTAAATTTATTGCTTTTATTTGAAGGCATTTTGTAAATTTATTGCTTTTATTTGAAGGCATTTTGTAAGTTTATTGCTTTTATTTGAAGGCATTTTGTAAATTTATTGCTTTTATTTGAAGGCATTTTGTAAATTTATTGCTTTTATTTGAAGGCATTTTGTAAATTTATTGCTTTTATTTGAAGGCATTTTGTAAATTTATTGCTTTTATTTGAAGGCATTTTGTAAATTTATTGCTTTCATTTGAAGGCATTTTGTAAATTTATTGCTTTCATTTGAAGGCATTTTGTAAGTTTATTGCTTTTATTTGAAGGCATTTTGTAAATTTATTGCTTTTATTTGAAGGCATTTTGTAAATTTATTGCTTTTATTTGAAGGCATTTTGTAAATTTATTGCTTTCATTTGAAGGCATTTTGTAAATTTATTGCTTTTATTTGAAGGCATTTTGTAAATTTATTGCTTTTATTTGAAGGCATTTTGTAAATTTATTGCTTTTATTTGAAGGCATTTTGTAAATTTATTGCTTTTATTTGAAGGCATTTTGTAAATTTATTGCTTTCATTTGAAGGCATTTTGTAAATTTATTGCTTTTATTTGAAGGCATTTTGTAAATTTATTGCTTTTATTTGAAGGCATTTTGTAAATTTATTGCTTTTATTTGAAGGCATTTTGTAAATTTATTGCTTTTATTTGAAGGCATTTTGTAAATTTATTGCTTTTATTTGAAGGCATTTTGTAAATTTATTGCTTTTATTTGAAAGCATTTTGTAAATTTATTGCTTTTATTTGAAAGCATTTTGTAAATTTATTGCTTTTATTTGAAGGCATTTTGTAAATTTATTGCTTTTATTTGAAGGCATTTTGTAAATTTATTGCTTTTATTTGAAGGCATTTTGTAAGTTTATTGCTTTTATTTGAAGGCATTTTGTAAATTTATTGCTTTTATTTGAAGGCATTTTGTAAATTTATTGCTTTTATTTGAAGGCATTTTGTAAGTTTATTGCTTTTATTTGAAGGCATTTTGTAAATTTATTGCTTTTATTTGAAGGCATTTTGTAAATTTATTGCTTTTATTTGAAGGCATTTTGTAAATTTATTGCTTTTATTTGAAGGCATTTTGTAAGTTTATTGCTTTTATTTGAAGGCATTTTGTAAATTTATTGCTTTTATTTGAAGGCATTTTGTAAATTTATTGCTTTTATTTGAAGGCATTTTGTAAGTTTATTGCTTTTATTTGAAGGCATTTTGTAAATTTATTGCTTTTATTTGAAGGCATTTTGTAAATTTATTGCTTTTATTTGAAGGCATTTTGTAAGTTTATTGCTTTTATTTGAAGGCATTTTGTAAATTTATTGCTTTTATTTGAAGGCATTTTGTAAATTTATTGCTTTTATTTAAAAGCATTTTGTAAATTTATTGCTTTTATTTGAAGGCATTTTGTAAGTTTATTGCTTTTATTTGAAGGCATTTTGTAAATTTATTGCTTTTATTTGAAGGCATTTTGTAAATTTATTGCTTTTATTTGAAGGCATTTTGTAAATTTATTGCTTTTATTTGAAGGCATTTTGTAAATTTATTGCTTTTATTTGAAGGCATTTTGTAAATTTATTGCTTTTATTTGAAGGCATTTTGTAAATTTATTGCTTTTATTTGAAAGCATTTTGTAAATTTATTGCTTTTATTTGAAGGCATTTTGTAAATTTATTGCTTTTATTTGAAGGCATTTTGTAAATTTATTGCTTTTATTTGAAGGCATTTTGTAAATTTATTGCTTTTATTTGAAGGCATTTTGTAAATTTATTGCTTTTATTTGAAGGCATTTTGTAAATTTATTGCTTTCATTTGAAGGCATTTTGTAAATTTATTGCTTTTATTTGAAGGCATTTTGTAAATTTATTGCTTTCATTTGAAGGCATTTTGTAAATTTATTGCTTTTATTTGAAGGCATTTTGTAAATTTATTGCTTTCATTTGAAGGCATTTTGTAAATTTATTGCTTTTATTTGAAGGCATTTTGTAAATTTATTGCTTTTATTTGAAGGCATTTTGTAAATTTATTGCTTTTATTTGAAGGCATTTTGTAAATTTATTGCTTTTATTTGAAGGCATTTTGTAAATTTATTGCTTTTATTTGAAGGCATTTTGTAAATTTATTGCTTTTATTTGAAGACATTTTGTAAATTTATTGCTTTTATTTGAAGGCATTTTGTAAATTTATTGCTTTTATTTGAAGGCATTTTGTAAATTTATTGCTTTCATTTGAAGGCATTTTGTAAGTTTATTGCTTTTATTTGAAGGCATTTTGTAAATTTATTGCTTTTATTTGAAGGCATTTTGTAAATTTATTGCTTTTATTTGAAGGCATTTTGTAAATTTATTGCTTTTATTTGAAGGCATTTTGTAAATTTATTGCTTTTATTTGAAGGCATTTTGTAAATTTATTGCTTTTATTTGAAGGCATTTTGTAAATTTATTGCTTTTATTTGAAGGCATTTTGTAAATTTATTGCTTTTATTTGAAGGCATTTTGTAAATTTATTGCTTTCATTTGAAGGCATTTTGTAAATTTATTGCTTTTATTTGAAGGCATTTTGTAAATTTATTGCTTTTATTTGAAGGCATTTTGAAAGTTATTGCTTTTATTTGAAGGCATTTTGTAAATTTATTGCTTTTATTTGAAGGCATTTTGTAAATTTATTGCTTTTATTTGAAAGCATTTTGTAAATTTATTGCTTTTATTTGAAGGCATTTTGTAAATTTATTGCTTTCATTTGAAGGCATTTTGTAAATTTATTGCTTTTATTTGAAGGCATTTTGTAAATTTATTGCTTTTATTTGAAGGCATTTTGTAAATTTATTGCTTTTATTTGAAGGCATTTTGTAAATTTATTGCTTTTATTTGAAGGCATTTTGTAAGTTTATTGCTTTTATTTGAAGGCATTTTGTAAATTTATTGCTTTTATTTGAAGGCATTTTGTAAATTTATTGCTTTTATTTGAAGGCATTTTGTAAATTTATTGCTTTTATTTGAAGGCATTTTGTAAATTTATTGCTTTTATTTGAAAGCATTTTGTAAATTTATTGCTTTTATTTGAAGGCATTTTGTAAATTTATTGCTTTTATTTGAAGACATTTTGTAAATTTATTGCTTTTATTTGAAGGCATTTTGTAAATTTATTGCTTTTATTTGAAGGCATTTTGTAAATTTATTGCTTTCATTTGAAGGCATTTTGTAAATTTATTGCTTTTATTTGAAGGCATTTTGTAAATTTATTGCTTTTATTTGAAGGCATTTTGTAAATTTATTGCTTTTATTTGAAGGCATTTTGTAAATTTATTGCTTTTATTTGAAGGCATTTTGTAAGTTTATTGCTTTTATTTGAAGGCATTTTGTAAATTTATTGCTTTTATTTGAAGGCATTTTGTAAATTTATTGCTTTTATTTGAAAGCATTTTGTAAATTTATTGCTTTTATTTGAAGGCATTTTGTAAGTTTATTGCTTTTATTTGAAGGCATTTTGTAAATTTATTGCTTTTATTTGAAGGCATTTTGTAAATTTATTGCTTTTATTTGAAGGCATTTTGTAAATTTATTGCTTTTATTTGAAGGCATTTTGTAAATTTATTGCTTTTATTTGAAGGCATTTTGTAAATTTATTGCTTTTATTTGAAGGCATTTTGTAAATTTATTGCTTTTATTTGAAAGCATTTTGTAAATTTATTGCTTTTATTTGAAGGCATTTTGTAAATTTATTGCTTTTATTTGAAAGCATTTTGTAAATTTATTGCTTTTATTTGAAAGCATTTTGTAAATTTATTGCTTTTATTTGAAGGCATTTTGTAAATTTATTGCTTTTATTTGAAAGCATTTTGTAAATTTATTGCTTTTATTTGAAAGCATTTTGTAAATTTATTGCTTTTATTTGAAAGCATTTTGTAAATTTATTGCTTTTATTTGAAGGCATTTTGTAAATTTATTGCTTTTATTTGAAGGCATTTTGTAAGTTTATTGCTTTTATTTGAAAGCATTTTGTAAATTTATTGCTTTTATTTGAAAGCATTTTGTAAATTTATTGCTTTTATTTGAAGGCATTTTGTAAGTTTATTGCTTTTATTTGAAGGCATTTTGTAAGTTTATTGCTTTTATTTGAAGGCATTTTGTAAATTTATTGCTTTTATTTGAAAGCATTTTGTAAATTTATTGCTTTTATTTGAAAGCATTTTGTAAATTTATTGCTTTTATTTGAAAGCATTTTGTAAATTTATTGCTTTTATTTGAAGGCTTTTTGTAAATTTATTGCTTTTATTTGAAAGCATTTTGTAAATTTATTGCTTTTATTTGAAAGCATTTTGTAAATTTATTGCTTTTATTTGAAGGCATTTTGTAAATTTATTGCTTTTATTTGAAAGCATTTTGTAAATTTATTGCTTTTATTTGAAAGGATTTTGTAAATTTATTGCTTTTATTTGAAAGCATTTTGTAAATTTATTGCTTTTATTTGAAGGCATTTTGTAAATTTATTGCTTTTATTTGAAGGCATTTTGTAAGTTTATTGCTTTTATTTGAAAGCATTTTGTAAATTTATTGCTTTTATTTGAAAGCATTTTGTAAATTTATTGCTTTTATTTGAAGGCATTTTGTAAGTTTATTGCTTTTATTTGAAGGCATTTTGTAAGTTTATTGCTTTTATTTGAAGGCATTTTGTAAATTTATTGCTTTTATTTGAAAGCATTTTGTAAATTTATTGCTTTTATTTGAAAGCATTTTGTAAATTTATTGCTTTTATTTGAAAGCATTTTGTAAATTTATTGGTTTTATTTGAAAGCATTTTGTAAATTTATTGCTTTTATTTGAAGGCATTTTGTAAATTTATTGCTTTTATTTGAAGGCATTTTGTAAGTTTATTGCTTTTATTTGAAAGCATTTTGTAAATTTATTGCTTTTATTTGAAAGCATTTTGTAAATTTATTGCTTTTATTTGAAGGCATTTTGTAAGTTTATTGCTTTTATTTGAAGGCATTTTGTAAGTTTATTGCTTTTATTTGAAGGCATTTTGTAAATTTATTGCTTTTATTTGAAAGCATTTTGTAAATTTATTGCTTTTATTTGAAAGCATTTTGTAAATTTATTGCTTTTATTTGAAAGCATTTTGTAAATTTATTGCTTTTATTTGAAAGCATTTTGTAAATTTATTGCTTTTATTTGAAAGCATTTTGTAAATTTATTGCTTTTATTTGAAAGCATTTTGTAAATTTATTGCTTTTATTTGAAAGCATTTTGTAAATTTATTGCTTTTATTTGAAGGCATTTTGTAAATTTATTGCTTTTATTTGAAGGCATTTTGTAAGTTTATTGCTTTTATTTGAAAGCATTTTGTAAATTTATTGCTTTTATTTGAAAGCATTTTGTAAATTTATTGCTTTTATTTGAAGGCATTTTGTAAGTTTATTGCTTTTATTTGAAGGCATTTTGTAAGTTTATTGCTTTTATTTGAAGGCATTTTGTAAATTTATTGCTTTTATTTGAAAGCATTTTGTAAATTTATTGCTTTTATTTGAAAGCATTTTGTAAATTTATTGCTTTTATTTGAAAGCATTTTGTAAATTTATTGCTTTTATTTGAAGGCATTTTGTAAATTTATTGCTTTTATTTGAAAGCATTTTGTAAATTTATTGCTTTTATTTGAAAGCATTTTGTAAATTTATTGCTTTTATTTGAAGGCATTTTGTAAATTTATTGCTTTTATTTGAAAGCATTTTGTAAATTTATTGCTTTTATTTGAAAGGATTTTGTAAATTTATTGCTTTTATTTGAAAGCATTTTGTAAATTTATTGCTTTTATTTGAAGGCATTTTGTAAATTTATTGCTTTTATTTGAAGGCATTTTGTAAGTTTATTGCTTTTATTTGAAAGCATTTTGTAAATTTATTGCTTTTATTTGAAAGCATTTTGTAAATTTATTGCTTTTATTTGAAGGCATTTTGTAAGTTTATTGCTTTTATTTGAAGGCATTTTGTAAGTTTATTGCTTTTATTTGAAGGCATTTTGTAAATTTATTGCTTTTATTTGAAAGCATTTTGTAAATTTATTGCTTTTATTTGAAAGCATTTTGTAA
This sequence comes from Euprymna scolopes, assembly GCF_053919585.1. Classification (NCBI taxonomy): domain Eukaryota; kingdom Metazoa; phylum Mollusca; class Cephalopoda; order Sepiida; family Sepiolidae; genus Euprymna; species Euprymna scolopes. Next base: position 54,806,576 of record NC_136506.1, on the reverse strand, counting down.
ATTTATTGCTTTTATTTGAAAGCATTTTGTAAATTTATTGCTTTTATTTGAAAGCATTTTGTAAATGTATTGCTTTTATTTGAAGGCATTTTGTAAATTTATTGCTTTTATTTGAAAGCATTTTGTAAATTTATTGCTTTTATTTGAAAGCATTTTGTAAATTTATTGCTTTTATTTGAAAGCATTTTGTAAATTTATTGCTTTTATTTGAAAGCATTTTGTAAATTTATTGCTTTTATTTGAAAGCATTTTGTAAATTTATTGCTTTTATTTGAAGGCATTTTGTAAATTTATTGCTTTTATTTGAAGGCATTTTGTAAGTTTATTGCTTTTATTTGAAAGCATTTTGTAAATTTATTGCTTTTATTTGAAAGCATTTTGTAAATTTATTGCTTTTATTTGAAAGCATTTTGTAAATTTATTGCTTTTATTTGAAGGCATTTTGTAAATTTCTTGCTTTTATTTGAAAGCATTTTGTAAATTTATTGCTTTTATTTGAAAGCATTTTGTAAATTTATTGCTTTTATTTGAAAGCATTTTGTAAATTTATTGCTTTTATTTGAAAGCATTTTGTAAATTTATTGCTTTTATTTGAAAGCATTTTGTAAATTTATTGCTTTTATTTGAAAGCATTTTGTAAATTTATTGCTTTTATTTGAAGGCATTTTGTAAATTTATTGCTTTTATTTGAAGGCATTTTGTAAGTTTATTGCTTTTATTTGAAAGCATTTTGTAAATTTATTGCTTTTATTTGAAAGCATTTTGTAAATTTATTGCTTTTATTTGAAGGCATTTTGTAAATTTATTGCTTTTATTTGAAGGCATTTTGTAAATTTATTGCTTTCATTTGAAGGCATTTTGTAAATTTATTGCTTTTATTTGAAGGCATTTTGTAAATTTATTGCTTTTATTTGAAGGCATTTTGTAAGTTTATTGCTTTTATTTGAAGGCATTTTGTAAATTTATTGCTTTTATTTGAAGGCATTTTGTAAATTTATTGCTTTTATTTGAAGGCATTTTGTAAATTTATTGCTTTTATTTGAAGGCATTTTGTAAATTTATTGCTTTTATTTGAAGGCATTTTGTAAATTTATTGCTTTCATTTGAAGGCATTTTGTAAATTTATTGCTTTTATTTGAAGGCATTTTGTAAATTTATTGCTTTTATTTGAAGGCATTTTGTAAGTTTATTGCTTTTATTTGAAGGCATTTTGTAAATTTATTGCTTTTATTTGAAGGCATTTTGTAAATTTATTGCTTTTATTTGAAGACATTTTGTAAATTTATTGCTTTTATTTGAAGGCATTTTGTAAATTTATTGCTTTTATTTGAAGGCATTTTGTAAATTTATTGCTTTTATTTGAAGGCATTTTGTAAATTTATTGCTTTTATTTGAAGGCATTTTGTAAATTTATTGCTTTTATTTGAAGGCATTTTGTAAATTTATTGCTTTTATTTGAAAGCATTTTGTAAATTTATTGCTTTTATTTGAAAGCATTTTGTAAATTTATTGCTTTTATTTGAAGGCATTTTGTAAATTTATTGCTTTTATTTGAAGGCATTTTGTAAATTTATTGCTTTTATTTGAAGGCATTTTGTAAGTTTATTGCTTTTATTTGAAGGCATTTTGTAAATTTATTGCTTTTATTTGAAGGCATTTTGTAAATTTATTGCTTTTATTTGAAGGCATTTTGTAAGTTTATTGCTTTTATTTGAAGGCATTTTGTAAATTTATTGCTTTTATTTGAAGGCATTTTGTAAATTTATTGCTTTTATTTGAAGGCATTTTGTAAATTTATTGCTTTTATTTGAAGGCATTTTGTAAGTTTATTGCTTTTATTTGAAGGCATTTTGTAAATTTATTGCTTTTATTTGAAGGCATTTTGTAAATTTATTGCTTTTATTTGAAGGCATTTTGTAAGTTTATTGCTTTTATTTGAAGGCATTTTGTAAATTTATTGCTTTTATTTGAAGGCATTTTGTAAATTTATTGCTTTTATTTGAAGGCATTTTGTAAATTTATTGCTTTTATTTGAAGGCATTTTGTAAGTTTATTGCTTTTATTTGAAGGCATTTTGTAAATTTATTGCTTTTATTTGAAGGCATTTTGTAAATTTATTGCTTTTATTTGAAGGCATTTTGTAAGTTTATTGCTTTTATTTGAAGGCATTTTGTAAATTTATTGCTTTTATTTGAAGGCATTTTGTAAATTTATTGCTTTTATTTGAAGGCATTTTGTAAGTTCTTGCTTTTATTTGAAGGAATTTTGTAAATTTATTGCTTTTATTTGAAGGCATTTTGTAAATTTATTGCTTTTATTTAAAAGCATTTTGTAAATTTATTGCTTTTATTTGAAGGCATTTTGTAAGTTTATTGCTTTTATTTGAAGGCATTTTGTAAATTTATTGCTTTTATTTGAAGGCATTTTGTAAATTTATTGCTTTTATTTGAAGGCATTTTGTAAATTTATTGCTTTTATTTGAAGGCATTTTGTAAATTTATTGCTTTTATTTGAAGGCATTTTGTAAGTTTATTGCTTTTATTTGAAGGCATTTTGTAAATTTATTGCTTTTATTTGAAGGCATTTTGTAAATTTATTGCTTTTATTTGAAGGCATTTTGTAAATTTATTGCTTTTATTTGAAGGCATTTTGTAAATTTATTGCTTTTATTTGAAGGCATTTTGTAAATTTATTGCTTTCATTTGAAGGCATTTTGTAAATTTATTGCTTTTATTTGAAGGCATTTTGTAAATTTATTGCTTTTATTTGAAGGCATTTTGTAAGTTTATTGCTTTTATTTGAAGGCATTTTGTAAATTTATTGCTTTTATTTGAAGGCATTTTGTAAATTTATTGCTTTTATTTGAAGACATTTTGTAAATTTATTGCTTTTATTTGAAGGCATTTTGTAAATTTATTGCTTTTATTTGAAGGCATTTTGTAAATTTATTGCTTTTATTTGAAGGCATTTTGTAAATTTATTGCTTTTATTTGAAGGCATTTTGTAAATTTATTGCTTTTATTTGAAGGCATTTTGTAAATTTATTGCTTTTATTTGAAAGCATTTTGTAAATTTATTGCTTTTATTTGAAAGCATTTTGTAAATTTATTGCTTTTATTTGAAGGCATTTTGTAAATTTATTGCTTTTATTTGAAGGCATTTTGTAAATTTATTGCTTTTATTTGAAGGCATTTTGTAAGTTTATTGCTTTTATTTGAAGGCATTTTGTAAATTTATTGCTTTTATTTGAAGGCATTTTGTAAATTTATTGCTTTTATTTGAAGGCATTTTGTAAGTTTATTGCTTTTATTTGAAGGCATTTTGTAAATTTATTGCTTTTATTTGAAGGCATTTTGTAAATTTATTGCTTTTATTTTAAGGCATTTTGTAAGTTCTTGCTTTTATTTGAAGGCATTTTGTAAATTTATTGCTTTTATTTGAAGGCATTTTGTAAATTTATTGCTTTTATTTAAAAGCATTTTGTAAATTTATTGCTTTTATTTGAAGGCATTTTGTAAGTTTATTGCTTTTATTTGAAGGCATTTTGTAAATTTATTGCTTTTATTTGAAGGCATTTTGTAAATTTATTGCTTTTATTTGAAGGCATTTTGTAAATTTATTGCTTTTATTTGAAGGCATTTTGTAAATTTATTGCTTTTATTTGAAGGCATTTTGTAAATTTATTGCTTTTATTTGAAGGCATTTTGTAAATTTATTGCTTTTATTTGAAAGCATTTTGTAAATTTATTGCTTTTATTTGAAAGGCATTTTGTAAATTTATTGCTTTTATTTGAAAGCATTTTGTAAATTTATTGCTTTTATTTGAAGGCATTTTGTAAGTTTATTGCTTTTATTTGAAGGCATTTTGTAAGTTTATTGCTTTTATTTGAAGGCATTTTGTAAATTTATTGCTTTTATTTGAAAGGCATTTTGTAAATTTATTGCTTTTATTTGAAAGCATTTTGTAAATTTATTGCTTTTATTTGAAAGCATTTTGTAAATTTATTGCTTTTATTTGAAGGCTTTTTGTAAATTTATTGCTTTTATTTGAAAGCATTTTGTAAATTTATTGCTTTTATTTGAAAGCATTTTGTAAATTTATTGCTTTTATTTGAAGGCATTTTGTAAATTTATTGCTTTTATTTGAAAGCATTTTGTAAATTTATTGCTTTTATTTGAAAGGATTTTGTAAATTTATTGCTTTTATTTGAAAGCATTTTGTAAATTTATTGCTTTTATTTGAAGGCATTTTGTAAATTTATTGCTTTTATTTGAAGGCATTTTGTAAGTTTATTGCTTTTATTTGAAAGCATTTTGTAAATTTATTGCTTTTATTTGAAAGCATTTTGTAAATTTATTGCTTTTATTTGAAGGCATTTTGTAAGTTTATTGCTTTTATTTGAAGGCATTTTGTAAGTTTATTGCTTTTATTTGAAGGCATTTTGTAAATTTATTGCTTTTATTTGAAAGCATTTTGTAAATTTATTGCTTTTATTTGAAAGTATTTTGTAAATTTATTGCTTTTATTTGAAAGCATTTTGTAAATTTATTGGTTTTATTTGAAAGCATTTTGTAAATTTATTGCTTTTATTTGAAGGCATTTTGTAAATTTATTGCTTTTATTTGAAGGCATTTTGTAAGTTTATTGCTTTTATTTGAAAGCATTTTGTAAATTTATTGCTTTTATTTGAAAGCATTTTGTAAATTTATTGCTTTTATTTGAAGGCATTTTGTAAGTTTATTGCTTTTATTTGAAGGCATTTTGTAAGTTTATTGCTTTTATTTGAAGGCATTTTGTAAATTTATTGCTTTTATTTGAAAGCATTTTGTAAATTTATTGCTTTTATTTGAAAGCATTTTGTAAATTTATTGCTTTTATTTGAAAGCATTTTGTAAATTTATTGCTTTTATTTGAAAGCATTTTGTAAATTTATTGCTTTTATTTGAAAGCATTTTGTAAATTTATTGCTTTTATTTGAAAGCATTTTGTAAATTTATTGCTTTTATTTGAAAGCATTTTGTAAATTTATTGCTTTTATTTGAAGGCATTTTGTAAATTTATTGCTTTTATTTGAAGGCATTTTGTAAGTTTATTGCTTTTATTTGAAAGCATTTTGTAAATTTATTGCTTTTATTTGAAAGCATTTTGTAAATTTATTGCTTTTATTTGAAGGCATTTTGTAAGTTTATTGCTTTTATTTGAAGGCATTTTGTAAGTTTATTGCTTTTATTTGAAGGCATTTTGTAAATTTATTGCTTTTATTTGAAAGCATTTTGTAAATTTATTGCTTTTATTTGAAAGCATTTTGTAAATTTATTGCTTTTATTTGAAAGCATTTTGTAATATTATTGCTTTTATTTGAAGGCATTTTGTAAATTTATTGCTTTTATTTGAAAGCATTTTGTAAATTTATTGCTTTTATTTGAAAGCATTTTGTAAATTTATTGCTTTTATTTGAAGGCATTTTGTAAATTTATTGCTTTTATTTGAAAGCATTTTGTAAATTTATTGCTTTTATTTGAAAGGATTTTGTAAATTTATTGCTTTTATTTGAAAGCATTTTGTAAATTTATTGCTTTTATTTGAAGGCATTTTGTAAATTTATTGCTTTTATTTGAAGGCATTTTGTAAGTTTATTGCTTTTATTTGAAAGCATTTTGTAAATTTATTGCTTTTATTTGAAAGCATTTTGTAAATTTATTGCTTTTATTTGAAGGCATTTTGTAAGTTTATTGCTTTTATTTGAAGGCATTTTGTAAGTTTATTGCTTTTATTTGAAGGCATTTTGTAAATTTATTGCTTTTATTTGAAAGCATTTTGTAAATTTATTGCTTTTATTTGAAAGCATTTTGTAAATTTATTGCTTTTATTTGAAAGCATTTTGTAAATTTATTGCTTTTATTTGAAAGCATTTTGTAAATGTATTGCTTTTATTTGAAGGCATTTTGTAAATTTATTGCTTTTATTTGAAAGCATTTTGTAAATTTATTGCTTTTATTTGAAAGCATTTTGTAAATTTATTGCTTTTATTTGAAAGCATTTTGTAAATTTATTGCTTTTATTTGAAAGCATTTTGTAAATTTATTGCTTTTATTTGAAAGCATTTTGTAAATTTATTGCTTTTATTTGAAGGCATTTTGTAAATTTATTGCTTTTATTTGAAGGCATTTTGTAAGTTTATTGCTTTTATTTGAAAGCATTTTGTAAATTTATTGCTTTTATTTGAAAGCATTTTGTAAATTTATTGCTTTTATTTGAAAGCATTTTGTAAATTTATTGCTTTTATTTGAAGGCATTTTGTAAATTTATTGCTTTTATTTGAAAGCATTTTGTAAATTTATTGCTTTTATTTGAAAGCATTTTGTAAATTTATTGCTTTTATTTGAAAGCATTTTGTAAATTTATTGCTTTTATTTGAAAGCATTTTGTAAATTTATTGCTTTTATTTGAAAGCATTTTGTAAATTTATTGCTTTTATTTGAAAGCATTTTGTAAATTTATTGCTTTTATTTGAAGGCATTTTGTAAATTTATTGCTTTTATTTGAAGGCATTTTGTAAGTTTATTGCTTTTATTTGAAAGCATTTTGTAAATTTATTGCTTTTATTTGAAAGCATTTTGTAAATTTATTGCTTTTATTTGAAGGCATTTTGTAAATTTATTGCTTTTATTTGAAGGCATTTTGTAAATTTATTGCTTTCATTTGAAGGCATTTTGTAAATTTATTGCTTTTATTTGAAGGCATTTTGTAAATTTATTGCTTTTATTTGAAGGCATTTTGTAAGTTTATTGCTTTTATTTGAAGGCATTTTGTAAATTTATTGCTTTTATTTGAAGGCATTTTGTAAATTTATTGCTTTTATTTGAAGGCATTTTGTAAATTTATTGCTTTTATTTGAAGGCATTTTGTAAATTTATTGCTTTTATTTGAAGGCATTTTGTAAATTTATTGCTTTCATTTGAAGGCATTTTGTAAATTTATTGCTTTTATTTGAAGGCATTTTGTAAATTTATTGCTTTTATTTGAAGGCATTTTGTAAGTTTATTGCTTTTATTTGAAGGCATTTTGTAAATTTATTGCTTTTATTTGAAGGCATTTTGTAAATTTATTGCTTTTATTTGAAGACATTTTGTAAATTTATTGCTTTTATTTGAAGGCATTTTGTAAATTTATTGCTTTTATTTGAAGGCATTTTGTAAATTTATTGCTTTTATTTGAAGGCATTTTGTAAATTTATTGCTTTTATTTGAAGGCATTTTGTAAATTTATTGCTTTCATTTGAAGGCATTTTGTAAATTTATTGCTTTTATTTGAAGGCATTTTGTAAATTTATTGCTTTTATTTGAAGGCATTTTGTAAATTTATTGCTTTTATTTGAAGGCATTTTGTAAATTTATTGCTTTTATTTGAAGGCATTTTGTAAATTTATTGCTTTTATTTGAAGGCATTTGGTAAATTTATTGCTTTTATTTGAAGGCATTTTGTAAATTTATTGCTTTTATTTGAAAGCATTTTGTAAATTTATTGCTTTTATTTGAAGGCATTTTGTAAATTTATTGCTTTCATTTGAAGGCATTTTGTAAATTTATTGCTTTTATTTGAAGGCATTTTGTAAATTTATTGCTTTTATTTGAAGGCATTTTGTAAATTTATTGCTTTTATTTGAAGGCATTTTGTAAATTTATTGCTTTTATTTGAAGGCATTTTGTAAATTTATTGCTTTTATTTGAAAGCATTTTGTAAATTTATTGCTTTTATTTGAAAGCATTTTGTAAATTTATTGCTTTTATTTGAAGGCATTTTGTAAATTTATTGCTTTTATTTGAAGGCATTTTGTAAATTTATTGCTTTTATTTGAAGGCATTTTGTAAGTTTATTGCTTTTATTTGAAGGCATTTTGTAAATTTATTGCTTTTATTTGAAGGCATTTTGTAAATTTATTGCTTTTATTTGAAGGCATTTTGTAAGTTTATTGCTTTTATTTGAAGGCATTTTGTAAATTTATTGCTTTTATTTGAAGGCATTTTGTAAATTTATTGCTTTTATTTGAAGGCATTTTGTAAATTTATTGCTTTTATTTGAAGGCATTTTGTAAGTTTATTGCTTTTATTTGAAGGCATTTTGTAAATTTATTGCTTTTATTTGAAGGCATTTTGTAAATTTATTGCTTTTATTTGAAGGCATTTTGTAAGTTTATTGCTTTTATTTGAAGGCATTTTGTAAATTTATTGCTTTTATTTGAAGGCATTTTGTAAATTTATTGCTTTTATTTGAAGGCATTTTGTAAGTTTATTGCTTTTATTTGAAGGCATTTTGTAAATTTATTGCTTTTATTTGAAGGCATTTTGTAAATTTATTGCTTTTATTTAAAAGCATTTTGTAAATTTATTGCTTTTATTTGAAGGCATTTTGTAAGTTTATTGCTTTTATTTGAAGGCATTTTGTAAATTTATTGCTTTTATTTGAAGGCATTTTGTAAATTTATTGCTTTTATTTGAAGGCATTTTGTAAATTTATTGCTTTTATTTGAAGGCATTTTGTAAATTTATTGCTTTTATTTGAAGGCATTTTGTAAATTTATTGCTTTTATTTGAAGGCATTTTGTAAATTTATTGCTTTTATTTGAAAGCATTTTGTAAATTTATTGCTTTTATTTGAAGGCATTTTGTAAATTTATTGCTTTCATTTGAAGGCATTTTGTAAATTTATTGCTTTTATTTGAAGGCATTTTGTAAATTTATTGCTTTTATTTGAAGGCATTTTGTAAATTTATTGCTTTTATTTGAAGGCATTTTGTAAATTTATTGCTTTTATTTGAAGGCATTTTGTAAATTTATTGCTTTTATTTGAAGGCATTTTGTAAATTTATTGCTTTCATTTGAAGGCATTTTGTAAATTTATTGCTTTTTAAAAGCATTTTGTAAATTTATTGCTTTTATTTGAAGGCATTTTGTAAATTTATTGCTTTTATTTGAAGGCATTTTGTAAATTTATTGCTTTTATTTGAAGGCATTTTGTAAATTTATTGCTTTTATTTGAAGGCATTTTGTAAATTTATTGCTTTTATTTGAAGGCATTTTGTAAATTTATTGCTTTTATTTGAAGGCATTTTGTAAATTTATTGCTTTTATTTGAAGGCATTTTGTAAATTTATTGCTTTCATTTGAAGGCATTTTGTAAATTTATTGCTTTTATTTGAAGGCATTTTGTAAATTTATTGTTTTTATTTGAAGGCATTTTGTAAGTTTATTGCTTTTATTTGAAGGCATTTTGTAAATTTATTGCTTTTTAAAAGCATTTTGTAAATTTATTGCTTTTATTTGAAGGCATTTTGTAAATTTATTGCTTTTATTTGAAGGCATTTTGTAAATTTATTGCTTTTATTTTAAGGCATTTTGTAAATTTATTGCTTTCATTTGAAGGCATTTTGTAAATTATTGCTTTTATTTGAAGGCATTTTGTAAATTTATTGCTTTTATTTGAAGGCATTTTGTAAATTTATTGCTTTTATTTAAAAGCATTTTGTAAATTTATTGCTTTTATTTGAAGGCATTTTGTAAATTTATTGCTTTCATTTGAAGGCATTTTGTAAATTTATTGCTTTTATTTGAAGGCATTTTGTAAATTTATTGCTTTTATTTGAAGGCATTTTGTAAATTTATTGCTTTTATTTGAAAGCATTTTGTAAATTTATTGCTTTTATTTGAAGGCATTTTGTAAATTTATTGCTTTTATTTGAAGGCATTTTGTAAATTTATTGCTTTTATTTGAAGGCATTTTGTAAATTTATTACTTTTATTTGAAAGCATTTTGTAAATTTATTGCTTTTATTTGAAGGCATTTTGTAAATTTATTGCTTTCATTTGAAGGCATTTTGTAAATTTATTGCTTTCATTTGAAGGCATTTTGTAAATTTATTGCTTTCATTTGAAGGCATTTTGTAAATTTATTGCTTTTATTTGAAGGCATTTTGTAAATTTATTGCTTTTATTTGAAGGCATTTTGTAAATTTATTGCTTTCATTTGAAGGCATTTTGTAAATTTATTGCTTTTATTTGAAGGCATTTTGTAAATTTATTGCTTTCATTTGAAGGCATTTTGTAAATTTATTGCTTTTATTTGAAGGCATTTTGTAAATTTATTGCTTTTATTTGAAAGCATTTTGTAAATTTATTGCTTTTATTTGAAGGCATTTTGTAAATTTATTGCTTTTATTTGAAAGCATTTTGTAAATTTATTGCTTTTATTTGAAGGCATTTTGTAAATTTATTGCTTTCATTTGAAGGCATTTTGTAAATTTATTGCTTTTATTTGAAGGCATTTTGTAAATTTATTGCTTTTATTTGAAGGCATTTTGTAAATTTATTGCTTTCATTTGAAGGCATTTTGTAAATTTATTGCTTTTATTTGAAGGCATTTTGTAAATTTATTGCTTTTATTTGAAGGCATTTTGTAAATTTATTGCTTTTATTTGAAGGCATTTTGTAAATTTATTACTTTTATTTGAAGGCATTTTGTAAATTTATTGCTTTTATTTGAAGGCATTTTGTAAATTTATTGCTTTTATTTGAAGGCATTTTGTAAATTTATTGCTTTTATTTGAAAGCATTTTGTAAATTTATTGCTTTTATTTGAAGGCATTTTGTAAATTTATTGCTTTCATTTGAAGGCATTTTGTAAATTTATTGCTTTTATTTGAAGGCATTTTGTAAGTTTATTGCTTTTATTTGAAGGCATTTTGTAAATTTATTGCTTTTATTTGAAGGCATTTTGTAAATTTATTGCTTTTATTTGAAGGCATTTTGTAAATTTATTGCTTTTATTTGAAGGCATTTTGTAAATTTATTGCTTTTATTTGAAAGCATTTTGTAAATTTATTGCTTTTATTTGAAGGCATTTTGTAAATTTATTGCTTTTATTTGAAGACATTTTGTAAATTTATTGCTTTTATTTGAAGGCATTTTGTAAATTTATTGCTTTTATTTGAAGGCATTTTGTAAATTTATTGCTTTCATTTGAAGGCATTTTGTAAATTTATTGCTTTTATTTGAAGGCATTTTGTAAATTTATTGCTTTTATTTGAAGGCATTTTGTAAATTTATTGCTTTTATTTGAAGGCATTTTGTAAATTTATTGCTTTTATTTGAAGGCATTTTGTAAGTTTATTGCTTTTATTTGAAGGCATTTTGTAAATTTATTGCTTTTATTTGAAGGCATTTTGTAAATTTATTGCTTTTATTTGAAAGCATTTTGTAAATTTATTGCTTTTATTTGAAGGCATTTTGTAAGTTTATTGCTTTTATTTGAAGGCATTTTGTAAATTTATTGCTTTTCTTTGAAGGCATTTTGTAAATTTATTGCTTTTATTTGAAGGCATTTTGTAAATTTATTGCTTTTATTTGAAGGCATTTTGTAAATTTATTGCTTTTATTTGAAGGCATTTTGTAAATTTATTGCTTTTATTTGAAGGCATTTTGTAAATTTATTGCTTTTATTTGAAAGCATTTTGTAAATTTATTGCTTTTATTTGAAGGCATTTTGTAAATTTATTGCTTTCATTTGAAGGCATTTTGTAAATTTATTGCTTTTATTTGAAGGCATTTTGTAAATTTATTGCTTTTATTTGAAGGCATTTTGTAAATTTATTGCTTTTATTTGAAGGCATTTTGTAAATTTATTGCTTTTATTTGAAGGTATTTTGTAAATTTATTGCTTTTATTTGAAGGCATTTTGTAAATTTATTGCTTTCATTTGAAGGCATTTTGTAAATTTATTGCTTTTATTTGAAGGCATTTTGTAAATTTATTGCTTTTATTTGAAGGCATTTTGTAAATTTATTGCTTTTCTTTGAAGGCATTTTGTAAATTTATTGCTTTTATTTGAAGGCATTTTGTAAATTTATTGCTTTCATTTGAAGGCATTTTGTAAATTTATTGCTTTTATTTGAAGGCATTTTGTAAATTTATTGCTTTTATTTGAAGGCATTTTGTAAATTTATTGCTTTTATTTGAAGGCATTTTGTAAATTTATTGCTTTTATTTGAAGGCATTTTGTAAATTTATTGCTTTTATTTGAAGGCATTTTGTAAATTTATTGCTTTTATTTGAAGGCATTTTGTAAATTTATTTCTTTTATTTGAAGGCATTTTGTAAATTTATTGCTTTTATTTGAAGGCATTTTGTAAATTTATTGCTTTCATTTGAAGGCATTTTGTAAATTTATTGCTTTTATTTGAAGGCATTTTGTAAATTTATTGCTTTTATTTGAAGGCATTTTGTAAATTTATTGCTTTTAGTTGAAGGCATTTTGTAAATTTATTGCTTTTATTTGAAGGCATTTTGTAAATTTATTGCTTTTATTTGAAGGCATTTTGTAAATTTATTGCTTTTATTTGAAGGCATTTTGTAAATTTATTGCTTTCATTTGAAGGCATTTTGTAAATTTATTGCTTTTATTTGAAGGCATTTTGTAAATTTATTGCTTTCATTTGAAGGCATTTTGTAAATTTATTGCTTTTATTTGAAGGCATTTTGTAAATTTATTGCTTTTATTTGAAGGCATTTTGTAAATTTATTGCTTTTATTTGAAGGCATTTTGTAAATTTATTGCTTTTATTTGAAGGCATTTTGTAAATTTATTGCTTTCATTTGAAGGCATTTTGTAAATTTATTGCTTTTATTTGAAGGCATTTTGTAAATTTATTGCTTTTATTTGAAGGCATTTTGTAAGTTTATTGCTTTTATTTGAAGGCATTTTGTAAATTTATTGCTTTTATTTGAAGGCATTTTGTAAATTTATTGCTTTTATTTGAAGGCATTTTGTAAGTTTATTGCTTTTATTTGAAGGCATTTTGTAAATTTATTGCTTTTATTTGAAGGCATTTTGTAAATTTATTGCTTTTATTTGAAGGCATTTTGTAAATTTATTGCTTTTATTTGAAGGCATTTTGTAAATTTATTGCTTTTATTTTAAGGCATTTTGTAAATTTATTGCTTTTATTTGAAGGCATTTTGTAAATTTATTGCTTTTATTTGAAGGCATTTTGTAAATTTATTGCTTTTATTTGAAGGCATTTTGTAAATTTATTGCTTTTATTTGAAAGCATTTTGTAAATTTATTGCTTTTATTTGAAAGCATTTTGTAAATTTATTGCTTTTATTTGAAAGCATTTTGTAAATTTATTGCTTTTATTTGAAGGCATTTTGTAAATTTATTGCTTTTATTTGAAAGCATTTTGTAAATTTATTGCTTTTATTTGAAAGCATTTTGTAAATTTATTGCTTTTATTTGAAAGCATTTTGTAAATTTATTGCTTTTATTTGAAAGCATTTTGTAAATTTATTGCTTTTATTTGAAAGCATTTTGTAAATTTATTGCTTTTATTTGAAAGCATTTTGTAAATTTATTGCTTTTATTTGAAAGCATTTTGTAAATTTATTGCTTTTATTTGAAAGCATTTTGTAAATTTATTGCTTTTATTTGAAGGCATTTTGTAAATTTATTGCTTTTATTTGAAAGCATTTTGTAAATTTATTGCTTTTATTTGAAAGCATTTTGTAAATTTATTGCTTTTATTTGAAGGCATTTTGTAAATTTATTGCTTTTATTTGAAAGCATTTTGTAAATTTATTGCTTTTATTTGAAAGCATTTTGTAAATTTATTGCTTTTATTTGAAAGCATTTTGTAAATTTATTGCTTTTATTTGAAGGCATTTTGTAAATTTATTGCTTTTATTTGAAGGCATTTTGTAAGTTTATTGCTTTTATTTGAAAGCATTTTGTAAATTTATTGCTTTTATTTGAAAGCATTTTGTAAATTTATTGCTTTTATTTGAAGGCATTTTGTAAGTTTATTGCTTTTATTTGAAGGCATTTTGTAAGTTTATTGCTTTTATTTGAAGGCATTTTGTAAATTTATTGCTTTTATTTGAAAGCATTTTGTAAATTTATTGCTTTTATTTGAAAGCATTTTGTAAATTTATTGCTTTTATTTGAAAGCATTTTGTAAATTTATTGCTTTTATTTGAAGGCATTTTGTAAATTTATTGCTTTTATTTGAAAGCATTTTGTAAATTTATTGCTTTTATTTGAAAGCATTTTGTAAATTTATTGCTTTTATTTGAAGGCATTTTGTAAATTTATTGCTTTTATTTGAAAGCATTTTGTAAATTTATTGCTTTTATTTGAAAGCATTTTGTAAATTTATTGCTTTTATTTGAAAGCATTTTGTAAATTTATTGCTTTTATTTGAAGGCATTTTGTAAATTTATTGCTTTTATTTGAAGGCATTTTGTAAATTTATTGCTTTTATTTGAAGGCATTTTGTAAGTTTATTGCTTTTATTTGAAAGCATTTTGTAAATTTATTGCTTTTATTTGAAAGCATTTTGTAAATTTATTGCTTTTATTTGAAGGCATTTTGTAAGTTTATTGCTTTTATTTGAAGGCATTTTGTAAGTTTATTGCTTTTATTTGAAGGCATTTTGTAAATTTATTGCTTTTATTTGAAAGCATTTTGTAAATTTATTGCTTTTATTTGAAAGCATTTTGTAAATTTATTGCTTTTATTTGAAAGCATTTTGTTTTTATTTGAAAGCATTTTGTAAATTTATTGCTTTTATTTGAAAGCATTTTGTAAATTTATTGCTTTTATTTGAAAGCATTTTGTAAATTTATTGCTTTTATTTGAAAGCATTTTGTAAATTTATTGCTTTTATTTGAAAGCATTTTGTAAATTTATTGCTTTTATTTGAAGGCATTTTGTAAATTTATTGCTTTTATTTGAAGGCATTTTGTAAGTTTATTGCTTTTATTTGAAAGCATTTTGTAAATTTATTGCTTTTATTTGAAAGCATTTTGTAAATTTATTGCTTTTATTTGAAAGCATTTTGTAAATTTATTGCTTTTATTTGAAGGCATTTTGTAAATTTATTGCTTTTATTTGAAAGCATTTTGTAAATTTATTGCTTTTATTTGAAAGCATTTTGTAAATTTATTGCTTTTATTTGAAAGCATTTTGTAAATTTATTGCTTTTATTTGAAAGCATTTTGTAAATTTATTGCTTTTATTTGAAAGCATTTTGTAAATTTATTGCTTTTATTTGAAAGCATTTTGTAAATTTATTGCTTTTATTTGAAGGCATTTTGTAAATTTATTGCTTTTATTTGAAGGCATTTTGTAAGTTTATTGCTTTTATTTGAAAGCATTTTGTAAATTTATTGCTTTTATTTGAAAGCATTTTGTAAATTTATTGCTTTTATTTGAAGGCATTTTGTAAATTTATTGCTTTTATTTGAAGGCATTTTGTAAATTTATTGCTTTCATTTGAAGGCATTTTGTAAATTTATTGCTTTTATTTGAAGGCATTTTGTAAATTTATTGCTTTTATTTGAAGGCATTTTGTAAGTTTATTGCTTTTATTTGAAGGCATTTTGTAAATTTATTGCTTTTATTTGAAGGCATTTTGTAAATTTATTGCTTTTATTTGAAGGCATTTTGTAAATTTATTGCTTTTATTTGAAGGCATTTTGTAAATTTATTGCTTTTATTTGAAGGCATTTTGTAAATTTATTGCTTTTATTTGAAGGCATTTTGTAAGTGTATTTCTTTTATTTGAAGGCATTTTGTAAATTTATTGCTTTTATTTGAAGGCATTTTGTAAATTTATTGCTTTTATTTGAAGGCATTTTGTAAATTTATTGCTTTTATTTGAAGGCATTTTGTAAATTTATTGCTTTTATTTGAAGGCATTTTGTAAATTTATTGCTTTTATTTGAAGGCATATTGTAAATTTATTGCTTTTATTTGAAGGCATTTTGTAAGTTTATTGCTTTTATTTGAAGGCATTTTGTAAATTTATTGCTTTTATTTGAAGGCATTTTGTAAATTTATTGCTTTTATTTGAAGGCATTTTGTAAATTTATTGCTTTTATTTGAAGGCATTTTGTAAATTTATTGCTTTTATTTGAAGGCATTTTGTAAATTTATTGCTTTCATTTGAAGGCATTTTGTAAATTTATTGCTTTTATTTGAAGGCATTTTGTAAATTTATTGCTTTTATTTGAAGGCATTTTGTAAGTTTATTGCTTTTATTTGAAGGCATTTTGTAAATTTATTGCTTTTATTTGAAGGCATTTTGTAAATTTATTGCTTTTATTTGAAGGCATTTTGTAAATTTATTGCTTTTATTTGAAGGCATTTTGTAAATTTATTGCTTTTATTTGAAGGCATTTTGTAAATTTATTGCTTTTATTTGAAAGCATTTTGTAAATTTATTGCTTTTATTTGAAAGCATTTTGTAAATTTATTGCTTTTATTTGAAGGCATTTTGTAAATTTATTGCTTTTATTTGAAGGCATTTTGTAAATTTATTGCTTTCATTTGAAGGCATTTTGTAAATTTATTGCTTTTATTTGAAGGCATTTTGTAAATTTATTGCTTTTATTTGAAGGCATTTTGTAAATTTATTGCTTTTATTTGAAGGCATTTTGTAAATTTATTGCTTTTATTTGAAGGCATTTTGTAAATTTATTGCTTTTATTTGAAGGCATTTTGTAAGTTTATTGCTTTTATTTGAAGGCATTTTGTAAATTTATTGCTTTTATTTGAAGGCATTTTGTAAATTTATTGCTTTTATTTGAAAGCATTTTGTAAATTTATTGCTTTTATTTGAAGGCATTTTGTAAATTTATTGCTTTTATTTGAAGGCATTTTGTAAATTTATTGCTTTTATTTGAAGGCATTTTGTAAATTTATTGCTTTTATTTGAAGGCATTTTGTAAATTTATTGCTTTTATTTGAAGGCATTTTGTAAGTTTATTGCTTTTATTTGAAGGCATTTTGTAAATTTATTGCTTTTATTTGAAGGCATTTTGTAAATTTATTGCTTTTATTTGAAGGCATTTTGTAAGTTTATTGCTTTTATTTGAAGGCATTTTGTAAATTTATTGCTTTTATTTGAAGGCATTTTGTAAATTTATTGCTTTTATTTGAAAGCATTTTGTAAATTTATTGCTTTTATTTGAAGGCATTTTGTAAGTTTATTGCTTTTATTTGAAGGCATTTTGTAAATTTATTGCTTTTATTTGAAGGCATTTTGTAAATTTATTGCTTTTATTTGAAGGCATTTTGTAAATTTATTGCTTTTATTTGAAGGCATTTTGTAAATTTATTGCTTTTATTTGAAGGCATTTTGTAAATTTATTGCTTTTATTTGAAGGCATTTTGTAAATTTATTGCTTTTATTTGAAAGCATTTTGTAAATTCTTGCTTTTATTTGAAGGCATTTTGTAAATTTATTGCTTTCATTTGAAGGCATTTTGTAAATTTATTGCTTTTATTTGAAGGCATTTTGTAAGTTTATTGCTTTTATTTGAAGGCATTTTGTAAATTTATTGCTTTTATTTGAAGGCATTTTGTAAATTTATTGCTTTTATTTGAAGGCATTTTGTAAATTTATTGCTTTTATTTGAAGGCATTTTGTAAATTTATTGCTTTTATTTGAAGGCATTTTGTAAATTTATTGCTTTCATTTGAAGGCATTTTGTAAATTTATTGCTTTTATTTGAAGGCATTTTGTAAATTTATTGCTTTTATTTGAAGGCATTTTGTAAGTTTATTGCTTTTATTTGAAGGCATTTTGTAAATTTATTGCTTTTATTTGAAGGCATTTTGTAAATTTATTGCTTTTATTTGAAGGCATTTTGTAAATTTATTGCTTTTATTTGAAGGCATTTTGTAAATTTATTGCTTTTATTTGAAAGCATTTTGTAAATTTATTGCTTTTATTTGAAGGCATTTTGTAAGTTTATTGCTTTTATTTGAAGGCATTTTGTAAATTTATTGCTTTTATTTGAAGGCATTTTGTAAATTTATTGCTTTTATTTGAAGGCATTTTGTAAATTTATTGCTTTTATTTGAAGGCATTTTGTAAATTTATTGCTTTTATTTGAAGGCATTTTGTAAATTTATTGCTTTTATTTGAAGGCATTTTGTAAATTTATTGCTTTTATTTGAAAGCATTTTGTAAATTTATTGCTTTTATTTGAAGGCATTTTGTAAATTTATTGCTTTTATTTGAAGGCATTTTGTAAATTTATTGCTTTTATTTGAAGGCATTTTGTAAATTTATTGCTTTTATTTGAAGGCATTTTGTAAATTTATTGCTTTTATTTGAAGGCATTTTGTAAATTTATTGCTTTTATTTGAAAGCATTTTGTAAATTTATTGCTTTTATTTGAAGGCATTTTGTAAATTTATTGCTTTTATTTGAAGGCATTTTGTAAATTTATTGCTTTTATTTGAAGGCATTTTGTAAATTTATTGCTTTTATTTGAAGGCATTTTGTAAATTTATTGCTTTTATTTGAAGGCATTTTGTAAATTTATTGCTTTTATTTGAAGGCATTTTGTAAATTTATTGCTTTTATTTGAAGGCATTTTGTAAATTTATTGCTTTTATTTGAAGGCATTTTGTAAATTTATTGCTTTTATTTGAAGGCATTTTGTAAATTTATTGCTTTTATTTGAAGGCATTTTGTAAATTTATTGCTTTTATTTGAAGGCATTTTGTAAATTTATTGCTTTTATTTGAAGGCATTTTGTAAATTTATTGCTTTTATTTGAAGGCATTTTGTAAATTTATTGCTTTTATTTGAAGGCATTTTGTAAATTTATTGCTTTTATTTGAAGGCATTTTGTAAATTTATTGCTTTTATTTGAAGGCATTTTGTAAATTTATTGCTTTTATTTGAAGGCATTTTGTAAATTTATTGCTTTTATTTGAAAGCATTTTGTAAATTTATTGCTTTTATTTGAAGGCATTTTGTAAATTTATTGCTTTTATTTGAAGGCATTTTGTAAATTTATTGCTTTTATTTGAAGGCATTTTGTAAATTTATTGCTTTTATTTGAAGGCATTTTGTAAATTTATTGCTTTTATTTGAAGGCATTTTGTAAATTTATTGCTTTTATTTGAAGGCATTTTGTAAATTTATTGCTTTTATTTGAAGGCATTTTGTAAATTTATTGCTTTTATTTGAAGGCATTTTGTAAATTTATTGCTTTTATTTGAAGGCATTTTGTAAATTTATTGCTTTTATTTGAAGGCATTTTGTAAGTTTATTGCTTTTATTTGAAGGCATTTTGTAAATTTATTGCTTTTATTTGAAGGCATTTTGTAAATTTATTGCTTTTATTTGAAGGCATTTTGTAAATTTATTGCTTTTATTTGAAGGCATTTTGTAAGTTTATTGCTTTTATTTGAAGGCATTTTGTAAATTTATTGCTTTTATTTGAAGGCATTTTGTAAATTTATTGCTTTTATTTGAAGGCATTTTGTAAGTTTATTGCTTTTATTTGAAGGCATTTTGTAAATTTATTGCTTTTATTTGAAGGCATTTTGTAAATTTATTGCTTTTATTTTAAAGCATTTTGTAAATTTATTGCTTTTATTTGAAGGCATTTTGTAAGTTTATTGCTTTTATTTGAAGGCATTTTGTAAATTTATTGCTTTTATTTGAAGGCATTTTGTAAATTTATTGCTTTTATTTGAAGGCATTTTGTAAATTTATTGCTTTTATTTGAAGGCATTTTGTAAATTTATTGCTTTTATTTGAAGGCATTTTGTAAATTTATTGCTTTTATTTGAAGGCATTTTGTAAATTTATTGCTTTTATTTGAAAGCATTTTGTAAATTTATTGCTTTTATTTGAAGGCATTTTGTAAATTTATTGCTTTCATTTGAAGGCATTTTGTAAATTTATTGCTTTTATTTGAAGGCATTTTGTAAGTTTATTGCTTTTATTTGAAGGCATTTTGTAAATTTATTGCTTTTATTTGAAGGCATTTTGTAAATTTATTGCTTTTATTTGAAGGCATTTTGTAAATTTATTGCTTTTATTTGAAGGCATTTTGTAAATTTATTGCTTTTATTTGAAGGCATTTTGTAAATTTATTGCTTTCATTTGAAGGCATTTTGTAAATTTATTGCTTTTATTTGAAGGCATTTTGTAAATTTATTGCTTTTATTTGAAGGCATTTTGTAAATTTATTGCTTTTATTTGAAGGCATTTTGTAAATTTATTGCTTTTATTTGAAGGCATTTTGTAAATTTATTGCTTTTATTTGAAGGCATTTTGTAAATTTATTGCTTTTATTTGAAAGCATTTTGTAAATTTATTGCTTTTATTTGAAAGCATTTTGTAAATTTATTGCTTTTATTTGAAGGCATTTTGTAAGTTTATTGCTTTTATTTGAAGGCATTTTGTAAATTTATTGCTTTTATTTGAAGGCATTTTGTAAATTTATTGCTTTTATTTGAAGGCATTTTGTAAATTTATTGCTTTTATTTGAAGGCATTTTGTAAATTTATTGCTTTTATTTGAAGGCATTTTGTAAATTTATTGCTTTTATTTGAAGGCATTTTGTAAATTTATTGCTTTTATTTGAAAGCATTTTGTAAATTTATTGCTTTTATTTGAAGGCATTTTGTAAATTTATTGCTTTTATTTGAAGGCATTTTGTAAATTTATTGCTTTTATTTGAAGGCATTTTGTAAATTTATTGCTTTTATTTGAAGGCATTTTGTAAATTTATTGCTTTTATTTGAAGGCATTTTGTAAATTTATTGCTTTTATTTGAAAGCATTTTGTAAATTTATTGCTTTTATTTGAAGGCATTTTGTAAATTTATTGCTTTTATTTGAAGGCATTTTGTAAATTTATTGCTTTTATTTGAAGGCATTTTGTAAATTTATTGCTTTTATTTGAAGGCATTTTGTAAATTTATTGCTTTTATTTGAAGGCATTTTGTAAATTTATTGCTTTTATTTGAAGGCATTTTGTAAATTTATTGCTTTTATTTGAAGGCATTTTGTAAATTTATTGCTTTTATTTGAAGGCATTTTGTAAATTTATTGCTTTTATTTGAAGGCATTTTGTAAATTTATTGCTTTTATTTGAAGGCATTTTGTAAATTTATTGCTTTTATTTGAAGGCATTTTGTAAATTTATTGCTTTTATTTGAAGGCATTTTGTAAATTTATTGCTTTTATTTGAAGGCATTTTGTAAATTTATTGCTTTTATTTGAAGGCATTTTGTAAATTTATTGCTTTTATTTGAAGGCATTTTGTAAATTTATTGCTTTTATTTGAAGGCATTTTGTAAATTTATTGCTTTTATTTGAAGGCATTTTGTAAATTTATTGCTTTTATTTGAAGGCATTTTGTAAATTTATTGCTTTTATTTGAAGGCATTTTGTAAATTTATTGCTTTTATTTGAAGGCATTTTGTAAATTTATTGCTTTTATTTGAAGGCATTTTGTAAATTTATTGCTTTTATTTGAAGGCATTTTGTAAATTTATTGCTTTTATTTGAAGGCATTTTGTAAATTTATTGCTTTTATTTGAAGGCATTTTGTAAATTTATTGCTTTTATTTGAAGGCATTTTGTAAATTTATTGCTTTTATTTGAAGGCATTTTGTAAATTTATTGCTTTTATTTGAAGGCATTTTGTAAATTTATTGCTTTTATTTGAAGGCATTTTGTAAGTTTATTGCTTTTATTTGAAGGCATTTTGTAAATTTATTGCTTTTATTTGAAGGCATTTTGTAAATTTATTGCTTTTATTTGAAGGCATTTTGTAAATTTATTGCTTTTATTTGAAGGCATTTTTGTAAATTTATTGCTTTTATTTGAAGGCATTTTGTAAGTTTATTGCTTTTATTTGAAGGCATTTTGTAAATTTATTGCTTTTATTTGAAGGCATTTTGTAAATTTATTGCTTTTATTTGAAGGCATTTTGTAAGTTTATTGCTTTTATTTGAAGGCATTTTGTAAATTTATTGCTTTTATTTGAAGGCATTTTGTAAATTTATTGCTTTTATTTGAAGGCATTTTGTAAATTTATTGCTTTTATTTGAAGGCATTTTGTAAATTTATTGCTTTTATTTGAAAGCATTTTGTAAATTTATTGCTTTTATTTGAAGGCATTTTGTAAATTTATTGCTTTTATTTGAAGGCATTTTGTAAATTTATTGCTTTTATTTGAAGGCATTTTGTAAATTTATTGCTTTTATTTGAAGGCATTTTGTAAATTTATTGCTTTTATTTGAAGGCATTTTGTAAATTTATTGCTTTTATTTGAAGGCATTTTGTAAATTTATTGCTTTTATTTGAAGGCATTTTGTAAATTTATTGCTTTTATTTGAAGGCATTTTGTAAATTTATTGCTTTTATTTGAAGGCATTTTGTAAATTTATTGCTTTTATTTGAAGGCATTTTGTAAGTTTATTGCTTTTATTTGAAGGCATTTTGTAAATTTATTGCTTTTATTTGAAGGCATTTTGTAAATTTATTGCTTTTATTTGAAGGCATTTTGTAAATTTATTGCTTTTATTTGAAGGCATTTTGTAAATTTATTGCTTTTATTTGAAGGCATTTTGTAAATTTATTGCTTTTATTTGAAGGCATTTTGTAAATTTATTGCTTTTATTTGAAGGCATTTTGTAAATTTATTGCTTTTATTTGAAGGCATTTTGTAAATTTATTGCTTTTATTTGAAGGCATTTTGTAAGTTTATTGCTTTTATTTGAAGGCATTTTGTAAATTTATTGCTTTTATTTGAAGGCATTTTGTAAATTTATTGCTTTTATTTGAAGGCATTTTGTAAGTTTATTGCTTTTATTTGAAGGCATTTTGTAAATTTATTGCTTTTATTTGAAGGCATTTTGTAAATTTATTGCTTTTATTTGAAGGCATTTTGTAAATTTATTGCTTTTATTTGAAGGCATTTTGTAAATTTATTGCTTTTATTTGAAGGCATTTTGTAAATTTATTGCTTTTATTTGAAGGCATTTTGTAAATTTATTGCTTTTATTTGAAGGCATTTTGTAAATTTATTGCTTTTATTTGAAGGCATTTTGTAAGTTTATTGCTTTTATTTGAAGGCATTTTGTAAATTTATTGCTTTTATTTGAAGGCATTTTGTAAATTTATTGCTTTTATTTGAAGGCATTTTGTAAGTTTATTGCTTTTATTTGAAGGCATTTTGTAAATTTATTGCTTTTATTTGAAGGCATTTTGTAAATTTATTGCTTTTATTTGAAGGCATTTTGTAAATTTATTGCTTTTATTTGAAGGCATTTTGTAAATTTATTGCTTTTATTTGAAAGCATTTTGTAAATTTATTGCTTTTATTTGAAGGCATTTTGTAAATTTATTGCTTTTATTTGAAGGCATTTTGTAAATTTATTGCTTTTATTTGAAGGCATTTTGTAAATTTATTGCTTTTATTTGAAGGCATTTTGTAAATTTATTGCTTTTATTTGAAGGCATTTTGTAAATTTATTGCTTTTATTTGAAGGCATTTTGTAAATTTATTGCTTTTATTTGAAGGCATTTTGTAAATTTATTGCTTTTATTTGAAGGCATTTTGTAAATTTATTGCTTTTATTTGAAGGCATTTTGTAAATTTATTGCTTTTATTTGAAGGCATTTTGTAAGTTTATTGCTTTTATTTGAAGGCATTTTGTAAATTTATTGCTTTTATTTGAAAGCATTTTGTAAATTTATTGCTTTTATTTGAAGGCATTTTGTAAGTTTATTGCTTTTATTTGAAGGCATTTTGTAAGTTTATTGCTTTTATTTGAAGGCATTTTGTAAATTTATTGCTTTTATTTGAAGGCATTTTGTAAATTTATTGCTTTTATTTGAAGGCATTTTGTAAGTTTATTGCTTTTATTTGAAGGCATTTTGTAAATTTATTGCTTTTATTTGAAGGCATTTTGTAAATTTATTGCTTTTATTTGAAGGCATTTTGTAAATTTATTGCTTTTATTTGAAGGCATTTTGTAAATTTATTGCTTTTATTTGAAAGCATTTTGTAAATTTATTGCTTTTATTTGAAGGCATTTTGTAAATTTATTGCTTTTATTTGAAGGCATTTTGTAAATTTATTGCTTTTATTTGAAGGCATTTTGTAAATTTATTGCTTTTATTTGAAGGCATTTTGTAAATTTATTGCTTTTATTTGAAGGCATTTTGTAAATTTATTGCTTTTATTTGAAGGCATTTTGTAAGTTTATTGCTTTTATTTGAAGGCATTTTGTAAATTTATTGCTTTTATTTGAAGGCATTTTGTAAATTTATTGCTTTTATTTGAAGGCATTTTGTAAATTTATTGCTTTTATTTGAAGGCATTTTGTAAATTTATTGCTTTTATTTGAAAGCATTTTGTAAATTTATTGCTTTTATTTGAAGGCATTTTGTAAATTTATTGCTTTTATTTGAAAGCATTTTGTAAATTTATTGCTTTTATTTGAAGGCATTTTGTAAATTTATTGCTTTTATTTGAAGGCATTTTGTAAATTTATTGCTTTTATTTGAAGGCATTTTGTAAATTTATTGCTTTTATTTGAAGGCATTTTGTAAATTTATTGCTTTTATTTGAAGGCATTTTGTAAATTTATTGCTTTTATTTGAAGGCATTTTGTAAATTTATTGCTTTTATTTGAAGGCATTTTGTAAATTTATTGCTTTTATTTGAAGGCATTTTGTAAATTTATTGCTTTTATTTGAAGGCATTTTGTAAATTTATTGCTTTTATTTGAAGGCATTTTGTAAATTTATTGCTTTTATTTGAAGGCATTTTGTAAATTTATTGCTTTTATTTGAAGGCATTTTGTAAATTTATTGCTTTTATTTGAAGGCATTTTGTAAATTTATTGCTTTTATTTGAAGGCATTTTGTAAATTTATTGCTTTTATTTGAAGGCATTTTGTAAGTTTTCTTCCGTTATTTAACGGCATTTTCCAGGTTTTTGCCCCTTTATTTAGAAGTAGTTTGGAATGTTTTTGCCCTTTTTTTAAAAAGCATTTTTAAAATGTAATGTTTTTTTCAAATTAAGTGCTCTGTTCGAATGATTTTCAGCGAATTAAGTTAATATTCACACTGTATGATATGTTATGCATATTTCAAAAGTGTTTAATTCTCTTTGTTAGGTCACTAAAAGAGGTTAACTTTAATTCATCAGCCAAATTCTTTTCCCTTCCTCTCTTCCCACTGTAGAGGCCAGAAAGGAGTTATCGCCCTTTCGCTCAGACTTGGCATAAGTGGAGTTATCCCCCTTATAAAAGAAGAGGCGAATCGCCATTATGTGTTTACACTCATCGACGGCGACACGCTGTCGGATTGGGAAACCAGCTTGCTTAACGCAAACTGTACATGGCGCTACGAACATATTGTCACTTTAAAACGTGAAATACTTATATCGCAGCATTGGACTAAATATCGTTACACTATGGAACAAGAAAACGTTCTCTTATTACGTCAACTAGTCGAGTTACAAAAAGAAAACATTGAATTACGAAAGGACATCTTACATGGACGAGCGAACACGTCGCAAACAAAAAGAATGCAGCGACCTTCTATAGGTCTGGACTCAACAGATAGCGAATGGGCACTCTTTTTAGACACCTGGTCACGGTACAAGGAGATGTGCAGACTCGAAAATCCAGCTGTAATTCGAAACGAACTGCGAGAAGCATGCACACCGGAAACGAACAGGTTACTTTTTGAGCTCATTGGACCAGAACGACTCAACAATGCGGCAGAAGAGTTCCTACTTTGCCAAATACGACTGGTGGCCGTTCGAGGCTTACACAAGGAAGTCCACCAGCAAACGTTTCACTCCATGAAGCAAAATGAGGGTGAGTCAGTGACCCATTTTTTATCGAGGTTACGTGGCCAGGCGAAATTTTGTGAATTTAGTATTCAGTGTCCGAACGAACCCACTTGCCGGCAGCAGGTTAATTACTCAGACGATATGGTTGCCGGGCAAATGATGGCAGGGTTAAGAAATATCGAACACCAGAGAAGGGTACTGGCAGAGGCAACTACACTTCCTACCTTGGATCTAAAGTTTTCACGGTTGGTTTGCCTGGAGGCAACAGACGAAGCAACTCCACACTTTTCCGATACCACACAACCTCTCACGATATCTGGGGTACAAAAGTCGAATCAAGTACAACAAATGCATGAGGCAAAGGCCCTGTCGAACCCACGGGACACCAAACCTTGCAACGGTTGCGGAAAACATCACACCGAGGTGGATCGATGAACTGGAAAGATTGCCCAGCAGTGGGACTCAAGTGCCACTTTTGTGGAATAGTAGGGCACATTAAAAAGGTGTGCCGGAAAATTAATAGATCCAAAACGGAGGCTATAAAAAGCGGGGAGTCGTTCATGTTTTGCACCACGGATAAAACCCCTACTCACAGACACAATGAGAGACAACCGGCGAACATTCCTCACCTTGAGTGGAATGGGAAACAGTTCCAGGTGGGCGCCCCAGAACCGCCCCCCCCTCAGTTACAGCAGAGGTAACTGTAATGAACAAGTGCCATGCGACCTTTGGAAGGGTGCCAAAGAAGCCGATGAAAGTGAGCACCCACGCCATCCAAGCCTTCGCGGACACAGGAGCCCAAACTTGCTCTGTTGGCCCCGAGATTCAAGAACTCCTCGGGTACCCAAATGGGTACTTGGTTCCAATTACTCATCGGATAAGGGGTATAACAAATAGCATCAAGGGGGTCCTGTTTTTACATATTAAGGTGGGATCAAGAGAAACACGACAGGCAGAGTATGTGTCTGACAACACATCCGGGCTCTACTTATCACAAACGGCACTTAAGGAGCTGAAATTATTGCCATCCAATTTTCCTACATCATTATCGCAAAGCAGCTCAGTGGAAACAGAAGAGACGGCCCCTTGCGGGTGTCCGCGCAGAACACCGGCTCCGAAGAAACCAGCAGCAATCCCATTGGAACCAACCGACATTAACAGAGAAAAATTGGAGCAATCGCTAAAGGAACATTTCAAGGCCAGCGCATTCAATACCTGTCCACACCAACCACTCCAAGTAATGAAGGGTAAACCCTTAGAAATAAAATTCCTCCCAGATGCGACACCGACGGCAGTCCACACACCAATACCTGTCCCCCATCATTGGAAGGAAAAGGGGAAACAAGATATAGACCGTGACGTGGCACTGGGGATAATCGAACCCGTACTGGTAGGCACACCAACTACTTGGTGCTCGAGAATGGTGGTCACACCAAAAAAGGATGGATCCCCAAGGCAGACGGTGGACTTACAAAAGTTGAACGAGGCGACCATGAGGAAGACGCACCACACTTCGTCCCCATTCAATCAGGTCTCGGTAATACCTGCACATACCAGGAAGACTGTACTCGATGCGTGGAACGGTTACCACAGTTTACCGCTGTCTCCAGCTGCACGAAACGCCACCACGTTCATCACTGAATGGGGTCGATACAGGTACTGTCGAGCCCCTCAAGGATTCCATGGATCAGGAGATGGCTACACCCGTCGGTTTGACGATATCACCATGGACATGGATCGAAAAACTCGGTGTATAGATGACAGTCTCCTGTGGGACAACTCAATGGAATCCTCATTCTGGCACACAATTGAATATATAAACCACTGCGCCGATAGAGGGATTGTGTTTAACCCAGACAAGTTTCACTTTGCTGACATGGAAGTGGAGTTCGCAGGGTTTCAAGTAACAGCGAACGGGGTCAAACCCACAAGAAGAATGACTGAAGCCATCCTGAGCTTCCCCACCCCGACAAATATTACTGGGGTTAGGTCCTGGTTCGGACTCGTAAACCAAGTCTCCTATGCATTCTCAGAAGCCGAAGTTATGGCCCCATTCCGAGAGTTGCTGAAAACAAAGGACAGGAAATTTTATTGGGATGAGACACTGGAACAGGTATTCCAAGAGTCGAAAAAAATAATACTGGAAAGAATTGAAAAAGGCATCCAAACGTTCGAAATGAACAGAGCAACAGGACTCGCGACAGACTACAGCAAAACAGGGATATCGTATTTTCTGTTTCAAAAGCATTGCAGATGTGAGGGGGAATCAAACATGAGTTGTGGGGATGGCCATTGGAAACTCATCCTGGCGGGATCCCGTTTTACCAACGACGCGGAATCACGATATGCACCAGTGGAAGGTGAAGCCTTGGCTCTGATCTATGGGTTGGAATCATGCCGCATGTTCATACTCGGATGCCCAGACTTAGTGATTACAGTGGATCACTTACCGCTCGTAAAGATATTTTCAGACCGAGCCCTGGAGAATATAAAAAACCCACGCCTGTTAAACTTCAAGGAAAAGTCACTCATGTATAAATTCAAGATAAAACATCGACCGGGGAAACTCAACTTGGCCCCTGACTGTGCATCGCGGTACCCAGCGGGCACCCCACCAAGAGACCAGGACCAATCCATTGACACCGCAGTCAAAGCCGCCCTAACATCGATGTACGAGAATGATACTACGTTAAGAGCCATCACATGGGGAAGGATTGTGGCTGCGGCAGCCACAGACGAAGAATGCAGGACTTTGAAAGAGCTGATTCAAAATGGCTTCCCCCAGTCACGTAACAATATCCCAACCGTAGTTCGAGTCTTCTGGCCTATGCGTGAGGAATTATATTGCCTGAAAGGAGTGATCATCAAGGGGAACAAAATCCTAATACCTCGACAACTCCGCGCAGAGATATTGGAATCTCTTCATTCCGCTCATCAGGGTGTGAACGGAATGCTGGCGAATGCGAGACAACGACTATTCTGGCCAGGGTTGGATGCTAACATCAGGCAAACAAGAGCCCAGTGCCGCACGTGCAATGAAATCGCACCGTCTCAGCCCAGGGAACCCTTGATGTCCCCAGCAGACCCGGAATTTCCATTCCAACAAGTGGTGGTTGACTTCGTCCAGATGCAGGGTAGACACTTTATGGTATACGCAGACAGGTATACGGGATGGGTTGAAGTGGCCCTAATGACGTCGGGAAGAGCCAAGACGGTGTGTGATACCTTGAGGACTTGGTTCTGTACCTACGGCGTACCAGAAGAGATTTCGTCGGATGGTGGACCACCATTTGAATCCCAGGAATACGACTCCTTTTTGAGGAATTGGGGCATACGAAAACATACCTCATCAGCGCATTATGCCCAAGGCAATGGCCGCGCAGAGTTAGCCGTCAAAACCGCGAGACGTATACTGGCGGACAATACGGACAGTTACGGACGCCTGTGCCATGATCGGGCAGCCCGAGCACTACTGACCCATAGGAACACGCCTGTCCAGGATCTGGACATGTCCCCGGCCATGATGCTGTATGGTCGGGTCATTAAAGACCACCTTCCTGTCCTGCGGGACAAATACCAGGTTCGAAAACAGTGGACAGAAATAGGCAAACTAAGGGAAGTAGCAATGGCCAAAAGACATATGAGGAACGAGCAGTATTACAACCAACATAGTCGCCCACTCCGGGAACTCCAGGTAGGAGATTACGTCCAGATCCAGAACCAGGACGGGAACCACCCACGTCGATGGACAAAGACAGGGAGAATCGTGGAGACCCAGGGGTACCGACAGTACCAAGTCCGGGTCGATGGAAGCAATCGAGTGACATTGCGCAACCGTCGGTTTCTCCGTAGAATACACCCGGTAGTGGATGGCCCTCGTAACATCAGACAAGAAATCCCGAACCCACCTATAAATGTGGAGACCCCACAGGAACAACCTCCGGAGGAGGCAATGGAGGTGGAACAACACGCCGACACGGAATCCCCAAGCGAGCATGAGGAAGAAATGGAAGTGGAAGATACCACGGGAGGAAATACCCAAAAATACAGTCGTCCTCCGTTAAGGGAACCGTCAAGTCGGAGGACGAGAGCCCCAAGGGGTTTGTCGCCGCAAATGCGGGGGAAGTCGCACGGGTATTTCTCCACATAAAGGATGACCACAACAACTTGCTTTTGTGGTCACGAGGGGGAGGGGCATGTAGAGGCCAGAAAGGAGTTATCGCCCTTTCGCTCAGACTTGGCATAAGTGGAGTTATCCCCCTTATAAAAGAAGAGGCGAATCGCCATTATGTGTTTACACTCATCGACGGCGACACGCTGTCGGATTGGGAAACCAGCTTGCTTAACGCAAACTGTACACCCACATTGTTAACTTGTAACTTAGCACCCCCCTAGAAGTTTCGACGACTACTATTACCATTGAGTTAAGAAGACTTGTAGGGTGTATCTTGGACATTCAATATTCTCTTAACAAACATTTCCGAATTTAACATAGTGCGTCTGTACAGGGATTGGAATGTTATATTTAGTTTATTCCTGAATTTAGTATTTTTATGTACGTCTAATGTCTTTATCTATATCTGTCTAATATATCTTACGTACACCTAGTGTAGCGCACAATTTTTCATATATATTTTTCTTAATAAAAAGAGATTAAGCAATACGTATATACTTTCCATTTTCTCCCCTTTAGAATTGAAGTTGTAACTTTCGTAACCCTCTTTCGGAATATAATTTACATTTTACTTGCATTAGTTGAATTTCCACAGGTATTGCGATTTACGTTGGGAGAAACTATAGCATTTTCTGTCCCTAGTCAGCGAATAAGAGATACAGCTAGATTGAGGTAATTTTATTTTTCGTCCTAATGCAGCATGTTTGATATTTTTTGGAAGCTGGATTTTCCCCACTTTAAGAAACGACTTTTATCTAACTATACCCTCGTGGGGAGCCTAGGAAATAGAGACGCTGTGTCCAAAACCGGTGTTAGTTATATGTTCGTATTTTTCCCCAATATATATAAAAAAAGGGAATAAGTATATACCCTACTCTCTTGATTTATAATGAACACCTACGTTCTCTCACATGTACTGGATGTCTCTGGGTTGTGAATAAACCAGACGATATTATTACAAATATTGTATTATCCGTTAAAGTCTACTTTATCTAAAACTTGTTGAGTTCGCATGTGTGCGATTACTTTTTTATTTTATTGTAAAAAAGGATTTCTTATACGTTGAAGATATTTATGATAATTTTCAATAGCGAGTTTATACCCATTTGCTTTGCGGACTGCGTTATACTAAGAGTTTGTGAAAAAACAAGTTCCCCTTTCTTTACCTTAGCCCGTATTTGCATTTGGTTATTTGGATTCCTTTGAAGATACACATGTGACATAAGTGGCATGTACCCCGACGTAGTTGTATATTTAAACTCTCTTCCCACTTTTTTCCTAGGTTACATTTTAGTGAGGATATTGCTATAAAGAGTGTTAAACGTTATTCTTCATTTCCAGTTAATTAACTTCCATATAGAAGTTTGAATTTTAAATCCACTTAATTTTAATTTTGAGTCATAGTGACCCTTTTAATTTGTAACTGGGGATTGTATCCCTTGATATTTTCACTGCTGAATGTACTGTATTGGTCTTGTTTTGTTTGTGCTATGAGGAAGGAATTTTATGCATATACCTTTGTAACCTTTGTGTGTGCATTTTTTGTGTATAATATTTGAACTCCTATTTTTTGTATTTGTTTGGATTTAGTCCATATTTTTGAAAAAAAAAACGCTGCACGATGTTCGTCATTCGTTCTTCCGGATTAATCATGACGGTGAGATATTACTCAGGTCATGTAGTTCTGACAATGGTCAGTGGTTGAAGGACAGGAGTCTATCCTGTGTGAAAGTACAAGTTTTGTACACTTCTTTAAATGCTAATGTCAGCACTGGGAGAGAAATTCTCCATAAAGAGTATAGGGCAGAAAGTACTACATCCACCTGTCAACATGTAAAAATCAAGAGGAAAATGGTTTTGGAAGAGTTATGTGAACTCAAGTTGAACTGAGGCATCCAGATTCAGGTTGAGTGTAACTCGATAAAGAATTCCATGATGAAACCTGTCGACTTTGCTAACTACATGGTGTGTAGTTCAGCTTCTCCGAGTTCCTACGAGAGTGTAGGATATGTTGTGCAGAGATCGCTTGCAGAACCTTCATTCTATGAAGTTGCTCCTTTAAGTAGAACGTTTCCTGCTTTGGAGTCACATGCAGGTGTTATCGTGTTTAAATGTTTTTTGAACATCTGCCTTGATGTAGCTTCCTGCAGTATTGCAAGAGCTATCGAAGTCAAGATCGATTTGTTCTGGTATGTTTCTGAGGTGCTCAAGACCATCTTATACTTAGTTAGAAGTGAGTTTTCTGATGCTGAGATGTTTGTTTCAATGTTGAACACCAGGAGATTGGATCTCTCCTTGATACCTGGGTGTCTTTGACACCTATACTCCACTTTGTTTGTTTGGCTATATGCATATAGCTATACAAACGTTTAAAACTGTAATTGCCTTGCATAATTTATGCAGAATTTGGCTTTCAGCTTTATTTCATTCCACCAAGTTGAAGAACTTATCGAAGCATAGGGTTGATTGGATTCGTCCCTCTTGTAGCACCGGTGTTGATCTCACTGGACTCTTGTGGTTACGAGGGAGCTGAGAAATTTTGGTGTTGCCAGAGATAATATAAGGATGAGGAGGTTGGATGGTAGGTGAACTTCTCAACTCTTTTTATATGCAAATAGTTAATTATCTGGCAGAATGTTCTCTGTTCAAACTTCTGTTGCAACCTTGCATCTGATCATTAGTTTTAAACTTATGAATCTGGTTAGGTACTCCTCTGTTCAAACCTAAAACATGAAGGTTTTCATGTGAATTTTTATGGAATAAGCTTATTTGAATTTTTCTGCTTTTTTTGTTCTGATATGTGTTTCCTGGAGTTCTTTTGACCATACATTGTATGGTATATATATATATATATAAAGAAAAAATGTGTATTATAATATTTACAACTGTAGGTTGAGTGCCATTTCCTGCTGCAGGAGAATGTTGGAATTTTTTTGTACCAATAATAGTGCATTCCCCCTGTTTACTTTTGTTATATTTTTATTCTGGTTCTTATATTTGATTTTCTGTATTTCGTATCTTATGATTCTTAGTTTCGTATATTTTGG
Source organism: Euprymna scolopes (assembly GCF_053919585.1). NCBI lineage: Eukaryota > Metazoa > Mollusca > Cephalopoda > Sepiida > Sepiolidae > Euprymna > Euprymna scolopes. The sequence goes on along the minus strand of NC_136506.1, from coordinate 54,773,673 downwards.
GTTTGTATGAAACTTCCTCAAATTTAAAGAATAAAAGCAATGCTAGCTCCTTGATGACGTGAAATTCGGTCTCTTTTTGGTTCCGATGACGAGGATATTGGACGTGGTTTCATTGCCCGGCGCTGATATGGAATTTTGGAGCCTCCTTCAAAGAAGAATGCCCGGCAAGAATACCTGGACGTGTTGAAAGCGAACTTCTGAAGATTTATTTTACGTGGCTACGGTTTGCACGTATTTGGAAGGAGTGTAATTTTTTAAAAAGACTTTATTTTACGTGGCTACGGTTTGCTAAATGGAAGGAGAGGAATTTTTAAAGGACTTTAAAATGAGAAAAAGGCACAAGCATCAATTTGCGAGTACGTTCCTGAAATTTATTGCTTATGAGAGAGAGATTAGGAACTACCTGTTGAACTATGTTGTATTCGTTCATGGATATGACATCTTCATTATAAGAACGAGTGTTATTTTTTTTTCATTATATATTGTTACCTTGGCGTTCTTTGTTTTTGAATTTAATGCCCGCAAAGGGAAAAAATTTGAAAACTAACTTTATTGTACATAAAATCTTTTCTTCGTTTTGAAACAAGACCTTTATATTTTATTCTTTACCCACCCACTCCCTTTTATTTCATGCTTTTAGTTTTTTTTTTCAGGCTAGTTTCGCGTCAAATTTATCTGAAAGAGGATAAATTTCCTACAATTTTCTATTTTCATATTCTTTTAATCTTTTAATGTTTTTCTATTTTTATAATTATTTTAATCTTTTAATGTTTTTCTATTTTTATAATTATTTTAATCTTTTAATGTTTTTCTATTTTTATAATTCTTTTAATCTTTTAATGTTTTTCTATTTTTATAATTCTTTTAATCTTTTAATGTTTTTCTATTTTTATAATTCTTTTAATCTTTTAATGTTTTTCTATTTTTATAATTATTTTAATCTTATAATGTTTTTCTATTTTTATAATTATTTTAATCTTTTAATGTTTTTCTATTTTTATAATTCTTTTAATCTTTTAATGTTTTTCTATTTTTAAAATTATTTTAATCTTTTAATGTTTTTCTATTTTTATAATTATTTTAATCTTTTAATGTTTTTCTATTTTTATAATTCTTTTAATCTTTTAATGTTTTTCTATTTTTATAATTCTTTTAATCTTTTAATGTTTTTCTATTTTTATAATTCTTTTAATCTTTTAATGTTTTTCTATTTTTATAATTATTTTAATCTTTTAATGTTTTTCTATTTTTATAATTATTTTAATCTTTTAATGTTTTTCTATTTTTATAATTCTTTTAATCTTTTAATGTTTTTCTATTTTTATAATTCTTTTAATCTTTTAATGTTTTTCTATTTTTATAATTCTTTTAATCTTTTAATGTTTTTCTATTTTTATATTCTTTTAATCTTTTAATGTTTTTCTATTTTTATAATTCTTTTAATCTTTTAATGTTTTTCTATTTTTATAATTCTTTTAATCTTTTAATGTTTTTCTATTTTCATATTCTTTTAATCTTTTAATGTTTTTCTATTTTTATAATTCTTTTAATCTTTTAATGTTTTTCTATTTTTATAATTCTTTTAATCTTTTAATGTTTTTCTATTTTTATAATTATTTTAATCTTTTAATGTTTTTCTATTTTTATAATTCTTTTAATCTTTTAATGTTTTTCTATTTTTATAATTCTTTTAATCTTTTAATGTTTTTCTATTTTTATAATTCTTTTAATCTTTTAATGTTTTTCTATTTTTATAATTCTTTTAATCTTTTAATGTTTTTCTATTTTTATAATTCTTTTAATCTTTTAATGTTTTTCTATTTTTATAATTCTTTTAATCTTTTAATGTTTTTCTATTTTTATAATTCTTTTAATCTTTTAATGTTTTTCTATTTTTATAATTCTTTTAATCTTTTAATGTTTTTCTATTTTTATAATTATTTTAATCTTTTAATGTTTTTCTATTTTTATAATTATTTTAATCTTTTAATGTTTTTCTATTTTTATAATTATTTTAATTTTTTAATGTTTTTCTATTTTTATAATTCGTTTAATCTTTTAATGTTTTTCTATTTTTATAATTATTTTAATCTTTTAATGTTTTTCTATTTTTATAATTATTTTAATCTTTTAATGTTTTTCTATTTTTATAATTATTTTAATCTTTTAATGTTTTTCTATTTTTATAATTCTTTTAATCTTTTAATGTTTTTCTATTTTTATATTCTTTTAATCTTTTAATGTTTTTCTATTTTCATATTCTTTTAATCTTTTAATGTTTTTCTATTTTTAGAATTATTTTAATCTTTTAATGTTTTTCTATTTTTATAATTCTTTTAATCTTTTAATGTTTTTCTATTTTTATAATTATTTTAATCTTTTAATGTTTTTCTATTTTTATAATTATTTTAATCTTTTAATGTTTTTCTATTTTTATAATTATTTTAATCTTTTAATGTTTTTCTATTTTTATATTCTTTTAATCTTTTAATGTTTTTCTATTTTTATAATTCTTTTAATCTTTTAATGATTTTCTATTTTTATAATTATTTTAATCTTTTAATGTTTTTCTATTTTTATATTCTTTTAATCTTTTAATGTTTTTCTATTTTTATAATTCTTTTAATCTTTTAATGTTTTTCTATTTTTATAATTATTTTAATCTTTTAATGTTTTTCTATTTTTATAATTATTTTAATCTTTTAATGTTTTTCTATTTTTATAATTCTTTTAATCTTTTAATGTTTTTCTATTTTTATAATTATTTTAATCTTTTAATGTTTTTCTATTTTTATAATTCTTTTAATCTTTTAATGTTTTTCTATTTTTATATTCTTTTAATCTTTTAATGTTTTTCTATTTTTATAATTCTTTTAATCTTTTAATGTTTTTCTATTTTTATAATTATTTTAATCTTTTAATGTTTTTCTATTTTTATAATTCTTTTAATCTTTCAATGTTTTTCTATTTTTATAATTATTTTAATCTTTTAATGTTTTTCTATTTTTATAATTCTTTTAATCTTTTAATGTTTTTCTATTTTTATAATTATTTTAATCTTTTAATGTTTTTCTATTTTTATATTCTTTTAATCTTTTAATGTTTTTCTATTTTTATAATTCTTTTAATCTTTTAATGATTTTCTTTTTTTATAATTATTTTAATCTTTTAATGTTTTTCTATTTTTATATTCTTTTAATCTTTTAATGTTTTTCTATTTTTATAATTCTTTTAATCTTTTAATGTTTTTCTATTTTTATAATTCTTTTAATCTTTTGCTGTTTTTCTATTTTCATATTCTTTTCATCTTTTAATGTTTTTCTATTTTTATAATTATTTTAATCTTTTAATGTTTTTCTATTTTTATAATTATTTTTATCTTTTAATGTTTTTCTATTTTCATATTCTTTTAATCTTTTAATGTTTTTCTATTTTTATAATTATTTTAATCTTTTAATGTTTTTCTATTTTTATAATTCTTTTAATCTTTTAATGTTTTTCTATTTTTATAATTATTTTAATCTTTTAATGTTTTTCTATTTTTATAATTCTTTTAATCTTTTAATGTATTTCTATTTTTATAATTATTTTAATCTTTTAATGTTTTTCTATTTTTATAATTATTTTAATCTTTTAATGTTTGTCTATTTTTATAATTATTTTAATCTTTTAATGTTTTTCTATTTTTATATTCTTTTAATCTTTTAATGTTTTTCTATTTTTATAATTCTTTTAATCTTTTAATGTTTTTCTATTTTTATAATTCTTTTAATCTTTTAATGTTTTTCTATTTTTATAATTCTTTTAATCTTTTAATGTTTTTCTATTTTTATAATTCTTTTAATCTTTTAATGTTTTTCTATTTTTATAATTCTTTTAATCTTTTAATGTTTTTCTATTTTTATAATTCTTTTAATCTTTTAATGTTTTTCTATTTTTATATACTTTTAATCTTTTAATGTTTTTCTATTTTTATAATTCTTTTAATCTTTTAATGTTTTTCTATTTTTATAATTCTTTTAATCTTTTAATGTTTTTCTATTTTTATAATTCTTTTAATATTTTAATGTTTTTCTATTTTTATATTCTTTTAATCTTTTAATGTTTTTCTATTTTTATAATTATTTTAATCTTTTAATGTTTTTCTATTTTTATATTCTTTTAATCTTTTAATGCTTTTTTATTTTTATAATTATTTTAATCTTTTAATGTTTTTCTATTTTTATATTCTTTTAATCTTTTAATGTTTTTCTATTTTTATAATTCTTTTACTCTTTTAATGATTTTCTATTTTTATAATTATTTTAATCTTTTAATGTTTTTCTATTTTTATATTCTTTTAATCTTTTAATGTTTTTCTATTTTTATAATTCTTTTAATCTTTTAATGTTTTTCTATTTTTATAATTATTTTAATCTTTTAATGTTTTTCTATTTTTATAATTATTTTAATCTTTTAATGTTTTTCTATTTTTATAATTCTTTTAATCTTTTAATGTTTTTCTATTTTTATAATTATTTTAATCTTTTAATGTTTTTCTATTTTTATAATTCTTTTAATCTTTTAATGTTTTTCTATTTTTATAATTCTTTTAATCTTTTAATGTTTTTCTATTTTTATAATTCTTTTAATCTTTTAATGTTTTTCTATTTTTATAATTCTTTTAATCTTTTAATGTTTTTCTATTTTTATAATTCTTTTAATCTTTTAATGTTTTTCTATTTTTATAATTATTTTAATCTTTTAATGTTTTTCTATTTTTATAATTATTTTAATCTTTTAATGTTTTTCTATTTTTATAATTATTTTAATTTTTTAATGTTTTTCTATTTTTATAATTCGTTTAATCTTTTAATGTTTTTCTATTTTTATAATTATTTTAATCTTTTAATGTTTTTCTATTTTTATAATTATTTTAATCTTTTAATGTTTTTCTATTTTTATAATTCTTTTAATCTTTTAATGTTTTTCTATTTTTATATTCTTTTAATCTTTTAATGTTTTTCTATTTTCATATTCTTTTAATCTTTTAATGTTTTTCTATTTTTAGAATTATTTTAATCTTTTAATGTTTTTCTATTTTTATAATTCTTTTAATCTTTTAATGTTTTTCTATTTTTATAATTCTTTTAATCTTTTAATGTTTTTCTATTTTTATAATTATTTTAATTTTTTAATGTTTTTCTATTTTTATAATTCGTTTAATCTTTTAATGTTTTTCTATTTTTATAATTATTTTAATCTTTTAATGTTTTTCTATTTTTATATTCTTTTAATCTTTTAATGTTTTTCTATTTTTATAATTATTTTAATCTTTTAATGTTTTTCTATTTTTATAATTCTTTTAATCTTTAAATGTTTTTCTATTTTTATAATTCTTTTAATCTTTTAATGTTTTTCTATTTTTATATTCTTTTAATCTTTTAATGTTTTTCTATTTTTATAATTATTTTAATCTTTTAATGTTTTTCTATTTTTATATTCTTTTAATCTTTTAATGCTTTTCTATTTTTATAATTCTTTTAATCTTTTAATGTTTTTCTATTTTTATAATTCTTTTAATCTTTTCATGTTTTTCTATTTTTATAATTCCTTTAATCTTTTAATGTTTTTCTATTTTTATAATTCTTTTAATCTTTTAATGTTTTTCTATTTTTATAATTCTTTTAATCTTTTAATGTTTTTCTATTTTTATAATTCTTTTAATTTTTTAATGTTTTTCTATTTTTATAATTCTTTTAATCTTTTAATGTTTTTCTATGTTTATAATTATTTTAATCTTTTAATGTTTTTCTATTTTTATAATTATTTTAATCTTTTAATGTTTTTCTATTTTTATAATTCTTTTAATCTTTTAATGTTTTTCTATTTTTATAATTCGTTTAATCTTTTAATGTTTTTCTATTTTTATAATTATTTTAATCTTTTAATGTTTTTCTATTTTTATAATTATTTTAATCTTTTAATGTTTTTCTATTTTTATAATTCTTTTAATCTTTTAATGTATTTCTATTTTTATAATTCTTTTAATCTTTTAATGTTTTTCTATTTTTATAATTATTTTAATCTTTTAATGTTTTTCTATTTTTATATTCTTTTAATCTTTTAATGTTATTCTATTTTTATTATTCTTTTAATCTTTTAATGATTTTCTATTTTTATAATTATTTTAATCTTTTAATGTTTTTCTATTTTTATATTCTTTTAATCTTTTAATGTTTTTCTATTTTTATAATTCTTTTAATCTTTTAATGTTTTTCTATTTTTATAATTCTTTTAATCTTTTAATGTTTTTCTATTTTTATAATTATTTTAATCTTTTAATGTTTTTCTATTTTTATAATTCTTTTAATCTTTTAATGTATTTCTATTTTTATAATTATTTTAATCTTTTAATGTTTTTCTATTTTTATAATTATTTTAATCTTTTAATGTTTTTCTATTTTTATAATTCTTTTAATCTTTTAATGTTTTTCTATTTTTATATTCTTTTAATCTTTTAATGTTTTTCTATTTTTATAATTCTTTGAATCTTTTAATGTTTTTCTATTTTTATAATTCTTTTAATCTTTTAATGCTTTTCTATTTTTAACATTCTTTTAATCTTTTAATGTTTTTCTATTTTTATAATTCTTTTAATCTTTTAATGTTTTTCTATTTTTATAATTCTTTTAATCTTTTAATGTTTTTCTATTTTTATAATTCTTTTAATCTTTTAATGCTTTTCTATTTTTATAATTCTTTTAATCTTTTAATGTTTTTCTATTTTTATAATTCTTTTAATCTTTTAATGTTTTTCTATTTTTATAATTCTTTTAATCTTTTAATGTTTTTCTATTTTTATAATTATTTTAATCTTTTAATGTTTTTCTATTTTTATAATTCTTTTAATCTTTTAATGTTTTTCTATTTTCATATTCTTTTAATCTTTTAATGTTTTTCTATTTTTATAATTCTTTTAATCTTTTAATGTTTTTCTATTTTTATAATTCTTTTAATCTTTTAATGTTTTTCTATTTTTATAATTCTTTTAATCTTTTAATGTTTTTCTATTTTTATATTCTTTTAATCTTTTAATGTTTTTCTATTTTTATAATTATTTTAATCTTTTAATGTTTTTCTATTTTTATATTCTTTTAATCTTTTAATGCTTTTCTATTTTTATAATTCTTTTAATCTTTTAATGTTTTTCTATTTTTATAATTCTTTTAATCTTTTCATGTTTTTCTATTTTTATAATTCTTTTAATCTTTTAATGTTTTTCTATTTTTATAATTCTTTTAATCTTTTAATGTTTTTCTATTTTTATAATTCTTTTAATCTTTTAATGTTTTTCTATTTTTATAATTCTTTAAATTTTTTAATGTTTTTCTATTTTTATAATTCTTTTAATCTTTTAATGTTTTTCTATGTTTATAATTATTTTAATCTTTTAATGTTTTTCTATGTTTATAATTATTTTAATCTTTTAATGTTTTTCTATTTTTATAATTATTTTAATCTTTTAATGTTTTTCTATTTTTATAATTCTTTTAATCTTTTAATGTTTTTCTATTTTTATAATTCGTTTAATCTTTTAATGTTTTTCTATTTTTATAATTATTTTAATCTTTTAATGTTTTTCTATTTTTATAATTCTTTTAATCTTTTAATGTTTTTCTATTTTTATATTCTTTTAATCTTTTAATGTTTTTCTATTTTTATAATTCTTTTAATCTTTTAATGTTTTTCTATTTTTATAATTATTTTAATCTTTTAATGTTTTTCTATTTTCATATTCTTTTAATCTTTTAATGTTTTTCTATTTTTATAATTATTTTAATCTTTTAATGTTTTTCTATTTTTATAATTCTTTTAATCTTTTAATGTTTTTCTATTTTTATAATTCTTTTAATCTTTTAATGTTTTTCTATTTTTATAATTCTTTTAATCTTTTAATGTTTTTCTATTTTTATAATTCTTTTAATCTTTTAATGTTTTTCTATTTTTATAATTCTTTTAATCTTTTAATGTTTTTCTATTTTTATAATTCTTTTAATCTTTTAATGTTTTTCTATTTTTATAATTCTTTTAATCTTTTAATGTTTTTCTATTTTTATAATTCTTTTAATCTTTTAATGTTTTTCTATGTTTATAATTATTTTCATCTTTTAATGTTTTTCTATTTTTATAATTATTTTAATCTTTTAATGTTTTTCTATTTTTATAATTCTTTTAATCTTTTAATGTTTTTCTATTTTTATAATTCTTTTAATCTTTTAATGTTTTTCTATTTTTATATTCTTTTAATCTTTTAATGTTTTTCTATTTTTATAATTATTTTAATCTTTTAATGTTTTTCTATTTTTATATTCTTTTAATCTTTTAATGCTTTTCTATTTTTATAATTCTTTTAATCTTTTAATGTTTTTCTATTTTTATAATTCTTTTAATCTTTTCATGTTTTTCTATTTTTATAATTCTTTTAATCTTTTAATGTTTTTCTATTTTTATAATTCTTTTAATCTTTTAATGTTTTTCTATTTTTATAATTCTTTTAATCTTTTAATGTTTTTCTATTTTTATAATTCTTTAAATTTTTTAATGTTTTTCTATTTTTATAATTCTTTTAATCTTTTAATGTTTTTCTATGTTTATAATTATTTTAATCTTTTAATGTTTTTCTATGTTTATAATTATTTTAATCTTTTAATGTTTTTCTATTTTTATAATTATTTTAATCTTTTAATGTTTTTCTATTTTTATAATTCTTTTAATCTTTTAATGTTTTTCTATTTTTATAATTCGTTTAATCTTTTAATGTTTTTCTATTTTTATAATTATTTTAATCTTTTAATGTTTTTCTATTTTTATAATTCTTTTAATCTTTTAATGTTTTTCTATTTTTATATTCTTTTAATCTTTTAATGTTTTTCTATTTTTATAATTCTTTTAATCTTTTAATGTTTTTCTATTTTTATAATTATTTTAATCTTTTAATGTTTTTCTATTTTCATATTCTTTTAATCTTTTAATGTTTTTCTATTTTTATAATTCTTTTAATCTTTTAATGTTTTTCTATTTTTATAATTCTTTTAATCTTTTAATGTTTTTCTTTTTTTAATAATTCTTTTAATCTTTTAATGTTTTTCTATTTTTATAATTCTTTTAATCTTTTAATGTTTTTCTATTTTTATAATTCTTTTAATCTTTTAATGTTTTTCTATTTTTATAATTCTTTTAATCTTTTAATGTTTTTCTATTTTTATAATTCTTTTAATCTTTTAATGTTTTTCTATGTTTATAATTATTTTCATCTTTTAATGTTTTTCTATTTTTATAATTATTTAAATCTTTTAATGTTTTTCTATTTTTATATTCTTTTAATCTTTTAATGTTTTTCTATTTTTATAATTATTTTAATCTTTTAATGTTTTTCTATTTTTATATTCTTTTAATCTTTTAATGCTTTTCTATTTTTATAATTCTTTTAATCTTTTAATGTTTTTCTATTTTTATAATTCTTTTAATCTTTTCATGTTTTTCTATTTTTATAATTCTTTTAATCTTTTAATGTTTTTCTATTTTTATAATTATTTTAATCTTTTAATGTTTTTCTATTTTTATAATTCTTTTAATCTTTTAATGTTTTTCTATTTTTATAATTCTTTTAATTTTTTAATGTTTTTCTATTTTTATAATTCTTTTAATCTTTTAATGTTTTTCTATGTTTATAATTATTTTAATCTTTTAATGTTTTTCTATTTTTATAATTATTTTAATCTTTTAATGTTTTTCTATTTTTATAATTCTTTTAATCTTTTAATGTTTTTCTATTTTTATAATTCGTTTAATCTTTTAATGTTTTTCTATTTTTATAATTATTTTAATCTTTTAATGTTTTTCTATTTTTATAATTCTTTTAATCTTTTAATGTTTTTCTATTTTTATATTCTTTTAATCTTTTAATGTTTTTCTATTTTTATAATTCTTTTAATCTTTTAATGTTTTTCTATTTTTATAATTATTTTAATCTTTTAATGTTTTTCTATTTTCATATTCTTTTAATCTTTTAATGTTTTTCTATTTTTATAATTATTTTAATCTTATAATGTATTTCTATTTTTATAATTCTTTTAATCTTTTAATGTATTTCTATTTTTATAATTATTTTAATCTTTTAATGTTTTTCTATTTTTATAATTCTTTTAATCTTTTAATGTTTTTCTATTTTTATAATTCTTTTAATCTTTTAATGTTTTTCTATTTTTATAATTCTTTTAATCTTTTAATGTTTTTCTATTTTTATAATTCTTTTAATCTTTTAATGTTTTTCTATTTTTATAATTCTTTTAATCTTTTAATGTTTTTCTATGTTTATAATTCTTTTAATTTTTTAATGTTTTTCTATTTTTATAATTATTTTAATCTTTTAATGTTTTTCTATTTTTATAATTATTTTAATCTTTTAATGTTTTTCTATTTTTATAATTCTTTTAATCTTTTAATGTTGTTCTATTTTTATAATTCGTTTAATCTTTTAATGTTTTTCTATTTTTATAATTCTTTTAATCTTTTAATGTTTTTCTATTTTTATAATTCTTTTAATCTTTTAATGTTTTTCTATTTTTATATTCTTTTAATCTTTTAATGTTTTTCTATTTTTATAATTATTTTAATCTTTTAATGTTTTTCTATTTTCATATTCTTTTAATCTTTTAATGTTTTTCTATTTTTATAATTCTTTTAATCTTTTAATGTTTTTCTATTTTTATAATTCTTTTAATCTTTTAATGTTTTTCTATTTTTATAATTATTTTAATCTTTTAATGTTTTTCTATTTTTATAATTATTTTAATCTTTTAATGTTTTTCTATTTTTATAATTCTTTTAATCTTTTAATGTTTTTCTATTTTTATATTCTTTTAATCTTTTAATGTTTTTCTATTTTTATAATTCTTTTAATCTTTTAATGTTTTTCTATTTTTATAATTATTTTAATCTTTTAATGTTTTTCTATTTTCATATTCTTTTAATCTTTTAATGTTTTTCTATTTTTATAATTCTTTTAATCTTTTAATGTTTTTCTATTTTTATAATTCTTTTAATCTTTTAATGTTTTTCTATTTTTATAATTATTTTAATCTTTTAATGTTTTTCTATTTTTATAATTCTTTTAATCTTTTAATGTTTTTCTATTTTTATAATTCTTTTAATCTTTAAATGTTTATCTATTTTTATAATTATTTTAATCTTTTAATGTTTTTCTATTTTTATAATTATTTTAATCTTTTAATGTTTTTTTATTTTCATAATTATTTTAATCTTTTAATGTTTATCTATTTTTATAATTATTTTAATCTTTTAATGTTTTTCTATTTTTATAATTATTTTAATCTTTTTATGTTTTTCTATTTTCATAATTATTTTAATCTTTTAATGTTTTTCTATTTTTATAATTATTTTAATCTTTTAATGTTTTTCTATTTTTATAATTCTTTTAATCTTTTAATGTTTTTCTATTTTTATAATTCTTTTAATCTTTTAATGTTTTTCTATTTTTATAATTCTTTTAATCTTTTAATGTTTTTCTATTTTTATAATTATTTTAATCTTTTAATGTTTTTCTATTTTTATAATTCTTTTAATCTTTTAATGTTTTTCTATTTTTATAATTCTTTTAATCTTTTAATGTTTTTCTATTTTTATAATTCTTTTAATCTTTTAATGTTTTTCTATTTTTATAATTATTTTAATCTTTTAATGTTTTTCTATTTTTATAATTATTTCAATCTTTTAATGTTTTTCTATTTTTATAATTATTTTAATCTTTTGATGTTTTTCTATTTTAATATACTTTTCATCTTTTAATGTTTTTCTATTTTTATAATTATTTTAATCTTTTAATGTTTTTCTATTTTTATAATTATTTTAATCTTTTAATGTTTTTCTATTTTCATATTCTTTTAATCTTTTAATGTTTTTCTATTTTTATAATTCTTTTAATCTTTTAATGTTTTTCTAGTTTTATAATTCTTTTAATCTTTTAATGTTTTTCTATTTTTATAATTATTTTAATCTTTTAATGTTTTTCTATTTTTATAATTCTTTTAATCTTTTAATGATTTTCTATTTTTATAATTATTTTAATCTTTTAATGTTTTTCTATTTTTATATTCTTTTAATCTTTTAATGTTTTTCTATTTTTATAATTCTTTTAATCTTTTAATGTTTTTCTATTTTTATAATTCTTTTAATCTTTTAATGTTTTTCTATTTTTATAATTATTTTAATCTTTTAATGTTTTTCTATTTTTATAATTATTTTAATCTTTTAATGTTTTTCTATTTTTATAATTATTTTAATCTTTTAATGTTTTTCTATTTTTATAATTATTTTAATCTTTTAATGTTTTTCTATTTTTATAATTATTTTAATCTTTTAATGTTTTTCTATTTTTATAATTATTTTAATCTTTTAATGTTTTTCTATTTTTATAATTCTTTTAATCTTTTAATAGTTTTCTATTTTTATAATTCTTTTAATCTTTTAATGTTTTTCTATTTTTATAATTCTTTTAATCTTTTGATGTTTTTCTATTTTTATAATTATTTTAATCTTTTAATGTTTTTCTATTTTTATAATTCTTTTAATCTTTTAATGTTTTTCTATTTTTATAATTATTTTAATCTTTTAATGTTTTTCTATTTTTATAATTATTTTAATCTTTTAATATTTTTCTATGTTTATAATTACTTTAATCTTTTAATGTTTTTCTATTTTTATAATTATTTTAATCTTTTAATGTTTTTCTATTTTTATAATTCTTTTAATCTTTTAATGTTTTTCTATTTTTATAATTCTTTTAATCTTTTAATGTTTTTCTATTTTTATATTCTTTTAATCTTTTAATGTTTTTCTATTTTTATAATTCTTTTAATCTTTTAATGTTTTTCTATTTTTATAATTATTTTAATCTTTTAATGTTTTTCTATTTTCATATTCTTTTAATCTTTTAATGTTTTTCTATTTTTATAATTATTTTAATCTTATAATGTATTTCTATTTTTATAATTCTTTTAATCTTTTAATGTATTTCTATTTTTATAATTATTTTAATCTTTTAATGTTTTTCTATTTTTATAATTCTTTTAATCTTTTAATGTTTTTCTATTTTTATAATTCTTTTAATCTTTTAATGTTTTTCTATTTTTATAATTCTTTTAATCTTTTAATGTTTTTCTATTTTTATAATTCTTTTAATCTTTTAATGTTTTTCTATTTTTATAATTCTTTTAATCTTTTAATGTTTTTCTATGTTTATAATTCTTTTAATTTTTTAATGTTTTTCTATTTTTATAATTATTTTAATCTTTTAATGTTTTTCTATTTTTATAATTATTTTAATCTTTTAATGTTTTTCTATTTTTATAATTCTTTTAATCTTTTAATGTTGTTCTATTTTTATAATTCGTTTAATCTTTTAATGTTTTTCTATTTTTATAATTCTTTTAATCTTTTAATGTTTTTCTATTTTTATAATTCTTTTAATCTTTTAATGTTTTTCTATTTTTATATTCTTTTAATCTTTTAATGTTTTTCTATTTTTATAATTATTTTAATCTTTTAATGTTTTTCTATTTTCATATTCTTTTAATCTTTTAATGTTTTTCTATTTTTATAATTCTTTTAATCTTTTAATGTTTTTCTATTTTTATAATTCTTTTAATCTTTTAATGTTTTTCTATTTTTATAATTATTTTAATCTTTTAATGTTTTTCTATTTTTATAATTATTTTAATCTTTTAATGTTTTTCTATTTTTATAATTCTTTTAATCTTTTAATGTTTTTCTATTTTTATATTCTTTTAATCTTTTAATGTTTTTCTATTTTTATAATTCTTTTAATCTTTTAATGTTTTTCTATTTTTATAATTATTTTAATCTTTTAATGTTTTTCTATTTTCATATTCTTTTAATCTTTTAATGTTTTTCTATTTTTATAATTCTTTTAATCTTTTAATGTTTTTCTATTTTTATAATTCTTTTAATCTTTTAATGTTTTTCTATTTTTATAATTATTTTAATCTTTTAATGTTTTTCTATTTTTATAATTCTTTTAATCTTTTAATGTTTTTCTATTTTTATAATTCTTTTAATCTTTTAATGTTTATCTATTTTTATAATTATTTTAATCTTTTAATGTTTTTCTATTTTTATAATTATTTTAATCTTTTAATGTTTTTCTATTTTCATAATTATTTTAATCTTTTAATGTTTATCTATTTTTATAATTATTTTAATCTTTTAATGTTTTTCTATTTTTATAATTATTTTAATCTTTTTATGTTTTTCTATTTTCATAATTATTTTAATCTTTTAATGTTTTTCTATTTTTATAATTATTTTAATCTTTTAATGTTTTTCTATTTTTATAATTCTTTTAATCTTTTAATGTTTTTCTATTTTTATAATTCTTTTAATCTTTTAATGTTTTTCTATTTTTATAATTCTTTTAATCTTTTAATGTTTTTCTATTTTTATAATTATTTTAATCTTTTAATGTTTTTCTATTTTTATAATTCTTTTAATCTTTTAATGTTTTTCTATTTTTATAATTCTTTTAATCTTTTAATGTTTTTCTATTTTTATAATTCTTTTAATCTTTTAATGTTTTTCTATTTTTATAATTATTTTAATCTTTTAATGTTTTTCTATTTTTATAATTATTTCAATCTTTTAATGTTTTATAATTTTTATAATTATTTTAATCTTTTGATGTTTTTCTATTTTAATATACTTTTCATCTTTTAATGTTTTTCTATTTTTATAATTATTTTAATCTTTTAATGTTTTTCTATTTTTATAATTATTTTAATCTTTTAATGTTTTTCTATTTTCATATTCTTTTAATCTTTTAATGTTTTTCTATTTTTATAATTCTTTTAATCTTTTAATGTTTTTCTAGTTTTATAATTCTTTTAATCTTTTAATGTTTTTCTATTTTTATAATTATTTTAATCTTTTAATGTTTTTCTATTTTTATAATTCTTTTAATCTTTTAATGATTTTCTATTTTTATAATTATTTTAATCTTTTAATGTTTTTCTATTTTTATATTCTTTTAATCTTTTAATGTTTTTCTATTTTTATAATTCTTTTAATCTTTTAATGTTTTTCTATTTTTATAATTCTTTTAATCTTTTAATGTTTTTCAATTTTTATAATTATTTTAATCTTTTAATGTTTTTCTATTTTTATAATTATTTTAATCTTTTAATGTTTTTCTATTTTTATAATTATTTTAATCTTTTAATGTTTTTCTATTTTTATAATTATTTTAATCTTTTAATGTTTTTCTATTTTTATAATTATTTTAATCTTTTAATGTTTTTCTATTTTTATAATTATTTTAATCTTTTAATGTTTTTCTATTTTTATAATTCTTTTAATCTTTTAATGTTTATCTATTTTTATAATTCTTTTAATCTTTTAATGTTTTTCTATTTTTATAATTCTTTTAATCTTTTGATGTTTTTCTATTTTTATAATTATTTTAATCTTTTAATGTTTTTCTATTTTTATAATTCTTTTAATCTTTTAATGTTTTTCTATTTTTATAATTATTTTAATCTTTTAATGTTTTTGTATTTTTATAATTATTTTAATCTTTTAATATTTTTCTATGTTTATAATTACTTTAATCTTTTAATGTTTTTCTATTTTTATAATTATTTTAATCTTTTAATGTTTTTCTATTTTTATAATTCTTTTAATCTTTTAATGTTTTTCTATTTTTATAATTCTTTTAATCTTTTAATGTTTTTCTATTTTATAATTCTTTTAATCTTTTAATGTTTTTCTATTTTTATAATTCTTTTAATCTTTTAATGTTTTTCTATTTTTATAATTATTTTAATCTTTTAATGTTTTTCTATTTTTATAATTCTTTTAATCTTTTAATGTTTTTCTATGTTTATAATTCTTTTAATCTTTTAATGTTTTTCTATTTTTATAATTATTTTAATCTTTTAATGTTTTTCTATTTCTATAATTATTTTAATCTTTTAATGTTTTTCTATTTTTATACTTATTTTAATCTTTTAATGTTTTTCTATTTTTATAATTATTTTAATCTTTTAATGTTTTTCTATTTTTATAATTATTTTAATCTTTTAATGTTTTTCTATTTTTATAATTCTTTTAATCTTTTAATGTTTTTCTATTTTTATAATTATTTGAATCTTTTAATGTTTTTCAATTTTTATAATTCTTTTAATCTTTTAATGTTTTTCTATTTTTATAATTATTTTAATCTTTTAATGTTTTTCTATTTTTATATTCTTTTAATCTTTTAATGTTTTTCTATTTTTATAATTCTTTTAATCTTTTAATGATTTTCTATTTTTATAAATGCTTTTTAATCTTTTAATGTTTTTCTATTTTTATATTCTTTTAATCTTTTAATGTTTTTCTATTTTTATAATTCTTTTAATCTTTTAATGTTTTTCTATTTTTATAATTCTTTTAATCTTTTAATGTTTTTCTATTTTTATAATTATTTTAATCTTTTAATGTTTTTCTATTTTTATAATTCTTTTAATCTTTTAATGTTTTTCTATTTTTATAATTCTTTTAATCTTTTAATGTTTTTCTATTTTTATAATTCTTTTAATCTTTTAATGTTTTTCTATTTTTATAATTCTTTTAATCTTTTAATGTTTTTCTATTTTTATAATTCTTTTAATCTTTTAATGTTTTTCTATGTTTATAATTATTTTAATCTTTTAATGTTTTTCTATTTTTATAATTAATTTAATCTTTTAATGTTTTTCTATTTTTATAATTAATTTAATCTTTTAATGTTTTTCTATTTTTATAATTCGTTTAATCTTTTAATGTTTTTCTATTTTTATAATTCTTTTAATCTTTTAATGTTTTTCTATTTTTATAATTCTTTTAATCTTTTAATGTTTTTCTATTTTTATAATTCTTTTAATCTTTTAATGTTTATCTATTTTTATAATTATTTTAATCTTTTAATGTTTTTCTATTTTTATAATTATTTTAATCTTTTAATGTTTTTCTATTTTCATAATTATTTTAATCTTTTAATGTTTATCTATTTTTATAATTATTTTAATCTTTTAATATTTTTCTATTTTTATAATTATTTTAATCTTTTAATGTTTTTCTATTTTCATAATTATTTGAATCTTTTAATGTTTTTCTATTTTTATAATTATTTTAATCTTTTAATGTTTTTCTATTTTTATAATTCTTTTAATCTTTTAATGTTTTTCTATTTTTATAATTCTTTTAATCTTTTAATGTTTTTCTATTTTTATAATTCTTTTAATCTTTTAATGTTTTTCTATTTTTATAATTATTTTAATCTTTTAATGTTTTTCTATTTTTATAATTATGTCAATCTTTTAATGTTTTTCTATTTTTATAATTATTTTAATCTTTTGATGTTTTTCTATTTTAATATTCTTTTCATCTTTTAATGTTTTTCAATTTTTATAATTATTTTAATCTTTTAATGTTTTTCTATTTTTATAATTATTTTAATCTTTTAATGTTTTTCTATTTTCATATTCTTTTAATCTTTTAATGTTTTTCTATTTTTATAATTATTTTAATCTTTTAATGTTTTTCTATTTTTATAATTCTTTTAATCTTTTAATGTGTTTCTATTTTTATAATTATTTTAATCTTTTAATGTTTTTCTATTTTTATAATTATTTTAATCTTTTAATGTTTTTCTATTTTCATATTCTTTTAATCTTTTAATGTTTTTCTATTTTTATAATTATTTTAATCTTTTAATGTTTTTCTATTTTTATAATTATTTTAATCTTTTAATGTTTTTCTATTTTTATAATTATTTTAATCTTTTAATGTTTTTCTATTTTTATAATTCTTTTAATCTTTTAATGTTTTTCTATTTTTATAATTCTTTTAATCTTTTAATGTTTTTCTATTTTTATAATTCTTTTAATCTTTTAATGTTTTTCTATTTTTATAATTCTTTTAATCTTTTGATGTTTTTCTATTTTTATAATTATTTTAATCTTTTAATGTTTTTCTATTTTTATAATTCTTTTAATCTTTTAATGTTTTTCTATTTTTATAATTATTTTAATCTTTTAATGTTTTTCTATTTTTATAATTATTTTAATCTTTTAATGTTTTTCTATTTTTATAATTCTTTTAATCTTTTAATGTTTTTCTATTTTTATAATTCTTTTAATCTTTTAATGTTTTTCTATTTTTATAATTCTTTTAATCTTTTAATGTTTTTCTATTTTTATAATTATTTTAATCTTTTAATGTTTTTCTATTTTTATAATTCTTTTAATCTTTAATGTTTTTCTATTTTTATAATTCGTTTAATCTTTTAATGTTTTTCTATTTTTATAATTATTTTAATCTTTTAATGTTTTTCTATTTTTATAATTCTTTTAATCTTTTTATGTTTTTCTATTTTTATATTCTTTTAATCTTTTAATGTTTTTCTATTTTTATAATTCTTTTAATCTTTTAATGTTTTTCTATTTTTATAATTATTTTAATCTTTTAATGTTTTTCTATTTTCATATTCTTTTAATCTTTTAATGTTTTTCTATTTTTATAATTATTTTAATCTTTTAATGTTTTTCTATTTTTATATTCTTTTAATCTTTTAATGTTTTTCTATTTTTATAATTCTTTTAATCTTTTAATGTATTTCTATTTTTATAATTCTTTTAATCTTTTGATGTTTTTCTATTTTTATAATTATTTTAATCTTTTAATGTTTTTCTATTTTTATAATTATTTCAATCTTTTAATGTTTTTCTATTTTTATAATTATTTTAATCTTTTGATGTTTTTCTATTTTAATATACTTTTCATCTTTTAATGTTTTTCTATTTTTCTAATTATTTTAATCTTTTAATGTTTTTCTATTTTTATAATTCTTTTAATCTTTTAATGTGTTTCTATTTTTATAATTATTTTAATCTTTTAATGTTTTTCTATTTTTATAATTATTTTAATCTTTTAATGTTTTTCTATTTTCATATTCTTTTAATCTTTTAATGTTTTTCTATTTTTATAATTCTTTTAATCTTTTAATGTTTTTCTATTTTTATAATTATTTTAATCTTTTAATGTTTTTCTATTTTTATAATTATTTTAATCTTTTAATGTTTTTCTATTTTTATAATTCTTTTAATCTTTTAATGTTTTTCTATTTTTATAATTCTTTTAATCTTTTAATGTTTTTCTATTTTTATAATTCTTTTAATCTTTTAATGTTTTTCTATTTTTATAATTCTTTTAATCTTTTGATGTTTTTCTATTTTTATAATTATTTTAATCTTTTAATGTTTTTCTATTTTTATAATTCTTTTAATCTTTTAATGTTTTTCTATTTTTATAATTATTTTAATCTTTTAATGTTTTTCTATTTTTATAATTATTTTAATCTTTTAATGTTTTTCTATTTTTATAATTCTTTTAATCTTTTAATGTTTTTCTATTTTTATAATTCTTTTAATCTTTTAATGTTTTTCTATTTTTATAATTCTTTTAATCTTTTAATGTTTTTCTATTTTTATAATTATTTTAATCTTTTAATGTTTTTCTATTTTTATAATTCTTTTAATCTTTAATGTTTTTCTATTTTTATAATTCGTTTAATCTTTTAATGTTTTTCTATTTTTATAATTATTTTAATCTTTTAATGTTTTTCTATTTTTATAATTCTTTTAATCTTTTTATGTTTTTCTATTTTTATATTCTTTTAATCTTTTAATGTTTTTCTATTTTTATAATTCTTTTAATCTTTTAATGTTTTTCTATTTTTATAATTATTTTAATCTTTTAATGTTTTTCTATTTTCATATTCTTTTAATCTTTTAATGTTTTTCTATTTTTATAATTATTTTAATCTTTTAATGTTTTTCTATTTTTATATTCTTTTAATCTTTTAATGTTTTTCTATTTTTATAATTCTTTTAATCTTTTAATGTTTTTCTATTTTTATAATTCTTTTAATCTTTTGATGTTTTTCTATTTTTATAATTATTTTAATCTTTTAATGTTTTTCTATTTTTATAATTATTTCAATCTTTTAATGTTTTTCTATTTTTATAATTATTTTAATCTTTTGATGTTTTTCTATTTTAATATACTTTTCATCTTTTAATGTTTTTCTATTTTTATAATTATTTTAATCTTTTAATGTTTTTCTATTTTTATAATTATTTTAATCTTTTAATGTTTTTCTATTTTCATATTCTTTTAATCTTTTAATGTTTTTCTATTTTTATAATTCTTTTAATCTTTTAATGTTTTTCTAGTTTTATAATTCTTTTAATCTTTTAATGTTTTTCTATTTTTATAATTATTTTAATCTTTTAATGTTTTTCTATTTTTATAATTCTTTTAATCTTTTAATGATTTTCTATTTTTATAATTATTTTAATCTTTTAATGTTTTTCTATTTTTATATTCTTTTAATCTTTTAATGTTTTTCTATTTTTATATTTCTTTTAATCTTTTAATGTTTTTCTATTTTTATAATTCTTTTAATCTTTTAATGTTTTTCTATTTTTATAATTATTTTAATCTTTTAATGTTTTTCTATTTTTATAATTATTTTAATCTTTTAATGTTTTTCTATTTTTATAATTATTTTAATCTTTTAATGTTTTTCTATTTTTATAATTCTTTTAATCTTTTAATGTTTTTCTATTTTTATAA
The DNA here is from genome assembly GCF_053919585.1 of Euprymna scolopes. Classification (NCBI taxonomy): domain Eukaryota; kingdom Metazoa; phylum Mollusca; class Cephalopoda; order Sepiida; family Sepiolidae; genus Euprymna; species Euprymna scolopes. The sequence goes on along the minus strand of NC_136506.1, from coordinate 54,752,940 downwards.
TTCTTTTAATCTTTTAATGTTTTTCTATTTTTATAATTATTTTAATCTTTTAATGTTTTTCTATTTTTATAATTCTTTTAATCTTTTAATGTTTTTCTATGTTTATAATTCTTTTAATCTTTTAATGTTTTTCTATTTTTATAATTATTTTAATCTTTTAATGTTTTTCTATTTTTATAATTCTTTTAATCTTTTAATGTTTTTCTATTTTTATACTTATTTTAATCTTTTAATGTTTTTCTATTTTTATAATTATTTTAATCTTTTAATGTTTTTCTATTTTTATAATTATTTTAATCTTTTAATGTTTTTCTATTTTTATAATTCTTTTAATCTTTTAATGTTTTTCTATTTTTATAATTATTTGAATCTTTTAATGTTTTTCAATTTTTATAATTCTTTTAATCTTTTAATGTTTTTCTATTTTTATAATTATTTTAATCTTTTAATGTTTTTCTATTTTTATATTCTTTTAATCTTTTAATGTTTTTCTATTTTTATAATTCTTTTAATCTTTTAATGATTTTCTATTTTTATAATTCTTTTAATCTTTTAATGTTTTTCTATTTTTATATTCTTTTAATCTTTTAATGTTTTTCTATTTTTATAATTCTTTTAATCTTTTAATGTTTTTCTATTTTTATAATTCTTTTAATCTTTTAATGTTTTTCTATTTTTATAATTCTTTTAATCTTTTAATGTTTTTCTATTTTTATAATTCTTTTAATCTTTTAATGTTTTTCTATTTTTATAATTCTTTTAATCTTTTAATGTTTTTCTATTTTTATAATTCTTTTAATCTTTTAATGTTTTTCTATTTTTATAATTCTTTTAATCTTTTAATGTTTTTCTATTTTTATAATTCTTTTAATCTTTCAATGTTTTTCTATGTTTATAATTATTTTAATCTTTTAATGTTTTTCTATTTTTATAATTAATTTAATCTTTTAATGTTTTTCTATTTTTATAATTAATTTAATCTTTTAATGTTTTTCTATTTTTATAATTCGTTTAATCTTTTAATGTTTTTCTATTTTTATAATTCTTTTAATCTTTTAATGTTTTTCTATTTTTATAATTCTTTTAATCTTTTAATGTTTTTCTATTTTTATAATTCTTTTAATCTTTTAATGTTTATCTATTTTTATAATTATTTTAATCTTTTAATGTTTTTCTATTTTTATAATTATTTTAATCTTTTAATGTTTTTCTATTTTCATAATTATTTTAATCTTTTAATGTTTATCTATTTTTATAATTATTTTAATCTTTTAATATTTTTCTATTTTTATAATTATTTTAATCTTTTAATGTTTTTCTATTTTCATAATTATTTGAATCTTTTAATGTTTTTCTATTTTTATAATTATTTTAATCTTTTAATGTTTTTCTATTTTTATAATTCTTTTAATCTTTTAATGTTTTTCTATTTTTATAATTCTTTTAATCTTTTAATGTTTTTCTATTTTTATAATTCTTTTAATCTTTTAATGTTTTTCTATTTTTATAATTATTTTAATCTTTTAATGTTTTTCTATTTTTATAATTATTTCAATCTTTTAATGTTTTTCTATTTTTATAATTATTTTAATCTTTTGATGTTTTTCTATTTTAATATTCTTTTCATCTTTTAATGTTTTTCAATTTTTATAATTATTTTAATCTTTTAATGTTTTTCTATTTTTATAATTATTTTAATCTTTTAATGTTTTTCTATTTTCATATTCTTTTAATCTTTTAATGTTTTTCTATTTTTATAATTATTTTAATCTTTTAATGTTTTTCTATTTTTATAATTCTTTTAATCTTTTAATGTGTTTCTATTTTTATAATTATTTTAATCTTTTAATGTTTTTCTATTTTTATAATTATTTTAATCTTTTAATGTTTTTCTATTTTCATATTCTTTTAATCTTTTAATGTTTTTCTATTTTTATAATTATTTTAATCTTTTAATGTTTTTCTATTTTTATAATTATTTTAATCTTTTAATGTTTTTCTATTTTTATAATTATTTTAATCTTTTAATGTTTTTCTATTTTTATAATTCTTTTAATCTTTTAATGTTTTTCTATTTTTATAATTCTTTTAATCTTTTAATGTTTTTCTATTTTTATAATTCTTTTAATCTTTTAATGTTTTTCTATTTTTATAATTCTTTTAATCTTTTGATGTTTTTCTATTTTTATAATTATTTTAATCTTTTAATGTTTTCTATTTTTATAATTCTTTTAATCTTTTAATGTTTTTCTATTTTTATAATTATTTTAATCTTTTAATGTTTTTCTATTTTTATAATTCTTTTAATCTTTTAATGTTTTTCTATTTTTATAATTCTTTTAATCTTTTAATGTTTTTCTATTTTTATAATTCTTTTAATCTTTTAATGTTTTTCTATTTTTATAATTCTTTTAATCTTTTAATGTTTTTCTATTTTTATAATTATTTTAATCTTTTAATGTTTTTCTATTTTTATAATTCTTTTAATCTTTAATGTTTTTCTATTTTTATAATTCGTTTAATCTTTTAATGTTTTTCTATTTTTATAATTATTTTAATCTTTTAATGTTTTTCTATTTTTATAATTCTTTTAATCTTTTTATGTTTTTCTATTTTTATATTCTTTTAATCTTTTAATGTTTTTCTATTTTTATAATTCTTTTAATCTTTTAATGTTTTTCTATTTTTATAATTATTTTAATCTTTTAATGTTTTTCTATTTTCATATTCTTTTAATCTTTTAATGTTTTTCTATTTTTATAATTATTTTAATCTTTTAATGTTTTTCTATTTTTATATTCTTTTAATCTTTTAATGTTTTTCTATTTTTATAATTCTTTTAATCTTTTAATGTTTTTCTATTTTTATAATTATTTGAATCTTTTAATGTTTTTCTATTTTTATAATTATTTTAATCTTTTAATGTTTTTCTATTTTTATAATTATTTTAATCTTTTAATGTTTTTCTATTTTTATATTCTTTTAATCTTTTAATGTTTTTCTATTTTTATAATTCTTTTAATCTTTTAATGATTTTCTATTTTTATAATTCTTTTAATCTTTTAATGTTTTTCTATTTTTATATTCTTTTAATCTTTTAATGTTTTTCTATTTTTATAATTCTTTTAATCTTTTAATGTTTTTCTATTTTTATAATTCTTTTAATCTTTTAATGTTTTTCTATTTTTATAATTCTTTTAATCTTTTAATGTTTTTCTATTTTTATAATTCTTTTAATCTTTTAATGTTTTTCTATTTTTATAATTCTTTTAATCTTTTAATGTTTTTTTATTTTTATAATTCTTTTAATCTTTTTATGTTTTTCTATTTTTATATTCTTTTAATCTTTTAATGTTTTTCTATTTTTATAATTCTTTTAATCTTTTAATGTTTTTCTATTTTTATAATTATTTTAATCTTTAAATGTTTTTCTATTTTCATATTCTTTTAATCTTTTAATGTTTTTCTATTTTTATAATTATTTTAATCTTTTAATGTTTTTCTATTTTTATATTCTTTTAATCTTTTAATGTTTTTCTATTTTTATAATTCTTTTAATCTTTTAATGTTTTTCTATTTTTATAATTATTTGAATCTTTTAATGTTTTTCTATTTTTATAATTCTTTTAATCTTTTAATGTTTTTCTATTTTTATAATTATTTTAATCTTTTAATGTTTTTCTATTTTTATATTCTTTTAATCTTTTAATGTTTTTCTATTTTTATAATTCTTTTAATCTTTTAATGATTTTCTATTTTTATAATTCTTTTAATCTTTTAATGTTTTTCTATTTTTATATTCTTTTAATCTTTTAATGTTTTTCTATTTTTATAATTCTTTTAATCTTTTAATGTTTTTCTATTTTTATAATTCTTTTAATCTTTTAATGTTTTTCTATTTTTATAATTCTTTTAATCTTTTAATGTTTTTCTATTTTTATAATTCTTTTAATCTTTTAATGTTTTTCTATTTTTATAATTCTTTTAATCTTTTAATGTTTTTCTATTTTTATAATTCTTTTAATCTTTTAATGTTTTTCTATTTTTATAATTCTTTTAATCTTTTAATGTTTTTCTATTTTTATAATTCTTTTAATCTTTTAATGTTTTTCTATGTTTATAATTATTTTAATCTTTTAATGTTTTTCTATTTTTATAATTAATTTAATCTTTTAATGTTTTTCTATTTTTATAATTCGTTTAATCTTTTAATGTTTTTCTATTTTTATAATTCTTTTAATCTTTTAATGTTTTTCTATTTTTATAATTCTTTTAATCTTTTAATGTTTTTCTATTTTTATAATTCTTTTAATCTTTTAATGTTTATCTATTTTTATAATTATTTTAATCTTTTAATGTTTTTCTATTTTTATAATTCTTTTAATCTTTTAATGTTTTTCTATTTTTATAATTCTTTTAATCTTTTAATGTTTTTCTATTTTTATAAATATTTTAATCTTTTAATGTTTTTCTATTTTTATAATTATTTTAATCTTTTAATGTTTTTCTATTTTTATAATTATTTTAATCTTTTAATGTTTTTCTATTTTCATATTCTTTTAATCTTTTAATGTTTTTCTATTTTTATAATTATTTTAATCTTTTAATGTTTTTCTATTTTTATAATTCTTTTAATCTTTTAATGTGTTTCTATTTTTATAATTATTTTAATCTTTTAATGTTTTTCTATTTTTATAATTATTTTAATCTTTTAATGTTTTTCTATTTTCATATTCTTTTAATCTTTTAATGTTTTTCTATTTTTATAATTATTTTAATCTTTTAATGTTTTTCTATTTTTATAATTATTTTAATCTTTTAATGTTTTTCTATTTTTATAATTATTTTAATCTTTTAATGTTTTTCTATTTTTATAATTCTTTTAATCTTTTAATGTTTTTCTATTTTTATAATTCTTTTAATCTTTTAATGTTTTTCTATTTTTATAATTCTTTTAATCTTTTAATGTTTTTCTATTTTTATAATTCTTTTAATCTTTTGATGTTTTTCTATTTTTATAATTATTTTAATCTTTTAATGTTTTTCTATTTTTATAATTCTTTTAATCTTTTAATGTTTTTCTATTTTTATAATTATTTTAATCTTTTAATGTTTTTCTATTTTTATAATTATTTTAATCTTTTAATGTTTTTCTATTTTTATAATTCTTTTAATCTTTTAATGTTTTTCTATTTTTATAATTCTTTTAATCTTTTAATGTTTTTCTATTTTTATAATTCTTTTAATCTTTTAATGTTTTTCTATTTTTATAATTATTTTAATCTTTTAATGTTTTTCTATTTTTATAATTCTTTTAATCTTTAATGTTTTTCTATTTTTATAATTCGTTTAATCTTTTAATGTTTTTCTATTTTTATAATTATTTTAATCTTTTAATGTTTTTCTATTTTTATAATTCTTTTAATCTTTTTATGTTTTTCTATTTTTATATTCTTTTAATCTTTTAATGTTTTTCTATTTTTATAATTCTTTTAATCTTTTAATGTTTTTCTATTTTTATAATTATTTTAATCTTTTAATGTTTTTCTATTTTCATATTCTTTTAATCTTTTCATGTTTTTCTATTTTTATAATTATTTTAATCTTTTAATGTTTTTCTATTTTTATATTCTTTTAATCTTTTAATGTTTTTCTATTTTTATAATTCTTTTAATCTTTTAATGTTTTTCTATTTTTATAATTATTTGAATCTTTTAATGTTTTTCTATTTTTATAATTCTTTTAATCTTTTAATGTTTTTCTATTTTTATAATTATTTTAATCTTTTAATGTTTTTCTATTTTTATATTCTTTTAAGCTTTTAATGTTTTTCTATTTTTATAATTCTTTTAATCTTTTAATGATTTTCTATTTTTATAATTCTTTTAATCTTTTAATGTTTTTCTATTTTTATATTCTTTTAATCTTTTAATGTTTTTCTATTTTTATAATTCTTTTAATCTTTTAATGTTTTTCTATTTTTATAATTCTTTTAATCTTTTAATGTTTTTCTATTTTTATAATTCTTTTAATCTTTTAATGTTTTTCTATTTTTATAATTCTTTTAATCTTTTAATGTTTTTCTATTTTTATAATTCTTTTAATCTTTTAATGTTTTTCTATTTTTATAATTCTTTTAATCTTTTTATGTTTTTCTATTTTTATATTCTTTTAATCTTTTAATGTTTTTCTATTTTTATAATTCTTTTAATCTTTTAATGTTTTTCTATTTTTATAATTACTTTAATCTTTTAATGTTTTTCTATTTTCATATTCTTTTAATCTTTTAATGTTTTTCTATTTTTATAATTATTTTAATCTTTTAATGTTTTTCTATTTTTATATTCTTTTAATCTTTTAATGTTTTTCTATTTTTATAATTCTTTTAATCTTTTAATGTTTTTCTATTTTTATAATTATTTGAATCTTTTAATGTTTTTCTATTTTTATAATTCTTTTAATCTTTTAATGTTTTTCTATTTTTATAATTCGTTTAATCTTTTTATGTTTTTCTATTTTTATAATTATTTTAATCTTTTAATGTTTTTCTATTTTTATAATTAATTTAATCTTTTAATGTTTTTCTATTTTTATAATTCGTTTAATCTTTTAATGTTTTTCTATTTTTATAATTCTTTTAATCTTTTAATGTTTTTCTATTTTTATAATTCTTTTAATCTTTTAATGTTTTTCTATTTTTATAATTCTTTTAATCTTTTAATGTTTATCTATTTTTATAATTATTTTAATCTTTTAATGTTTTTCTATTTTTATAATTCTTTTAATCTTTTAATGTTTTTCTATTTTTATAATTCTTTTAATCTTTTAATGTTTTTCTATTTTTATAAATATTTTAATCTTTTAATGTTTTTCTATTTTTATAATTCTTTTAATCTTTTAATGTTTTTCTATTTTTATAATTCTTTTAATCTTTTAATGTTTTTCTATTTTTATAATTCTTTTAATCTTTTAATGTTTTTCTATTTTTATAATTCTTTTAATCTTTTAATGTTTTTCTATTTTTATAATTATTTTAATCTTTTAATGTTTTTCTATTTTTATAATTATTTCAATCTTTTAATGTTTTTCTATTTTTATAATTATTTTAATCTTTTGATGTTTTTCTATTTTAATATTCTTTTCATCTTTTAATGTTTTTCTATTTTTATAATTATTTTAATCTTTTAATGTTTTTCTATTTTTATAATTATTTTAATCTTTTAATGTTTTTCTATTTTCATATTCTTTTAATCTTTTAATGTTTTTCTATTTTTATAATTATTTTAATCTTTTAATGTTTTTCTATTTTTATAATTCTTTTAATCTTTTAATGTGTTTCTATTCTTATAATTATTTTAATCTTTTAATGTTTTTCTATTTTTATAATTATTTTAATCTTTTAATGTTTTTCTATTTTCATATTCTTTTAATCTTTTAATGTTTTTCTATTTTTATAATTATTTTAATCTTTTAATGTTTTTCTATTTTTATAATTATTTTAATCTTTTAATGTTTTTCTATTTTTATAATTATTTTAATCTTTTAATGTTTTTCTATTTTTATAATTCTTTTAATCTTTTAATGTTTTTCTATTTTTATAATTCTTTTAATCTTTTAATGTTTTTCTATTTTTATAATTCTTTTAATCTTTTAATGTTTTTCTATTTTTATAATTCTTTTAATCTTTTGATGTTTTTCTATTTTTATAATTATTTTAATCTTTTAATGTTTTTCTATTTTTATAATTCTTTTAATCTTTTAATGTTTTTCTATTTTTATAATTCTTTTAATCTTTTAATGTTTTTCTATTTTTATAATTATTTTAATCTTTTAATATTTTTCTATGTTTATAATTATTTTAATCTTTTAATGTTTTTCTATTTTTATAATTATTTTAATCTTTTAATGTTTTTCTATTTTTATAATTCTTTTAATCTTTTAATGTTTTTCTATTTTTATAATTCTTTTAATCTTTTAATGTTTTTCTATTTTTATAATTCTTTTAATCTTTTAATGTTTTTCTATTTTTATAATTCTTTTAATCTTTTAATGTTTTTCTATTTTTATAATTATTTTAATCTTTTAATGTTTTTCTATTTTTATAATTCTTTTAATCTTTTAATGTTTTTCTATTTTTATAATTATTTTAATCTTTTAATGTTTTTCTATTTTTATAATTATTTTAATCTTTTAATGTTTTTCTATTTTTATAATTATTTTAATCTTTTAATGTTTTTCTATTTTTATAATTATTTTAATCTTTTAATGTTTTTCTATTTTTATAATTATTTTAATCTTTTAATGTTTTTCTATTTTTATAATTATTTTAATCTTTTAATGTTTTTCTATTTTTATAATTATTTTAATCTTTTAATGTTTTTCTATTTTTATAATTCTTTTAATCTTTTAATGTTTTTCTATTTTTATAATTCTTTTAATCTTTTAATGTTTTTCTATTTTTATAATTCTTTTAATCTTTTAATGTTTTTCTATTTTTATAATTATTTTAATCTTTTAATGTTTTTCTATTTTTATAATTCTTTTAATCTTTAATGTTTTTCTATTTTTATAATTCGTTTAATCTTTTAATGTTTTTCTATTTTTATAATTATTTTAATCTTTTAATGTTTTTCTATTTTTATAATTCTTTTAATCTTTTAATGTTTTTCTATTTTTATATTCTTTTAATCTTTTAATGTTTTTCTATTTTTATAATTCTTTTAATCTTTTAATGTTTTTCTATTTTTATAATTATTTTAATCTTTTAATGTTTTTCTATTTTCATATTCTTTTAATCTGTTAATGTTTTTCTATTTTTATAATTATTTTAATCTTTTAATGTTTTTCTATTTTTATAATTCTTTTAATCTTTTAATGTTTTTCTATTTTTATAATTATTTGAATCTTTTAATGTTTTTCTATTTTTATAATTCTTTTAATCTTTTAATGTTTTTCTATTTTTATAATTATTTTAATCTTTTAATGTTTTTCTATTTTTATATTCTTTTAATCTTTTAATGTTTTTCTACTTTTATAATTCTTTTAATCTTTTAATGATTTTCTATTTTTATAATTCTTTTAATCTTTTAATGTTTTTCTATTTTTATATTCTTTTAATCTTTTAATGTTTTTCTATTTTTATAATTCTTTTAATCTTTTAATGTTTTTCTATTTTTATAATTCTTTTAATCTTTTAATGTTTTTCTATTTTTATAATTCTTTTAATCTTTTAATGTTTTTCTATTTTTATAATTCTTTTAATCTTTTAATGTTTTTCTATTTTTATAATTCTTTTAATCTTTTAATGTTTTTCTATTTTTATAATTCTTTTAATCTTTTAATGTTGTTCTATTTTTATGATTCTTTTAATCTTTTAATGTTTTTCTATTTTTATAATTCTTTTAATCTTTTAATGTTTTTATATGTTTATAATTATTTTAATCTTTTAATGTTTTTCTATTTTTATAATTAATTTAATCTTTTAATGTTTTTCTATTTTTATAATTCGTTTAATCTTTTAATGTTTTTCTATTTTTATAATTCTTTTAATCTTTTAATGTTTTTCTATTTTTATAATTCTTTTAATCTTTTAATGTTTTTCTATTTTTATAATTCTTTTAATCTTTTAATGTTTATCTATTTTTATAATTATTTTAATCTTTTAATGTTTTTCTATTTTTATAATTCTTTTAATCTTTTAATGTTTTTCTATTTTTATAATTCTTTTAATCTTTTAATGTTTTTCTATTTTTATAATTCGTTTAATCTTTTAATGTTTTTCTATTTTTATAATTATTTTAATCTTTTAATGTTTTTCTATTTTTATAATTCTTTTAATCTTTTAATGTTTTTCTATTTTTATAGTTCTTTTAATCTTTTAATGTTTTTCTATTTTTATAATTCTTTTAATCTTTTAATGTTTTTCTATTTTTATAATTATTTTAATCTTTTAATGTTTTTCTATTTTTATAATTATTTCAATCTTTTAATGTTTTTCTATTTTTATAATTATTTTAATCTTTTGATGTTTTTCTATTTTAATATTCTTTTCATCTTTTAATGTTTTTCTATTTTTATAATTCTTTTAATCTTTTAATGTTTTTCTATTTTTATAATTCTTTTAATCTTTTAATGTTTTTCTATTTTCATATTCTTTTAATCTTTTAATGTTTTTCTATTTTTAAAATTATTTTAATCTTTTAATGTTTTTCTATTTTTATAATTCTTTTAATCTTTTAATGTGTTTCTATTTTTATAATTATTTTAATCTTTTAATGTTTTTCTATTTTTATAATTATTATAATCTTTTAATGTTTTTCTATTTTCATATTCTTTTAATCTTTTAATGTTTTTCTATTTTTATAATTATTTTAATCTTTTAATGTTTTTCTATTTTTATAATTATTTTAATATTTTAATGTTTTTCTATTTTTATAATTATTTTAATCTTTTAATGTTTTTCTATTTTTATAATTCTTTTAATCTTTTAATGTTTTTCTATTTTTATAATTATTTTAATCTTTTAATGTTTTTCTATTTTTATATTCTTTTAATCTTTTAATGCTTTTCTATTTTTATAATTATTTTAATCTTTTAATGTTTTTCTATTTTTATAATTATTTTAATTTTTTAATCTTTTTCTATTTTTATAATTCGTTTAATCTTTTAATGTTTTTCTATTTTTATAATTATTTTAATCTTTTAATGTTTTTCTATTTTTATAATTATTTTAATCTTTTAATGTTTTTCTATTTTTATAATTCTTTTAATCTTTTAATGTTTTTCTATTTTTATATTCTTTTAATCTTTTAATATTTTTCTATTTTCATATTCTTTTAATCTTTTAATGTTTTTTATTTTTAGAATTATTTTAATCTTTTAATGTTTTTCTATTTTTATAATTCTTTTAATCTTTTAATGTTTTTCTATTTTTATAATTATTTTAATCTTTTAATGTTTTTCTATTTTTATAATTCTTTTAATCTTTTAATGTTTTTCTATTTTTATAATTATTTTAATCTTTTAATGTTTTTCTATTTTTATATTCTTTTAATCTTTTAATGTTTTTCTATTTTTATAATTCTTTTAATCTTCTAATGATTTTCTATTTTTATAATTATTTTAATCTTTTAATGTTTTTCAATTTTATATTCTTTTAATCTTTTAATGTTTTTCTATTTTTATAATTCTTTTAATCTTTTAATGTTTTTCTATTTTTATAATTATTTTAATCTTTTAATGTTTCTCTATTTTTATAATTCTTTTAATCTTTTAATGTTTTTCTATTTTTATAATTCTTTTAATCTTTTAATGTTTTTCTATTTTTATAATTCTTTTAATCTTTTAATGTTTTTCTATTTTTATGATTCTTTTAATCTTTTAATGTTTTTCTATTTTTATAATTCTTTTAATCTTTTAATGTTTTTCTATGTTTATAATTATTTTAATCTTTTAATGTTTTTCTATTTTTATAATTAATTTAATCTTTTAATGTTTTTCTATTTTTATAATTCGTTTAAGCTTTTAATGTTTTTCTATTTTTATAATTCTTTTAATCTTTTAATGTTTTTCTATTTTTATAATTCTTTTAATCTTTTAATGTTTTTCTATTTTTATAATTCTTTTAATCTTTTAATGTTTATCTATTTTTATAATTATTTTAATCTTTTAATGTTTTTCTATTTTTATAATTCTTTTAATCTTTTAATGTTTTTCTATTTTTATAATTCTTTTAATCTTTTAATGTTTTTCTATTTTTATAATTCGTTTAATCTTTTAATGTTTTTCTATTTTTATAATTATTTTAATCTTTTAATGTTTTTCTATTTTTATAATTCTTTTAATCTTTTAATGTTTTTCTATTTTTATAGTTCTTTTAATCTTTTAATGTTTTTCTATTTTTATAATTCTTTTAATCTTTTAATGTTTTTCTATTTTTATAATTATTTTAATCTTTTAATGTTTTTCTATTTTTATAATTATTTCAATCTTTTAATGTTTTTCTATTTTTATAATTATTTTAATCTTTTGATGTTTTTCTATTTTAATATTCTTTTCATCTTTTAATGTTTTTCTATTTTTATAATTCTTTTAATCTTTTAATGTTTTTCTATTTTTATAATTCTTTTAATCTTTTAATGTTTTTCTATTTTCATATTCTTTTAATCTTTTAATGTTTTTCTATTTTTATAATTATTTTAATCTTTTAATGTTTTTCTATTTTTATAATTCTTTTAATCTTTTAATGTGTTTATATTTTTATAATTATTTTAATCTTTTAATGTTTTTCTATTTTTATAATTATTATAATCTTTTAATGTTTTTCTATTTTCATATTCTTTTAATCTTTTAATGTTTTTCTATTTTTATAATTATTTTAATCTTTTAATGTTTTTCTATTTTTATAATTATTTTAATCTTTTAATGTTTTTCTATTTTTATAATTATTTTAATCTTTTAATGTTTTTCTATTTTTATAATTCTTTTAATCTTTTAATGTTTTTCTATTTTTATAATTATTTTAATCTTTTAATGTTTTTCTATTTTTATATTCTTTTAATCTTTTAATGCTTTTCTATTTTTATAATTATTTTAATCTTTTAATGTTTTTCTATTTTTATAATTATTTTAATTTTTTAATGTTTTTCTATTTTTATAATTCGTTTAATCTTTTAATGTTTTTCTATTTTTATAATTATTTTAATCTTTTAATGTTTTTCTATTTTTATAATTATTTTAATCTTTTAATGTTTTTCTATTTTTATAATTCTTTTAATCTTTTAATGTTTTTCTATTTTTATATTCTTTTAATCTTTTAATATTTTTCTATTTTCATATTCTTTTAATCTTTTAATGTTTTTTATTTTTAGAATTATTTTAATCTTTTAATGTTTTTCTATTTTTATAATTCTTTTAATCTTTTAATGTTTTTCTATTTTTATAATTATTTTAATCTTTTAATGTTTTTCTATTTTTATAATTCTTTTAATCTTTTAATGTTTTTCTATTTTTATAATTATTTTAATCTTTTAATGTTTTTCTATTTTTATAATTCTTTTAATCTTTTAATGTTTTTCTATTTTTATTATTCTTTTAATCTTTTAATGTTTTTCTATTTTTATAATTCTTTTAATCTTTTAATGTTTTTCTATTTTTATAATTCTTTTAATCTTTTTATGTTTTTCTATTTTTATATTCTTTTAATCTTTTAATGTTTTTCTATTTTTATAATTCTTTTAATCTTTTAATGTTTTTCTATTTTTATAATTACTTTAATCTTTTAATGTTTTTCTATTTTCATATTCTTTTAATCTTTTAATGTTTTTCTATTTTTATAATTATTTTAATCTTTTAATGTTTTTCTATTTTTATATTCTTTTAATCTTTTAATGTTTTTCTATTTTTATAATTCTTTTAATCTTTTAATGTTTTTCTATTTTTATAATTATTTGAATCTTTTAATGTTTTTCTATTTTTATAATTCTTTTAATCTTTTAATGTTTTTCTATTTTTATAATTATTTTAATCTTTTAATGTTTTTCTATTTTTATATTCTTTTAATCTTTTAATGTTTTTCTATTTTTATAATTCTTTTAATCTTTTAATGATTTTCTATTTTTATAATTCTTTTAATCTTTTAATGTTTTTCTATTTTTATATTCTTTTAATCTTTTAATGTTTTTCTATTTTTATAATTCTTTTAATCTTTTAATGTTTTTCTATTTTTATAATTCTTTTAATCTTTTAATGTTTTTCTATTTTTATAATTCTTTTAATCTTTTAATGTTTTTCTATTTTTATAATTCTTTTAATCTTTTAATGTTTTTCTATTTTTATAATTCTTTTAATCTTTTAATGTTTTTCTATTTTTATAATTCTTTTAATCTTTTAATGTTTTTCTATTTTTATAATTCTTTTAATCTTTTAATGTTTTTCTATTTTTATAATTCTTTTAATCTTTTAATGTTTTTCTATGTTTATAATTATTTTAATCTTTTAATGTTTTTCTATTTTTATAATTAATTTAATCTTTTAATGTTTTTCTATTTTTATAATTCGTTTAATCTTTTAATGTTTTTCTATTTTTATAATTCTTTTAATCTTTTAATGTTTTTCTATTTTTATAATTCTTTTAATCTTTTAATGTTTTTCTATTTTTATAATTCTTTTAATCTTTTAATGTTTATCTATTTTTATAATTATTTTAATCTTTTAATGTTTTTCTATTTTTATAATTCTTTTAATCTTTTAATGTTTTTCTATTTTTATAATTCTTTTAATCTTTTAATGTTTTTCTATTTTTATAAATATTTTAATCTTTTAATGTTTTTCTATTTTTATAATTATTTTAATCTTTTAATGTTTTTCTATTTTTATAATTCTTTTAATCTTTTAATGTTTTTCTATTTTTATAATTCTTTTAATCTTTTAATGTTTTTCTATTTTTATAATTCTTTTAATCTTTTAATGTTTTTCTATTTTTATAATTATTTTAATCTTTTAATGTTTTTCTATTTTTATAATTATTTCAATCTTTTAATGTTTTTCTATTTTTATAATTATTTTAATCTTTTGATGTTTTTCTATTTTAATATTCTTTTCATCTTTTAATGTTTTTCTATTTTTATAATTATTTTAATCTTTTAATGTTTTTCTATTTTTATAATTATTTTAATCTTTTAATGTTTTTCTATTTTCATATTCTTTTAATCTTTTAATGTTTTTCTATTTTTATAATTATTTTAATCTTTTAATGTTTTTCTATTTTTATAATTCTTTTAATCTTTTAATGTGTTTCTATTCTTATAATTATTTTAATCTTTTAATGTTTTTCTATTTTTATAATTATTTTAATCTTTTAATGTTTTTCTATTTTCATATTCTTTTAATCTTTTAATGTTTTTCTATTTTTATAATTATTTTAATCTTTTAATGTTTTTCTATTTTTATAATTATTTTAATCTTTTAATGTTTTTCTATTTTTATAATTATTTTAATCTTTAAATGTTTTTCTATTTTTATAATTCTTTTAATCTTTTAATGTTTTTCTATTTTTATAATTCTTTTAATCTTTTAATGTTTTTCTATTTTTATAATTCTTTTAATCTTTTAATGTTTTTCTATTTTTATAATTCTTTTAATCTTTTGATGTTTTTCTATTTTTATAATTATTTTAATCTTTTAATGTTTTTCTATTTTTATAATTCTTTTAATCTTTTAATGTTTTTCTATTTTTATAATTCTTTTAATCTTTTAATGTTTTTCTATTTTTATAATTATTTTAATCTTTTAATATTTTTCTATGTTTATAATTATTTTAATCTTTTAATGTTTTTCTATTTTTATAATTATTTTAATCTTTTAATGTTTTTCTATTTTTATAATTCTTTTAATCTTTTAATGTTTTTCTATTTTTATAATTCTTTTAATCTTTTAATGTTTTTCTTTTTTTATAATTCTTTTAATCTTTTAATGTTTTTCTATTTTTATAATTCTTTTAATCTTTTAATGTTTTTCTATTTTTATAATTATTTTAATCTGTTAATGTTTTTCTATTTTTATAATTCTTTTAATCTTTTAATGTTTTTCTATTTTTATAATTATTTTAATCTTTTAATGTTTTTCTATTTTTATAATTATTTTAATCTTTTAATGTTTTTCTATTTTTATAATTCTTTTAATCTTTTAATGTTTTTCTATTTTTATAATTATTTTAATCTTTTAATGTTTTTCTATTTTTATAATTATTTTAATCTTTTAATGTTTTTCTATTTTTATAATTATTTTAATCTTTTAATGTTTTTCTATTTTTATAATTCTTTTAATCTTTTAATGTTTTTCTATTTTTATAATTCTTTTAATCTTTTAATGTTTTTCTATTTTTATAATTCTTTTAATCTTTTAATGTTTTTCTATTTTTATAATTCTTTTAATCTTTTAATGTTTTTCTATTTTTATAATTCTTTTAATCTTTTAATGTTTTTCTATTTTTATAATTCTTTTAATCTTTAATGTTTTTCTATTTTTATAATTCGTTTAATCTTTTAATGTTTTTCTATTTTTATAATTATTTTAATCTTTTAATGTTTTTCTATTTTTATAATTCTTTTAATCTTTTAATGTTTTTCTATTTTTATATTCTTTTAATCTTTTAATGTTTTTCTATTTTTATAATTCTTTTAATCTTTTAATGTTTTTCTATTTTTATAATTATTTTAATCTTTTAATGTTTTTCTATTTTCATATTCTTTTAATCTGTTAATGTTTTTCTATTTTTATAATTATTTTAATCTTTTAATGTTTTTCTATTTTTATAATTCTTTTAATCTTTTAATGTTTTTCTATTTTTATAATTATTTGAATCTTTTAATGTTTTTCTATTTTTATAATTCTTTTAATCTTTTAATGTTTTTCTATTTTTATAATTATTTTAATCTTTTAATGTTTTTCTATTTTCATATTCTTTTAATCTTTTAATGTTTTTCTATTTTTAGAATTATTTTAATCTTTTAATGTTTTTCTATTTTTATAATTCTTTTAATCTTTTAATGTTTTTCTATTTTTATAATTATTTTAATCTTTTAATGTTTTTCTATTTTTATAATTCTTTTAATCTTTTAATGTTTTTCTATTTTTATAATTATTTTAATCTTTTAATGTTTTTCTATTTTTATATTCTTTTCATCTTTTAATGTTTTTCTATTTTTATAATTCTTTTAATCTTTTAATGATTTTCTATTTTTATAATTATTTTAATCTTTTAATGTTTTTCTATTTTTATATTCTTTTAATCTTTTAATGTTTTTCTATTTTTATAATTCTTTTAATCTTTTAATGTTTTTCTATTTTTATAATTCTTTTAATCTTTTGATGTTTTTCTATTTTCATATTCTTTTAATCTTTTAATGTTTTTCTATTTTTATAATTATTTTAATCTTTTAATGTTTTTCTATTTTTATAATTATTTTAATCTTTTAATGTTTTTCTATTTTCATATTCTTTTAATCTTTTAATGTTTTTCTATTTTTATAATTATTTTAATCTTTTAATGTTTTTCTATTTTTATAATTCTTTTAATCTTTTAATGTTTTTCTATTTTTATAATTCTTTTAATCTTTTAATGTTTTTCTATTTTTATAATTCTTTTAATCTTTTAATGTTTTTCTATTTTTATAATTCTTTTAATCTTTTAATGTTTTTCTATTTTTATAATTCTTTTAATCTTTTAATGTTTTTCTATTTTTATAATTCTTTTAATCTTTTAATGTTTTTCTATTTTTATAATTCTTTTAATCTTTTAATGTTTTTCTATTTTTATAATTCTTTTAATCTTTTAATGTTTTTCTATTTTTATAATTCTTTTAATCTTTAATGTTTTTCTATGTTTATAATTATTTTAATCTTTTAATGTTTTTCTATTTTTATAATTAATTTAATCTTTTAATGTTTTTCTATTTTTATAATTCGTTTAATCTTTTAATGTTTTTCTATTTTTATAATTCTTTTAATCTTTTAATGTTTTTCTATTTTTATAATTCTTTTAATCTTTTAATGTTTTTCTATTTTTATAATTCTTTTAATCTTTTAATGTTTTTCTATTTTTATAATTATTTTAATCTTTTAATGCTTTTCTATTTTTATAATTCTTTTAATCTTTTAATGTTTTTCTATTTTTATAATTCTTTTAATCTTTTAATGTTTTTCTATTTTTATAATTATTTTAATCTTTTAATGTTTTTCTATTTTTATAATTATTTTAATCTTTTAATGTTTTTCTATTTTTATAATTCTTTTAATCTTTTAATGTTTTTCTATTTTTATAATTCTTTTAATCTTTTAATGTTTTTCTATTTTTATAATTCTTTTAATCTTTTAATGTTTTTCTATTTTTATAATTATTTTAATCTTTTAATGTTTTTCTATTTTTATAATTATTTCAATCTTTTAATGTTTTTCTATTTTTATAATTATTTTAATCTTTTGATGTTTTTCTATTTTAATATTCTTTTCATCTTTTAATGTTTTTCTATTTTTATAATTATTTTAATCTTTTAATGTTTTTCTATTTTTATAATTCTTTTAATCTTTTAATGTTTTTCTATTTTCATATTCTTTTAATCTTTTAATGTTTTTCTATTTTTATAATTATTTTAATCTTTTAATGTTTTTCTATTTTTATAATTCTTTTAATCTTTTAATGTGTTTCTATTTTTATAATTATTTTAATCTTTTAATGTTTTTCTATTTTTATAATTATTTTAATCTTTTAATGTTTTTCTATTTTCATATTCTTTTAATCTTTTAATGTTTTTCTATTTTTATAATTATTTGAATCTTTTAATGTTTTTCTATTTTTATAATTATTTTAATCTTTTAATGTTTTTCTATTTTTATAATTCTTTTAATCTTTTAATGTTTTTCTATTTTTATAATTATTTTAATCTTTTAATGTTTTTCTATTTTTATATTCTTTTAATCTTTTAATGCTTTTCTATTTTTATAATTATTTTAATCTTTTAATGTTTTTCTATTTTTATAATTCTTTTAATCTTTAATGTTTTTCTATTTTTATAATTCGTTTAATCTTTTAATGTTTTTCTATTTTTATAATTATTTTAATCTTTTAATGTTTTTCTATTTTTATAATTCTTTTAATCTTTTAATGTTTTTCTATTTTTATATTCTTTTAATCTTTTAATGTTTTTCTATTTTTATAATTCTTTTAATCTTTTAATGTTTTTCTATTTTTATAATTATTTTAATCTTTTAATGTTTTTCTATTTTCATATTCTTTTAATCTGTTAATGTTTTTCTATTTTTATAATTATTTTAATCTTTTAATGTTTTTCTATTTTTATAATTCTTTTAATCTTTTAATGTTTTTCTATTTTTATAATTATTTGAATCTTTTAATGTTTTTCTATTTTTATAATTCTTTTAATCTTTTAATGTTTTTCTATTTTTATAATTATTTTAATCTTTTAATGTTTTTCTATTTTCATATTCTTTTAATCTTTTAATGTTTTTCTATTTTTAGAATTATTTTAATCTTTTAATGTTTTTCTATTTTTATAATTCTTTTAATCTTTTAATGTTTTTCTATTTTTATAATTATTTTAATCTTTTAATGTTTTTCTATTTTTATAATTCTTTTAATCTTTTAATGTTTTTCTATTTTTATAATTATTTTAATCTTTTAATGTTTTTCTATTTTTATATTCTTTTCATCTTTTAATGTTTTTCTATTTTTATAATTCTTTTAATCTTTTAATGATTTTCTATTTTTATAATTATTTTAATCTTTTAATGTTTTTCTATTTTTATATTCTTTTAATCTTTTAATGTTTTTCTATTTTTATAATTATTTTAATCTTTTAATGTTTTTCTATTTTTATAATTCTTTTAATCTTTTGATGTTTTTCTATTTTCATATTCTTTTAATCTTTTAATGTTTTTCTATTTTTATAATTATTTTAATTTTTTAATGTTTTTCTATTTTTATAATTATTTTAATCTTTTAATGTTTTTCTATTTTCATATTCTTTTAATCTTTTAATGTTTTTCTACTTTTATAATTATTTTAATCTTTTAATGTTTTTCTATTTTTATAATTCTTTTAATCTTTTAATGTTTTTCTATTTTTATAATTCTTTTAATCTTTTAATGTTTTTCTATTTTTATAATTCTTTTAATCTTTTAATGTTTTTCTATTTTTATAATTCTTTTAATCTTTTAATGTTTTTCTATTTTTATAATTCTTTTAATCTTTTAATGTTTTTCTATTTTTATAATTCTTTTAATCTTTTAATGTTTTTCTATTTTTATAATTCTTTTAATCTTTTAATGTTTTTCTATTTTTATAATTCTTTTAATCTTTTAATGTTTTTCTATTTTTATAATTCTTTTAATCTTTTAATGTTTTTCTATGTTTATAATTATTTTAATCTTTTAATGTTTTTCTATTTTTATAATTAATTTAATCTTTTAATGTTTTTCTATTTTTATAATTCGTTTAATCTTTTAATGTTTTTCTATTTTTATAATTCTTTTAATCTTTTAATGTTTTTCTATTTTTATAATTCTTTTAATCTTTTAATGTTTTTCTATTTTTATAATTCTTTTAATCTTTTAATGTTTTTCTATTTTTATAATTATTTTAATCTTTTAATGCTTTTCTATTTTTATAATTCTTTTAATCTTTTAATGTTTTTCTATTTTTATAATTATTTTAATCTTTTAATGTTTTTCTATTTTTATAATTATTTTAATCTTTTAATGTTTTTCTATTTTTATAATTCTTTTAATCTTTTAATGTTTTTCTATTTTTATAATTCTTTTAATCTTTTAATGTTTTTCTATTTTTATAATTCTTTTAATCTTTTAATGTTTTTCTATTTTTATAATTATTTTAATCTTTTAATGTATTTCTATTTTTTTAATTATTTCAATCTTTTAATGTTTTTCTATTTTTATAATTATTTTAATCTTTTGATGTTTTTCTATTTTAATATTCTTTTCATCTTTTAATGTTTTTCTATTTTTATAATTATTTTAATCTTTTAATGTTTTTCTATTTTTATAATTCTTTTAATCTTTTAATGTTTTTCTATTTTCATATTCTTTTAATCTTTTAATGTTTTTCTATTTTTATAATTATTTTAATCGTTTAATGTTTTTCTATTTTTATAATTCTTTTAATCTTTTAATGTGTTTCTATTTTTATAATTATTTTAATCTTTTAATGTTTTTCTATTTTTATAATTATTTTAATCTTTTAATGTTTTTCTATTTTCATATTCTTTTAATCTTTTAATGTTTTTCTATTTTTATAATTATTTTAATCTTTTAATGTTTTTCTATTTTTATAATTATTTTAATCTTTTAATGTTTTTCTATTTTTATAATTCTTTTAATCTTTTAATGTTTTTCTATTTTTATAATTATTTTAATCTTTTAATGTTTTTCTATTTTTATATTCTTTTAATCTTTTAATGCTTTTCTATTTTTATAATTATTTTAATCTTTTAATGTTTTTCTATTTTTATAATTATTTTAATTTTTTAATGTTTTTCTATTTTTATAATTCGTTTAATCTTTTAATGTTTTTCTATTTTTATAATTATTTTAATCTTTTAATGTTTTTCTATTTTTATAATTATTTTAATCTTTTAATGTTTTTCTATTTTTATAATTCTTTTAATCTTTTAATGTTTTTCTATTTTTATATTCTTTTAATCTTTTAATGTTTTTCTATTTTCATATTCTTTTAATTTTTTAATGTTTTTCTATTTTTAGAATTATTTTAATCTTTTAATGTTTTTCTATTTTTATAATTCTTTTAATCTTTTAATGTTTTTCTATTTTTATAATTATTTTAATCTTTTAATGTTTTTCTATTTTTATAATTCTTTTAATCTTTTAATGTTTTTCTATTTTTATAATTATTTTAATCTTTTAATGTTTTTCTATTTTTATATTCTTTTAATCTTTTAATGTTTTTCTATTTTTATAATTCTTTTAATCTTTTAATGATTTTCTATTTTTATAATTATTTTAATCTTTTAATGTTTTTCTATTTTTATATTCTTTTAATCTTTTAATGTTTTTCTATTTTTATAATTCTTTTAATCTTTTAATGTTTTTCTATTTTTATAATTATTTTAATCTTTTAATGTTTTTCTATTTTTATAATTATTTTAATCTTTTAATGTTTTTCTATTTTTATAATTCTTTTAATCTTTTAATGTTTTTCTATTTTTATAATTATTTTAATCTTTTAATGTTTTTCTATTTTTATAATTCTTTTAATCTTTTAATGTTTTTCTATTTTTATATTCTTTTAATCTTTTAATGTTTTTCTATTTTTATAATTATTTTAATCTTTTAATGTTTTTCTATTTTTATAATTATTTTAATCTTTTAATGTTTTTCTATTTTTATAATTATTTTAATCTTTTTATGTTTTTCTATTTTTATAATTATTTTAATCTTTTAATGTTTTTCTATTTTTATAATTCTTTTAATCTTTTAATGTTTTTCTATTTTTATAATTATTTTAATCTTTTAATGTTTTTCTATTTTTATATTCTTTTAATCTTTTAATGTTTTTCTATTTTTATAATTCTTTTAATCTTTTAATGATTTTCTATTTTTATAATTATTTTAATCTTTTAATGTTTTTCTATTTTTATATTCTTTTAATCTTTTAATGTTTTTCTATTTTTATAATTCTTTTAATCTTTTAATGTTTTTCTATTTTTATAATTCTTTTAATCTTTTGATGTTTTTCTATTTTCATATTCTTTTAATCTTTTAATGTTTTTCTATTTTTATAATTATTTTAATCTTTTAATGTTTTTCTATTTTTATAATTATTTTAATCTTTTAATGTTTTTCTATTTTCATATTCTTTTAATCTTTTAATGTTTTTCTATTTTTATAATTATTTTAATCTTTTAATGTTTTTCTATTTTTATAATTCTTTTAATCTTTTAATGTTTTTCTATTTTTATAATTCTTTTAATCTTTTAATGTTTTTCTATTTTTATAATTCTTTTAATCTTTTAATGTATTTCTATTTTTATAATTATTTTAATCTTTTAATGTTTTTCTATTTTTATAATTATTTTAATCTTTTAATGTTTGTCTATTTTTATAATTATTTTAATCTTTTAATGTTTTTCTATTTTTATATTCTTTTAATCTTTTAATGTTTTTCTATTTTTATAATTCTTTTAATCTTTTAATGTTATTCTATTTTTATAATTCTTTTAATCTTTTAATGCTTTTCTATTTTTATAATTCTTTTAATCTTTTAATGTTTTTCTATTTTTATAATTCCTTTAATCTTTTAATGTTTTTCTATTTTTATAATTCTTTTAATCTTTTAATGTTTTTCTATGTTTATAATTCTTTTAATTTTTTAATGTTTTTCTATTTTTATAATTCTTTTAATCTTTTAATGTTTTTCTTTTTTTATAATTCTTTTAATCTTTTAATGTTTTTCTATTTTTATAATTCTTTTAATCTTTTAATGTTGTTCTATTTTTATAATTCGTTTAATCTTTTAATGTTTTTCTATTTTTATAATTATTTTAATCTTTTAATGTTTTTCTATTTTTATAATTCTTTTAATCTTTTAATGTTTTTCTATTTTTATATTCTTTTAATCTTTTAATGTTTTTCTATTTTTATAATTATTTTAATCTTTTAATGTTTTTCTATTTTCATATTCTTTTAATCTTTTAATGTTTTTCTATTTTTATAATTCTTTTAATCTTTTAATGTTTTTCTATTTTTATAATTCTTTTAATCTTTTAATGTTTTTCTATTTTCATATTCTTTTAATCTGTTAATGTTTTTCTATTTTTATAATTATTTTAATCTTTTAATGTTTTTCTATTTTTATAATTCTTTTAATCTTTTAATGTTTTTCTATTTTTATAATTATTTGAATCTTTTAATGTTTTTCTATTTTTATAATTCTTTTAATCTTTTAATGTTTTTCTATTTTTATAATTATTTTAATCTTTTAATGTTTTTCTATTTTTATATTCTTTTAATCTTTTAATGTTTTTCTATTTTTATAATTATTTTAATCTTTTAATGATTTTCTATTTTTATAATTCTTTTAATCTTTTAATGTTTTTCTATTTTTATATTCTTTTAATCTTTTAATGTTTTTCTATTTTTATAATTCTTTTAATCTTTTAATGTTTTTCTATTTTTATAATTCTTTTAATCTTTTAATGTTTTTCTATTTTTATAATTCTTTTAATCTTTTAATGTTTTTCTATTTTTATAATTCTTTTAATCTTTTAATGTTTTTCTATTTTTATAATTCTTTTAATCTTTTAATGTTTTTCTATTTTTATAATTCTTTTAATCTTTTAATGTTTTTCTATTTTTATAATTCTTTTAATCTTTTAATGTTTTTCTATTTTTATAATTCTTTTAATCTTTTAATGTTTTTCTATGTTTATAATTATTTTAATCTTTTAATGTTTTTCTATTTTTATAATTAATTTAATCTTTTAATGTTTTTCTATTTTTATAATTCGTTTAATCTTTTAATGTTTTTCTATTTTTATAATTCTTTTAATCTTTTAATGTTTTTCTATTTTTATAATTCTTTTAATCTTTTAATGTTTTTCTATTTTTATAATTCTTTTAATCTTTTAATGTTTATCTATTTTTATAATTATTTTAATCTTTTAATGTTTTTCTATTGTTATAATTCTTTTAATCTTTTAATGTTTTTCTATTTTTATAATTCTTTTAATCTTTTAATGTTTTTCTATTTTTATAATTATTTTAATCTTTTAATGTTTTTCTATTTTTATAATTATTTTAATCTTTTAATGTTTTTCTATTTTTATAATTCTTTTAATCTTTTAATGTTTTTCTATTTTTATAATTCTTTTAATCTTTTAATGTTTTTCTATTTTTATAATTCTTTTAATCTTTTAATGTTTTTCTATTTTTATAATTATTTTAATCTTTTAATGTTTTTCTATTTTTATAATTATTTCAATCTTTTAATGTTTTTCTATTTTTATAATTATTTTAATCTTTTGATGTTTTTCTATTTTAATATTCTTTTCATCTTTTAATGTTTTTCTATTTTTATAATTATTTTAATCTTTTAATGTTTTTCTATTTTTATAATTCTTTTAATCTTTTAATGTTTTTCTATTTTCATATTCTTTTAATCTTTTAATGTTTTTCTATTTTTATAATTATTTTAATCTTTTAATGTTTTTCTATTTTTATAATTCTTTTAATCTTTTAATGTTTTTCTATTTTTATAATTATTTTAATCTTTTAATGTTTTTCTATTTTTATATTCTTTTAATCTTTTAATGCTTTTCTATTTTTATAATTATTTTAATCTTTTAATGTTTTTCTATTTTTATAATTATTTTAATTTTTTAATGTTTTTCTATTTTTATAATTCGTTTAATCTTTTAATGTTTTTCTATTTTTATAATTATTTTAATCTTTTAATGTTTTTCTATTTTTATAATTATTTTAATCTTTTAATGTTTTTCTATTTTTATAATTCTTTTAATCTTTTAATGTTTTTCTATTTTTATATTCTTTTAATCTTTTAATGTTTTTCTATTTTCATATTCTTTTAATCTTTTAATGTTTTTCTATTTTTAGAATTATTTTAATCTTTTAATGTTTTTCTATTTTTATAATTCTTTTAATCTTTTAATGTTTTTCTATTTTTATAATTATTTTAATCTTTTAATGTTTTTCTATTTTTATAATTCTTTTAATCTTTTAATGTTTTTCTATTTTTATAATTATTTTAATCTTTTAATGTTTTTCTATTTTTATATTCTTTTAATCTTTTAATGTTTTTCTATTTTTATAATTCTTTTAATCTTTTAATGATTTTCTATTTTTATAATTATTTCAATTTTTTAATGTTTTTCTATTTTTATATTCTTTTAATCTTTTAATGTTTTTCTATTTTTATAATTCTTTTAATCTTTTAATGTTTTTCTATTTTTATATTTATTTTAATCTTTTAATGTTTTTCTATTTTTATAATTATTTTAATCTTTTAATGTTTTTCTATTTTTATAATTCTTTTAATCTTTTAATGTTTTTCTATTTTTATAATTATTTTAATCTTTTAATGTTTTTCTATTTTTATAATTCTTTTAATCTTTTAATGTTTTTCTATTTTTATATTCTTTTAATCTTTTAATGTTTTTCTATTTTATAATTCTTTTAATCTTTTAATGTTTTTCTATTTTTATAATTATTTTAATCTTTTAATGTTTTTCTATTTTTATAATTATTTTAATCTTTTAATGTTTTTCTATTTTTATAATTATTTTAATCTTTTAATGTTTTTCTATTTTTATAATTCTTTTAATCTTTTAATGTTTTTCTATTTTTATAATTATTTTAATCTTTTAATGTTTTTCTATTTTTATATTCTTTTAATCTTTTAATGTTTTTCTATTTTTATAATTCTTTTAATCTTTTAATGATTTTCTATTTTTATAATTATTTTAATCTTTTAATGTTTTTCTATTTTTATATTCTTTTAATCTTTTAATGTTTTTCTATTTTTATAATTCTTTTAATCTTTTAATGTTTTTCTATTTTTATAATTCTTTTAATCTTTTGATGTTTTTCTATTTTCATATTCTTTTAATCTTTTAATGTTTTTCTATTTTTATAATTCTTTTAATCTTTTAATGTTTTTCTATTTTTATAATTATTTTAATCTTTTAATGTTTTTCTATTTTCATATTCTTTTAATCTTTTAATGTTTTTCTATTTTTATAATTATTTTAATCTTTTAATGTTTTTCTATTTTTATAATTCTTTTAATCTTTTAATGTTTTTCTATTTTTATAATTCTTTTAATCTTTTAATGTTTTTCTATTTTTATAATTCTTTTAATCTTTTAATGTATTTCTATTTTTATAATTATTTTAATCTTTTAATGTTTTTCTATTTTTATAATTATTTTAATATTTTAATGTTTGTCTATTTTTATAATTATTTTAATCTTTTAATGTTTTTCTATTTTTATATTCTTTTAATCTTTTAATGTTTTTCTATTTTTATAATTCTTTTAATCTTTTAATGTTTTTCTATTTTTATAATTCTTTTAATCTTTTAATGCTTTTCTATTTTTATAATTCTTTTAATCTTTTAATGTTTTTCTATTTTTATAATTCTTTTAATCTTTTAATGTTTTTCTATTTTTATAATTCTTTTAATCTTTTAATGTTTTTCTATTTTTATAATTCTTTTAATCTTTTAATGTTTTTCTATTTTTATAATTCTTTTAATCTTTTAATGTTTTTCTATTTTTATAATTATTTTAATCTTTTAATGTTTTTCTATTTTTATAATTCTTTTAATCTTTTAATGTTTTTCTATTTTTATAATTCTTTTAATCTTTTAATGTTTTTCTATTTTTATAATTCTTTTAATCTTTTAATGTTTTTCTATGTTTATAATTCTTTTAATTTTTTAATGTTTTTCTATTTTTATAATTATTTTAATCTTTTAATGTTTTTCTATTTTTATAATTATTTTAATCTTTTAATGTTTTTCTATTTTTATAATTCTTTTAATCTTTTAATGTTGTTCTATTTTTATAATTCGTTTAATCTTTTAATGTTTTTCTATTTTTATAATTATTTTAATCTTTTAATGTTTTTCTATTTTTATAATTCTTTTAATCTTTTAATGTTTTTCTATTTTTATATTCTTTTAATCTTTTAATGTTTTTCTATTTTTATAATTATTTTAATCTTTTAATGTTTTTCTATTTTCATATTCTTTTAATCTTTTAATGTTTTTCTATTTTTATAATTCTTTTAATCTTTTAATGTTTTTCTATTTTTATAATTATTTTAATCTTTTAATGTTTTTCTATTTTCATATTCTTTTAATCTTTTAATGTTTTTCTATTTTTATAATTATTTTAATCTTTCAATGTTTTTCTATTTTTATAATTCTTTTAATCTTTTAATGTTTTTCTATTTTTATATTCTTTTAATCTTTTAATGTTTTTCTATTTTTATAATTATTTTAATCTTTTAATGTTTTTCTATTTTCATATTCTTTTAATCTTTTAATGTTTTTCTATTTTTATAATTATTTTAATCTTTTAATGTTTTTCTATTTTTATAATTCTTTTAATCTTTTAATGTTTTTCTATTTTTATAATTCGTTTAATCTTTTAATGTTTTTCTATTTTTATAATTCTTTTCATCTTTTAATGTTTTTCTATTTTTATAATTCTTTTAATCTTTTAATGTTTTTCTATTTTTATAATTCTTTTAATCTTTTAATGTTTATCTATTTTTATAATTATTTTAATCTTTTAATGTTTTTCTATTTTTATAATTATTTTAATCTTTTAATGTTTTTCTATTTTTATAATTCTTTTAATCTTTTAATGTTTTTCTATTTTTATAATTCGTTTAATCTTTTAATGTTTTTCTATTTTTATAATTATTTTAATCTTTTAATGTTTTTCTATTTTTATAATTCTTTTAATCTTTTAATGTTTTTCTATTTTTATATTCTTTTAATCTTTTAATGTTTTTCTATTTTTATAATTCTTTTAATCTTTTAATGTTTTTCTATTTTTATAATTATTTTAATCTTTTAATGTTTTTCTATTTTTATAATTATTTTAATCTTTTAATGTTTTTCTATTTTCATATTCTTTTAATCTTTTAATGTTTTTCTATTTTTATAATTATTTTAATCTTTTAATGTTTTTCTATTTTTATAATTCCTTTAATCTTTTAATGTTTTTCTATTTTTATAATTCTTTTAATCTTTTAATGTTTTTCTATTTTTATAATTCTTTTAATCTTTTAATGTATTTCTATTTTTATAATTATTTTAATCTTTTAATGTTTTTCTATTTTTATAATTATTTTAATCTTTTAATGTTTGTCTATTTTTATAATTATTTTAATCTTTTAATGTTTTTCTATTTTTATATTCTTTTAATCTTTTAATGTTTTTCTATTTTTATAATTCTTTTAATCTTTTAATGTTTTTCTATTTTTATAATTCTTTTAATCTTTTAATGCTTTTCTATTTTTATAATTCTTTTAATCTTTTAATGTTTTTCTATTTTTATAATTCTTTTAATCTTTTAATGTTTTTCTATTTTTATAATTTTTTTAATCTTTTAATGTTTTTCTATTTTTATAATTCTTTTAATCTTTTAATGTTTTTCTATTTTTATAATTATTTTAATCTTTTAATGTTTTTCTATTTTTATATTCTCTTAATCTTTTAATGTTTTTCTATTTTTATAATTCTTTTAATCTTTTAATGATTTTCTATTTTTATAATTATTTTAATCTTTTAATGTTTTTCTATTTTTATATTCTTTTAATCTTTTAATGTTTTTCTATTTTTATAATTCTTTTAATCTTTTAATGTTTTTCTATTTTTATAATTCTTTTAATCTTTTAATGTTTTTCTATTTTTATAATTCTTTTAATCTTTTAATGTTTTTCTATTTTTATAATTATTTTAATCTTTTAATGTTTTTCTATTTTTATAATTCTTTTAATCTTTTAATGTTTTTCTATGTTTATAATTCTTTTAATCTTTTAATGTTTTTCTATTTTTATAATTATTTTAATCTTTTAATGTTTTTCTATTTTTATAATTATTTTAATCTTTTAATGTTTTTCTATTTTTATAATTATTTTAATCTTTTAATGTTTTTCTATTTTTATAATTATTTTAATCTTTTAATGTTTTTCTATTTTTATAATTATTTTAATCTTTTAATGTTTTTCTATTTTTATAATTCTTTTAATCTTTTAATGTTTTTCTATTTTTATAATTCTTTTAATCTTTTAATGTTTTTCTATTTTTATAATTATTTTAATCTTTTAATGTTTTGCTATTTTTATAATTCTTTTAATCTTTTAATGTTTTTCTATTTTTATAATTATTTTAATCTTTTAATGTTTTTCTATTTTTATATTCTTTTAATCTTTTAATGTTTTTCTATTTTTATAATTCTTTTAATCTTTTAATGATTTTCTATTTTTATAATTATTTCAATTTTTTAATGTTTTTCTATTTTTATATTCTTTTAATCTTTTAATGTTTTTCTATTTTTATAATTCTTTTAATCTTTTAATGTTTTTCTATTTTTATATTTATTTTAATCTTTTAATGTTTTTCTATTTTTATAATTATTTTAATCTTTTAATGTTTTTCTATTTTTATAATTCTTTTAATCTTTTAATGTTTTTCTATTTTTATAATTATTTTAATCTTTTAATGTTTTTCTATTTTTATAATTCTTTTAATCTTTTAATGTTTTTCTATTTTTATATTCTTTTAACCTTTTAATGTTTTTCTATTTTATAATTCTTTTAATCTTTTAATGTTTTTCTATTTTTATAATTATTTTAATCTTTTAATGTTTTTCTATTTTTATAATTATTTTAATCTTTTAATGTTTTTCTATTTTTATAATTATTTTAATCTTTTAATGTTTTTCTATTTTTATAATTCTTTTAATCTTTTAATGTTTTTCTATTTTTATAATTATTTTAATCTTTTAATGTTTTTCTATTTTTATATTCTTTTAATCTTTTAATGTTTTTCTATTTTTATAATTCTTTTAATCTTTTAATGATTTTCTATTTTTATAATTATTTTAATCTTTTAATGTTTTTCTATTTTTATATTCTTTTAATCTTTTAATGTTTTTCCATTTTTATAATTCTTTTAATCTTTTAATGTTTTTCTATTTTTATAATTCTTTTAATCTTTTGATGTTTTTCTATTTTCATATTCTTTTAATCTTTTAATGTTTTTCTATTTTTATAATTCTTTTAATCTTTTAATGTTTTTCTATTTTTATAATTATTTTAATCTTTTAATGTTTTTCTATTTTCATATTCTTTTAATCTTTTAATGTTTTTCTATTTTTATAATTATTTTAATCTTTTAATGTTTTTCTATTTTTATAATTCTTTTAATCTTTTAATGTTTTTCTATTTTTATAATTCTTTTAATCTTTTAATGTTTTTCTATTTTTATAATTCTTTTAATCTTTTAATGTATTTCTATTTTTATAATTATTTTAATCTTTTAATGTTTTTCTATTTTTATAATTATTTTAATATTTTAATGTTTGTCTATTTTTATAATTATTTTAATCTTTTAATGTTTTTCTATTTTTATATTCTTTTAATCTTTTAATGTTTTTCTATTTTTATAATTCTTTTAATCTTTTAATGTTTTTCTATTTTTATAATTCTTTTAATCTTTTAATGCTTTTCTATTTTTATAATTCTTTTAATCTTTTAATGTTTTTCTATTTTTATAATTCTTTTAATCTTTTAATGTTTTTCTATTTTTATAATTCTTTTAATCTTTTAATGTTTTTCTATTTTTATAATTCTTTTAATCTTTTAATGTTTTTCTATTTTTATAATTCTTTTAATCTTTTAATGTTTTTCTATTTTTATAATTATTTTAATCTTTTAATGTTTTTCTATTTTTATAATTCTTTTAATCTTTTAATGTTTTTCTATTTTTATAATTCTTTTAATCTTTTAATGTTTTTCTATTTTTATAATTCTTTTAATCTTTTAATGTTTTTCTATGTTTATAATTCTTTTAATTTTTTAATGTTTTTCTATTTTTATAATTATTTTAATCTTTTAATGTTTTTCTATTTTTATAATTATTTTAATCTTTTAATGTTTTTCTATTTTTATAATTCTTTTAATCTTTTAATGTTGTTCTATTTTTATAATTCGTTTAATCTTTTAATGTTTTTCTATTTTTATAATTATTTTAATCTTTTAATGTTTTTCTATTTTTATAATTCTTTTAATCTTTTAATGTTTTTCTATTTTTATATTCTTTTAATCTTTTAATGTTTTTCTATTTTTATAATTATTTTAATCTTTTAATGTTTTTCTATTTTCATATTCTTTTAATCTTTTAATGTTTTTCTATTTTTATAATTCTTTTAATCTTTTAATGTTTTTCTATTTTTATAATTATTTTAATCTTTTAATGTTTTTCTATTTTCATATTCTTTTAATCTTTTAATGTTTTTCTATTTTTATAATTATTTTAATCTTTCAATGTTTTTCTATTTTTATAATTCTTTTAATCTTTTAATGTTTTTCTATTTTTATATTCTTTTAATCTTTTAATGTTTTTCTATTTTTATAATTATTTTAATCTTTTAATGTTTTTCTATTTTCATATTCTTTTAATCTTTTAATGTTTTTCTATTTTTATAATTATTTTAATCTTTTAATGTTTTTCTATTTTTATAATTCTTTTAATCTTTTAATGTTTTTCTATTTTTATAATTCGTTTAATCTTTTAATGTTTTTCTATTTTTATAATTCTTTTCATCTTTTAATGTTTTTCTATTTTTATAATTCTTTTAATCTTTTAATGTTTTTCTATTTTTATAATTCTTTTAATCTTTTAATGTTTATCTATTTTTATAATTATTTTAATCTTTTAATGTTTTTCTATTTTTATAATTATTTTAATCTTTTAATGTTTTTCTATTTTTATAATTCTTTTAATCTTTTAATGTTTTTCTATTTTTATAATTCGTTTAATCTTTTAATGTTTTTCTATTTTTATAATTATTTTAATCTTTTAATGTTTTTCTATTTTTATAATTCTTTTAATCTTTTAATGTTTTTCTATTTTTATATTCTTTTAATCTTTTAATGTTTTTCTATTTTTATAATTCTTTTAATCTTTTAATGTTTTTCTATTTTTATAATTATTTTAATCTTTTAATGTTTTTCTATTTTTATAATTATTTTAATCTTTTAATGTTTTTCTATTTTCATATTCTTTTAATCTTTTAATGTTTTTCTATTTTTATAATTATTTTAATCTTTTAATGTTTTTCTATTTTTATAATTCTTTTAATCTTTTAATGTTTTTCTATTTTTATAATTCTTTTAATCTTTTAATGTTTTTCTATTTTTATAATTCTTTTAATCTTTTAATGTATTTCTATTTTTATAATTATTTTAATCTTTTAATGTTTTTCTATTTTTATAATTATTTTAATCTTTTAATGTTTGTCTATTTTTATAATTATTTTAATCTTTTAATGTTTTTCTATTTTTATATTCTTTTAATCTTTTAATGTTTTTCTATTTTTATAATTCTTTTAATCTTTTAATGTTTTTCTATTTTTATAATTCTTTTAATCTTTTAATGCTTTTCTATTTTTATAATTCTTTTAATCTTTTAATGTTTTTCTATTTTTATAATTCTTTTAATCTTTTAATGTTTTTCTATTTTTATAATTATTTTAATCTTTTAATGTTTTTCTATTTTTATAATTCTTTTAATCTTTTAATGTTTTTCTATTTTTATAATTATTTTAATCTTTTAATGTTTTTCTATTTTTATATTCTCTTAATCTTTTAATGTTTTTCTATTTTTATAATTCTTTTAATCTTTTAATGATTTTCTATTTTTATAATTATTTTAATCTTTTAATGTTTTTCTATTTTTATATTCTTTTAATCTTTTAATGTTTTTCTATTTTTATAATTCTTTTAATCTTTTAATGTTTTTCTATTTTTATAATTCTTTTAATCTTTTAATGTTTTTCTATTTTTATAATTCTTTTAATCTTTTAATGTTTTTCTATTTTTATAATTATTTTAATCTTTTAATGTTTTTCTATTTTTATAATTCTTTTAATCTTTTAATGTTTTTCTATGTTTATAATTCTTTTAATCTTTTAATGTTTTTCTATTTTTATAATTATTTTAATCTTTTAATGTTTTTCTATTTTTATAATTATTTTAATCTTTTAATGTTTTTCTATTTTTATAATTATTTTAATCTTTTAATGTTTTTCTATTTTTATAATTATTTTAATCTTTTAATGTTTTTCTATTTTTATAATTATTTTAATCTTTTAATGTTTTTCTATTTTTATAATTCTTTTAATCTTTTAATGTTTTTCTATTTTTATAATTCTTTTAATCTTTTAATGTTTTTCTATTTTTATAATTATTTTAATCTTTTAATGTTTTGCTATTTTTATAATTCTTTTAATCTTTTAATGTTTTTTTTTTTATAATTCTTTTAATCTTTTAATGTTTTTCTATTTTTATAATTCTTTTAATCTTTTAATGTTTTTCTATTTTTATAATTCTTTTAATCTTTTAATGTTTTTCTATTTTTATAATTCTTTTAATCTTTTAATGTTTTTCTATTTTTATAATTCTTTTAATCTTTTAATGTTTTTCTATGTTTATAATTATTTTCATCTTTTAATGTTTTTCTATTTTTATAATTATTTTAATCTTTTAATGTTTTTCTATTTTTATAATTATTTTAATCTTTTAATGTTTTTCTATTTTTATAATTCTTTTAATCTTTTAATGTTTTTCTATTTTTATAATTCGTTTAATCTTTTAATGTTTTTCTATTTTTATAATTATTTTAATCTTTTAATGTTTTTCTATTTTTATAATTCTTTTAATCTTTTAATGTTTTTCTATTTTTATATTCTTTTAATCTTTTAATGTTTTTCTATTTTTATAATTCTTTTAATCTTTTAATGTTTTTCTATTTTTATAATTATTTTAATCTTTTAATGTTTTTCTATTTTTATAATTATTTTAATCTTTTAATGTTTTTCTATTTTCATATTCTTTTAATCTTTTAATGTTTTTCTATTTTTATAATTATTTTAATCTTTTAATGTTTTTCTATTTTTATAATTCTTTTAATCTTTTAATGTTTTTCTATTTTTATAATTATTTTAATCTTTTAATGTTTTTCTATTTTTATAATTCTTTTAATCTTTTAATGTTTTTCTATTTTTATAATTTTTTTAATCTTTTAATGTTTTTCTATTTTTATATTCTTTTAATCTTTTAATGTTTTTCTATTTTTATAATTCTTTTTATCTTTTAATGATTTTCTATTTTTATAATTCTTTTAATCTTTTAATGTTTTTCTATTTTTATATTCTTGTAATCTTTTAATGTTTTTCTATTTTTATAATTCTTTTAATCTTTTAATGTTTTTCTATTTTTATAATTCTTTTAATCTTTTAATGTTTTTCTATTTTTATAATTCTTTTAATCTTTTAATGTTTTTCTATTTTTATAATTCTTTTAATCTTTTAATGTTTTTCTATTTTTATAATTCTTTTAATCTTTTAATGTTTTTCTATTTTTATAATTCTTTTTATCTTTTAATGTTTTTCTATTTTTATAATTCTTTTAATCTTTTAATGTTTTTCTATTTTTATAATTAATTTAATCTTTTAATGTTTTTCTATTTTTATAATTATTTTAATCTTTTAATGTTTTTCTATTTTTATAATTCTGTTAATCTTTTAATGTTTTTCTATTTTTATAATTCTTTTAATCTTTTAATGTTTTTCTATTTTTATAATTCTTTTTATCTTTTAATGTTTTTCTATTTTTATAATTCTTTTAATCTTTTAATGTTTTTCTATGTTTACAATTATTTTAATCTTTTAATGTTTTTCTATTTTTATAATTAATTTAATCTTTTAATGTTTTTCTATTTTTATATTATTTTAATCTTTTAATGTTTTTCTATTTTTATAATTCTTTTAATCTTTTAATGTTTTTCTATTTTTATAATTCTTTTAATCTTTTAATGTTTTTCTATTTTTATAATTATTTTAATCTTTTAATGTTTTTCTATTTTTATAATTATTTTAATCTTTTAATGTTTTTCTATTTTTATAATTCTTTTAATCTTTTAATGTTTTTCTATTTTTATAATTCTTTTAATCTTTTAATGTTTTTCTATTTTTATAATTATTTTAATCTTTTAATGTTTTCTATTTTTATAATTCTTTTAATCTTTTAATGTTTTTCTATTTTTATATTATTTTAATCTTTTAATGTTTTTCTATTTTTATAATTCTTTTAATCTTTTAATGTTTTTCTATTTTTATAATTATTTTAATCTTTTAATGTTTTTCTATGTTTATAATTCTTTTAAACTTTTAATGTTTTTCTATGTTTATAATTATTTTAATCTTTTAATGTTTTTCTATTTTTATAAATATTTTTATCTTTTAATTTTTTTCTATTTTTATAATTATTTTAATCTTTTAATGTTTGTCTATTTTTATAATTTTAATCTTTTAATGTTTTTCTATGTTTATAATTCTTTTAATCTTGTAATGTTTTTCTATTTTTATAATTCTTTTAATCTTTTAATGTTTTTCTATTTTTATAATTCTTTTAATCTTTTAATGTTTTTCTATTTTTATAATTATTTTAATCTTTAAATGTTTTTCTATTCTTATAATTATTTTAATCTTTTAATGTTTTTCTATTTTTATAATTCTTTTAATCTTTTAATGTTTTTCTATTTTTATAATTATTTTAATCTTTTAATGTTTTTCTATTTTTATATTCTTTTAATCTTTTAATGTTTTTCTATTTTTATAATTCTTTTAATCTTTTAATGTTTTTCTATTTTTATAATTCTTTTAATCTTTTAATGTTTTTCTATTTTTATAATTATTTTAATCTTTTAATGTTTTTCTATTTTTATATTCTTTTAATCTTTTAATGTTTTTCTGTTTTTATAATTATTTTAATCTTTTAATGTATTTCTATTTTTATAATTATTTTAATCTTTTTATGTTTTTCTATTTTTATAATTTTTTTAATCTTTTAATGTTTTTCTATTTTTATAATTCTTTTAATCTTTTAATGTTTTTCTATTTTTATAATTCTTTTAATCTTTTAATGTTTTTCTATTTTTATAATTCTTTTAATCTTTTAATGTTTTTCTATTTTTATAATTCTTTTAATCTTTTAATGTTTTTCTATGTTTATAATTATTTTAATCTTTTAATGTTTTTCTATTTTTATAATTAATTTAATCTTTTAATGTTTTTGTATTTTTATAATTATTTTAATCTTTTAATGTTTTTCTATTTTTATAATTCTTTTAATCTTTTAATGTTTTTCTATTTTTATAATTCTTTTAATCTTTTAATGTTTTTCTATTTTTATAATTCTTTTAATCTTTTAATGTTTTTCTATTTTTATAATTCTTTTAATCTTTTAATGTTTTTCTATTTTTATAATTATTTTAATCTTTTAATGTTGTCTATTTTTATAATTCTTTTAATCTTTTAATGTTTTTCTATTTTTATAATTCTTTTAATCTTTTAATGTTTTTCTATTTTTATAATTCTTTTAATCTTTTAATGTTTTTCTATTTTTATAATTATTTTAATCTTTTAATGTTTTCTATTTTTATAATTCTTTTAATCTTTTAATGTTTTTCTATTTTTATATTATTTTAATCTTTTAATGTTTTTCTATTTTTATAATTCTTTTAATCTTTTAATGTTTTTCTATTTTTATAATTATTTTAATCTTTTAATGTTTTTCTATGTTTATAATTCTTTTAATCTTTTAATGTTTTTCTATTTTTATAATTATTTTAATCTTTTAATGTTTTTCTATTTTTATAAATATTTTAATCTTTTAATTTTTTTCTATTTTTATAATTATTTTAATCTTTTAATGTTTTTCTATTTTTATAATTTTAATCTTTTAATGTTTTTCTATTTTTATAATTCTTTTAATCTGTTAATGTTTTTCTATTTTTATAATTCTTTTAATCTTTTAATGTTTTTCTATTTTTATAATTCTTTTAATCTTTTAATGTTTTTCTATTTTTATAATTATTTTAATCTTTTAATGTTTTTCTATTTTTATAATTCTTTTAATCTTTTAATGTTTTTCTATGTTTATAATTCTTTTAATCTTTTAATGTTTTTCTATTTTTATAATTCTTTTAATCTTTTAATGTTTTTCTATTTTTATAATTATTTTAATCTTTTAATGTTTTTCTATTTTTATAATTATTTTAATCTTTTAATGTTTTTCTATTTTTATAATTATTTTAATCTTTTAATGTTTTTCTATTTTTATAATTATTTTAATCTTTTAATGTTTTTCTATTTTTATAATTATTTTAATCTTTTAATGTTTTTCTATTTTTATAATTCTTTTAATCTTTTAATGTTTTTCTATTTTTATAATTCTTTTAATCTTTTAATGTTTTTCTATTTTTATAATTATTTTAATCTTTTAATGTTTTGCTATTTTTATAATTCTTTTAATCTTTTAATGTTTTTTTTTTATAATTCTTTTAATCTTTTAATGTTTTTCTATTTTTATAATTCTTTTAATCTTTTAATGTTTTTCTATTTTTATAATTCTTTTAATCTTTTAATGTTTTTCTATTTTTATAATTCTTTTAATCTTTTAATGTTTTTCTATTTTTATAATTCTTTTAATCTTTTAATGTTTTTCTATTTTTATAATTATTTTCATCTTTTAATGTTTTTCTATTTTTATAATTATTTTAATCTTTTAATGTTTTTCTATTTTTATAATTATTTTAATCTTTTAATGTTTTTCTATTTTTATAATTCTTTTAATCTTTTAATGTTTTTCTATTTTTATAATTCGTTTAATCTTTTAATGTTTTTCTATTTTTATAATTATTTTAATCTTTTAATGTTTTTCTATTTTTATAATTCTTTTTATCTTTTAATGTTTTTCTATTTTTATATTCTTTTAATCTTTTAATGTTTTTCTATTTTTATAATTCTTTTAATCTTTTAATGTTTTTCTATTTTTATAATTATTTTAATCTTTTAATGTTTTTCTATTTTTATAATTATTTTAATCTTTTAATGTTTTTCTATTTTCATATTCTTTTAATCTTTTAATGTTTTTCTATTTTTATAATTATTTTAATCTTTTAATGTTTTTCTATTTTTATAATTCTTTTAATCTTTTAATGTTTTTCTATTTTTATAATTATTTTAATCTTTTAATGTTTTTCTATTTTTATAATTCTTTTAATCTTTTAATGTTTTTCTATTTTTATAATTTTTTTAATCTTTTAATGTTTTTCTATTTTTATATTCTTTTAATCTTTTAATGTTTTTCTATTTTTATAATTCTTTTTATCTTTTAATGATTTTCTATTTTTATAATTCTTTTAATCTTTTAATGTTTTTCTATTTTTATATTCTTGTAATCTTTTAATGTTTTTCTATTTTTATAATTCTTTTAATCTTTTAATGTTTTTCTATTTTTATAATTCTTTTAATCTTTTAATGTTTTTCTATTTTTATAATTCTTTTAATCTTTTAATGTTTTTCTATTTTTATAATTCTTTAAATCTTTTAATGTTTTTCTATTTTTATAATTCTTTTAATCTTTTAATGTTTTTCTATTTTTATAATTCTTTTAATCTTTTAATGTTTTTCTATTTTTATAATTCTTTTAATCTTTTAATGTTTTTCTATTTTTATAATTCTTTTAATCTTTTAATGTTTTTCTATGTTTATAATTATTTTCATCTTTTAATGTTTTTCTATTTTTATAATTATTTTAATCTTTTAATTTTTTTCTATTTTTATAATTATTTTAATCTTTTAATGTTTTTCTATTTTTATAATTATTTTAATCTTTTAATGTTTTTCTATTTTTATAATTCGTTTAATCTTTTAATGTTTTTCTATTTTTATAATTATTTTAATCTTTTAATGTTTTTCTATTTTTATAATTCTTTTAATCTTTTAATGTTTTTCTATTTTTATATTCTTTTAATCTTTTAATGTTTTTCTATTTTTATAATTCTTTTAATCTTTTAATGTTTTTCTATTTTTATAATTATTTTAATCTTTTAATGTTTTTCTATTTTTATAATTATTTTAATCTTTTAATGTTTTTCTATTTTCATATTCTTTTAATCTTTTAATGTTTTTCTATTTTTATAATTATTTTAATCTTTTAATGTTTTTCTATTTTTATAATTCTTTTAATCTTTTAATGTTTTTCTATTTTTATAATTATTTTAATCTTTTAATGTTTTTCTATTTTTATAATTCTTTTAATCTTTTAATGTTTTTCTATTTTTATAATTTTTTTTATCTTTTAATGTTTTTCTATTTTTATATTCTTTTAATCTTTTAATGTTTTTCTATTTTTATAATTCTTTTTATCTTTTAATGATTTTCTATTTTTATAATTCTTTTAATCTTTTAATGTTTTTCTATTTTTATATTCTTGTAATCTTTTAATGTTTTTCTATTTTTATAATTCTTTTAATCTTTTAATGTTTTTCTATTTTTATAATTCTTTTAATCTTTTAATGTTTTTCTATTTTTATAATTCTTTTAATCTTTTAATGTTTTTCTATTTTTATAATTCTTTAAATCTTTTAATGTTTTTCTATTTTTATAATTCTTTTTATCTTTTAATGTTTTTCTATTTTTATAATTCTTTTAATCTTTTAATGTTTTTCTATTTTTATAATTAATTTAATCTTTTAATGTTTTTCTATTTTTATAATTCTTTTAATCTTTTAATGTTTTTCTATGTTTATAATTATTTTAATCTTTTAATGTTTTTCTATTTTTATAATTAATTTAATCTTTTAATGTTTTTCTATTTTTATATTATTTTAATCTTTTAATGTTTTTCTATTTTTATAATTATTTTAATCTTTTAATGTTTTTCTATTTTTATAATTCTTTTAATCTTTTAATGTTTTTCTATTTTTATAATTATTTTAATCTTTTAATGTTTTTCTATTTTTATAATTATTTTAATCTTTTAATGTTTTTCTATTTTTATAATTCTTTTAATCTTTTAATGTTTTTCTATTTTTATAATTCTTTTAATCTTTTAATGTTTTTCTATTTTTATAATTATTTTAATCTTTTAATGTTTTCTATTTTTATAATTCTTTTAATCTTTTAATGTTTTTCTATTTTTATATTATTTTAATCTTTTAATGTTTTTCTATTTTTATAATTCTTTTAATCTTTTAATGTTTTTCTATTTTTATAATTATTTTAATCTTTTAATGTTTTTCTATGTTTATAATTCTTTTAATCTTTTAATGTTTTTCTATGTTTATAATTATTTTAATCTTTTAATGTTTTTCTATTTTTATAAATATTTTTATCTTTTAATTTTTTTCTATTTTTATAATTATTTTAATCTTTTAATGTTTGTCTATTTTTATAATTTTAATCTTTTAATGTTTTTCTATTTTTATAATTCTTTTAATCTTGTAATGTTTTTCTATTTTTATAATTCTTTTAATCTTTTAATGTTTTTCTATTTTTATAATTCTTTTAATCTTTTAATGTTTTTCTATTTTTATAATTATTTTAATCTTTAAATGTTTTTCTATTCTTATAATTATTTTAATCTTTTAATGTTTTTCTATTTTTATAATTCTTTTAATCTTTTAATGTTTTTCTATTTTTATAATTATTTTAATCTTTTAATGTTTTTCTATTTTTATATTCTTTTAATCTTTTAATGTTTTTCTATTTTTATAATTCTTTTAATCTTTTAATGTTTTGCTATTTTTATAATTCTTTTAATCTTTTAATGTTTTTCTATTTTTATAATTCTTTTAATCTTTTAATGTTTTTCAATTTTTTAATTATTTTAATCTTTTAATGTTTTTCTATTTTTATATTCTTTTAATCTTTTAATGTTTTTCTGTTTTTATAATTATTTTAATCTTTTAATGTTTTTCTATTTTTATAATTATTTTAATCTTTTTATGTTTTTCTATTTTTATAATTTTTTTAATCTTTTAATGTTTTTCTATTTTTATAATTCTTTTAATCTTTTAATGTTTTTCTATTTTTATAATTCTTTTAATCTTTTAATGTTTTTCTATTTTTATAATTCTTTTAATCTTTTAATGTTTTTCTATTTTTATAATTCTTTTAATCTTTTAATGTTTTTCTATGTTTATAATTATTTTAATCTTTTAATGTTTTTCTATTTTTATAATTAATTTAATCTTTTAATGTTTTTGTATTTTTATAATTATTTTAATCTTTTAATGTTTTTCTATTTTTATAATTCTTTTAATCTTTTAATGTTTTTCTATTTTTATAATTCTTTTAATCTTTTAATGTTTTTCTATTTTTATAATTCTTTTAATCTTTTAATGTTTTTCTATTTTTATAATTATTTTAATCTTTTAATGTTTTCTATTTTTATAATTCTTTTAATCTTTTAATGTTTTTCTATTTTTATAATTCTTTTAATCTTTTAATGTTTTTCTATTTTTATAATTCTTTTAATCTTTTAATGTTTTTCTATTTTTATAATTATTTTAATCTTTTAATGTTTTCTATTTTTATAATTCTTTTAATCTTTTAATGTTTTTCTATTTTTATATTATTTTAATCTTTTAATGTTTTTCTATTTTTATAATTCTTTTAATCTTTTAATGTTTTTCTATTTTTATAATTATTTTAATCTTTTAATGTTTTTCTATGTTTATAATTCTTTTAATCTTTTAATGTTTTTCTATTTTTATAATTATTTTAATCTTTTAATGTTTTTCTATTTTTATAAATATTTTAATCTTTTAATTTTTTTCTATTTTTATAATTATTTTAATCTTTTAATGTTTTTCTATTTTTATAATTTTAATCTTTTAATGTTTTTCTATTTTTATAATTCTTTTAATCTGTTAATGTTTTTCTATTTTTATAATTCTTTTAATCTTTTAATGTTTTTCTATTTTTATAATTCTTTTAATCTTTTAATGTTTTTCTATTTTTATAATTATTTTAATCTTTAAATGTTTTTCTATTCTTATAATTATTTTAATCTTTTAATGTTTTTCTATTTTTATAATTCTTTTAATCTTTTAATGTTTTTCTATTTTTATAATTCTTTTAATCTTTTAATGTTTTTCTATTTTCATAATTATTTTAATCTTTTAATGTTTTTCTATTTTTATATTCTTTTAATCTTTTAATGTTTTTCTATTTTTATAATTCTTTTAATCTTTTAATGTTTTGCTATTTTTATAATTCTTTTAATCTTTTAATGTTTTTCTATTTTTATAATTCTTTTTATCTTTTAATGATTTTCTATTTTTATAATTCTTTTAATCTTTTAATGTTTTTCTATTTTTATATTCTTGTAATCTTTTAATGTTTTTCTATTTTTATAATTCTTTTAATCTTTTAATGTTTTTCTATTTTTATAATTCTTTTAATCTTTTAATGTTTTTCTATTTTTATAATTCTTTTAATCTTTTAATGTTTTTCTATTTTTATAATTCTTTAAATCTTTTAATGTTTTTCTATTTTTATAATTCTTTTTATCTTTTAATGTTTTTCTATTTTTATAATTCTTTTAATCTTTTAATGTTTTTCTATTTTTATAATTAATTTAATCTTTTAATGTTTTTCTATTTTTATAATTCTTTTAATCTTTTAATGTTTTTCTATGTTTATAATTATTTTAATCTTTTAATGTTTTTCTATTTTTATAATTAATTTAATCTTTTAATGTTTTTCTATTTTTATATTA
The DNA here is from genome assembly GCF_053919585.1 of Euprymna scolopes. Lineage (NCBI taxonomy): Eukaryota > Metazoa > Mollusca > Cephalopoda > Sepiida > Sepiolidae > Euprymna > Euprymna scolopes. The sequence continues at coordinate 54,710,002 of NC_136506.1, read as the reverse complement.
TTTTAATCTTTTAATGTTTTTCTATTTTTATAATTCTTTTAATCTTTTAATGTTTTTCTATTTTTATAATTCTTTTAATCTTTTAATGTTTTTCTATTTTTATAATTATTTTAATCTTTTAATGTTTTTCTATTTTTATAATTATTTTAATCTTTTAATGTTTTTCTATTTTTATAATTCTTTTAATCTTTTAATGTTTTTCTAATTTTATAATTCTTTTAATCTTTTAATGTTTTTCTATTTTTATAATTATTTTAATCTTTTAATGTTTTCTATTTTTATAATTCTTTTAATCTTTTAATGTTTTTCTATTTTTATATTATTTTAATCTTTTAATGTTTTTCTATTTTTATAATTCTTTTAATCTTTTAATGTTTTTCTATTTTTATAATTATTTTAATCTTTTAATGTTTTTCTATGTTTATAATTCTTTTAATCTTTTAATGTTTTTCTATGTTTATAATTATTTTAATCTTTTAATGTTTTTCTATTTTTATAAATATTTTTATCTTTTAATTTTTTTCTATTTTTATAATTATTTTAATCTTTTAATGTTTGTCTATTTTTATAATTTTAATCTTTTAATGTTTTTCTATTTTTATAATTCTTTTAATCTTGTAATGTTTTTCTATTTTTATAATTCTTTTAATCTTTTAATGTTTTTCTATTTTTATAATTCTTTTAATCTTTTAATGTTTTTCTATTTTTATAATTATTTTAATCTTTAAATGTTTTTCTATTCTTATAATTATTTTAATCTTTTAATGTTTTTCTATTTTTATAATTCTTTTAATCTTTTAATGTTTTTCTATTTTTATAATTATTTTAATCTTTTAATGTTTTTCTATTTTTATATTCTTTTAATCTTTTAATGTTTTTCTATTTTTATAATTCTTTTAATCTTTTAATGTTTTGCTATTTTTATAATTCTTTTAATCTTTTAATGTTTTTCTATTTTTATAATTCTTTTAATCTTTTAATGTTTTTCTATTTTTATAATTATTTTAATCTTTTAATGTTTTTCTATTTTTATATTCTTTTAATCTTTTAATGTTTTTCTGTTTTTATAATTATTTTAATCTTTTAATGTTTTTCTATTTTTATAATTATTTTAATCTTTTTATGTTTTTCTATTTTTATAATTTTTTTAATCTTTTAATGTTTTTCTATTTTTATAATTCTTTTAATCTTTTAATGTTTTTCTATTTTTATAATTCTTTTAATCTTTTAATGTTTTTCTATTTTTATAATTCTTTTAATCTTTTAATGTTTTTCTATTTTTATAATTCTTTTAATCTTTTAATGTTTTTCTATGTTTATAATTATTTTAATCTTTTAATGTTTTTCTATTTTTATAATTAATTTAATCTTTTAATGTTTTTGTATTTTTATAATTATTTTAATCTTTTAATGTTTTTCTATTTTTATAATTCTTTTAATCTTTTAATGTTTTTCTATTTTTATAATTCTTTTAATCTTTTAATGTTTTTCTATTTTTATAATTCTTTTAATCTTTTAATGTTTTTCTATTTTTATAATTATTTTAATCTTTTAATGTTTTCTATTTTTATAATTCTTTTAATCTTTTAATGTTTTTCTATTTTTATAATTCTTTTAATCTTTTAATGTTTTTCTATTTTTATAATTCTTTTAATCTTTTAATGTTTTTCTATTTTTATAATTATTTTAATCTTTTAATGTTTTCTATTTTTATAATTCTTTTAATCTTTTAATGTTTTTCTATTTTTATATTATTTTAATCTTTTAATGTTTTTCTATTTTTATAATTCTTTTAATCTTTTAATGTTTTTCTATTTTTATAATTATTTTAATCTTTTAATGTTTTTCTATGTTTATAATTCTTTTAATCTTTTAATGTTTTTCTATTTTTATAATTATTTTAATCTTTTAATGTTTTTCTATTTTTATAAATATTTTAATCTTTTAATTTTTTTCTATTTTTATAATTATTTTAATCTTTTAATGTTTTTCTATTTTTATAATTTTAATCTTTTAATGTTTTTCTATTTTTATAATTCTTTTAATCTGTTAATGTTTTTCTATTTTTATAATTCTTTTAATCTTTTAATGTTTTTCTATTTTTATAATTATTTTAATCTTTTAATGTTTTTCTATTTTTATAATTCTTTTAATCTTTTAATGTTTTTCTATTTTTATAATTCTTTTAATCTTTTAATGTTTTTCTATTTTTATAATTCTTTTAATCTTTTAATGTATTTCTATTTTTATAATTATTTTAATCTTTTAATGTTTTTCTATTTTTATAATTATTTTAATCTTTTAATGTTTTTCTATTTTTATAATTCTTTTTATCTTTTAATGTTTTTCTATTTTTATAATTCTTTTAATCTTTTAATGTTTTTCTATTTTTATAATTAATTTAATCTTTTAATGTTTTTCTATTTTTATAATTCTTTTAATCTTTTAATGTTTTTCTATGTTTATAATTATTTTAATCTTTTAATGTTTTTCTATTTTTATAATTAATTTAATCTTTTAATGTTTTTCTATTTTTATATTATTTTAATCTTTTAATGTTTTTCTATTTTTATAATTCTTTTAATCTTTTAATGTTTTTCTATTTTTATAATTCTTTTAATCTTTTAATGTTTTTCTATTTTTATAATTATTTTAATCTTTTAATGTTTTTCTATTTTTATAATTATTTTAATCTTTTAATGTTTTTCTATTTTTATAATTCTTTTAATCTTTTAATGTTTTTCTAATTTTATAATTCTTTTAATCTTTTAATGTTTTTCTATTTTTATAATTATTTTAATCTTTTAATGTTTTCTATTTTTATAATTCTTTTAATCTTTTAATGTTTTTCTATTTTTATATTATTTTAATCTTTTAATGTTTTTCTATTTTTATAATTCTTTTAATCTTTTAATGTTTTTCTATTTTTATAATTATTTTAATCTTTTAATGTTTTTCTATGTTTATAATTCTTTTAATCTTTTAATGTTTTTCTATGTTTATAATTATTTTAATCTTTTAATGTTTTTCTATTTTTATAAATATTTTTATCTTTTAATTTTTTTCTATTTTTATAATTATTTTAATCTTTTAATGTTTGTCTATTTTTATAATTTTAATCTTTTAATGTTTTTCTATTTTTATAATTCTTTTAATCTTGTAATGTTTTTCTATTTTTATAATTCTTTTAATCTTTTAATGTTTTTCTATTTTTATAATTCTTTTAATCTTTTAATGTTTTTCTATTTTTATAATTATTTTAATCTTTAAATGTTTTTCTATTCTTATAATTATTTTAATCTTTTAATGTTTTTCTATTTTTATAATTCTTTTAATCTTTTAATGTTTTTCTATTTTTATAATTATTTTAATCTTTTAATGTTTTTCTATTTTTATATTCTTTTAATCTTTTAATGTTTTTCTATTTTTATAATTCTTTTAATCTTTTAATGTTTTGCTATTTTTATAATTCTTTTAATCTTTTAATGTTTTTCTATTTTTATAATTCTTTTAATCTTTTAATGTTTTTCTATTTTTATAATTATTTTAATCTTTTAATGTTTTTCTATTTTTATATTCTTTTAATCTTTTAATGTTTTTCTGTTTTTATAATTATTTTAATCTTTTAATGTTTTTCTATTTTTATAATTATTTTAATCTTTTTATGTTTTTCTATTTTTATAATTTTTTTAATCTTTTAATGTTTTTCTATTTTTATAATTCTTTTAATCTTTTAATGTTTTTCTATTTTTATAATTCTTTTAATCTTTTAATGTTTTTCTATTTTTATAATTCTTTTAATCTTTTAATGTTTTTCTATTTTTATAATTCTTTTAATCTTTTAATGTTTTTCTATGTTTATAATTATTTTAATCTTTTAATGTTTTTCTATTTTTATAATTAATTTAATCTTTTAATGTTTTTGTATTTTTATAATTATTTTAATCTTTTAATGTTTTTCTATTTTTATAATTCTTTTAATCTTTTAATGTTTTTCTATTTTTATAATTCTTTTAATCTTTTAATGTTTTTCTATTTTTATAATTCTTTTAATCTTTTAATGTTTTTCTATTTTTATAATTATTTTAATCTTTTAATGTTTTCTATTTTTTTAATTCTTTTAATCTTTTAATGTTTTTCTATTTTTATAATTCTTTTAATCTTTTAATGTTTTTCTATTTTTATAATTCTTTTAATCTTTTAATGTTTTTCTATTTTTATAATTATTTTAATCTTTTAATGTTTTCTATTTTTATAATTCTTTTAATCTTTTAATGTTTTTCTATTTTTATATTATTTTAATCTTTTAATGTTTTTCTATTTTTATAATTCTTTTAATCTTTTAATGTTTTTCTATTTTTATAATTATTTTAATCTTTTAATGTTTTTCTATGTTTATAATTCTTTTAATCTTTTAATGTTTTTCTATTTTTATAATTATTTTAATCTTTTAATGTTTTTCTATTTTTATAAATATTTTAATCTTTTAATTTTTTTCTATTTTTATAATTATTTTAATCTTTTAATGTTTTTCTATTTTTATAATTTTAATCTTTTAATGTTTTTCTATTTTTATAATTCTTTTAATCTGTTAATGTTTTTCTATTTTTATAATTCTTTTAATCTTTTAATGTTTTTCTATTTTTATAATTCTTTTAATCTTTTAATGTTTTTCTATTTTTATAATTATTTTAATCTTTAAATGTTTTTCTATTCTTATAATTATTTTAATCTTTTAATGTTTTTCTATTTTTATAATTCTTTTAATCTTTTAATGTTTTTCTATTTTTATAATTCTTTTAATCTTTTAATGTTTTTCTATTTTCATAATTATTTTAATCTTTTAATGTTTTGCTATTTTTATAATTCTTTTAATCTTTTAATGTTTTTCTATTTTTATAATTTTAATCTTTTAATGTTTTTCTATTTTTATAATTCTTTTAATCTTTTAATGTTTTTCTATTTTTATATTCTTTTAATCTTTTAATGTTTTTCTATTTTTATAATTCTTTTAATCTTTTAATGTTTTGCTATTTTTATAATTCTTTTAATCTTTTAATGTTTTTCTATTTTTATAATTCTTTTAATCTTTTAATGTTTTTCTTTTTTTATAATTATTTTAATCTTTTAATGTTTTTCTATTTTTATATTCTTTTAATCTTTTAATGTTTTTCTATTTTTATAATTATTTTAATCTTTTAATGTTTTTCTATTTTTATAATTCTTTTAATCTTTTAATGTTTTTCTATTTTTATAATTTTTTTAATCTTTTAATGTTTTTCTATTTTTATAATTATTTTAATCTTTTAATGTTTTTCTATTTTTATATTCTTTTAATCTTTTAATGTTTTTCTATTTTTATAATTAATTTAATCTTTTAATGTTTTTCTATTTTTATATTCTTTTAATCTTTTAATGTTTTTCTATTTTTATAATTATTTTAATCTTTTAATGTTTTTCTATTTTTATAATTATTTTAATCTTTTAATGTTTTTCTATTTTTATAATTCTTTTAATCTTTTAATGTTTTTCTATTTTTATAATTATTTTAATCTTTTTATGTTTTTCTATTTTTATAATTTTTTTAATCTTTTAATGTTTTTCTATTTTTATAATTCTTTTAATCTTTTAATGTTTTTCTATTTTTATAATTCTTTTAATCTTTTAATGTTTTTCTATTTTTATAATTCTTTTAATCTTTTAATGTTTTTCTATTTTTATAATTCTTTTAATCTTTTAATGTTTTTCTATGTTTATAATTATTTTAATCTTTTAATGTTTTTCTATTTTTATAATTAATTTAATCTTTTAATGTTTTTGTATTTTTATAATTCTTTTAATCTTTTAATGTTTTTCTATTTTTATAATTCTTTTAATCTTTTAATGTTTTTCTATTTTTATAATTCTTTTAATCTTTTAATGTTTTTCTATTTTTATAATTCTTTTAATCTTTTAATGTTTTTCTATTTTTATAATTATTTTAATCTTTTAATGTTTTCTATTTTTATAATTCTTTTAATCTTTTAATGTTTTTCTATTTTTATAATTCTTTTAATCTTTTAATGTTTTTCTATTTTTATAATTCTTTTAATCTTTTAATGTTTTTCTATTTTTATAATTATTTTAATCTTTTAATGTTTTCTATTTTTATAATTCTTTTAATCTTTTAATGTTTTTCTATTTTTATATTATTTTAATCTTTTAATGTTTTTCTATTTTTATAATTCTTTTAATCTTTTAATGTTTTTCTATTTTTATAATTATTTTAATCTTTTAATGTTTTTCTATGTTTATAATTCTTTTAATCTTTTAATGTTTTTCTATTTTTATAATTATTTTAATCTTTTAATGTTTTTCTATTTTTATAAATATTTTAATCTTTTAATTTTTTTCTATTTTTATAATTATTTTAATCTTTTAATGTTTTTCTATTTTTATAATTTTAATCTTTTAATGTTTTTCTATTTTTATAATTCTTTTAATCTGTTAATGTTTTTCTATTTTTATAATTCTTTTAATCTTTTAATGTTTTTCTATTTTTATAATTCTTTTAATCTTTTAATGTTTTTCTATTTTTATAATTAGTTTAATCTTTAAATGTTTTTCTATTCTTATAATTATTTTAATCTTTTAATGTTTTTCTATTTTTATAATTCTTTTAATCTTTTAATGTTTTTCTATTTTTATAATTCTTTTAATCTTTTAATGTTTTTCTATTTTCATAATTATTTTAATCTTTTAATGTTTTTCTATTTTTATATTCTTTTAATCTTTTAATGTTTTTCTATTTTTATAATTCTTTTAATCTTTAATGTTTTGCTATTTTTATAATTCTTTTAATCTTTTAATGTTTTTCTATTTTTATAATTCTTTTAATCTTTTAATGTTTTTCTTTTTTTATAATTATTTTAATCTTTTAATGTTTTTCTATTTTTATATTCTTTTAATCTTTTAATGTTTTTCTATTTTTATAATTATTTTAATCTTTTAATGTTTTTCTATTTTTATAATTATTTTAATCTTTTTATGTTTTTCTATTTTTATAATTTTTTTAATCTTTTAATGTTTTTCTATTTTTATAATTATTTTAATCTTTTAATGTTTTTCTATTTTTATATTCTTTTAATCTTTTAATGTTTTTCTATTTTTATAATTAATTTAATCTTTTAATGTTTTTCTATTTTTATATTCTTTTAATCTTTTAATGTTTTTCTATTTTTATAATTATTTTAATCTTTTAATGTTTTTCTATTTTTATAATTATTTTAATCTTTTAATGTTTTTCTATTTTTATAATTCTTTTAATCTTTTAATGTTTTTCTATTTTTATAATTCTTTTAATCTTTTAATGTTTTTCTATTTTTATAATTCTTTTAATCTTTTAATGTTTTTCTATTTTTATAATTCTTTTTATCTTTTAATGTTTTTCTATTTTTATAATTCTTTTAATCTTTTAATGTTTTTCTATTTTTATAATTAATTTAATCTTTTAATGTTTTTCTATTTTTATAATTATTTTAATCTTTTAATGTTTTTCTATTTTTATAATTCTTTTTATCTTTTAATGTTTTTCTATTTTTATAATTCTTTTAATCTTTTAATGTTTTTCTATGTTTACAATTATTTTAATCTTTTAATGTTTTTCTATTTTTATAATTAATTTAATCTTTTAATGTTTTTCTATTTTTATATTATTTTAATCTTTTAATGTTTTTCTATTTTTATAATTCTTTTAATCTTTTAATGTTTTTCTATTTTTATAATTCTTTTAATCTTTTAATGTTTTTCTATTTTTATAATTATTTTAATCTTTTAATGTTTTTCTATTTTTATAATTATTTTAATCTTTTAATGTTTTTCTATTTTTATAATTCTTTTAATCTTTTAATGTTTTTCTATTTTTATAATTCTTTTAATCTTTTAATGTTTTTCTATTTTTATAATTATTTTAATCTTTTAATGTTTTCTATTTTTATAATTCTTTTAATCTTTTAATGTTTTTCTATTTTTATATTATTTTAATCTTTTAATGTTTTTCTATTTTTATAATTCTTTTAATCTTTTAATGTTTTTCTATTTTTATAATTATTTATCTTTTAATGTTTTTCTATGTTTATAATTCTTTTAAACTTTTAATGTTTTTCTATGTTTATAATTATTTTAATCTTTTAATGTTTTTCTATTTTTATAAATATTTTTATCTTTTAATTTTTTTCTATTTTTATAATTATTTTAATCTTTTAATGTTTGTCTATTTTTATAATTTTAATCTTTTAATGTTTTTCTATGTTTATAATTCTTTTAATCTTGTAATGTTTTTCTATTTTTATAATTCTTTTAATCTTTTAATGTTTTTCTATTTTTATAATTCTTTTAATCTTTTAATGTTTTTCTATTTTTATAATTATTTTAATCTTTAAATGTTTTTCTATTCTTATAATTATTTTAATCTTTTAATGTTTTTCTATTTTTATAATTCTTTTAATCTTTTAATGTTTTTCTATTTTTATAATTATTTTAATCTTTTAATGTTTTTCTATTTTTATATTCTTTTAATCTTTTAATGTTTTTCTATTTTTATAATTCTTTTAATCTTTTAATGTTTTGCTATTTTTATAATTCTTTTAATCTTTTAATGTTTTTCTATTTTTATAATTCTTTTAATCTTTTAATGTTTTTCTATTTTTATAATTATTTTAATCTTTTAATGTTTTTCTATTTTTATATTCTTTTAATCTTTTAATGTTTTTCTGTTTTTATAATTATTTTAATCTTTTAATGTTTTTCTATTTTTATAATTATTTTAATCTTTTTATGTTTTTCTATTTTTATAATTTTTTTAATCTTTTAATGTTTTTCTATTTTTATAATTCTTTTAATCTTTTAATGTTTTTCTATTTTTATAATTCTTTTAATCTTTTAATGTTTTTCTATTTTTATAATTCTTTTAATCTTTTAATGTTTTTCTATTTTTATAATTCTTTTAATCTTTTAATGTTTTTCTATGATTATAAATATTTTAATCTTTTAATGTTTTTCTATTTTTATAATTAATTTAATCTTTTAATGTTTTTGTATTTTTATAATTATTTTAATCTTTTAATGTTTTTCTATTTTTATAATTCTTTTAATCTTTTAATGTTTTTCTATTTTTATAATTCTTTTAATCTTTTAATGTTTTTCTATTTTTATAATTCTTTTAATCTTTTAATGTTTTTCTATTTTTATAATTCTTTTAATCTTTTAATGTTTTTCTATTTTTATAATTATTTTAATCTTTTAATGTTTTCTATTTTTATAATTCTTTTAATCTTTTAATGTTTTTCTATTTTTATAATTCTTTTAATCTTTTAATGTTTTTCTATTTTTATAATTCTTTTAATCTTTTAATGTTTTTCTATTTTTATAATTATTTTAATCTTTTAATGTTTTCTATTTTTATAATTCTTTTAATCTTTTAATGTTTTTCTATTTTTATATTATTTTAATCTTTTAATGTTTTTCTATTTTTATAATTCTTTTAATCTTTTAATGTTTTTCTATTTTTATAATTATTTTAATCTTTTAATGTTTTTCTATGTTTATAATTCTTTTAATCTTTTAATGTTTTTCTATTTTTATAATTATTTTAATCTTTTAATGTTTTTCTATTTTTATAAATATTTTAATCTTTTAATTTTTTTCTATTTTTATAATTATTTTAATCTTTTAATGTTTTTCTATTTTTATAATTTTAATCTTTTAATGTTTTTCTATTTTTATAATTCTTTTAATCTGTTAATGTTTTTCTATTTTTATAATTCTTTTAATCTTTTAATGTTTTTCTATTTTTATAATTCTTTTAATCTTTTAATGTTTTTCTATTTTTATAATTATTTTAATCTTTTAATGTTTTTCTATTTTTATAATTCTTTTAATCTTTTAATGTTTTTCTATGTTTATAATTCTTTTAATCTTTTAATGTTTTTCTATTTTTATAATTCTTTTAATCTTTTAATGTTTTTCTATTTTTATAATTATTTTAATCTTTTAATGTTTTTCTATTTTTATAATTATTTTAATCTTTTAATGTTTTTCTATTTTTATAATTATTTTAATCTTTTAATGTTTTTCTATTTTTATAATTATTTTAATCTTTTAATGTTTTTCTATTTTTATAATTATTTTAATCTTTTAATGTTTTTCTATTTTTATAATTCTTTTAATCTTTTAATGTTTTTCTATTTTTATAATTCTTTTAATCTTTTAATGTTTTTCTATTTTTATAATTATTTTAATCTTTTAATGTTTTGCTATTTTTATAATTCTTTTAATCTTTTAATGTTTTTTTTTTATAATTCTTTTAATCTTTTAATGTTTTTCTATTTTTATAATTCTTTTAATCTTTTAATGTTTTTCTATTTTTATAATTCTTTTAATCTTTTAATGTTTTTCTATTTTTATAATTCTTTTAATCTTTTAATGTTTTTCTATTTTTATAATTCTTTTAATCTTTTAATGTTTTTCTATGTTTATAATTATTTTCATCTTTTAATGTTTTTCTATTTTTATAATTATTTTAATCTTTTAATGTTTTTCTATTTTTATAATTATTTTAATCTTTTAATGTATTTCTATTTTTATAATTCTTTTAATCTTTTAATGTTTTTCTATTTTTATAATTCGTTTAATCTTTTAATGTTTTTCTATTTTTATAATTATTTTAATCTTTTAATGTTTTTCTATTTTTATAATTCTTTTAATCTTTTAATGTTTTTCTATTTTTATATTCTTTTAATCTTTTAATGTTTTTCTATTTTTATAATTCTTTTAATCTTTTAATGTTTTTCTATTTTTATAATTATTTTAATCTTTTAATGTTTTTCTATTTTTATAATTATTTTAATCTTTTAATGTTTTTCTATTTTCATATTCTTTTAATCTTTTAATGTTTTTCTATTTTTATAATTATTTTAATCTTTTAATGTTTTTCTATTTTTATAATTCTTTTAATCTTTTAATGTTTTTCTATTTTTATAATTATTTTAATCTTTTAATGTTTTTCTATTTTTATAATTCTTTTAATCTTTTAATGTTTTTCTATTTTTATAATTTTTTTAATCTTTTAATGTTTTTCTATTTTTATATTCTTTTAATCTTTTAATGTTTTTCTATTTTTATAATTCTTTTTATCTTTTAATGATTTTCTATTTTTATAATTCTTTTAATCTTTTAATGTTTTTCTATTTTTATATTCTTGTAATTTTTTAATGTTTTTCTATTTTTATAATTCTTTTAATCTTTTAATGTTTTTCTATTTTTATAATTCTTTTAATCTTTTAATGTTTTTCTATATTTATAATTCTTTTAATCTTTTAATGTTTTTCTATTTTTATAATTCTTTAAATCTTTTAATGTTTTTCTATTTTTATAATTCTTTTAATCTTTTAATGTTTTTCTATTTTTATAATTCTTTTAATCTTTTAATGTTTTTCTATTTTTATAATTCTTTTAATCTTTTAATGTTTTTCTATTTTTATAATTCTTTTAATCTTTTAATGTTTTTCTATGTTTATAGATATTTTCATCTTTTAATGTTTTTCTATTTTTATAATTATTTTAATCTTTTAATTTTTTTCTATTTTTATAATTATTTTAATCTTTTAATGTTTTTCTATTTTTATAATTATTTTAATCTTTTAATGTTTTTCTATTTTTATAATTCGTTTAATCTTTTAATGTTTTTCTATTTTTATAATTATTTTAATCTTTTAATGTTTTTCTATTTTTATAATTCTTTTAATCTTTTAATGTTTTTCTATTTTTATATTCTTTTAATCTTTTAATGTTTTTCTATTTTTATAATTCTTTTAATCTTTTAATGTTTTTCTATTTTTATAATTATTTTAATCTTTTAATGTTTTTCTATTTTTATAATTATTTTAATCTTTTAATGTTTTTCTATTTTCATATTCTTTTAATCTTTTAATGTTTTTCTATTTTTATAATTATTTTAATCTTTTAATGTTTTTCTATTTTTATAATTCTTTTAATCTTTTAATGTTTTTCTATTTTTATAATTATTTTAATCTTTTAATGTTTTTCTATTTTTATAATTCTTTTAATCTTTTAATGTTTTTCTATTTTTATAATTTTTTTTATCTTTTAATGTTTTTCTATTTTTATATTCTTTTAATCTTTTAATGTTTTTCTATTTTTATAATTCTTTTTATCTTTTAATGATTTTCTATTTTTATAATTCTTTTAATCTTTTAATGTTTTTCTATTTTTATATTCTTGTAATCTTTTAATGTTTTTCTATTTTTATAATTCTTTTAATCTTTTAATGTTTTTCTATTTTTATAATTCTTTTAATCTTTTAATGTTTTTCTATTTTTATAATTCTTTTAATCTTTTAATGTTTTTCTATTTTTATAATTCTTTAAATCTTTTAATGTTTTTCTATTTTTATAATTCTTTTTATCTTTTAATGTTTTTCTATTTTTATAATTCTTTTAATCTTTTAATGTTTTTCTATTTTTATAATTAATTTAATCTTTTAATGTTTTTCTATTTTTATAATTCTTTTAATCTTTTAATGTTTTTCTATGTTTATAATTATTTTAATCTTTTAATGTTTTTCTATTTTTATAATTAATTTAATCTTTTAATGTTTTTCTATTTTTATATTATTTTAATCTTTTAATGTTTTTCTATTTTTATAATTATTTTAATCTTTTAATGTTTTTCTATTTTTATAATTCTTTTAATCTTTTAATGTTTTTCTATTTTTATAATTATTTTAATCTTTTAATGTTTTTCTATTTTTATAATTATTTTAATCTTTTAATGTTTTTCTATTTTTATAATTCTTTTAATCTTTTAATGTTTTTCTATTTTTATAATTCTTTTAATCTTTTAATGTTTTTCTATTTTTATAATTATTTTAATCTTTTAATGTTTTCTATTTTTATAATTCTTTTAATCTTTTAATGTTTTTCTATTTTTATATTATTTTAATCTTTTAATGTTTTTCTATTTTTATAATTCTTTTAATCTTTTAATGTTTTTCTATTTTTATAATTATTTTAATCTTTTAATGTTTTTCTATGTTTATAATTCTTTTAATCTTTTAATGTTTTTCTATGTTTATAATTATTTTAATCTTTTAATGTTTTTCTATTTTTATAAATATTTTTATCTTTTAATTTTTTTCTATTTTTATAATTATTTTAATCTTTTAATGTTTGTCTATTTTTATAATTTTAATCTTTTAATGTTTTTCTATTTTTATAATTCTTTTAATCTTGTAATGTTTTTCTATTTTTATAATTCTTTTAATCTTTTAATGTTTTTCTATTTTTATAATTCTTTTAATCTTTTAATGTTTTTCTATTTTTATAATTATTTTAATCTTTAAATGTTTTTCTATTCTTATAATTATTTTAATCTTTTAATGTTTTTCTATTTTTATAATTCTTTTAATCTTTTAATGTTTTTCTATTTTTATAATTATTTTAATCTTTTAATGTTTTTCTATTTTTATATTCTTTTAATCTTTTAATGTTTTTCTATTTTTATAATTCTTTTAATCTTTTAATGTTTTGCTATTTTTATAATTCTTTTAATCTTTTAATGTTTTTCTATTTTTATAATTCTTTTAATCTTTTAATGTTTTTCTATTTTTATAATTATTTTAATCTTTTAATGTTTTTCTATTTTTATATTCTTTTAATCTTTTAATGTTTTTCTGTTTTTATAATTATTTTAATCTTTTAATGTTTTTCTATTTTTATAATTATTTTAATCTTTTTATGTTTTTCTATTTTTATAATTTTTTTAATCTTTTAATGTTTTTCTATTTTTATAATTCTTTTAATCTTTTAATGTTTTTCTATTTTTATAATTCTTTTAATCTTTTAATGTTTTTCTATTTTTATAATTCTTTTAATCTTTTAATGTTTTTCTATTTTTATAATTCTTTTAATCTTTTAATGTTTTTCTATGTTTATAATTATTTTAATCTTTTAATGTTTTTCTATTTTTATAATTAATTTAATCTTTTAATGTTTTTGTATTTTTATAATTATTTTAATCTTTTAATGTTTTTCTATTTTTATAATTCTTTTAATCTTTTAATGTTTTTCTATTTTTATAATTCTTTTAATCTTTTAATGTTTTTCTATTTTTATAATTCTTTTAATCTTTTAATGTTTTTCTATTTTTATAATTATTTTAATCTTTTAATGTTTTCTATTTTTATAATTCTTTTAATCTTTTAATGTTTTTCTATTTTTATAATTCTTTTAATCTTTTAATGTTTTTCTATTTTTATAATTCTTTTAATCTTTTAATGTTTTTCTATTTTTATAATTATTTTAATCTTTTAATGTTTTCTATTTTTATAATTCTTTTAATCTTTTAATGTTTTTCTATTTTTATATTATTTTAATCTTTTAATGTTTTTCTATTTTTATAATTCTTTTAATCTTTTAATGTTTTTCTATTTTTATAATTATTTTAATCTTTTAATGTTTTTCTATGTTTATAATTCTTTTAATCTTTTAATGTTTTTCTATTTTTATAATTATTTTAATCTTTTAATGTTTTTCTATTTTTATAAATATTTTATTCTTTTAATTTTTTTCTATTTTTATAATTATTTTAATCTTTTAATGTTTTTCTATTTTTATAATTTTAATCTTTTAATGTTTTTCTATTTTTATAATTCTTTTAATCTGTTAATGTTTTTCTATTTTTATAATTCTTTTAATCTTTTAATGTTTTTCTATTTTTATAATTCTTTTAATCTTTTAATGTTTTTCTATTTTTATAATTATTTTAATCTTTAAATGTTTTTCTATTCTTATAATTATTTTAATCTTTTAATGTTTTTCTATTTTTATAATTCTTTTAATCTTTTAATGTTTTTCTATTTTTATAATTCTTTTAATCTTTTAATGTTTTTCTATTTTCATAATTATTTTAATCTTTTAATGTTTTTCTATTTTTATATTCTTTTAATCTTTTAATGTTTTTCTATTTTTATAATTCTTTTAATCTTTTAATGTTTTGCTATTTTTATAATTCTTTTAATCTTTTAATGTTTTTCTATTTTTATAATTCTTTTTATCTTTTAATGTTTTTCTATTTTTATAATTCTTTAAATCTTTTAATGTTTTTCTATTTTTATAATTCTTTTTATCTTTTAATGTTTTTCTATTTTTATAATTCTTTTAATCTTTTAATGTTTTTCTATTTTTATAATTAATTTAATCTTTTAATGTTTTTCTATTTTTATAATTCTTTTAATCTTTTAATGTTTTTCTATGTTTATAATTATTTTAATCTTTTAATGTTTTTCTATTTTTATAATTAATTTAATCGTTTAATGTTTTTCTATTTTTATATTATTTTAATCTTTTAATGTTTTTCTATTTTTATAATTCTTTTAATCTTTTAATGTTTTTCTATTTTTATAATTCTTTTAATCTTTTAATGTTTTTCTATTTTTATAATTATTTTAATCTTTTAATGTTTTTCTATTTTTATAATTATTTTAATCTTTTAATGTTTTTCTATTTTTATAATTCTTTTAATCTTTTAATGTTTTTCTAATTTTATAATTCTTTTAATCTTTTAATGTTTTTCTATTTTTATAATTATTTTAATCTTTTAATGTTTTCTATTTTTATAATTCTTTTAATCTTTTAATGTTTTTCTATTTTTATATTATTTTAATCTTTTAATGTTTTTCTATTTTTATAATTCTTTTAATCTTTTAATGTTTTTCTATTTTTATAATTATTTTAATCTTTTAATGTTTTTCTATGTTTATAATTCTTTTAATCTTTTAATGTTTTTCTATGTTTATAATTATTTTAATCTTTTAATGTTTTTCTATTTTTATAAATATTTTTATCTTTTAATTTTTTTCTATTTTTATAATTATTTTAATCTTTTAATGTTTGTCTATTTTTATAATTTTAATCTTTTAATGTTTTTCTATTTTTATAATTCTTTTAATCTTGTAATGTTTTTCTATTTTTATAATTCTTTTAATCTTTTAATGTTTTTCTATTTTTATAATTCTTTTAATCTTTTAATGTTTTTCTATTTTTATAATTATTTTAATCTTTAAATGTTTTTCTATTCTTATAATTATTTTAATCTTTTAATGTTTTTCTATTTTTATAATTCTTTTAATCTTTTAATGTTTTTCTATTTTTATAATTATTTTAATCTTTTAATGTTTTTCTATTTTTATATTCTTTTAATCTTTTAATGTTTTTCTATTTTTATAATTCTTTTAATCTTTTAATGTTTTGCTATTTTTATAATTCTTTTAATCTTTTAATGTTTTTCTATTTTTATAATTCTTTTAATCTTTTAATGTTTTTCTATTTTTATAATTATTTTAATCTTTTAATGTTTTTCTATTTTTATATTCTTTTAATCTTTTAATGTTTTTCTGTTTTTATAATTATTTCAATCTTTTAATGTTTTTCTATTTTTATAATTATTTTAATCTTTTTATGTTTTTCTATTTTTATAATTTTTTTAATCTTTTAATGTTTTTCTATTTTTATAATTCTTTTAATCTTTTAATGTTTTTCTATTTTTATAATTCTTTTAATCTTTTAATGTTTTTCTATTTTTATAATTCTTTTAATCTTTTAATGTTTTTCTATTTTTATAATTCTTTTAATCTTTTAATGTTTTTCTATGTTTATAATTATTTTAATCTTTTAATGTTTTTCTATTTTTATAATTAATTTAATCTTTTAATGTTTTTGTATTTTTATAATTATTTTAATCTTTTAATGTTTTTCTTTTTTTATAATTCTTTTAATCTTTTAATGTTTTTCTATTTTTATAATTCTTTTAATCTTTTAATGTTTTTCTATTTTTATAATTCTTTTAATCTTTTAATGTTTTTCTATTTTTATAATTATTTTAATCTTTTAATGTTTTCTATTTTTATAATTCTTTTAATCTTTTAATGTTTTTCTATTTTTATAATTCTTTTAATCTTTTAATGTTTTTCTATTTTTATAATTCTTTTAATCTTTTAATGTTTTTCTATTTTTATAATTATTTTAATCTTTTAATGTTTTCTATTTTTATAATTCTTTTAATCTTTTAATGTTTTTCTATTTTTATATTATTTTAATCTTTTAATGTTTTTCTATTTTTATAATTCTTTTAATCTTTTAATGTTTTTCTATTTTTATAATTATTTTAATCTTTTAATGTTTTTCTATGTTTATAATTCTTTTAATCTTTTAATGTTTTTCTATTTTTATAATTATTTTAATCTTTTAATGTTTTTCTATTTTTATAAATATTTTAATCTTTTAATTTTTTTCTATTTTTATAATTATTTTAATCTTTTAATGTTTTTCTATTTTTATAATTTTAATCTTTTAATGTTTTTCTATTTTTATAATTCTTTTAATCTGTTAATGTTTTTCTATTTTTATAATTCTTTTAATCTTTTAATGTTTTTCTATTTTTATAATTCTTTTAATCTTTTAATGTTTTTCTATTTTTATAATTATTTTAATCTTTAAATGTTTTTCTATTCTTATAATTATTTTAATCTTTTAATGTTTTTCTATTTTTATAATTCTTTTAATCTTTTAATGTTTTTCTATTTTTATAATTCTTTTAATCTTTTAATGTTTTTCTATTTTCATAATTATTTTAATCTTTTAATGTTTTTCTATTTTTATATTCTTTTAATCTTTTAATGTTTTTCTATTTTTATAATTCTTTTAATCTTTTAATGTTTTGCTATTTTTATAATTCTTTTAATCTTTTAATGTTTTTCTATTTTTATAATTCTTTTAATCTTTTAATGTTTTTCTTTTTTTATAATTATTTTAATCTTTTAATGTTTTTCTATTTTTATATTCTTTTAATCTTTTAATGTTTTTCTATTTTTATAATTATTTTAATCTTTTAATGTTTTTCTATTTTTATAATTATTTTAATCTTTTTATGTTTTTCTATTTTTATAATTTTTTTAATCTTTTAATGTTTTTCTATTTTTATAATTATTTTAATCTTTTAATGTTTTTCTATTTTTATATTCTTTTAATCTTTTAATGTTTTTCTATTTTTATAATTAATTTAATCTTTTAATGTTTTTCTATTTTTATATTCTTTTAATCTTTTAATGTTTTTCTATTTTTATAATTATTTTAATCTTTTAATGTTTTTCTATTTTTATAATTATTTTAATCTTTTAATGTTTTTCTATTTTTATAATTCTTTTAATCTTTTAATGTTTTTCTATTTTTATAATTATTTTAATCTTTTTATGTTTTTCTATTTTTATAATTTTTTTAATCTTTTAATGTTTTTCTATTTTTATAATTCTTTTAATCTTTTAATGTTTTTCTATTTTTATAATTCTTTTAATCTTTTAATGTTTTTCTATTTTTATAATTCTTTTAATCTTTTAATGTTTTTCTATTTTTATAATTCTTTTAATCTTTTAATGTTTTTCTATGTTTATAATTATTTTAATCTTTTAATGTTTTTCTATTTTTATAATTAATTTAATCTTTTAATGTTTTTGTATTTTTATAATTCTTTTAATCTTTTAATGTTTTTCTATTTTTATAATTCTTTTAATCTTTTAATGTTTTTCTATTTTTATAATTCTTTTAATCTTTTAATGTTTTTCTATTTTTATAATTCTTTTAATCTTTTAATGTTTTTCTATTTTTATAATTATTTTAATCTTTTAATGTTTTCTATTTTTATAATTCTTTTAATCTTTTAATGTTTTTCTATTTTTATAATTCTTTTAATCTTTTAATGTTTTTCTATTTTTATAATTCTTTTAATCTTTTAATGTTTTTCTATTTTTATAATTATTTTAATCTTTTAATGTTTTCTATTTTTATAATTCTTTTAATCTTTTAATGTTTTTCTATTTTTATATTATTTTAATCTTTTAATGTTTTTCTATTTTTATAATTCTTTTAATCTTTTAATGTTTTTCTATTTTTATAATTATTTTAATCTTTTAATGTTTTTCTATGTTTATAATTCTTTTAATCTTTTAATGTTTTTCTATTTTTATAATTATTTTAATCTTTTAATGTTTTTCTATTTTTATAAATATTTTAATCTTTTAATTTTTTTCTATTTTTATAATTATTTTAATCTTTTAATGTTTTTCTATTTTTATAATTTTAATCTTTTAATGTTTTTCTATTTTTATAATTCTTTTAATCTGTTAATGTTTTTCTATTTTTATAATTCTTTTAATCTTTTAATGTTTTTCTATTTTTATAATTCTTTTAATCTTTTAATGTTTTTCTATTTTTATAATTAGTTTAATCTTTAAATGTTTTTCTATTCTTATAATTATTTTAATCTTTTAATGTTTTTCTATTTTTATAATTCTTTTAATCTTTTAATGTTTTTCTATTTTTATAATTCTTTTAATCTTTTAATGTTTTTCTATTTTCATAATTATTTTAATCTTTTAATGTTTTTCTATTTTTATATTCTTTTAATCTTTTAATGTTTTTCTATTTTTATAATTCTTTTAATCTTTTAATGTTTTGCTATTTTTATAATTCTTTTAATCTTTTAATGTTTTTCTATTTTTATAATTCTTTTAATCTTTTAATGTTTTTCTTTTTTTATAATTATTTTAATCTTTTAATGTTTTTCTATTTTTATATTCTTTTAATCTTTTAATGTTTTTCTATTTTTATAATTATTTTAATCTTTTAATGTTTTTCTATTTTTATAATTATTTTAATCTTTTTATGTTTTTCTATTTTTATAATTTTTTTAATCTTTTAATGTTTTTCTATTTTTATAATTATTTTAATCTTTTAATGTTTTTCTATTTTTATATTCTTTTAATCTTTTAATGTTTTTCTATTTTTATAATTAATTTAATCTTTTAATGTTTTTCTATTTTTATATTCTTTTAATCTTTTAATGTTTTTCTATTTTTATAATTATTTTAATCTTTTAATGTTTTTCTATTTTTATAATTATTTTAATCTTTTAATGTTTTTCTATTTTTATAATTCTTTTAATCTTTTAATGTTTTTCTATTTTTATAATTATTTTAATCTTTTAATGTTTTTCTATTTTTATAATTATTTTAATCTTTTAATGTTTTTCTATTTTTATAATTCTTTTAATCTTTTAATGTTTTTCTATTTTTATAATTCTTTTAATCTCTTAATGTTTTTCTATTTTTATAATTATTTTAATCTTTTATTGTTTTTCTATTTTTTCTCTTTGATTTATCTATTTATTGATCAACTCCTAAACTACACTTTTCAGATTTAGTCTCTATTTTAATGTCCAGCTATTAATTTCTCAATTTATCTTAATTTCGTATAAACTTTTTATTTACATATTATGATATATTTTTCATTTTCTCTTTTACCTGCGATTTTTTAATACAAAGTGTAAATTAAAAGGTTTATTAAAATAGTTTTAGTTAATATTCATCTTTACCTCATATTGTTTATGTAATTAATTTAAATGTTAAATCTATCATTTTCATCATCTTTGTTTTTTAATTTTTATTATTCCCCGTGTTATTCAGTATATCGAGATGGTGTAAGCGGCATAACTCGACTTTGTCCACATTTATCGATTCATAATTTTATCGAAATTACTTTATATTCTTAATCCACCATTTTGATTTTTGTCTTTATTAATCCCCAATGCTTAGTTTTAACCTTGTAGATTCTCTAGGTAACAATCTACGTTAAATTTCTCACTTAGTGTAAAATGGAAAGGGAACAAAACAAACAAAATAAAAAAAAAACTGCCAGTGTCAAATGTGGAAATTATCTTCCACCATCTTTCTTTCCTTTTTTCTTTCCTTCTTTCTGCTGTTTCTGTTCTTCCTTCCTTTCTTCTTAACCCCTTTCCTGCCCCCTTCCCTAGCTTCCCCCTTTTTTTTATGTCACCTGACTCCCTTATGCCCGTTGATTGGATGAGACGTTTTCGTGCTAAATTGAAGCTCGTGTGTGACATTTTTAAGTTAATTCAACAGTTGTGGAAAAGGCGTCGTCGAGACAACAAGTATCGAATGTATTCCCTTAAAGTCTCGGATAAAAAGGGACGCCTGGAAATTTACTAAGGCGTTATGCAACTCTGTCCTGAAGAGACATTAAAATCGTTGAAAAAAGAACCAAAAGAAGAAAATTCGCCTCAACGTTTTCTAAGACACTTGAAAACTGAATATAATTATCGAGAAAAGGATAATTGAAGTTTGAAAAGAAAATTCGCCGCTGGAAAGTTTCTAAGATACTTGAAAACTCAAAAATATTCTGCCTCCATGGAATTTTAACCTTTGCAAAAAGGACTACGGAAACGAGTTTCCAGGAAGGGGACTGACAAAAAAGAACTTTTAAACAACACAAACTCAGAAAGTAAAGGCCCCAACAAATGAACTTTCTAAATGTTCCATTCGAAAAAGGGCGCCCAGAAGCTTCCAGTAAGTGCTCCCCCCTTTTCTTTCTTTCTTCCTCCTTCTCTATCTCTCTTTCCTTCTCTTTCTCTTCACTCTCTCCCCTTTCGGTTACTACTACAAGAACACTTGTAAGCCAGATGGACATTTTTGGCAGCCCCATAGAGGTCACGAACTTTTCCTTTTGATATCATACTTAATAAATTCTATTTCTCATATTTTTCTCTTTTTGTTTGTTTTCTTCCTTGATGTTTCAGAGTTTAGTAGTAAATTGATTAAGAAGAATTACCTTCCAAGGGAAGAAGTGGATAATAAAATTTCTTCACAAACCGTCCTCTTAACGATACAACGCATGAAAGTCTTTTTTGTTTCGTCGGGTCCCTGTAATTTGCCACGTGGTGACCGCTGCTACTACATTTTAAGAGGAGGAAGGAAAGAACCAGAAACGCGTCCGTTCACATCAAATACTTTATTTAGACTCCCCCTGATATTAACCAAGGGCAAGTAACTCTTTATTATTACACATCTTCGTTTGTCGAGATCATTTTTTTTTTTCCCCTTGTTTATTTACAAACAGTTTTAACCTTTATTTACAAACGGTAACATTTATTATCTTTGCAAACAAAGTCTTTCAAGTAGTTCGGTTTTTTTTTTTATAATCGCCCTCTGCTTGATACAGTTGTCTCCTGTTTTTGCTTAACTTCGCTTCTTCTGGAGGAGTTGTCTACGTTTTCCAAAATAGGTAGTAAATGTTTTCTGTTCCTTTTTAGACTTTCTCCAGAGTTCAACTTTACTGTATATGTCCTATTTTTCTTATTTGTTGCTGTGACTATACCAGTATTCCTCCACATTTTCTCTTCATCCGTTTTCTCTCGGATTCTGTCTACCACTCTTAGTGGTTTCAAGTCTTTACTTCCATGTCTTTTATCATAATTTATTTTACTTTTTGTTTTGTAAACCCCATCTCTCTCTTTTACTTTTCGTAAATTTGGCCATTTGGGTTTTAATTTATTTGGATGACTGGGTAAAGTTGTTTTAATTTTTCTACCCATCAAGAGTTCTGCTGGGCTAACTCCCGTAGCAGTTATTGGTGTACTACGGTAAGCCATTAATGCGAGAAATATGTCTGGCTGTCGTAATATTCTTTTCGCAATTTTCACTGCGCTTTTGGCAGCTCCATTCGCCTGAGGGAAATGCGGACTCACTGTGGTGTGTGTGAATCCATATTGTTTTGCAAATTCTTTGAAATATGTGCTTGTGAACTGTCCTCCATTATCACTTACGATCTCCTCAGGTATTCCCCATCGAGCAAATATTTCTCGTAATTTCCCAATTATTGTTTTGCGATTTAATCTCGTGATTTCCAAGTAACGGGAGAAATAGTCTGTTACGACTAAGTAATATTCTCCCTCCAATTTTAGGATGCCTGTCCCCAATTTCTGCCACGGCCTATCTGGCAAAGTAGTTGGTTTCAATGTTTCATTGGGATTTGCAGCACGATGACTATTGCAAAAATCACATCGTCTAATGAGATCTTATTGTATCTCCTAAGTCTCATCAACAGTCTTTGACATCTCAAAGGAGTGTTATTCAGATCCTGAGTATTTATCAACGGTACCAAAGGACCAAAGGTTTATGATCCGTTAGAAGACAAAACTGATCTAGTTGGGACTAGATGTATCTGTCAAATTTCTCACAGGCCCATACGCTTGCTAAACATTCTTTTTCAATTTGAGCATAGTTTTGTTCTGTTTGTGTCAGCGTACGACAGGCATAAGCTATGACTCTCAATATTTTATTTTCTTCTTGGAAAATGGCAGCGCCAAGTCCATAGCTGCTCACATCCGCACTAATCGTGATGGGCTGTTTTGGATCATAATAAGTCAATATCGGTGCCTGTGTCAATAGTTCTTTAACGCTTTGGAATGACTTTTCTTGAGGTTCATTCCAAACCCAAACCGTATCTTTTTTCAATAATTCCAGCATTGGTTGTAATGCCGCTGCTAAGTTAGGCACGAATTTCCCTAGATACTGACTCATTCCCAAAAATCTTTTGAGCTCTGTGACTGATGTAGGGGCAGACAACTTTTTTATCTCTTCTAACCGTTCTTCAGTGGGTTGTATCAAGACCGTCTTAACGAAGGCCACGGTTGTATCCCCTTAGCTGATATGCTGTGTCCGAAGTATTTTATAATACTTTTCCTGAATTCGCACTTCTCTTTGTTTAATTTTATTCCTGCTTGCTCTATTATTTTTAGTGCTACTGTAAGCCTTCTATCATGTTCCTCCATCGTTTTCCCATGAATTAATATGTCATCTATTATGACGTGAACACTTTCCACATTTTCTAGAAGCTTGGACATTTTCCGTTGAAAAATTTCCGGTGCTGACGATATTCCAAAGGGCAATCTTTTAAAACAATATCTCCTGAATGGGGTTATGAAAGTCGTAAGCAACCGACTCTCTTTTGCCAATGGAATTTGGTGAAACCCACTGGCTGCGTCCAATTTCGAAAATATCACTGAGCTGTTCAATTTGGGTGATATATCCTCCAGATTCGGCAGCATATAATATTCGCGTTTTACTGCTGAATTTAATTTTTTTTTAGATCGACACACAACCGTACTTCTCCGTTTTGTTTTCTCACCGGAACGATTGGACTGCACCCATCCGTTGGTTGTGTGACTTTCTCGATTGTTATGTGTGTAGACATGCATATAATATGGACAACAAACACGGATGCTAGGGACAAGATTCATATCGTAGTTTATTCTCCATAATGGCTATATTACAGACACCCCACACCAAGGTGAGTTATGCCGGCCAAGGGAGGTAAGTAGGGGAAGTGTACCTCTACTAGGAGAGTTGCACCTAAAGGGGGGGGTATTGTTTATACACGTAACATCGATCACACCATCGTCCTTTAAACATCGAAGTTCCTTCTTTACTTTTGGCATAATGGGAAATGCTATCCGTCTAGCCGTCGGGGTACAATACGGTTTCACACCGTCTTTTAACGCTATTTCCACTGGGTCTGTTTTCATGACTCCAGTTACCTCCCCTTTGTTTACATTAGACACGAATTTAACCAAATTCATTCGATACGCTGTTTCTCTCGATAGCAAGTTGTCTGTACTGCTATCAATAACATGTATTTCGAATGAGTATCTGCTATCCTTATGTCTCGTATCAACCGTAAACTTCCCTATACAGTTCAATATACCTCCGGGGCTTTTGTATATGCCATATGCTGGTTTCAAAACAGGGTTTTTTCTCAAGCTACGAAACGTTTCGTAACTGATAACATTTATGTCCGCTCCGGTGTCGATTTTAAAATTTAAATTATTTTCACATACCTTTAACCGCACGTGCCATGGGTCTATTGCATTTTCTCTGAATTCTTTTCTTTTATAAATAGCCCCAAGAAAGTATTCCTCTGTCGTATGTTTTTCCACTTTTCTGACATTATGGGCTTTGAATCTGCAACATATCGCGAAGTGATTTATTTTGTCACAGTTTTGACATCCTTTTCCGTTCGCTGGACAATAATCTTGCCGTTTGTGTTTTTTGTTACATTTTCCACATCTCTGTTGCTGCGTTTCTTTTTGTGGATAATTTTGTTTCCATTCGTTTTGTTTTACTGCGCCAACCGATTTTTCCTTCATTTCAGCCATTTGCTGTCTCACTTGTTCGTAGCTGCGTGCTATTTCTATAGCCTTTTCCAAGCTTAGGTCGTCTCTAAGTTGTAGTTTTTCGGATAGCTCTCCACTTCTTAACCCGATGACCAGCCTGTCTCTTATTTGGTCATTTTTGTGTGGAAAATCACAGTTTTCCGATAGTTCGTGAAGTCCCCGAATAAATTGTTCTATCGAATTTGTGTTCTGAGGTGAAATTTTGCGCGCTCGTGCATAATATTTTTTTTCGGCATGAAGTGGCCTTCAAATTTGTTCAGTATCACGTCGAAACTCTTTTCATCTTCCTTTTTCTTGAAAGAGAACGACTTATATATCTGTTCGGCGTCCGGTCCCATACAATACACAAGCGTGCTAATTTGTGTATCGGGCGACTCTGCATATAATTTTGTCACACTCCGAAAATGTTGAAATCGCTCTCGCCATGTCCTCCACTGGTTCGGTTGCGTAAAGTCAAAACGCTCTGGGGGCTGAAGTCTAAACATATTTCTTTTTGAAATAGTTGACGTTAATCCTTTTATTTTTTTTCTCGTTATAAGGTTTCCTTACCCAAAGAAAAAAATTTATCCCAATCTGACACCATGTTTCATCGGGTCCCTGTAATTTCTATGCTGCTGATGGAAAAAGAATTGCATTTTGTCTTCTGGTGTCAGTTGATCGTTAATATAAAATGGAAAAGAGAACAAGACAAAAAGCGGCAGTATCAAACCGTCCTTTTCTGTTCCTTTCTTTCCTCGACTTGCAACAAATCCTCGTGTATTTGATATTATTCCCCCGTTCGCTCTCGTTCTCATTCTCGTTCTAAACTTTCCAACAAAAAATTCCACTCAACTGCCATGCTTTAGAATTCGTTCCATTTAACAGTTACCAATTGTGTACATATGCAAATTAATGGCATACGTTCACCAATGAACGACCTATAAAATTATGCTTGTCATTTCCTTTCTATATTTTCTGCTGGCATTTTACAGGCTAAGGTGACACACGTGATAGGGCGGGGAGATTAAATATAATAAAACTCAAACGAAGGGATATGGGAAGGAATCTATGAAAAGCAAACGTTTATCGTAGCCAGACAAATCCGCATAGAGGTATGTTCAAGGTTCCAATAAGGTTCAATTTTCCTTTTTAGTACCAAAAAGGTTTGAAACGACAAAAAAAAAAAAAAAAAAAGCAGCAATTATTTTCTGTGAGACAAACGGGTGCAAAATAAACACAAAAATCGAACACAATAAAATTTGCGAGAAAGCATGAGAGAAACACTTCCAAATGATATAAAATAAATTTATTAAAGATAGGGAAAGGAAGATTTAACGAGAAAAAAATATGTTCGAAATTAATGGAGTTGGGGAATATTTTTAACATACAAACTGAAGGAGAATCCTATAAACAAAAAGACAAAGGTGAAGCGAGGTGCTCGCTGGGCAAAACAACAAACAGCTCACTTAAAATTAATTTTTCAAAAACATTAATAAGAAAACAAATATTTAGAAAAATTAATTAAAAACAAATAATCAGACGGCTTGTTATAAGAGGTGTAAATTTATTTGCCCTGGTGTATCACACTCGTGTTTATTTTGAGTCCCCAAAAAAAAAGAAGAAGAAATCCTTCCCGACTGGTCAAATGTTTTTGGCGTTAAGTTGGAAAGAAACGATAAATTAATTTTCTTTAGAAAAGCCGTTCGGGTAAGGAGCGGAGTGAATAGATAAGAAGAATGTTTTTCTTTTTTTTTTGTGTGGTTTCACCATTGGAACCGGCACAGGGCACGAGCGACAGAGCGTGGTAGTAACGCGTCTTATTCCTCTGGTGTTCGCGAGCAAAAAGAGAGTGAGAGACTCCTCGAATTTAGCGTCACGGCTTTTTTTTGTCTTTTTTTGGAGCTTTCCGGAAACGGTGAATGTTCAATGTCACTGTCAAAATTAGTTCCGGGGTAGACGCTACATACTAGACAGTATGTCGAACAAAAGAAAGTGGAAAAGTCACTGAGTATACACAGCAAATTGGTGAGGACGTTGCACTGATCTGCCCGATCTGGTAGAAGTTGTAATTACTGGTGAATCAATGTTTCCGTTCTGAACTGCAGTGTTTTGTGTCCATTTGCGTGCTAGCACAGTAGTGTTTCAATACCTTAAAGGGACCGGAATACGGTGTTTGCAGTCGAGCTGTGCCTCCATCGTTCCGAACAAACACATGAGTCCACGATTGTATGTCTTTGGGGACGTGAGTGCGTGTGTTCTGTGTTCTCGGGGCAACATTAAAAGGTTTCGCCAAGTATTCCCTCACACGAGAGGTATAACTTGTTGGGTCAGGCATGCGTGTAGGATCATCTGTCCAGGGAGAGTCAGCGTTGTTCCGTAAATCATTTCGGCAGGCGTAAAGCCAATATCTACTTTTATGGTGGATCTGATGCCTAATAGAATGAAGGGGAGGTACTCTGTCCACCTGTTAGGATCGGAATGTGCTCTAATAGCTGCTTTCAACTGACGGTGCAGATGCTCGATCATGCCGTTTGCCGCCGGCTGGTACGACATAGTCCTTATGTGTTTGCTTCCCAGTAGGCGAGACAACTCAGAAAAAAGATAGGAATCGAATTGTCTGCCCCTATCGGTTGTGATGGTGTGAGGCACACCATAATGCGATATCCAATGTGTAACCAGGGCTCGGGCAACAGTTTCTGCGGAAATATCTGCGATGGGGATGGCTTCAGGCCATCTAGAGAATCTGTCGATGCAAGTCAATAAGTATGTACAGTTTCTCGAATGGGGGAGTGGACCCACTAAATCTATGTGAACATGTTGAAATCGTGCCTCAGGGGTTGCGAAGGTAGCAAGGGGACTTTTAATATGCCTCTGTACTTTCGATTTCTGGCAAGGGATGTAACTCTTGGTCCATTCGCGAACATCTCGATTAATGGCTGTCCAGATGAAACGAGAAGTCACCAGCTTCTGCGTGGAACGAATGCCAGGATGTGACAAGTTGTGTAATTGAATGCCGAAATGGTGCAGAAAATCCGCCCCTAAAATCGGAACGGGTAGCTTCGCGACGATGAAGACCCAACATAGTGCGCGCTGTAATCCAAGATTTAATGTTATCGATGTCTCTCCGTAAGTAGGAATGGAGGAGTGATTCACTGCATGTAGAAATAAGTTTGATTGAGGACGATTCTCTTTCACGAACTTCTTAGGGATTATACTGACTTCCGCACCGGTATCAACGAGAAATCGTATACCAGTGGTTCTATCAGTCACGTACAGGGTGCGACGAATGTTGTTCTTGCCAGGAGTGTCTGCCGCTCCTACTGCCTGGCCTTGGCATTTCCCGAGAGACGTTTCTTCGTATAGGAACATGGCTGGTGGCATCGGTAAGCTCTTTCAACAAAACGCGCGTGGTACTTGCAGAGCCCACTGCTGTTCTGAGTGCTGCTAAATCGCCGGGGACGGACTCGCTCAGTGGGGTGCTTATGCATTTTTGGTTTGAGCTCGAGGCCACGTAACTGTTCACTCAGGTCATGAATCATTTGAGCCTGTCGCTCTAGTTCCTCGCGTATATCCGTAGAGGGGTTTGCGACGTTAGGCAGGGCATCGTTAGAGCTGTGCGTGTGAACTGGGGCTATGGAAATGGTCACGTCCATAATTTTGTCGGCTAGGTTCGCTAGCTCCTCAATGGTTGTGGAGTCATTCGAAGAGGCGAGTATCATTTGAATACTCGATGGCAGTCTATTAATGAAAAGTTGTTTAAGTATGTCCGGCGGTAGTGAGTTCTCACCCATCAACAGCTTCATACGTCTGAGTAACTGAGACGGTTTCCGATCTCCGAGTTCTTCTTCTACGAGAAGTTGATGAAGGCATTTCTGCTGTGAATCGGTTGTCCTACGAATCAATTCCGATTTGAAATAATCGTAGCTGATCGATCCAGGGGGTGATATGATCAGGTCGTGAACCTCCACCATTACTTCATGCGTTAATGCGGCCACCACGTGGTTGAATTTCGTCACATCGCTCAGGATCCTTTGCGTGTAGAACTGGGCCTCTATGTGTGCGAACCATAATGTTGGATCGTGCGTTCAAAAAGGAGGAATCCTCAAAATAGCCTGAATAGCCATCGTTGAAGGAAGCGCCTCACTGTCCATCGTGGGGAACATGTTGAAGAGAACGATGACCGCAGAAAATCTCCGTGAGATCCTTTACGCCTAGAAAAACCGATGTGCCGCTAAGGTCAACATGTACGTCATTTGGCGTGCGCATGGTCGCTGAGAAATTTCCCTTGTGTTATTACAGGTAATTCTTCCTTATTGATAATATCCACAATTCCTTGCGTGTTCTGCCAAAGTCTGACGAAAAAAAGGGGTCACCAGTGAAGCGAGGTGCTCGCTGGGCAAAACAACAAACAGCTCACTTAAAATTAATTTTTCAAAAACATTAATAAGAAAACAAATATTTAGAAAAATTAATTAAAAACAAATAATCAGACTTGGCTTGTTATAAGAGGTGTAAATTTATTTGCCCTGGTGTATCACACTCGTGTTTATTTTGAGTCCAAAAAAAAAAAAAAGAAAAAGAAATCCTTCCCGACTGGTCAAATGTTTTTGGCGTTAAGTTGGAAAGAAACGATAAATTAATTTTCTTTAGAAAAGCCGTTCGGGTAAGGAGCGGAGTGAATAGATAAGAAGAATGTTTTCCTTTTTTTTGTGTGGTTTCACCATTGGAACCGGCACAGGGTGTGTCACGCACGAGCGACAGAGCGTTGCAGTAATGCGTCTTATTCCTCTGGTGTTCGCAAGCAAAAAGAGAGTGAGAGACTCCTCGAATTTAGCGCCACGGCTTTTTTTTGTCTTTTTTTTGGAGCTCTCCGGAAACGGTGAATGTTCAATGTCACTGTCAAAATTAGTTCCGGGGTAGACGCTACAAAGGGTTAACAGCGGACCAGACTTCACGACTACGAGGAAAAATTCAATTTTCAGTTCTGCAGAAAAGAGAAACAAAAATTACTCACGATTCTTTTTTTGTTTGTTTGTTTATTTTGTTTTGTTTTGTCCATTTTCTTTTAACAATTTGTGAGCGACAAATTTACTTCGGGAGAGCTCTGCAAAAAGGAAATTCAAATATAAGTCCACAGTTGTTCAATATTTTTCTTTTTCATCCTCTTTTCAATATATGTTTGTTGGCATTTGTTTTTGGTATTCCAATTCTGAGGAGTTAATTAGGGTATTTCCCACTTCGGGAAAATAGATAGCTAAACGTTCCAGCTCGCTTTCGGTCGGGATATTATTTTTCTTTTCCGACGTTGCCAAATTTGAAACTGCGTCATGTTGCTTAAGGGTCCAGAGAAGCAATGAGGCTGGACTCTGGTCGAAATGGGCCAGTGGGGTTGGTTACACCCCCTGCTTTTTCCCTTTCTTTGTTTCGCATCTCGGTCTAAAAATAGAACTGACGAAATCGTTTTTCTTTCTTTTTCTGTGGCTGATGAAATACTTCTGGCTGGTTGAATCTTTGGTTTCTGAGATCAGATCACAGTATAACAACTGTTCTGCCGTCATATTTCGCTTTTTCTGTCCTCGGTCAGTGGAAGAGAATTTCTTCAGACTGATTTTAATACTGGGCTTTAAAAGGATAAGGAATTAATGGATTCTCACTCAGTTCGAGCATACAATCAAATGTTTATCCTATATCGCTAACAGATAAAGAAAATAATATTTGATGTCGATGTGGCCGTTTGTAACACTTAGCAAACACAAGGTCGTTTGCGAGAGTTATGATTTCTATTATGCCCCTTCCTGATATCACTATCACATAAATAGCAGGGAGATGGTGATCACCTTCGATGTGTACTTCTACATAGAATTGGAGGTGTCACTTCCTCATTCCCATCTTCCTCATCACTACCGTCATCACCACCGGCACGTTCCAGAATTTCCTCTTCTGATTCCGTAGACAGAATTTCTGAACTCATCTGAAGGGGCGGTAGAGGATTAAGATCATCCTCGAATTGTATGTTTTCTTCCTCACTGTTCTCCAAGGTAGAGGAGACACAACATGGGTGGACATCTTTCACATGATGTGGGAGAGCTATGACTAACATAGTCTGAGGACTTATTATTTTTTCTATTCGCCCACTGCCAAAACTTGTAGTGCATCAAGCATTTGGTGGTTTTCCCTCTTTATACGGTGTCTCAACAACTCTAACCACTGATGGTGTGACATTTATCGCTGTTCGTAGTGGTAAATCCTATTGGCTGGCACAGTTGATGGTGTTGCATCATCCTTGGATGTCACATTATAGGAGTACACAGCTTCTGGAATTGAACACTGCATTCTGGCTGCAATTCTTTTGACAGTGCGGTGACACCACTCCGCTATACTGTTACTTTCAGGAAAATATGTACATCGGTAACGCAGTCTAACCCCTCATTTGGTTGTGAATTTCTGAATCATATCGTGAAATGCGTTGGGCCACAGTCAAGAAATGTTTGCCATCATAATGAGTTATATCTATCCGACACCAGTTTTCCTCCATCTCAAGCTTCCCTTTTTGCCATCGAGATGGTGCTGGATCAATTCACTGACACTCTTCGCACAAGTGTGTTGCTGCCTTGAGCGATGCCTTTATAGTTGCACACTCTTCAGACAAAATATGTGGTTCAACGAATTCCAGGATTTCCCCTTTTTTTTATGTATTTCACAGATCTAATCTGTTAATTGATAACTGTTAACCTGCGCATGTCAATTACGGAGGATTAGATCCCTGCTTCATTATATCCATCTTTTTGGCACTCTAGTCAGATTATCAGACAAATTCTGCTCTGATGGAACTAACATAATGTCAATCTGCAAACTGCATTCATCAACTAAACGCTTTATTATCACTAGTCTCCTTCGTATCAACATTTCACTAGCGGCTTTAGTCTTAACTCATGCTTTTCCAGTTAAGGTGTCAGTCAACCAGTGGTAAACACACAATGAGTCACAATGTGACACAATGTCAAAATAAGTCACGATTTCTCCATTGGTTATGACCTCACTCCGATTGTTCACGAATCCACCCGTGTGCCCGACAGTCAATATGCAAGTCTCCTAGACCTAGACTTTTTTCTCACAACTTGCCCTGAACTGTGTTCAGCTTCTGTTCTGTCTCCACTTAGATCCTCCGACCACTCAGTTGTATCAGTAAAGATAAAAATGAAATGTAATAAGTCCTCAGATGTACATTTCCATTGTACAGTATATCGATACTCTATGGCTGACTGGGATAGCTTCCGTACATTTATATCTGATCTACCTCTGTGCTCCATGTTTAAAAAGGACGTGTCCTCTATAGTATCAAACCTGACAGAATGGTTAATTGTAGGTATAGACAGCTTCATACCCTCAAAAAACTTCCAGCAAAAACCTAACAGCCAGCCGTGGTTCTCTCCAGAATGTGCTGCTGCCATTGTGCACAGAAATCACTTTTTCCATTGCTTCCAACGTAATAAATGTACTGAGACTAAAGCCATCAACTACTGTAAAAGAGTCATAAAAAATGCAAGAGAGTTGTATGCTCAGTCTGTTAAATCCAAAGTAGCTGAGCAGCGGCTTGGATCCCACCAGTTTTGGTAAATAGCAAACATATCCCAACCATCATCACTGGACCTAAGGTAATCCCGTCAGCATCAGACAAAGCCAAACTCTTTGCCAAGAACTTTGTAGCTAATTCTATCTACCCTATGCAGCCAAGGTCATCACCCCCCCCCCCCCCCCGTATTTCCTTCTGTAACAGAAAACACGCTATGTGACATACAAATATCTTTGCATGATGTTGCCAAGCTAATCAAAAACCTTGATTCCAGTAAAGCAACTGGCCCTGACAGCATTTCAATTATAGTGTTGAAAAAGCTTCAACTAGAACTAGCTCGCATACTTACAATGCTATTTAAGCATTGTCTTAAGGAGAAGTGCTTCCCAACACCCTGAAAAACCTCATCAGTATGCCCTGTATTTAAGAATTAAGGTGATTGGTCATCTTCCTCTCAGTACAGGCCAATATGTCTCCTGTGTGTCATGAGTAAGTTGCTTGAATCTGTGTTAAATAAAGAAGTAGTCAACCATCACAGCAAAAATGACCTTCTCAGTGACATGCAATACGGTTTCCGTCTGCTAGATCTACAGCAGATGTGCTAATAGTTATATCTCATAGGATTAGTGAATCCTCGACAAAGGCTTCCTTTCTAGGGCAATTCCTCTTGACATATTAAAGGCCTTTGATAGGGTATGGCATAAAGGCCTACTTCACATGATTTCCAGCTATGGTATAGCTGGAAATCTCTTCTCAATTAAATCATTTCTCTCTGATAGGATCATAAGAGTAGTGATTGATGGGCAGAAATCAGAAGCTCACAGTATTAATGCTGAAGTCCCTCAGGGGTCCATTCTGAGCCCAACTCTCTTCTTGAGCTACATCAATGATCTCCCAAAACACATCCTTACATCATTCGTAGAAATTTATGCTGATGACACTACTATCTATGGCAACACTTCAAAGGCCATAAATGACAAAGTTCTCTCTGATTCTCTCTTCTCTGATCTTGAGCATGTGGTACAATGGGGAAAGAGGTGGCTAGTTACTTTTAATGCATCTAAAACCAAGCTTCTATCTTTACATCATCAACACTCTGATCCCCATCTGGCATCAGTTGAAATGAATGGGTCTCATCTTGGGGAGGCTTCATGTTTCAACAAGCTTCTGGTCTTGACCTTTACTCTTGATCTGAAATGGAACATGTACATCAAATCTGTTGCCAAGGTTGTTGGAAAAATGGTGGGATCCTTCTACCACTCCAGTAATCTTACTCCTGATGCAATTCTCTACCTATATAAAAGCCAGGTATGAGCAACGATGGAGTACTGTTGCCACATCTGGAAGCAGCTTATACTGCCTTGACAGAGTTCAGAATAGACTTCGTAGCTTAAGTTCAAAATAGACTTTGTAGCTTTTCTCTTCCCTGCAACCTCTTTCCCACGGAAGAGATGTTACGAGTCTCTGCTTTATCATTATTTCCATGGCAAGTGCGCATCCATGCCGAATTTTCACAAGAAACACTGGTCTAGCTGAAGCCACTGTCAATAATTTTCCCCACTCTTTATCTGTGCCTAAACTGAAATGTAGATTCCATGAACAAAGCTTCTTTCTTAGAACTGCACGACTGTGGAACTCTCTTCCATTTGTCTGTTTTCCAGCTGACTATAATTTGGTTGTCTTCAAGTCCAATGTAAACAAATTCTTGATGAACCGTCCCCTTGAATAATCCAGTTTACCAAATTTCCACTACTAATGATTACTAAGAAATTATCCCATTGACTACTGTACACTCAACAACACTTATCCTCATAATGTACTGTACACTCAATAACATCCTCGAGTGGCATCCAGGCCTTGATAAGTGGTGACCCCTATGTAAAAAAAAAAAAAAGGCA
Source organism: Euprymna scolopes (assembly GCF_053919585.1). Classification (NCBI taxonomy): domain Eukaryota; kingdom Metazoa; phylum Mollusca; class Cephalopoda; order Sepiida; family Sepiolidae; genus Euprymna; species Euprymna scolopes. Next base: position 54,675,415 of record NC_136506.1, on the reverse strand, counting down.
TCAATTTAGCTATAAAATGAGGTTTGAGAGAAATCTCAGTATGCTATTGGTGAACTAGAAGTTCATCAATTGAATTGGTGAACTGGAAATTCACAGTGCATGGCATGCACTTTATGGGAGCGGAAAGAACATTATATTTGATGTGGAAAGTTGATCCACATATAAAACAGGGAGAAGTGGTTAAGAATTACATTCGCTGTCAATTGATTGACCCTGCCCCAAAATATAGATAATCCTGGGGAAATTGGGACTTCAAAGAATTGGACAAGGTTAGCTTTAGACAAAACACACTATCGTGCAGGAGCATACTTATAAATGATTGACTGTGGATCTGGTAGACTGGCAATATGGAGAGAGTTACATGTGGAATCTGCATCTGCAGTTGCAGAGAAATTGGAAAATGTGATGTTGGAACACGGTCTAGTAAAGGAAGTAATAATGAACTGTTTTTCACTCAGAAGTTCTCTAGATTATGTTAAAAAATGGAAGATAAGAAGTTATTACTGGGCAGCCTATAGACCTGAAGGAAATGGAATAGTGAAGTGACATCATCGGATTGTGAAAGCAATAGCTAAGAGAAGAAGGATATCATCTGAAGAGATTACATCCTGGTACAACATGGCTCCCAAGATCGAACAGAGAGAGTACACAAACCCAAATAGATCCATTTTTACTTATGAATGGAGGCACCCAAGAAATACATCCTCAGAAAGCGAATCCAAATTGGAGAAAAGGTTTGGGTGAAACTACTGAATGCACGATGTATGACGCAATACGGAAGAGGAGTGATTACTGAGGTACAATCCCTGGATAACTTGAATGTAGATGGAAAGCCATATTTTAGATGATAAAGATATAGATAATGAAGATGTAAATGATAAGCCAGAGGGCAATGCAGATGAACTTGTGGCAAAACATTGACTGCAGAGAGACTACCTTGAGCCAGTCTGGACATGGAATTATATAAAATAATCTTTAAAGGGGTGGGGGTCTGTGGTCTGAAATGCTACCAAACACAAGATAAGTTACTCTTCTGAGATTAAGCGCCTTAAAAATTGATACGTACCTGTTTTTGTGAAGACTCTAGGGACTCATGCAGTCAAAAATTTGGCATCAATTGAAATGAATGGCTCTCATCTTAAATGGGAAACATACATTAAATCTGTTGCCAAGGTTGCTGGAAAAATGGTGAGATCCTTCTATTGATCCAGTAGATATCTCACTGCTGATGCAATTCTCTACCTGTATAAGAGCCAGGTACGTCCAAGGATGGAGTACTGCTGTCACATCTGGGCAGGAGCTGCTAGAAAGGACTTATCCTGCCTTGACAGAGTTCAAAATAGACTTTGTAGCCTTGTGGGGGATGTCCTTTTCTCTTCCCTGCAACCCCTTTCTCACAGAAGAGATATTGCGAGTTTGTCTCTGCTTTATCGTTATTTTCATGGCAGCTGCTTGACTGAGCTCCAATCTATGGTCCCCCCTCACCAAACTTTCACAAGAAACACCCGTCTAGCAGAAAACACTATCAATAATTACCCCCACTCTTTATCTGTGCCTAAACCTAAACGTAAAGTCCATGAACAAAGCTTCTTTCTTAGAACTGCATGCCTATGGAATTGTCTTTCGTTTTCCTGCTTTCCAGCTGACTACAATCTGATTGTCTTCAAGTCTAATGTAAACAAGTTCTGGATGAACTGTCCCCCTAAGTAATTCAATTTACAAAATTCACACTACTTATGTTTACTTTGCTATAATCACATTGACTAATATATACCCAGCGACCCTTATTCTCGATTGGCCTCTGGGCCTTGATAAGTGGTGGTTCCTCTGTACAAAAAGAAAAAGAAGCTTACTGACATCTAATTTTAATGGAGATTGAGATTTGGGAATAGCTTTCATCTGAAATTGAATCTTGACATGTCGTATAAGCATATAATCTGAATGAATGCATTATATATTTTCAAATATTGTATTTGTATATTATTTCATCTTGAGAAAGTCTTGAAATAAAAATGAAACTTTATTGAATAGATAAATAATTTTTTTCTTTTGTGAGGGTGTGTGTTTGATATAATGTCTATTTGTTCACTTCACAAACCCGTAGGTGAGGTAGAAATGTGAATGAACATAAAATGTGACTAGCAACTCTCATTTTTTCTTCATTTGTTTAACTTTTTGGCATCTTCAAAATAAAGAAAATTATGATTTTGCATAAAAGTGTTAATTCAACATTTTAAAAATGATGTCAAAGTCAATATGTTCATCTAAAAAGATGATGGAGTTTAAAATTTTCTGGCATCAGCAGTAATCCAAACTATTTTATACCTTGTTATTTGGATAGTCTGACATTAACAACTTTTGTATTCTTAGCAGTATTTTAGACTGCCTAGCCTACTTTTGTCTATCTTTATCTGCTCTCTCCCTCATGGGGAATCTGAGCTGATGACTTCACGTAAGCCTCAAGCAACAATGGAGTTCGGCCATTGTCTCTCTTCTATTAACACTCTCCTCCTCTTATTTTCAGTTCTATCTCACATCTGGACACCATTTCCACGTCAGTTGAAACTGAACTTGTGTACATACTTTCCTTAACATTCCATATTCAATCGACCATGGAAACGTCAAACACCAACATGAGAGAGGAAGCATTGAGAACCCTCAGTGGAGGCAGGAGCAATGCTAAAAGGACTGCTTCCTAGAAGAGAAATCCCTCAATGTGGGAGCAGCACAAATTTCAGATGAGGCATACTGCACAAAAACAAAAAAGACAGTGGCCGTTCCTTTAAAGGAAGAAAACAAAGGAGCAGCTCCCCAAGAGGACGGCTGCCCCAAAAGAATCTGAGGAGGCAGATGCTTCTCATAGAGACAGCCTCCCCCAAAAGGAGAGTAACCCTGGTAACAAAGCACAAAGAACTTTCAAGGCACCCCTACAAAAGGGAAACTCCAACAACAAGATCGGACCCCACAAATGGCCCATCAGCTGAGCCAGCAGTAGAGTCCACATGCCCCCCCTCCCCAAAAAGCTCTCTCTTCAACAGTACAGAGATCTGTACTTAACTAAATATAGACAATACATTGAGGGTAATGTATTACAGTTGGTGCTAGATGCCTTGGAGATGATTAAGGACAAGCTTCTATTCTTGGTTACACCCGACCTACAGGAGAATTGCTTCCTAGGGCTCAAAAAGCTAAAAAAATTGAGCATTCTACCAACATACATCTGTCAGCAGAGCTTAACCATGTGAGACATATTCCTCCCACCAAGGACTAGGCAGAACAGATCTACCAGAAAGAATTGAGAAGCAGGAGAGTAAAGCTGCAACCTAGGTACCAAGGTAGAAGGAAGACCTGGGCCCATGTATACAACACCCCAGCTGAGCTGAAAACAGAATACCTGGGAGTGTTTTCCAACTAGTTTAGGGTCTCAAAGCAGACTACATATGCTTGATTTTTTGGTGGTCATGAAGTTGAAGAGAAGAGGCTTCCTGGCAATTCCATACAAAAATTGGAATATGGTGGTGGTTGTGGAGGGCTGCCGTTTGCACTGCTGGTTTTACCAGAAGCAAGAACTGTCCAAAAAAAGTCAATGCCCAGTTAACCAGCACTTCAGGCTGCCCCAGCTCCAATGGCAGTGCAAACTGAAAACACTGCTTCAGCTTCAGTGCCAACACTAGCCCCAATGTCAACAAGACCTTGAGAGGAGGCCAAGGAGGGGTGGAGCATGGTGGTGGGCTGGAAAAGCAGGACTTCAATCCCTTCCTCTACGGCATCACCACTAACAGCAACAACAAAAAATTCCCATGTTCAATAAGCAGGAGATAAAAAGAAAGACTGTACACCCTGCTGCTGATGAAGAGGTGGTCGCAAGAAGGAGGCTCATATAAATTTGCTCCTCCCTGGTTTGTCCAAAGACAAGAAAAGATATAAAAATAAGGAAAAGGTGCCTCAGTCCAACTATGAGTATGCACCAGTAAAATCTGTTACGAATCTGCTTATTTTGAGTCAATGTTCATATTTACGGGACCTCAGCCCTTTTTAGGGGTGGGGTTATAAAATAAAAGCAGAAACGTACCTTTTTATACTTTCGTCACATCTCTTGACCGTGTCGACTCGCTTAGAACAAAAAGCTAACAACAATGCAAGGCTCATTTTATGGACAATCAAAACTTTATTGGTTTAACGGTATCTTTAAAAGGATGGTGGGAATTTCTCTATTGATTCATTTTCCATACATAGCTGCCTCTCATCGCTCCATGAGATGCTTCATCTGACGCCTGTGTTTGTCGAACTTGAAACTCAAATTCAAATCTCAACTTTTAACTGACTAACTAACTAAAAAAATCCTCATGTGCGTTTCTATTTATATCAGGGTATATGTGTCGGGATTGTAATTCCTGTTAATCAGCTCACATCCCAAATACACTCACTGACCTGTCTCACAACATAGGTGCATGCTCTGTCAACAGATGTCCTGGGTTTGATCTGTCATCACTAGGGCTGTGACAACAGAATATTCTTTTCATTGTCCGAGACAGTAAGACAAAGTCAATCAACCGAGAACAACATTAGTCTATATAAAAACATATAAGACATTAACGGATACTCAAGAGTCAAAACAATGAAAAGAATATGCTGTTGTCACAGCTCTAGTCATCACTAACATTTGTTGACCCCTTGGCACTCCTTGACACAAACAAGTTGCATTCACTCAGTACCGCGTTAACCACACTATTCATGTCATGGACTCCATAACAAACCGACATGTGCATGACTTACATGCCACCCTCAGAACAACTTCAAATCACCTTCACTCTGCGAATACCTGTTCTCACACCAAACCAGAACCAATACCTTCCCCCACACCTTACACACCAAAACAGACACCCACACTCACACATTCACCACTCCATCCTAATTTTTATGTCAGAGAAAGGAAAATGACAAGACTCTCCCTGCAAAATAGACCTCCTGTCTGTTGGCACAGACCTGTCACTTTGGCAGAGGAAAAACTTGAAACCTCTGTTGGATCTCCATCAAATAGAGAGAAAAGACATCTATGACTCTGCTAACATTCCAGATGCACGTTTTATAACAACATTTATAAGGCTTCCAGTCGGCTGCAAAGTCTCTGACAGATGCCGGAGGCTGTGGAGGGGGCCATCCTGGGAACAAAGCTTTTTAAGGACAAAAATTCTTTCCTTGACAAACTTTTATCGGAATGTAAGGGAAGAATCTGAGTACTGGTGCATCTGTCACTCAGCAGAGATCTTAAATTAACTGTTTCCCTGGATATCAATGACAACGGCCAGGAACTGGCAACATTGAACATGGTGCATCATATTGGTGTCCTCTAGCCAGAGGACTTTGGAACCGGGTATGACACTGCATTAGGTGATTTCATATCTCTTAACTTGGCTAGTCTGAATGCAATGGGGCTTGAGGTCTTCAAACTGGGTGGCTCACATTCAGAAGAACCTCTTGGCCATGGGAGTAAATGTTGCTGTGATCCAAAAGGCACACTTCGTTTTGTCTAGGGATTATCAGGTAATGGCTAGAGACAACAATGTCTTTTCAACATACAGGAATCCCCATAAAACTTGAAAGTTACTTGTGAAATGTACCTTGTCTGCAATAGTCAACACAGAGACAGGCAGGCTGCTCTTGGCCAATATTGCCATGCATGTTTTGGGTCATTACGATTCATGCACCTAGCACTGCTCAAAAGAAGTTTCTTTTTCAGGATCTCAGCATGTTTGTTGTGTCCAAAGTGTATAGTTTTTAATGGAGGATTGGAACATCATCCTTGATCCTAGGAGAGACCAGGTAGGAGTTGGAGCTGGAGAGACAGAGAGGGGCATGGGTTAGTCTGAAAACTAAGATCAGGAACTTCGTCAAATACAATACCTTGCATTAGATAAAGCCAAAATGAAGAAGCGGCTAGAAGTGAAACCCAGGCATGAGGGGAATACTGTTAGTCAAGAACTAGCTAAGCAGGACATTTGATGTGAGGCTATTGAGCATTATGAAGGCCAAGTAGTTTGAGCTAGGCTAAGAAAAGTTTTCAACAAACAGTGTACTCAGATGGAGATAAGTGTAGGGAGGTTTCTAGGCATGGCTTGGATAGGTATATCGTGAGTGTTAAACACCTGAATGGACGTACCTTGAGATTGACTAAGGAGATCTTTGAGGGATTTCAGGAGCATTTTGAGAAGCAGTTTATGTAACAGCCTGGTTTCTCTGTACAAGACTTTGGCGACTATTTAGCCGACTCTCCCTGCATCAATATGACTAGTTAAGAAGGCAGAGGTCTTGACTGTGCTGAAGCAGGTTGGCTTCAACAAATCTCCAGGACTTGATGGTCTGCCTTACAAACTCTATTTAAAGATGTTGCACATGTTTATACTGATTCTGATGGATGTGCTCAAACATTGGTTTGACGAGGGTTCCATCCTGGGTCAAGTCACCAAAGGAATGATCACAGTACTGAGACAGGCTTGGAGGGGAAGAACTAGATGATTACAGGCCTATAACTCTGCTAAACACGGTTAAAGATTTTGTCCAAGATCCTATCGAATTGACTGCATATTGTTATCAGAGACTTGGTTGAAACTGAGCAAAACTATTCGAGCGAGGCGAGATCAATTCAGAAAACTTGCATCTGATCTGTACAATCCTAGAGAAAGGGTTAGAAGACTACATGAAAGTCATACTAATCAACTTGGATTAATCCAAAGCTTTTGACAGAGTTGACCATCACTTCCTGCCATCTGTTTTAGAGACCGTCAGTTTTAAACTGGACTTGCACAAGTGGATCTCATACTGACAGCAGAGGTACAGGTCAATGAAAAATGCTTGAAATCTTTTAGTATCTTTTGGTCAGTGCGTCAGAGCTCTGTGCTGTCACCCCTACCTTACATCCTTGAGTTGGAGCCGCTACTTCACAAGCTAAAGCATGGAGAGACAAGTTTCTTTCTTTATGGAATTGCTTTGCCTGGTGGAATGCCAGCCAAAGTCTCTATGTTTGTGAATGACATCACCGTCTTTGTGTCATACTTCTAAGACATTTAGATGCTGACAAAGGCGTTCACTCTTATGAAACAATCATACGGGCCAAAATCAAGTAAGTTGGTTGGTTTGCGGTGCCTGAAGCAGTGTCACCAATCTCCTGGATCCTTTTAGCTGGACAGATGGCCCCGTTTGAATCCTTGATATGTAATTATGAATACACAACATCGGATCGCCATGGGACAGGGAGAGATGAACAGTGTTTCTTACTATCCTCACCATAGCATGAATGGTGATGTGAATGTTGCGTCTGAACAAGAAGCAACGGGTTGATTCTCTTGCTGATAAGGATCTGATCACATTTTTCAAGCATCAGTTGATGTGATAGAAAGAGATTACATTCTGCAGTTTTTGAAAGAAAAAGGATAAAAGTAGCAAGCTAGTGTGCATGCAGAGGAGTACGTGTTTCCTGCATTCCCGTTCTAAGGTACCATTTTAGTTTCTTAGCTAGTTAAATGCTCCTCTCTCCCAAGGAAGATCCCAAAATGCCCATTCGCCAATTTTTCTTTTCGTTCCTTGCCCCGAATTGCATTCATCTTGGAAGGACATCATTTATTCCGCAACCCCCCACCACATTCTTTTCTTTTTTCTCTCCCATCTAGACTTTACCTCAATTAGAGATTGGCCTGCTTGTTTTCATTTCCAAACAAGCCGAAAATTTCCTGAGATATTTTGTTATTTGGGAAAAACTCAACAACAGGAAATGCGAGGATGTTAGACGAACATATTGTACTGGCTGAGTGATGGCTGATGACCTCGAGGTTATGTGAATTTTAGTCTCGAATGGGGTCTTAGCATGATTTTAGTTATGTGAATTTTAGTCTCGAATGGGGGCTTAGCATGATTTGATTGGCTGGGGAGACTTCCACCCCACCACATTGGGTCGATGCGCTCTAAAATAAAACAGATTGCTCGTTGAATTCAGGGAGAACAGGTCATATAAACCCGTCGTTCCCTGGGAAGAGGACCCCTCCTCACCTCATCCATCCGTCGATCGCTGTCTGTGAAGAGAGTTGAGACTTTGAAAAGAACTTACAAAATCTGAATGAGAATTGTAAAAACATTTGTACATAATTTTATGAGAAGCTTACAATCGTTGTCTTTCTTCCTGCCTGCCGCTTTGATATTCGCTTTCAGCATACCAGATTATGTAACAACCTCCGAGGAACCTAGATGACCACGTGCCGAGATCCAGTGAAATAAGAGTCCTAGCCACCTCCTCGAACAAGGCGTTACACTTGGTGCCGTGACCAGGATTTGACCTTGGGTTGCCACAGAAAATAAAAAAAAAACGGTGATGGGATTGCGTTATAATCCTACATTAACGGTGGCAGAAGAAAAGACGTACTAAGAAAGAGACAGACAGACAGACGGGGACCTCTGAAAACAAAGGAAACATAAAAGAAAACCGATAAAGAGATGGCCGAAGAAGAAAAAAAAACAGCCCCTGAAGAAAGACTTTGAGCCAGAAAAAGAATTCGCACACGTGAAAAGGACATTTTGTTTTGAAAAAAAAACAAAAACGTTCGAACATTTCGAAAAAGAAAAAGAAAACAGAGAGAGAAAAAGAAATGCCAGTTGAAAAAAAAAAACGGTTGAACATTTTGAAAAAAAGAAGAGAAAGCAGAGACACTTTTTAACATTCAGCCAGTGCGCGCCGCGAAGCGACGAGAAGAAAGAAAAGAGACACTTTTTTTTACATCTGACAAGTGCGCGCCGCGAAGCAACGAGAAAGACAGATAGATAGACAAAGAGAACAACGTAGGCAGGTAAGTAAACCTTTTTTGTTTTTCTTCTTTCTGCTGTCTGTGCTATTAAGTCTAGAGAGAGAAAGAGAGTAAGAAGGATTATATAGAGAGAGGGAGACAGTAATTTTTTTTTGTTGTTGCTGTCGCATAAAATCAACAAGTAGTCGTGTGTGCTTCCATAGCAGTAATGTCAATGAATTAATGAAAGGAAGGGGTGATGGTTGCAGGTACAGGTGAAGGTTGTTTAAAACGGACCAATCGCTGTCGCGGAGACTTTTCCTTTCTGGGATTGAGTTATATATATATTTTTTGTTGTTGAATTAAAGGGTTTGAGAGATAGATAGAAGAAAAGCATGTTGTTTTTAAGCTAAGACAATTGAGTATGGTCCAATTGACGCTGAATGAGGTATTTTTTTCTTTCTTTATTGAATTAAAAGCTTGAAAGAGGAGAGGGGAGAGGGAGAGAAAGTGTTTTGTTTGTGATTGTCTAATTGTTTTTTCTATTATTATTCTTTTGTTGTTAAAGTCTGAAGAGGAAGTTCTTATTTTTGTTGTTGTTTAAACGATTAATTGGGCGTAGAGAAGTAATCAATATTGAGGGGATAGCTGGATGAATTGTGAGAATGTCGACTGAAGCTGTCAGGAGCGAATCGCTCCTGCGGAAGGGAGAGGTGTACACCGATCAGAATATATGGGAGGCGGAAGCCCTGGTTGAGTTAGTTATGGGGCGTGGCCAATCAGAAAGTTTTTCCAGGGAACGGCGGAATGCGGAGGAAATTTCTCTAGCTCTGTTGGGGAGATTGGAATCTCCCGAATTTAGAGGAGATCCGGGTGAATTGGATAATTGGATATATTCTATTTTGAAAAAAAAACAGTTTATGATCTTACAGACAGGGAGGTAATTTCGCTAGCATGTGAACACACGTTGGGATCAGCTTCGAGCTTTATTTGCCAACAGATAACTGATAATCCTCAGTTGAAATGGGAGCAATTATGAGCAGCTTTAGAAGGTAGAAGGGGAGTATTCCGAAGAACGGAGTCCCCTTGACGCAATGAGAAAAATGATTCAGATCCGACAACAATCCGGAGAAAGCATAGGTGACCTTAGCGACCGGATATCTAGTTTGGCTGGAAGAGCTTTTCCTGATGAGAAGCTGAGAGAAACCAAAACAGTGCAGGCGTTATTGGCTGCTATATTGGAAGAGGCTTTAAGGGATAGAGATGTCCGAGCCGATGTCATGAAGGATGATCCGGCCAGACTGCAAGAAGCAGTTGAATTGGCCCGGAGTAGGGAGCAGTAATGGGCATGAATTCGTTGCCCCCGGTTACAGGAAAATGATGTACATCTGTAGTCCTAATCGTGAGTATCGACCGAGGCGGGTCAAGAAGACTCCCCTTCGGGGAGGAGGGGGCCCCAACGGGTATCAGAGAAGGGAGGAATGCCAGGGGGCCCCTATGCCCCCTCAGAGAAGGAGAGGAATAGCCCGTTTTACCTATAAAATACCTTTATGGGGTCATGATAGCCATGTGGCTAGTCGGTGTACGGATACGGCGGACCGTAGGTTGGGAAGAAGAAAAGCTAAAGGTAGACCACCCCCTGTCCCACCAGACAAAAAAATCGCAGGTCAGGCAGCCAGAGTGGAGATCGCCTCCCGCCTGCCCAGGAGTGGCTCGGGAAAGAGATTAACAGGGTTGCGACCTGATAACCCTTACAGACCAGGAAGCCAGGCCAGCCGAGGGGTGAGGGGGCACCTGAGATGCTGGACCTGTGGTCAGTTCGGTCATATGGCGCGAGGCTGCCCGAAGAGGAAATGTTGGCATTGTCGGGAGCCAGGCCATATGCAGAGAGAGTACTCCTGAAAAAGGGGAGACTCCTTGATGCAGAAGTGGAGCGAAAAGCCGCTGCCTAAGGATAACTCAGGAGAAGGAAAAAGGTTAAAGCGGGTGGAAGTCCGCTGTATATTGAAGGAGTGTTGAGAGCTTAGATGCCAGATGGTGGTGGGGGGGCGTGAAAGTGGCAGCCCTGATTGATACGGGCGCCTCGGTGACATTGATTAAGTCCAGTACTTATCGGAAGATGGCCGGCAGAGTACGTTTATGTACGGTTGACCTGGAATTGACACAGGCTGACCAGGGCCAACTACGCCTGGAAGGACTGACCAGGCTCCCCTATGAGATAGAGGGGATAAGGGAGCAATTACAGGCTTACATGGCGCCCGATTTATGTGAAGAATTAATATTGGGATATGATTGGTTAGAAGGGATTGGAGCAGTTGTCACCTTTGCTCCACCGACCCTGTGGTTGGGCAGGAAAGGTATTTCCCTGAGCGGCCGAAGGCAGCTAAAGGACCTTCCGGTGGTGACCTCAGAGGATATGGAAATTCCTCCCCGAACAATAGTGTCCATAACAGGAGAGATCCAGGGACGAAGGAGGGGGAGTCCTGATGGATACCAGGTGACTTCCCTAGAAGAAGAGGGAGACGGGAATGTTGAGGTGGCGATTAGTGATGCTATAGTGAGTGGACCTGCGAGCTTTCCGGTGCTGTTAACAAATAATTCCTGTAAGACAGTGCGGGTTAAATGCAGAACTCAGGTGGGGACAGCCTGTCCTGTTAAGATAATTCAAAGGATAGGGACCTGGAATAGAGAGGAGACAAGGAATTGGCGTGAACCATCCAGAATAAAGACAGAAGTGATAGCACCGCCTGAGTACCAAAAGGAGGTAATAAAACTGCTGGAGCGCAATCGAGATATTATCGCTTCCAGCGATCGGGAATTGGGATACACAGACACAGTGACGATGAAGATTGATACAGGAGATCACCCACCTGTGAGGCTGAAACCCTACTGAATCCCGATTCATAAAATAAAAATTGTAGAGGAAGCGATGTCTAAGATATTGGAGGCAGGGATAATTGAACACTCCACCTTGCCGTGGAGTTTCCCTGTGGTGATCGTGGAGAAGAAAGACAGGGGACACAGATTTTGTGTGGATTTCCGGAAGCTGAATGCCATTACCAAACCCTTAGCAGTGCCTTTGCCCCTAATAGAGGACATACTGGTTTTGTTGGGTAAAGCGAGATACTTTACCACCCTGGACTTGAGATCAGGTACTGGCAGGTAGCCCTCAATGGGGAGGATCAAGAGAAAGCGGCGTTTGCATGTCATGCAGGACTGTTTAATTTTAGAGTTATGCCGTTTGGCCTCTCTAATGCGCCAGGGGTCTTCTCACAATTGATGTCGATAGTTTTACAGGGTTGGAGGTGTTTGCGGTGGCATACTTGGATGATATTTTAATCTTCTCACGAACGCCTGAACAGCACTTTGCACATTTGACGGAGGTATTTGAGAGGTTGTGCCAACACCAACTTAAAATAAAGTTACCCAAATGTCAGTTTCTTAAGAAGGAGACCAAGTATTTGGGATTTGTATTGATGAGAGGGGAATAAGACCGGACATAGACAAGGTGGAGGTTATCAAGTCTTTACCTGAGCCAAAAACCGTGCGCCAAGTGCGAGGGTTCATTGGAATGATCGGCTATTATCGCTGATTTATACCTGCATTTAGCCGACTGGCTGCCCCCATAATAGCGTTAACAAAAAAGCACGCCCATTATAAGTGGACCCCAGAATGTCAGAGGGCTTTTGATGCCCTGAAGGAGCAGTTGACTGCTATACCGTTGTTGGTGTATCCGGATCTAAGTAAGCCAATGGTTCTGTATACAGACGCGAGTGATACGTGTATAGGGGCAGTGCCGACCCAACCATGCCCTGAGAAGGAAGGCCCCATACCTGGCATACCAGAGGAAATTCCGATCTATTTCCTGTCACATAAGTTATCCGAAACCCAACAGAGGTGGCCAGTGATTGAGAAGGAAGCTTTTGCGATTGTATATGCAGTACAAAAGCTAAATTATTATTTGAGTGGGGCTGAATTACCACAGGTAAAAACTGACCACAAACCGTTGAGATATTTATTTGAGGCAGATTGGACGAACAAGAAGATCCAACAGTGGGCACTCAAGCTGTCCGGCTATCAGTGTCGAATTTAATACTTGCAAGGTAAAGAGAATACCTGTGTGCACCTCCTGTCCCGGATTCCAGAGCAGCTGGAATCCGAAGCCGTCCGATTAGAACCGGAAGTGGATGATAGGGCTTTTCAGGTGGGAGTGATTAATTCCCACACCATAAAGGAAAGACCGGGTTGGAGTGAGATAGATGTAGCTGAAGTTGAGCCTATAGTCGACCCACATTGGGTCGGAATAATTGAAGCCGGTCAAGAAGATAAGGAATTAGCAGGATTGAGAGCTCCAGTGAAGGAGGGTCGACCCCAAAAATACACCCTCCACCACGATAGGCTGTATTATATCGCCAGTCGAGACGGAGAAATGGGATTAAAGATGGTGGTACCAGCCTGCCTATGGAGAGAGTCCCATGAGAAGGTGGGGCATTTAGGAACCGAGAAGACGTATCAGTTGATATTTAGAAATTATTATTGGCCGGGACTGGTCAAGGATGTTGTAGAATGGGTAAATAGATGCGTAACATGTTAGACTCACAGTAGATACCAACCGCTTGCTCCATTGGCGAGACAGATGTTCCGCAGTATCCCTTCCAGAAAGTGAGTTTGGACATTTCCGGACCCTACCCCTTGACAGAGCATGGTAATCAATATATCGTGAGCATAGTGGACTGTATTACTAACTGGCCAGAGGCTTATACTGTGCCAGATAAGACAGCCCAGTCAGTGGCCGGTGTAATCCTAGGTGAAATTTATCCGAGGTATGGGTCCCCAGAACAATTAGTTACCGACAATGGCACAGAGAATGTGAATCGGATTATGAAGGAGGTACTTGATGAACTTGGTGTCCAGCATGTGTTGACCTCCCCTTATCACCCCCAGAGTAACTCCAGGGACGAGCGTTTCCACAAGATGCTGGTTCATATCCTGGGTAAGCTTGTGACTGATAATCCGGCGGAATGGGATCGGTTCCTCACACAAGCCTTAGCAGCAGTGAGGTTCACGATGAATGAAACATCGGAATTCTCACCATTTAAATTAGTGTTTGGAAGGGATGTGGTGCTCCCGATTGATAATCTTTTAAGGCCGCATAGGAAGTATTTGGGGGAGGAGCATCACCAAATATTGTTGGAACAGCAACATCAGAAATTTGTCCAGGCAAGGAACCATATTAAGCGAGCCCAAAAGAAACGGAACGCTCGAGTGAACAAGGATAGAAGGAAAGTGGAATTCAAGGTAGGAGACCCTGTGTATTATAAGGTTCAAACTCGAGAGGGGAAGCTGGATAAGCGTTGGACTCCTTATTATTGAATAGTGGAGCAGACTGGCCCTCTTTCATTTGTAATCTGGGACCAGCTTGCTGGGAAAATAAAAAGAGTACACGCCAATGATCTGAAGTTGGCGGAATTGGAATATGATGTCAAACTCGTTCCGTGGAGATCGGGTAGATGCCCACGTAAGGCCACCTTGGTTGCACCCCAGGAAATGGAAACCTCCGATGAGGAGGGAGAGCCCGGTCAACTCGACGTAGATGTTATGAGAACACTGAGAAATCGGATTAATAAAACAGCGATCCCAGATCCCTGGAGATTGCAAGAGGCCGGAAATCGGCACCAATCTGGACGGATTTCCGAACTGAGGACTATGGAGGGCATTGGCGTTGGAGACGACCCTGGAGAGGGGTCGAATGTGGGCAGTGAAATTCTGTCGGAGGGTTCGAGTGGAACCTGGGAGGAAGAAGACCAAATCCCTCTATCCGTATTGAAGGAACGGTTGACACTGAGACCGAGAGGGACCCAGGAAACACCTCTGAAAGACAGATTACGGGGAGCGACGGCCAGAACTGTTGACATCCTATTTTGAAATTGAGTCAGATCAACTTCGTTTTTATTTTGGAATGGGGAGCTGTCCTCCTAGTGGGAAATTACCATATCAAGTTTATATGAGTTGATCAGAAAAAGAAAAAAAAAATGGGGGGGGGGGGTTAATAATTGTACCTAGATTGGGGAAATTGAAAGTATCCCAGAGGTTGTGGAGATATTAGTTTAAGAATTGAATTGGGTTTTCTTGAAAATTTAACTAATTGTTCTTTTCCTTCTCTCTTTCTTTTTCTCTTCTCTTCCTCCTCAAGCGGAAAGATATATATTTTTTTCATATGAAATGGATGGTCCAAAATTAGACTTTTGGAAATTTTGAGAGTTGAAATTATTTTTTTTTCTGTTTTGAAAGAAAAAATTTTTTTTATTTATTTTTTTTATTTATTTATTTTTTTTTTTGTTACCTCAGTTTGGAAGGATTTCGTTTATTTAACTGAGCAAATGTTAGTTGAGTTCAGTTAAGAATAATTAGAAGCAGTCATTTCGGCGATTGAACTGACTTTAGGAGGAATCTGAATTTTGCCTCAGTCAGGAAGGATTTCTTAATTGCGAAATAAGGGTAAAGAGGCGGCAAGACTGAATGAAAATAGTTGGAAATAATTATTAAAGTCACTGAGTGAAGTGTGGTACACTCAATTGTGCGCAAAAAGTGATTTATTATTTTTTAGATGGATTTTTTCCTTGCGAGTAACTCAGGTGCGTGATGTTCGCACCTGGAGATATTAATTACAAAAAAAAAGGAATAGTGAATAGGGCTGATGGCGGGGAGAGGGGGCATGTGCCGTTGTAATGATCGTCGGGTGGCCCTCGGTTTTGGATCCGGCCAGAAGTGACCTGATACCAATGGCAGTGCCTCCGCCCTGCATAGGCCTTGTTGTCATTCATAGGTGTTATGAACGGGAATGGGAGGGAGAGACAGGTGTACTATGAAGAAATGTATGCAAGGATTAGTAAGGTAAGTGACTGCTAATGGTTGTATGGTGCGTGAAGAGAGCGAAGATGAAGAGCAACAAGAATCATAATACCTCCAGAAAGCATAATGCAACCGACAAGATGGCATAATACAACAAGAAGGCATTATGCAACAAGAACGCATAATACAACAAGATGGCATAATACAAGAAGATGGCATAATACAAGAAGATGGCATAATACCACAAGAATGCGTAATGCAACAAGAAGGCATAATACAACAAGAATGCATAATACAACAAAAGGCATAATTAGCAAGAAGGCATAATACAACAAGATGGCATAATACAACAAAAGGCATAATACAACAAGAATGCATAATACAACAAGATGGCATAATGCAACAAGATGGCATAATACAACAAGATGGCACAATGCAGCAAGATGGCATAATAAAACAAGAAGGCATAATACAACAAGAAGGCATAATACAACAAAAGTAATAATACAACAAGTAGGCATAATACAACAAGATGGCATAATGCAGCAAGATGGCATAATACAACAAGAATGCATAATACATCAAGAAGGCATAATGCAACAAGAATGCATAATACAACAAGATGGCATAATGCAGCAAGATGGCATAATACAACAAGAAGGCATAATACAACAAGAAGACATAATACAACAAAAGGCATAATACAAGAAAAGTCATAATACAACAAGAAGGCATAATGCAACCAGAAGGCATAATGCAACAAGAAGGCATAATACAACATGACGGCATAATGCAACAAGAACGCATAATGCAGCAAGATGGCATAATACAACAAGAATGCATAATACAAGAAGATTGCATAATACAACAAGAGGGCAAATTGCAACAAGAGTGCATAATACAACAAAAGTCATAATACAACAAGAAGACATAATATAACAAGATTGCATAATACAACAAGAAGTCATAATGCATAATGCAACAAAAGGCATAATACAACAAGAATACATAATGCAAAAAGAATGCATAATACAACAAGATGGCATAATACAACAAAAGGCATAATACAACAAGAATGCATAATACAACAAGAATGCATGATGCAACAAGATGGCATAATACAAACAGAAGGCATAATACAACAAAGTGGCATAATACAACAAAAGTCATAATACAACAAGAAGGCATAATTCAACAAGATGGCATAATGCAACAAGATGGCATAATACAACAAGAATGCATAATGCAACAAGTAGGCATAATACAACAAGAATGCATAATACAACAAAAGGCATAATACAACAAGAATGCATAATACAACAAGAAGGCATAATACAACAAGATTGCATAATACAACAAGATGGCATAATACAACAAGAATGCATAATGCAAGAAGAAGGCATAATACAACAAGAATGCATAATACAACAAAAGTCAAAATACAAAAAGAAGGCATAATACAACAAGATGGCATAATACAACAAGATGGCATAATACAACAAGAATGCATAATGCAACAAGAAGGCATAATGCAACAAGAATGCATAAAACAACAAAAGGCATAATACAACAAGAATGCATAATGCAACAAAATGCATAATACAACAAGAATGCATTATACAACAAAAGGCATAATACAACAAGATGGCATAATACAACAAAGGCATAATACAATAAGAATGCATAATACAACAAGAAGGCGTAATACAACAAGAATGCATAATACAACAAAAGTCATAATACAACAAGATGGCATAATACAACAAGAAGGCATAATGCAATAAGGCATAATACAACAAGAATGCATAATACAACAAAAGTCATAATACAACAAGACGGCATAATACAACAAGATGGCATAATACAACAAGATGGCATAATACAACAAGAATGCATAATGCAACAAGAATGCATAATGCAACAAGATGGCATAATGCAACAAGATGGCATAATGCAACAAGAAGGCATAATACAACAAGAAGGCATAATGCAACAAGAAGGCATAATGCAACAAGAGGGCATAATACAACAAGAAGGCATAATGCAACAAGAAGGCATAATGCAACAAGAAGTCATAATGCAACAAGAAGGCATAATACAAAAAGAAAGCATTATGCACCAAGAAGGCATAATACAACAAAAGGCATAATGCAACAAGAATGCATAATGCAACAAGAAGGCATAATACAACAAGAAAGCATAATGCAACAAGAAAGCATAATGCAACAAGAAGTCATAATGCAACAAGAAGGCATAATACAAAAAGAAAGCATTATGCACCAAGAAGGCATAATACAACAAAAGGCATAATACAACAAGAAAGCATAATGCAACAAGACGGCATAAGACACCAAGAAGACATAATGCAACAAGAAGGCATAATGCAACAAGAATGCATAATACAACAAGAAAGCATAATGCAACAAGAAGGCATAATACAACAAGAAAGCATAATGCAACAAGAATGCATAATACAACAAGAAGCCATAATACCACAAGAAAGCATAATGCAACAAGAAGGCATAATACAACAAGAATGCATAATACAACAAAAAAAGCATAAAACAATAAGAAAGCTTAATGCAACAAGAAGGCATAATACTACAAGAAGGCATAATGCAACAAGAAGGCATAATACAACAAGAATGCATAATACAACAAGAAGTCATAATACAACAAGAAG
This sequence comes from Euprymna scolopes, assembly GCF_053919585.1. Lineage (NCBI taxonomy): Eukaryota > Metazoa > Mollusca > Cephalopoda > Sepiida > Sepiolidae > Euprymna > Euprymna scolopes. The sequence continues at coordinate 54,657,109 of NC_136506.1, read as the reverse complement.
GCATAGTACAACAAGAAAGCATAATGCAACAAGAAGGCATAATACAACAAGAAGGCATAATGCAACAAGAAGGCATAATACAACAAGAAGGCATAATGCAACAAGAAGGCATAATACAACAAGAAGGCATAATGCAACAAGAAGTCATAATACAACAAGAACGCATAATGCAACAAGAAGGCATTATACAACAAGAAGTCATAATACAAAAAGAAAGCATAATGCAACAAGAAGGCATAATACAACAAGAAGGCATAATACAACAAGAAGTCATAATACAACAAGAAGTCATAATACAACAAGAAAGCATAATGCAACAAGAAGGCATTATACAACAAGAAGTCATAATGCAACAAGAAGGCATAATACAACAAGAAGGCATAATGCAACAAGAAGTCATAATACAAAGAGAAGGCATAATACAACAAGAATGCATAATACAACAAGAAAGCATAATGCAACAAGAAGGTATTATGCTACAAGAAGTCATAATGCAACAAGAAGGAATAATACACAAAGAAAGCATTATGCTACAAGATGGCATAATACAACAAAAGAAATAATACAACAAGAATGCATAATGCAACAAGAAGGCATAAATCAACAAGAAGTCATAATACAACAAGAAGGCATAATACAACAAGAAAGCATATTGCAACAAGACGGCACAATACCACAAGAAGGCATAATACAACAAAAGGTCATAATACAACAAAAATGCATAATACAACAAGAAGGAATAATGCAACAAGAAGGCATAATAAAAGAAGAAGGCATAATACAACAAGATGGCATAATGCAACAAGAGTCCACAATACAACAAGTATGCATAATGCAACAAGAATGCATAATACAACAAGAAGGCATAATGCAACAAGGAGGCATAATGCTACAAGAAGGCATAATACAACAAGAAGGCATCATGAAACAAGAAGGCATAATGCAACAAGAAGGCATAATACAACAAGAAAGCATATTGCAACAAGAAGGCATAATACAACAAGAAAGCATAATGCAACAAGAAGGCATAATACAACAAGAAGGCATAATGCAACAAGAAGGCATAATGCAACAAGAAGGCATAATGCAACAAGAAGGCATAATACAACAAGAAGGCATAATAAAACAAAAGGCATAATAAAACAAGAAGGCATAATACAACAAGAAGGCATAATAAAACAGAAAGCATTATGCAACAAGAAGGCACAATACAACAAAAGGCTTAATAAAACAAGAATGCATAATGCAACAAGAAGGCATAATACAACAAGAATGCATAATACAACAAGAATGCATAATACAACAACAAGTCATAATAAAACAAGAAGGCATAATACAACAAGAAAGCATAATGCAACAAGAAGACATAATACAACAAGAAGACATAATGCAACAAGAAGGCATACTGCAACAAGAAGGCATAATACAACAAGAAGGCATAATACAACAAGAAAGCATAATGCAACAAGAAGGCATAATACAACAAGAATGCATAATACAACAAGAAGTCATAATACAACAAGAAGGCATAATACAACAAGAAAGCATAATGCAACAAGAAGGCATAATACAACAAGAAGGAATAATGCAACAAGAATGCATAATGCAACAAGAAGGCATAATACAACAAGACTGCATAATGCAACAAGAATGCATAATTCAACAAGAAGTCATAATACAACAAGAAAGCATAATGCAACAAGAAGGCATTATACGATAAGAAGTCATAATGCAACAAGAAGTCATAATACAACAAGAATGCAAAATGCAACAAGAATGCATATTCAACAAGAAGTCATAATACAACAAGAAAGCATAATGCAACAAGAAGGAATAATACAAGAAGAATGCATAATACAACAAGAAGTCATAATACAACAAGAATGCCTACTGCAACAAGAAAGCATAATGCAACAAAAAGGCATAATACAACAAGAAGGCATAATGCAACAAGAAGGCATAATACAACAAGAAGGCATAATACAACAAGAAAGCATAATGCACCAAGAAGGCATAGTACAACAAGAAGGCATAATGCAACAAGAAGGCATAATAGAACAAGAACGCATAATGCAACAAGAAGGCATAATACAACAAGAACGCATAATGCAACAAGAAGGCATAATACAACAAGAAGGCATAATGCAACAAGAAGGAATAATACAACAAGAAGGCACATTACAACAAGAAAGCATAATGCAACAAGAAGGCATTATACAACAAGAAAGCATAATGCAACAAGATGGCATAATACAACAAGAAGGCATAATACAACAAGAATGCATAATAAAACAAGAAGGCATAATGCAACAAGAAAGCATAATGCAACAAGAAGGCATAATACAACAAAAGGCATAATAAAACAAGAAGGCATAATGCAACAAGAAGGCATGATAAAAAAAGAAAGCATTATCAAACAAGAAGGCATAATACAACAAAAGGAATAATACAACAAGAATGCATGATGCAACAAGAAGGGATAATACAACAAGAATGCATAATACAACAAGAATGCATAATACAACAAGAAGGCATAATACAACAAGAAGTCACAAAAAAACAAGAAGGCATAATACAACAAGAAAGCCTAATGCAACAAGAAGGCATAATACAAGAAGAAGGCATAATGCAACAAGAAGGCATAATGCAACAAGAAGGCATAATACAACAAGAAGGCATAATACAACAAGAAAGCATAATGCAACAAGAAGGCATAATACAACAAGAAGGCATAATGCCACAAGAAGGCATAATACAACAAGAAGGCATAATACAACAAGAAGGCATAATACAGCAAGAATGCATATTAAAACAAGAATGCATAATGCAACAAGAACGCATAATACAACAAGAAAGCATAATTCAACAAGAAGGCATAATGCAACAAGAATGCATAATACAACAAGAAAGCATAATGCAACAAGAAGGCATAATAAAAAAAGAAAGCATTATGCAACAAGAAGTCATAATACAACAAAAGGCATAATACAACAAGAATGCGTAATGCAAGAAGGTAAAATACAACAAGAAAGAATAATAAAACAAGAAGGAATAATACAACAAGAACGCATATTACAACAAGAAAGCATAATGCCACAAGAAGGCATAATACAACAAGAAAGCATAATGCAACAAGAAGGCATAATACAGCAAGAATGCATAATGCAACAAAAAGGCATAATAAAAAAAGAAAGCATTATGCAACAAGAAGTCATAATACAACAAAAGGCATAATACAACAAGATTGCGTAATGCAAGAAGGTAAAATACAACAAGAAAGAATAATAAAACAAGAAGGAATAATACAACAAGAACGTATATTACAACAAGAAAGCATAATGCAACAAGAAGGCATAATACAACAAGAAAGCATAATGCAACAAGAACGCATAATGCAACAAGAAGGCATAATACAACAAGAATGCATAATGCAACAAGAAGGCATAATACAACAAGAAAGCACAATGCAACCAGAAGGCATAATGCAACAAGAAGGCATAATACAACAAGAAAGCATAAGACAACAAGAAGGCATAATACAACAAGAAGGCATAATGCAACAAGAAGGCATATTACAACAAGAATGCATAATGCAACAAGAAGGCATAATACAACAAGAAGGCATAATAAAAAAGAAAGCATTATGCAACAAAGAGACATAATACAACAAAAGGCATAATACAACAAGAATGCATAATGCAACAAGAAGGCATAATACAGCAAGAATGCATAATAAAACAAGAATGCATAATGCAACAAGAACGCATAATACAACAAGAAAGCATAATTCAACAAGAAGGCATAATGCAACAAGAAGGAATAATACAACAAGAAAGCGTAATGCAACAAGAAGGCATAATACAACAAGAAGGCATAATGCAACAAGAAGGCATAATACAACAAGAATGCATAATGCAACAAGAAGGCATAATACAACAAGAAAGCATAATGCAACAAGAAGGCATAATGCAACAAGACGGCATAATACAACAAGAAAGCATAATGCAACAAGAAGGCATAATACAACAAGAAGGCATAATACAACAAGAAGGAATAATACAACAAGAATGCATAATGCAACAAGAAGGCATAATACAACAAGATTGCATAATGCAACAAGAATGCATAATTCAACAAGAAGTCATTATCCAACAAGAAAGCATAATGCAACAAGAAGGCATTATACAACAAGAAGTCATAATGCAACAAGAAGTCATAATACAACAAGAATGCATAATGCAACAAGAATGCATAATTGAACGAGAAGTCATAATACAACAAGAAAGCATAATGCAACAAGAAGGCATAATACAACAAGAATGCATAATACAACAAGAAGTCATAATACAACAAGAATGCATGCTACAACAAGAAAGAATAATGCAACAAGAAGACATAATACAACCAGAAGGCATAATGCAACAAGAAGGCATAATACAACAAGAAGGCATAATACAACAAGAAAGCATAATGCAACAAGAAGGGATAGTACAACAAGAAGGCATAATGCAACAAGAAGGCTTATGCCTTCTTGTTGCATTATGCCTTCTTGTTGTACTAGAACAAGAAGGCATAATGCAACAAGAAGGCATAATACAACAAGAACGCCTAATGCAACAAGAAGGCATAATACAACAAGAAGGCATAGTGCAACAAGAAGGCATAATACAACAAGAAGGCATAATACAACAAGAAAGCATAATGCAACAAGAAAGCATAATGCAACAAGAAAGCATAATGCAACAAGATGGCATAAAACAACAAGAAGGCATAATGCAACAAGAAGGCATAATACAACAAGAAGGCATAATACAACAAGAAAGCATAATATAAAAGAAGGCATAATAAAACAAAAGGCATAATAAAACAAGAAGGCATAATGCAACAAGAAGGCATGATAAAAAAAGAAAGCATTATCCAACAAGAAGGCATAATACAACAAAAGGCATAATACAACAAGAATGCATAATGCAACAAGAAGGCATAATACAACAAGAATGCATAATAAAACAAGAATGCATAATACAACAAGAAGGCATAATACAACAAGAAGTCATAAAAAAACAAGAAGGCATAAAAAAACAAGAAGGCATAATACAACAAGAAAGCATAATGCAACAAGAAAGCATAATACAACAAGAAGGCATAATGCAACAAGAAGGCATAATGCAACAAGAAGGCATAATACAACAAGAAGGCATAATACAACAAGAAGGCATAATACAACAAGAAAGCATAATGCAACAAGAAGGCATAATGCAACAAGAAGGCATAATGCAACAAGACGGCATAATACAACAAGAAGTCATAATACAACAAAAGGCATAATAAAACAAGAAGGCATAATGCAACAAGAAGGCATAATAAAAAAGAAAGCATTATGCAACAAGAAGGCATAATACAACAAAAGGCATAATACAACAAGAATGCATAATGCAACAAGAATGCACAATACAACAAGAATGCATAATACAACAAGAATGCATAATACAACAAGAAGGCATAATACAACCAGAAGTCATAAAAAAACAAGAAGGCATAATACAACAAGAAAGCCTAATGCAACAAGAAGGCATAATACAAGAAGAAGGCATAATGCAACAAGAAGGCATAATGCAACAAGAAGGCATAATACAACAAGAAGGCATAATACAACAAGAAAGCATAATGCAACAAGAAGGCATAATACAACAAGAAGGCATAATACAACAAGAATGCATAATGCAACAAGGAGGCATAATACAACAAGAATGCATAATGCAACAAGGAGGCATAATACAACAAGAATGCATAATAAAACAAGAAGGCATAATACAACAAGAAGTCATAATACAACAAGAAGGCATAATACAACAAGAAAGCATAATGCAACAAGAAGGCATAATACAGCAAGAATGCATAATGCAACAAAAAGGCATAATACAACAAGATGGCATAATGCAACAAGAAGGCATAATTCAACAAGAAGGCATAATACAACAAGAAAGCATAATGCCACAAGAAGGCATAATACAACAAGAAAGCATAATGCAACAAGAAGGCATAATACAGCAAGAATGCATAATGCAACAAAAAGGCATAATAAAAAAAGAAAGCATTATGCAACAAGAAGGCATAATACAACAAAAGGCATAATACAACAAGAATACGTAATGCAAGAAGGTAAAATACAACAAGAAAGAATAATAAAACAAGAAGGAATAATACAACAAGAACGCATAATACAAGAAGAAAGCATAATGCAACAAGAAGGCATAATACAACAAGAAAGCATAATGCAACAAGAAGGCATAATGCAACAAGAAGGCATAATACAACAAGAATGCATAATGCAACAAGAAGGCATAATACAACAAGAAAGCATAATGCAACAAGAAGGCATAATGCAACAAGAAGGCATAATACAACAAGAAAGCATAAGGCAACAAGAAGGCATAATACAACAAGAAGGCATAATGCAACAAGAAGGCATAATCTAACAAGAAAGCATAATGCAACAAGAAGGCATTATACAACAAGAAGTCATAATGCAACAAGAAGTCATAATACAACAAGAATGCATAATGCAACAAGAATGCATAATTCAACGAGAAGTCATAATACAACAAGAAAGCATAATGCAACAAGAAGGCATAATACAACAAGAATGCATAATACAACAAGAAGTCATAATACAACAAGAATGCATACTACAACAAGAAAGAATAATGCAACAAGAAGGCATAATACAACAAGAAGGCATAATGCAACAAGAAGACATAATACAACAAGAAGGCATAATACAACAAGAATGCATAATGCAACAAGAAGGCATAGTACAACAAGAAGGCATAATGCAACAAGAAGGCATAATAGAACAAGAAGGCATAATGCAACAAGAAGGCATAATGCAACAAGAAGGCATAATGCAACAAGAAGGCATAATACAACAAGAACGCCTAATGCAACAAGAAGGCATAATACAACAAGAAGGCATAGTGCAACAAGAAGGCATAATACAACAAGAAGGCATAATACAACAAGAAGGCATAATACAACAAGAAAGCATAATGCAACAAGAAAGCATAATGCAACAAGAAAGAATAATGCAACAAGATGGCATAAAACAACAAGAAGGCATAATGCAACAAGAAGGCATAATACAACAAGAAGGCATAATACAACAAGAAAGCATAATACAACAAGAAGGCATAATAAAACAAAAGGCATAATAAAACAAGAAGGCATAATGCAACAAGAAGGCATGATAAAAAAAGAAAGCATTATCCAACAAGAAGGCATAATACAACAAAAGGCATAATACAACAAGAATGCATAATGCAACAAGAAGGCATAATACAACAAGAATGCATAATACAACAAGAATGCATAATACAACAAGAAGGCATAATACAACAAGAAGTCATAAAAAACAAGAAGGCATAATACAACAAGAAAGCATAATGCAACAAGAAGGCATAATGCAACAAGAAGGCTTAATACAACAAGAAGGCATAATACAACAAGAAAGCATAATGCAACAAGAAGGCATAATGCAACAAGAAGGCATAATGCAACAAGAAGGCATAATACAACAAGAAGTCATAATACAACAAAAGGCATAATAAAACAAGAATGCATAATGCAACAAGAAGGCATAATAAAAAAGAAAGCATTATGCAACAAGAAGGCATAATACAACAAAAGGCATAATACAACAAGAATGCATAATGCAACAAGAAGGCATAATACAACAAGAATGCATAATACAACAAGAAGGCATAATACAACAAGAAGTCATAATACAACAAGAAGGCATAATACAACAAGAAAGCATAATGCAACAAGAAGGCATAATACAACAGAAGGCATAATACAACAAGAAGGCATAATGCAACAAGAAGGCATAATACGAAAAGAAAGCATAATGCAACAAGAAGGTATAATACAGCAAGAATGCATAATGCAACAAGAAGGCATAATACAACAAGATGGCATAATGCAACAAGAAGGCATCATAAAAAAAGAAAGCATTATGCAACAAGAGGGCATAATGCAACAAGAAGGAATAATACAACAAGAAAGCATAATGCAACAAGAAGGCATAATTCAACAAGAAGGAATAATTCAACAAGAAGGCATAATACAACAAGAATGCATAATGCAACAAGAAGGCATAATAGAACAAGAAAGCATAATGCAACAAGACGGCATAATGCATAAAGAAGGCATAATACAACAAGAAAGATTAATGCAACAAGAAGGCATAATACAACAAGAAAGCATAATGCAACAAGAAGGCATAATTCAACAAGAAGGCATAATACAACAAGAAAGCATAATGCAACAAGAAGGCATTATACAACAAGAAGTCATAATGCAACAAGAAGTCATAATACAACAAGAATGCATAATGCAACAAGAATGCATAATTCAACGAGAAGTCATAATACAACAAGAAAGCATAATGCAACAAGAAGGCATAATACAACAAGAATGCATAATACAACAAGAAGTCATAAAACAACAAGAATGCATACAACAAGAAAGAATAATGCAACAAGAAGGCATAATACAACAAGAAGGCATAATGCAACAAGAAGGCATAATACAACAAGAAGGCATAATACAACAAGAAAGCATAATGCAACAAAAAGGCATAATAGAACAAGAAGGCATAATGCAACAAGAAGGCATAATACAACAAGAAAGCCTAATGCAACAAGAAGGCATAATACAACAAGAAGGCATAATGCAACAAGAAGGCATAATACAACAAGAAGGCATAATACAACAAGAAAGCAGAATGCAACAAGAAAGCATAATGCAACAAGAAAGCATAATGCAACAAGATGGCATAAAACAACAAGACGGCATAATGCAACAAGAAGGCATAATACAACAAGAAGGCATAATACAACAAGAAAGCATAATACAACAAGAAGGCATAATAAAACAAAAGGCATAATAAAACAAGAAGGCATAATGCAACAAGAAGGCATAATACAACAAGAAAGCATAATGCAACAAGAAGGCATTATACAACAAGAAGTCATAATGCAACAAGAAGTCATAATACAACAAGAAGGCATAATGCAACAAGAATGCATAATTCAACGAGAAGTCATAATACAACCAAGAAAGCATAATGCAACAAGAAGGCATAATACAACAAGAATGCATAATACAACAAGAAGTCATAATATACAAGAATGCATACAACAAGAAAGAATAATGCAACAAGAAGGCATAATACAACAAGAAGGCATAATGCAACAAGAAGGCATAATACAACAAGAAGGCATAATACAACAAGAAAGCATAATGCAACAAGAAGGCATAGTACAACAAGAAGGCATAATGCAACAAGAAGGCATAATAGAACAAGAAGGCATAATGCAACAAGAAGGCATAATACAACAAGAAAGCCTAATGCAACAAGAAGGCATAATACAACAAGAAGGCATAATGCAACAAGAAGGCATAATACAACAAGAAGGCATAATACAACAAGAAAGCATAATGCAACAAGAAATCATAATGCAACAAGAAAGCATAATACAACAAGATAGCATTAAACAACAAGACGGCATAATGCAACAAGAAGGCATAATACAACAAGAAGGCATAATACAACAAGAAAGCATAATACAACAAGAAGGCATAATAAAACAAAAGGCATAATAAAACAAGAAGGCATAATGCAACAAGAAGGCATGATAAAAAAAGAAAGCATTATCCAACAAGAAGGCATAATACAACAAGAACGCCTAATGCAACAAGAAGGCATAATACAACAAGAAGGCATAATGCAACAAGAAGGCATAATACAACAAGAAGGCATAATACAACAAGAAAGCATAATGCAACAAGAAAGCATAAGGCAACAAGATGGCATAAAACAACAAGAAGGCATAATGCAACAAGAAGGCATAATACAACAAGAAGGCATAATAAAACAAGAAGGCATAATACAACAAGATGGCATAATGCAACAAGAGTCCACAATACAACAAGAATGCATAATGCAACAAGAAGGCATAATACAACAAGAAGGCATAATGCAACAAGAATGCATAATGCAACAAGAAGGCATAATACAACAAGACTGCATAATGCAACAAGAATGCATAATTCAACAAGAAGTCATAATCCAACAAGAAAGCATAATGCAACAAGAAGGCATTATACAACAAGAAGTCATAATGCAACAAGAAGTCATAATACAACAAGAATGCATAATGCAACAAGAATGCATAATTCAACGAGAAGTCATAATACAACAAGAAAGCATAATGCAACAAGAAGGAATAATACAAGAAGAATGCATAATACAACAAGAAGTCATAATACAACAAGAATGCCTACTGCAACAAGAAAGCATAATGCAACAAGAAGGCATAATACAACAAGAAGGCATAAGGCAACAAGAAGGCATAATACAACAAGAAGGCATAATACAACAAGAAAGCATAATGCAACAAGAAGGCAGAGTACAACAAGAAGGCATAATGCAACAAGAAGGCATAATACAACAAGAACGCCTAATGCAACAAGAAGGCATAATACAACAAGAAGGCATAATGCAACAAGAAGGCATAATACAACAAGAAGGCATAATACAACAAGAAAGCATAATGCAACAAGAAAGCATAATGCAACAAGATGGAATAAAACACCAAGAAGGCATAATGCAACAAGAAGGCATAATACAACAAGAAGGCATAATGCAACAAGAAAGCATAATACAACAAGAAGGCATAATAAAACAAAAGCGATAATAAAACAAGAAGGCATAATGCAACAAGAAGGCATGATAAAAAAAGAAAGCATTATCCAACAAGAAGGCCTAATACAACAAAAGACATTATATAACAAGAATGCATAATGCAACAAGAAGGCATAATACAACAAGAATGCATAATACAACAAGAATGCATAATACAACAAGAAGGCATAATACAACAAGAAGTCATAAAAAAACAAGAAGGCATAATACAACAAGAAAGCATAATGCAACAAGAAGGCATAATACAACAAGAAGGCATAACGCAACAAGAAGGCATAATGCAACAAGATGGCATAATACAACAAGAAGATATAATACAACAAGAAAGCATAATGCAACAAGAAGGCATAATACAACAAGAAGGCATAATGCAACAAGAAGGCATAATACAACAAGAAGGCATAATACAACAAAAGGCATAATACAACAAGAAAGCATAATGCAACAAGAAGGCATAATACAACAAGAATGCATAATACAACAAGAAGGCATAATACAACAAGAATTCATAATACAACAAGAAGGCATAATACAACAAGAAAGCATAATGCAACAAGAAGGCATAATACAACAAGAAGGCATCATAAAAAAAGAAAGCATTATGCAACAAGAGGGCATAATACAACAAGAATGCGTAATGCAAGAAGGTATAATACAACAAGAAAGCATAATACAAAAAGAAGGAATAATACAACAAGAAGGCATAATACAACAAGAAAGCATAATGCAACAAGAAGGCATAATAAAACAAGAAGGCATAATACAACAAGTAAGCATAATACAACAAGAACGCATAATACAACAAGAAAGCATAATGCAACAAGAAGGCATAATAACACAGGAAGGCATAATACAACAAGAATGCATAATGCAACAAGAAGGCATAATACAACAAGATTGCATAATGCAACAAGAATGCATAATTCAACAAGAAGTCATAATCCAACAAGAAAGCATAATGCAACAAGAAGGCATTATACAACAAGAAGTCATAATGCAACAAGAAGTCATAATACAACAAGAATGCATAATGCAACAAGAATGCATAATTCAACGAGAAGTCATAATACAACAAGAAAGCATAATGCAACAAGAAGGCATAATACAACCAGAATGCATAATACAACAAGAAGTCATAATACAACAAGAATGCATACTACAACAAGAAAGAATAATGCAACAAGAAGGCATAATACAACAAGAAGGCATAAGGCAACAAGAAGGCACAATACAACAAGAAAGCATAATGCAACAAGAAGGCATAGTATAACAAGAAGGCATAATGTTACAAGAAGGCATAATAGAACAAGAATGCATAATGCAACAAGAAGGCATAATACAACAAGAACGCCTAATGCAACAAGAAGGCATAATACAACAAGAAGGCATAATGCAACAAGAAGGCATAATACAACAAGAAAGCATAATGCAACAAGAAGGCATAATACAACAAGAAGGCATAATACAACAAGAATGCATAATAAAACAAGAAGGCATAATACAACAAGAAGTCATAATACAACAAGAAGGCATAATACAACAAGAAGGCATAATTCAACAAGAAGACGTAAGACAACAAGAAAGCATAATGCAACAAGAAGTCATATTACAACAAGAAGGCATAATGCAACAAGAAGGCATAATACAACAAGAAAGCATAATTTAACAAGAAGGCATAATGCAACAAGAAGGCATAATAAAAAAAGAAAGCATTATGCAACATGAAGACATAATACAACAAAAGGCAAAATACAACAAGAATGCATAATGCAACAAGAAGGCATAATACAACAAGAATGCATAATACAACAATAATGCATAATGCAACAAGAAGGCATAATACAACAAGATAGCATAATTCAACAAGAAGGCATAATGCAACAAGAAGGCATAATACAACAAGAAAGCATAATGCAACAAGAAGGCATAATACAACAAGAAGGCATAATTCAACAAGAAGGCATAATGCAACAAGAAGGCATAATACAACAAGAAAGCATAATGCAACAAGAAGGCATAATGCAACAAGAAGGCATAAAACAACAAGAAAGCATAATGCAACAAGAAGGCATAATACAACCAGGAGGCATAATACAACAGGAAGCATAATACAACAAGAATGCATAATGCAACAAGAAGGCATAATACAACAAGAAAGCATAATACAACAAGAAGGCATAATGCAACAAGAAGGAATAATACAACAAGAAAGCATAATGCAACAAGAAGGCATAATTCAACAAGAAGGCATAATGCTACAAGAAGGCATATTACAACAAGAATTAATAATGCAACAAGAAGGCATAATAGAACAAGAAAGCATAATGCAACAAGACGGCATAATCCATAAAGAAGGCATAATACAACAAGAAAGCATAATGCAACAAAAAGGCATAATACAACAAGAAAGCATAATGCAACAAGAAGGCATAATGCAACAAGAAGGCATAGTGCAACAAGAATGCATAATGCAACAAGAAGGCATTATGCAACGAGAAGGCATAATAAAACAAGAAGTCATAATGCAACAAGAAGGCATAATACAACAAGAATGCATAATGCAACAAGAAGGGATAATACAACAAGAAATAATAATGCAACAAGAAGGCATAATGCAACAGGAAGGCATAATACAACAAGAAGGCATAATATAACAAGAATGCATAATGCAACAAGAAGGCATAATAAAACAAGAAAGCATAATGCACTAAGAAGGCAAAATGCAACAAGAAGGCATTATACAACAAGAAAGCATAATGCAACAAGAAGGCATAATACAACAAGAAAGCATAATACAACAAGAAGGCATAATGCAACAAGAAGGCATAATACAACAAGAAAGCATAATGCAACACGAAAGCATAATACAACAAGAAGGCATAATACAACAAGAAGTCATAATGCAACAAGGCATAATACAACAAGACCGCATAATGCAACCAGAAGGCATAATACAACAAAAGGCATAATACAACAAGAATGCATAATGCAACAAGAAGGCATAATACAACAAGAATGCATAATAAAACAAGAAGGCATAATACAACAAGACGTCATAATACAACAAAAAGGCATAATACAACAAGAAAGCATAATGCAACTAGAAGGCATAATACAACAAGAAGGCATAATACAACAAGAAGGCATAATGCAACAAGAAGGAATAATACGACAAGAAAGGATAATGCAACAAGAAGGCATAATACAGCAAGAATGCATAATGCAACAAGAAGGCATAATACAACAAGAAGGCATAATGCAACAAGAAGGCATAATAAAAAAAGAAAGCATTATGCAACAAGAAGGCATAATACAACAAGAATGCATAATGCAAGAAGGTATAATACAACAAGAAAGCATAATACAACAAGAAGGAATAATACAACAAGAAGGCATAATACAACAAGAAAGCATAATGCAACAAGAAGGCATAATACAACAAGAAGGCATAATACAACAAGTAAGCATAATACAACAAGAACGCATAATACAACAAGAAAGCATAATGCAACAAGAAGGCATAATACAACCAGAAAGCATAATGCGACAAGAAGGCATAATACAACAAGAAGGCACAATGCAACAAGAAGGCATAATACAACAAGAATGCATAATGCAACAAGTAGGCATAATACAACAAGAAAGCATTATGCAACAAGAAGGCATAATGCAACAAGAAGGCATAATACAACAAGAAAGCATAATGCAACAAGAAGGCATATTACAACAAGAAGGCATAATGCAACAAGAAGGCATAATACAAGAAAGCATAATGCAACAAGAAGGCATAATACAACAAGAAGGCATTATAAAAAAAGAAAGCATTATGCAACAAGCAGACATAATACAACAGAAGGCATAATACAACAAGAATGCATAATGCAACAAGAAGGCATAATACAACAAGAATGCATAATACAACAAGAATGCATAATGCAACAAGAAGGCATAATACAACAAGAAAGCATAATTCAACAAGAAGGCATAATGCAACAAGAAGGCATAATACAACAAGAAAGCATAATGCAACAAGAAGGCATAATACAACAAGAAGGCATAATGCAACAAGAAGCACAATAAAACAAGAAGGCATAATGCAACAAGAAGGCATAATACAACAAGAAAGCATAATGCAACAAGAAGGCATAATGCAACAAGAAGGCATAATACAACAAGAAAGCATAATGCAACAAGAAGGCATAATAGAACAAGAAGGCATAATACAACAAGAAGGCATTATACAACAATAATGCATAATGCAACAAGAAGGCATAATACAACAAGAAAGCATAATGCAACAAGAAGGCATAATGCAACAAGAAGGAATAATACAAAAAGAAAGCATAATGCAACAAGAAGGCATAATTCAACAAGAAGGCATAATTCAACAAGAAGGCATAATTCAACAAGAAGGCATAATACAACAAGAATGCATAATGCAACAAGAAGGCATAATAGAACAAGAAAGCATAATGCAACAAGACGGCATAATTCATAAAGAAGGCATAATACAACAAGAAAGCATAATGCAACAAGAAGGCATAAAGCAACAAGAAGGCATAATACAACAAGAAAGCATAATGCAACAAGAAGGCATAATACAAAAAGAAGGCATAATACAACAAGAAATCATAATGCAACAAGAAGGCATAATACAACAAGAATGCATAATGCAACAAGAAGGGATTATACAACAAGAAAAAATAATGCAACAAAAAGGCATAATGCAACAAGAAGGCCTAATACAACAAGAAGGCATAATACAACAAGAATGCATAATGCAACAAGAAGGCATAATACAACAAGAAAGCATAATGAAACAAGAAGGCATAATGCAACAAGAAGGCATAATGCAACAAGAAGTCATAATACAACAACAAAGCATAATGCAACAAGAAGGCATAATGCAACAAGAAGGCATAATACAACAAGAAAGCATAATGCAACAAGAAGGCATAATACAAAAAGAAGGCATAATACAACAAGAAATCATAATGCAACAAGAAGGCATAATACAACAAGAATGCATAATGCAACAAGAAGGGATTATACAACAAGAAAAAATAATGCAACAAAAAGGCATAATGAAACAAGAAGGCATAATGCAACAAAAAGGCATAATACAACAAGAAGGCATAATACAACAAGAAAGCATAATGCAACAAGAAGGCATAATGCAACAAGAAGGCATAATACAACAAGAAAGCATAATGCAACACGAAAGCATAATACAACAAGAAGGCATAATACAACAAGACGTCATAATGCAACAAGAAGGCATAATACAACAAGAATGCATAATGCAACCAGAAGGCATAATACAACAAGAAAGCATAATGCAACCAGAAGGCATAATGCAACAAGAAGGCATAATACAACAAGAAAGCATAATGCAGCAAGAAGGCATAATACAACAAGAAAGCATAATGCAACAAGAAGGAAAAATACAAAAAGAAGGCATTATACAACAAGAAGTCATAATGCAACAAGAAGGCATAATACAACAAGAATGCATAATACAAAAAGAATGCATAATACAACAAGAATGCATAATACAACAAGAAGGCATAATACAACAAGAAGGCATAATACAACAAAATGCATAATACAACAAGAAGGCATAATGCACCAAGAAGGCATAATGCAACAAGCAGGCATAATACAACGAGAAGGCATTATGCAACAAGAAGGCATAATACAACAAGAAGGCAAAATACAAGAAGTCATAATGCAACAAGAAAGCATAATACAACAAGAAGGCATAATGCAACAAAACGCATAATACAACAAGAAGGCATAATGCAACAAGAAGGCATAATGCAACAAGAAGGCATAATGCAACAAGAAAACATACAACAAGGAGGCATAATAAAACAAAACGCATAATGCAACAAGAAGAAATAATGCAACAAGAAAGCATCATACAACAAGAAGGCATAATGCAACAAAACGCATAATACAACAAGAAGTCATAATGCAACAAAATGCATAATACAACAAGAAGTCATAATGCAACAAAACGCATAATACAACAAGAAGGCATAATGCAACAAAACGCATAATGCAACAAGAAGGCATAATGCAACACGAATGCATAATACACCAAGAAGGCATAATGCAACAAAACGCATAATGCAACAAGAAGACATAATGCAACACGAAAGCATAATACAAGAAGAAGGCATAATGCAACAAAACGCATAATGCAAAAAGAAGGCATAATGCAACAAGAAGGTATAATACAACAAGAAGGCATAATGCAACAAAACGCATAATGCAACAAACAGCCATAAGGCAACACGAAAGCATAATACAACAAGAAGGCATAATGCAACAAGACGCATAATGCAACAAGAAGGCATAATGCAACACGAAAGCATAATGCAACAAGAAAGCATAATGCAACAAGAAGGCATAATACAACAAGAAGGCATAATGCAACAAAACGCATAATGCAACAAGAAGGCATAATGCAACACGAAAGCATAATGCAACAAGAAGGCATAATACAACCAGAGGGCATAATGCAACAAAACGCATAATGCAACAAGAAGGCATAATGCAACACGAAAGTATAATGCAACAAGAAGGCATAATGCAACAAAACGCATAATACAACAAGAAGGCATAATGAAACACGAAAGCCTAATGCAACAAGAAGGCATAATGAAACACGAAAGCATAATACAACAAGAAATCATAATGCAACAAGAAGGCATAATACAACAAGAAGGCATAATGCAACACAAAAGCATAATACAACAAGAAGGCATACTGCAACAAAACACATAATGCAACAAGAAGTCATAATGCAACAAGAAAGCATAATACAACAAGAAGGCGTAATGCAACAAAACGCATAATAAAACAAGAATCCATAATACAACAAGAATGCATAATACAACAAGAAAGCATAATACGACAAGAAGGCATAATGCAACAAGAAGCCATAATGTAACAAGAAGACATAATACAACAAGAATCCATAATACAACAAGAAGGCATAATACAACAAGAAGTCATAATACAACAAGAAGCCATAATACAACAAGAAGTCTTAAAACAACAAGAAGTCATAATACAACAAGAATACATAATGCAACCAGAAGGCATAATGCAACAAGAATGCATAATACAACAAGAAAGCATGATGCAACAAACAGGCATAATACAACAAGAATGTATGATGCAACAAGAATGCATAATACAACAAGAGGTCATAATACAACAAGAAGGCATAATACAACAAGGCATAATGCAACAAGAAGGCATAATACAACAAGGCATCATGCAACAAGAAGGCATAATACAACAAGGCAAAATACAACAAGAAGGCATAATGCAACAAGAAGGCAAATTACAACAAAAGGCATAATACAACAAGAAGGCATAATGCAACAACAAGGAATAATACAAAAAGAAAGCATTATGAAACAAGAAGGCATAATACAACAAAAGGCATAATACAACAAGAATGCATAATGCAAGAAGGTATAATACAACAAGAAAGCATAATACAAAAAGAAGGAATAATACAACAAGAAGGCATAATACAACAAGAAAGCATAATGCAACAAGAAAGCATAATACATCAAGAAAGCATAATGCAACAAGAAAGCATAATACAACAAGAAGGCATAATGCAACAAAACGCATAAGGCAACAAGAAGGCATAATACAACAAGAAGGCATAATACAACAAGAAAGCATAATACAACAAGAAGGCATAATACAACAAGAAGGCATAATACAACAAGAAGGCATATTACAACAAGAAGGCATAATACAACAAGAAGGCATAATACAACAAGAAGGCATAATACAACAAGAAGGCATAATGCAACAAGAAGGCATAATACAATCAGAAGGCATAATACAACAAGAAGGCACATTACAACAAGAAAGCATTATGCAACAAGAAGGCATAACGCAACAAGAAGGCATAATACAACAAGAAGGCATAATGCAACAAGAAGGCATAATACAACAAGAAGGCATAATACAACAAGAAGGCATAATATAACAAGAAAGCATAATGCAACAAGAAGGCATAATACAACAAGAAGGCATAATACAACAAGAAGGCATAATACAACAAGAAGGCATAATGCAACAAGAAAGCATAATGCAACAAGTAGGCATAATGTAACAAGAAGGCATAATACAACAAGAAGGCATAATACAAGAAGGCATAATACAACAAGAAGTCATAAGGCAACAACAAATCATAATACAACAAGAAGCCATAAGGCAACAACACACATAATACAAAAAGAAGGCATAATGCAACAAGAAGGCATTATGCAACAAAACGCATAATACAACAAGAAGTCATAATGCAACAGGAAAGCATAATACAACAAGAAGGCATAATGCAACAGAACGCATAATACAACAAGAAGGCATAATACAACAAGTTAGCATAACACAACAAGAAGTCATAATGCAACAAGAAGGCATAATGCAACAAGAAAGCATAATACAACAAGAAGGCATACTGCAACAAAACGCATAATGCAACAAGAAGGAATAATGCAACACGAAAGCATAATACAACAAGAAGGCATAATGCAACAAACCGCATAATGCAACAAGAAAGCATAATGCAACACGAAAGCATAATACAACAAGAAGGCAGAATGCAACAAAACGCATAATGCAACAAGAAGGCATAATGCAACACGAAAGCATAATACAACAAGAAGGCATAATGCAACAAAACGCATAATGCAACAAGAAGGCATAATGCAACACGAAAGCATAATGCAACAAGAAGGCATAATGCAAAAAACGCATAGTACAACAAGAAGGCATAATGCAACACGAAAGCATAATGAAACAAGAAGGCATAATGCAACACGAAAGCATAATACAAGAAGAAGTCATAATGCAACAAGAAGGCATAATACAACAAGAAGGCATAATGAAACACGAAAGCATAATACAACAAGAAGGCATACTGCAACAAAACCCATAATGCAACAAGAAGTCATAATGCAACAAGAAAGCATAATACAACAAGAAGGCATAATGCAACAAAACGCATAATACAACAAGAAGGCATAATGCAACAAAACGCATAATACAACAAGATGGCATAATACAACAAGATGGTCTAATACGACAAGAAGGCATAATGCAACAAGAAGGCATAATGCAACAAGAAAGCATAATGCAACAAGAAGGCATAATGCAACAAGAAGGCATAATACAACAAGAAGGCATAATACAACAAGATGGCATAATACAATAAGATGGCATAATACGAGAAGAAGGCATAATACAACAAGAAGGCATAATACAACAAGAAGGCATAATGCAACAAGAAGGCATAATGCAACAAGAAAGCATAATACAACCAGAAGGCATAATGCAACAAAACGCATAATACAACCAGAAGGCATAATGCAACAAGAAGGAAAAATGCAACAAGAAGGCATAATACAACAAGAAGGCATAATGCAACAGGAAAGCATAATACACCAAGAAGGCATAATGCAACAAAAAGCATAATACAACAAGAAGCATAATGCAACAAGAAAGCATAATACGACAAGAAAGCATAATACGACAAGAAGGCCTAATGCAACAAGAAAGCATAATACAACAAGATGGCATAATACAACAAGATGGCATAATACAACTAGATGGCATAATACGACAAGAAGGCATAATACAACAAGTAGGCATAATGCTACAAGAAGGCATAATTCAACAAGAAAGGATAATACAACAAGAAGGCATAATACAACAAAACACATAATACAACAAGAAGGCATAATTCAACAAGAAGGCATAATGCAACAAGAAGGCATAATACAAAAAGAAAGCATAATGCAACAAGAAAGCATAATACAACAAACAGGCATAATGCAACAAAAGGCATAATACACCAAGAAGGCATAATGCAACAAGAAAGCATAATACGACAAGAAGGCATAATGCAACAAGAAAGCATAATACAACAAGAAGGCATAATGCAACAAAACGCATAATACAGCAAGAAGGCATAATGCAACAAGAAAGCATAATACGACAAGAAGGCATAATGCAACAAGAAAGCATAAAACAACAAGAAGGCATAATACAACAAAACGCATAATACACCAAGAAGGCATAATACAACAAGAAAGCATAATACGACAAGAAGGCATAATGCAACAAGAAGGCATAATTCAACAAGAAGGCATAATACAACAAGAAGTCATAATGCAACAAGAAGGCATAATACAACAAGAAGTCATAATACAACAAAACGCATAATACAACAAGAAGGCGTAATGCAAAAAGAAAGCATAATACAACAAGACCGCATAATGCAACAAAACGCATAATAAAACAAGAAGGCATAATACAACAAGAAAGCATAATACAACAAGAAGGCATAATGCAACAAAACGCATAATGCAACAAGAAGTCATAATGCAAAAAGAAAGCATAATACAACAAGACCGCATAATGCAACAAAACGCATAATACAACAAGAAGGCATAATACAACAAGAAAGCATAATACAACAAGAAGGCATAATGCAACAAGAAGGCATAATGCAACAAGAAAGCATAATACTACAAGAAGGCATAATGCAACAAAACGCATAATACAACAAGAAGGCATAATGAAACAAGAAGGCATAATGCAACAAAAAAGCATAATACAACAAGAAGGCATAATGCAACAAAACGCATAATACAACAAGAAGGCATAATGCAACAAGAAAGCATAATACGACAAGAAGGCATAATACAACAAGAAGTCATAATGCAACAAGAAGGCATAATACAACAAGAAGTCATAATGCAACAAAACGCATAATACAACAGGAAGGCATAATACAACAAGAAAGCGTAATACAACAAGAAGGCATAATGCAACATGAAGGCATAATACAACAAGAAGGCATAATGCAACAAGAAGGCATAATACAACAAGAAAGCATAATGCAACAAGAAGGCAAGATACAACAAGAAGGCATAATAAAAAAGAAAGCATTATGCAACAAGAAGGCATAATACAACAAAAGGCATAATACAACAAGAATGCATAATGCAACAAGAAGGCATAATACAACAGGAATGCATAATACAACAAGAATGCATCATGCAACAAGAAGGCATAATACAACAAGAAAGCATAATGCAACAAGAAAGCATAATGCAACAAGAAGGCATAATACAACAAGAAAGCATAATGCAACAAGAAGGCATAATACAAGAAGGCATAATGCAACAAGAAGGCATAATACAACAAGAAGGCATAATACAACAAGAAAGCATAATGCAACAAGAAGGCATAATGCAACAAGAAGGCATAATACAACAAGAAAGCATAATGCAACAAGAAGGCATAATACAACAAGAAGGCATAATACAACTAGAAGGCATAATACAACAAGCAAGCATAATGCAACAAGAAGGCATAATGCAACAAGAAGGCATAATACAACAAGAAGGCATAATGCAACAAGAAGGTATAATACAACAAGAATGCATAATGCAACAAGAAGGCATAATACAACAAGAAAGCATAATGCAACAAGACGGCATAATGCAACAAGAAGGCATAATACAACAAGAAAGACTAATGCAACAAGAAGGCATAATACAACAAGAAAGCATAATACAACAAGAAGGCATAATGCAACAAGAAGGCATAATACAACAAGAAAGCATAATGCAACAAGAAGGCATAATACAACAAGAAGGCATAATAAAACAAGAAGTCATAATGCAACAAGAAGGCATCATACAACAAGAATGCATAATGCAACAAGAAGGCATAATACAACAAGAAAAAATAATGCAACAAGAAGGCATAATGCAACAAGAAGGCATAATACAACAAGAAGGCATAATACAACAAGAATGCATAATGCAACAAGAAGGCATAATACAACAAGAAAGCATAATGCAACAAGAAGGCATAATGCAACAAGAAGGCATAATACAACAAGAAAGCATAATGCAACAAGAAGGCATAATACAACAAGAAAGCATAATGCAACAAGAAATCATAATGCAACAAGAAGGCATAATACAACAAGAAAGCATAATGCAACACGAAAGCATAATACAACAAGAAGGCATAATACAACAAGATGTCATAATGCTACAAGAAGGCATAATACAACAAGAATGCATATTGCAACCAGAAGGCATAATACAACAAGAAAGCATAATGCAACCAGAAGGCATAATGCAACAAGAAGGCATAATACAACAAGAAAGCATAATGCAACAAGAAGGCATAATACAACAAGAAAGCATAATGCAACAAGAAGGCATAATGCAACAAGAAGGCATAATAAACAAGAAAGCATAATGCAACAAGAAGGCATAATACAACAAGAAGGCATTATACAACAAGAAGTCATAATGCAACAAGAAGGAATAATACAACAAGAATGCACAATACAACAAGAAGGCATAATAAAAGAAGGCATAATACAACAAGAATGCATAATACAACAAGAAGGCATAATACAACAAGAAGGCATAATACAACAAGAAGGCATAATACAACAAGAAGCCATAATACAACAAGGAGGCATAATGCAACAAGAAGGCATAATGCAACAAGAAGGCATAATACAACGAGAAGGCATTATGCAACAAGAAGGCATAATACAAACAAGAAGGCAAAATACAACAAGAAGTCATAATGCAACAAGAAAGCATAATACAACAAGAAGGCATAATGCAACAAGAAGGCATAATGCAACAAGAAAGCATAATACAACAAGGAGGCATAATGAAACAAAACGCATTATGCAACAAGAAGAAATAATGCAACAAGAAAGCATAATACAACAAGAAGGCATAATGCAACAAAACGCATAATACAACAAGAAGTCATAATGCAACAAAATGCATAATACAACAAGAAGTCATAATGCAACAAAACGCATAATACAACAAGAAGGCATAATACAACAAGAAGGCATAATTCAACAAGAAGGCATAATACAAGAAGGCATAATGCAACAAAACGCATAATTCAACAAGAAGGCATAATGCAACACGAATGCATAATACACGAAGAAGGCATAATGCAACAAAACGCATAAGGCAACAAGAAGGCATAATGCAACACGAAAGCATAATACAAGAAGAAGGCATAATGCAACAAAACGCATAATGCAACAAAAAGGCATAATGCAACACGAAAGCATGATACAACAAGAAGGCATAATGCAACAAAACGCATAATGCAACAAACAGCCATAATGCAACACGAAAGCATAATACAACAGGATGGCATAATGCAAAAAACGCATAATGCAACAAGAAGGCATAATGCAACACGAAAGCATAATGCAACAAGAAGGCATAATACAACAAGAAGTCATAATGCAACAAAACGCATAATGCAACAAGAAGGCATAATGCAACACGAAAGCATAATGCAACAAGAAGGCATAATACAACAAGAAGGCATAATGCAACAAAACGCATAATACAACAAGAAGTCATAATGCAACAAGAAGGCATAATACAACAAGAAGGCATAATGCAACACCAAAGCATAATGCAACAAGAAAGCATACTGCAACAAAACGCATAATGCAACAAGAAGTCATAATGCAACAAGAAAGCATAATACAACAAGAAGGCATAATACAACAAAACGCATAATACAACAAGAAAGCATAATGCAACAAGAAGGTATAATACAACAAGAAAGCATAATACGACAAGAAGGCATAATGCAACAAGAAGCCATAATGCAACAAGAAGCATAATACTACAAGAATGCATAATACAACAAGAAGGCATAATACAATAAGAAGTCATAATACAACAAGAAGGCATAATACAACAAGAAAGCATAATGCAACAAGAAGTCATAATACAACAAGAAGTCATAATACAACAAGAAGTCATAATACAACAAGAAAGCATAATGCACCCAGAAGGCATAATGCAACAAGAATGCATAATACAACAAGAAAGCATGATGCAACCAGAAGGCATAATACAACAAGAATGTATAATGCAACAAGAATGCATAATACAACAAGAAGTCATAATACAACAAGAATGGCATAATACAACAAGAAAGCATAATGCAACAAGAAGGCATAATACAACAAGGCATAATGCAACAAGAAGGCAAAATACAACAAGAAGGCATAATGCAACAAGAAAGCATAATACAACAAGAAGGCATAATGCAACAAAACACATAATACAACAAGAAGTCATAATGCAACAAGAAAGCATAATACAACAACAAGGCATAATGCAACAAAACGCATAATACAACAAGAAGGCATAATACAACAAGAAAGCATAATGCAACAAGAAGGCATAATGCAACAAGAAGTCATAATGCAACAAGAAAGCATAATACAACAAGAAGGCATAATGCAACAAAACGCATAATGCAACAAGAAGGCATAAAGCAACACGAAAGCATAATACAACAAGAAGGCATAATGCAACAAAACGCATAATGCAACAAGAAGGCATAATGCAACACGAAAGCATAATACAACAAGAAGGCATAATGCAACAAAACGCATAATGCAACAAGAAGGCATAATGCAACACGAAAGCATAATACAACAAGAAGCCATAATGCAACAAAACGCATAATGCAACAAGAAGGCATAATGCAACACGAAAGCATAATGCAACAAAACGCATAATACAACAAAAAGGCATAATGCAACACGAAATCATAATTCAACAAGAAGGCATAATGCAACACGAAAGCATAATACAACAAGACGGCATACTGCAACAAAACGCATAATGCAACAAGAAGTCATAATGCAACAAGAAAGCATAATACAACAAGAAGGCATAATGCAACAAGAAAGCATAATACAACTAGAAGGCATAATGCA
Organism: Euprymna scolopes; assembly: GCF_053919585.1. Classification (NCBI taxonomy): domain Eukaryota; kingdom Metazoa; phylum Mollusca; class Cephalopoda; order Sepiida; family Sepiolidae; genus Euprymna; species Euprymna scolopes. The sequence goes on along the minus strand of NC_136506.1, from coordinate 54,631,490 downwards.
ACAAGAAAGCATAATACAACAAGAAGGCATAATGCAACAAAACGCATAATACAACAAGAAGGCATAATACAACAAGAAAGCATAATGCAACAAGAAGGCATAATGCAACAAGAAGGCATAATGCAACAAGAAAGCATAATACAACAATAAGGCATAATGCAACAAAACGCATAATGCAACAAGAAGGCATAATGCAACACAAAAGCATAATACAACAAGAAGGCATAATGCAACAAAACGCATAATGCAACAAGAAGGCATAATGCAACACGAAAGCATAATACAATAAGAAGGCATAATGCAACAAAACGCATAATGCAACAAGAAGGCATAATGCAACACGAAAGCATAATACAACAAGAAGCCATAATGCAATAAAACGCATAATGCAACAAGAAGGCATAATGCAACACGAAAGCATAATGCAACAAGAAGGCATAATTCAACAAAACGCATAATACAACAAGAAGGCATAATGCAACCGTAAAGCATAATGCAACAAGAAGGCATAATGCAACACGAAAGCATAATACAACAAGAAGTCATAATGCAACAAGAAGGCATAATACAACAAGAAGTCATAATGCAACAAGAAGGCATAATACAACAAGAAGGCATAATGCAACACGAAAGCATAATACAACAAGAAGGCATACTGCAACAAAACGCATAATGCAACAAGAAGTCAAAATGCAACAAGAAAGCATAATCCAATAATAAGGCATAATGCAACAAAACGCATAATACAACAAGAAGGCATAATGCGACAAGAAAGCATAATACGACAAGAAGGCATAATGCAACAAAACGCATAATACAACAAGAAGGCATAATACAACAAGAAGGCATATTGCAACAAGAAAGCATAATACGACAAGAAGGCATAATGCAACAAAACGCATAATACAACAAAAGGCATAATACGACAAGAAGGCATAATGCAACAAGAAGGCATAATGCAACAAGAAGGCATAATACAACAAGAAGTCATAATACAACAAGAAGTCATAATGCAACAAGAAAGCATAATAAAACAAGAAGGCATAATGCAACAAAACGCATAATGCAACAAGATTGCATAATACAACAAGATGTCATAATGCAACAAGAAGGCATAATACAACAAGAAGGCATATTGCAACAAGAAAGCATAATACGACAAGAAGGCATAATGCAACAAAACGCATAATACAACAAAAGGCATAATACGACAAGAAGGCATAATGCAACAAGAAGGCATAATGCAACAAGAAAGCATAATACAACAAGAAGGCATAATGCAACAAAACGCATAATGCAACAAGAAGGCATAATGCAACAAGAAGGCATTATGCAACAAGAAGGTATAATGCAACAAGAAGGCATAATACATCAAGAAAGCATAATGCAACAAGAAAGCATAATACAACAAGAAGTCATAATGCAACAAAACGCATAATGCAACAAGAAGGCATAATACAACATGAAGGCATAATGCAACAAGATGTCATCATGCAACAAGAAAGCATAATAAAAAACGACATAATGCATCAAGAAGGCATAACACAACCAGAACACACATGTAGGAAATATTCTCACTAGGGAAGATTGAATTGGAAGTGTATATTTTCTTCTAAGGTCTGAAGAAAATGGATACATCTCAAGCTGAAATTTTACTAAATCAAAAGAAAGGAATATTTCTATTGTGACTGGACTCATAGAATTAACAAGGAAGTTTTTTTTTTTTTTTACTGGACTTCTTGCTTCTTCAAAGAACATTATTATACAAAGAAATGTGTATTTTTTCCCGGGAAAATGAGGAAATAAATTCCTTGCTATAAAAGAACACCTTTGGAACATTATTTCAGATAATAAATTATCTTTGTCTGCAGATATTTCAACTAATCTATTCGAGAGGTACCTTTTATTTAAAAAAGAAAAAGACGGTACAAAATGTAAGTTTAAATTGTAAACGAAGGGAACAAACTCTTTTCAGCTTTACTAAAAGTAATTCAACCTTTCTAAAAAAAAAAAAAAGACGTTGGTTGAAATCTCTTACCACAGAAGAAAGTAAAAAAAAAATCCTTCTCAACCAGTGGCGTAGCAAGGGCGGGGCCACAGTGTGTGTGTGGGGGGGGAGGTATTGGAATTAGAAAAATGTGTTCCTATTTTATGAGCAGCCTATGTCAGGGGGTGGTAAAATAGAAAAAATAATACAAAGTTAACAAAAAATCTGAAATTTTATACCGAAAAGGTTGTAAAAAATCGGAATCGGAAAAATATGTCCCTAATTTACGATTCCAAAACCGTTCATTTTAAATTTTTAATTTAATTTTTCATTATTCGTACTAATGATAAATATTTATTGTTTTTAAATTATCACTAAATCTAAAATTATAGTAACATCAAAATATGATGTAAATTTATTTTATTTGTAAAACAAAGTTTTAAAAAAAGTTGCAAAAATTCTGTAGGTAACCTTTCAAAGAAAGCAGTTGATTTACATGCAGTGGCGGCTCGTGCCTGGAGCTGTGGAACTGCAGCATTAGCAGTGTCAGAAACCAACCTTAAGAATACGTGAAAAAAAAATTGAATAATTCGACCTCCTATCTTTACAAGCTTATAACTACTTGAAAAATGTAATTCGAACCCTAATTTTTTTTCAATTAAAGGAGCAAAGACCAAATTAAAAAAAAAAAAAAACAGGTTTAATAACAAATTATGCAATATTTGTTTTTTCAAATCGGTTTTCTTTAAAAAGATTTGAAGAAAATCAACGAAATTTTACTTACTTCGATTATAAAACATCGATATAAATTACAAAAATCACTTACCTATAAAAATACTATTCAATGTGTAGTTCCATTCTTCATTGTTAAGAATTTATCCATATCCATATTTAAAATTCCATTCATTTTTTGGATGAAAGAATTCTTTAAATGCCATTACGTAAGCATTTTTACGGTCTTATCGAAACACCGGAAGTTTGTTCTTGTTTAGGAGTACGGATGGACAGAAGGAAGTAAAATCCACATGTTCGCGCTTGTGCGTAAAGAAATATGTTTTCCCATAGGTGAAAACTCGTCAAATTTTACTTATAAGTTTTTGCCTTTAAAAAAAAACATTCAACGAATTTTTATTCTTCTTTTTTCAAAGAAATACATAAATGTTTGATTGAATATATTCTTTGTTATGGAGTGAATTTTTTTTTTAATATCTAAAAAAAGAAAATATTGAATGAAATAGAAAAAATTGCCGTCAGCGTCCAATACTTATTGGACAATATTAGCAGAACATAGGTTTCCAATTAACAAACAAAACAATCAACATGGTTTAAAAAAAAAGGTTTTACACTTTTGACTTAACAGGTAAATTTCCAAAAACACTTCTTTTTTGTTTTAATTAACAATATATTATTTATTGATCTTTTATCTTCAATTTGTGATATATGTAGGGGACTAAGGATATATAAATACCCCAATCCCGTTACAAAAAAATAATGAAACGAATGAGGAATTGAAGGAAACAAAAACTCAATTAATGGAGAAGGTAAACGTGGTTTATTTGCTGTTGAAAGAAATGAACGTTTTAGTTATAACATGTCCGCGAGCATGTAACCAAATGTTCGCTGCAGGACTGGTGTTGTAGCAAGAAAAGGAAATGTGTTTTCATCTCAAGTTCGGGTCACTATTGTTTGTTCGCGCGTGGGAAGAGAAATAAATGTTGTAGGAAAATTGAGAATGGTAGTCCAGCGTGTGTATGCATTGATAAGGAATGAACTTTTGTAGGGTAGTGTAATTAAACAAAGCGTACTTATCTTTTCAGACGACGGGGGGTGGTAAGTGGGCGGCCGGTCGTGCTACTTCGGTGATATGTGTCCAGGCTTTTAACTTGAGAGCGGCGACTACATTTATCAACAACTAGCAGCGCGGTGTCTTCGCCTCCTGCGTTTTTCTTCTTCTTTTTCTTTGGTTTGTGTGAAATAGGCATTGTTAGAATTGAAGGCGTCTTGGCTCATAACGTGAGAGCGGAGTTGGCTTCAGTTCAATGGTGCCTTATTTCTTCTTCTTCTTCATCATCTCTTTAGGTCGGGTGGGAGAATGTCCGTGCGTTCACTGACGCAGCTGGGCGAATCTCCTTTTTCTCTTCTTTTTCTTCTTCATTTCTTTAGGTTGGGTGGAAGAATGTCCGTGCGTTCACTGACGCAGCTGGGCGAATCTCTTTTTCCTTTTTCTTTTCTTCTTCATTTCTTTAGGTCGGGTGGAAGAATGTCCGTGCGTTCACTGACGCAGCTGGGCGAATCTTTCTTCTTTTCTTTCTGGTCCCCTCATTTTATAGTCGTAAACCGGCTCCCAGCGGCTGTGATATTTTAGGCCTTTATTTTCGGCGGGGAGCTCTGCCATTGGTTGATAATTCTTTTATGGTTTCTTATTTTTCTTTTTCCAAACGGAAGCGATGCGTGGAGCCATGTGCAAACAACGATTTTTTATTTTGTCTCTTATGCTGGAGACGTTAGCATCCGGTTGGCATGTTCCCACACACATCGCCACCCGAAATAGCGGAGCTATTCCGAGAGTGCCCGTGAGGATTTTGGTGGATTGGTTGGTTGGTTGGTTGGTTCGTTCGTTCGTTGGTTGGTTCGTTGGTTGGTTCGTTGGTTTGTTCGTTGGTTGGTTGGGTTGGTTCGTTGGTTGGTTGACAAAAATGTTTGATATTGTGGTTAGAAGCAAGAAAGAGAAGTCTTACCGTGGTTGCTCAGCGAGTGAGTACAGGCTAAGAAAAGGAAGAACAAACATGGCGGCCAGCATTTTTATTTCGTCCGTTCTCGCATAATCTTGTGTGTGCGTGAAGATGGAACCTATAAAACGATGTTCATTTCTGGGTGCTGCGAGATGATTCCCGGCCAGCCAAGAGAGAAGAGACAGAGGACTGTAGCGATAATCTTTCTTGAACATTCCGTTTGTGTATTTGAGGTGAACCCCCCCCCGCCCCCATTTTACGTCAAGCTATTTCGGCGATGGCCAACGCAGGTTTAAGCAATATGATTAAGCCTTTTAATGGCGACGGTGATGTGGTGGCGTGGCTTAAAAAAGTGGACCTTGTAGCAAGGATTCAGAAGCTGGATGATGTGACCGCAGTAATACCACTGTTTCTGGAAGGGGACGCACTGGCCCTCTATTTGGAGCTCAGCGAGCGGGAACAGGGTGATGCAGACGCCATCAAGGGTCGACTGATCGAAGCTTTCGCAGAGGGGCCTTTCGAGGCCTTTAATAAGTTGAAAGAGAAGAGGTGGACTGGTGAATCTGTGGATGTCTATGCGAATGAGATAAGGAGATTGGTTGAGTTGTCGGGCATCAGAGGACATGCCACGAGTCACGTAGTCAAGATGACTTTTGTTACCGGGTTCCCGGAAGAAATATCGAAAAGGTTGCAGCAGGTACCGGGGGTGGAGACGCTGGATGTGAGTGAGCTGCTTAGAACTGCGAAAATTTTAGTGAGCACCCAGCCCACGGAGCCTGGAGGAACGACAGCAATGGTACAGCAGGATGTGGGCAGGAATCTGCCAAACCCGGGGATCACATGTTTCGAATGCGGGGGACCACACATGAGAAGAGACTGCAGGAAGTTCTTGCAATGGACAGTGTGTTACAAATGCAATCGAAGAGGCCATTTAGCGGTAAAATGCACAAGTTCGGGAAACTGGCGAGGGGAGGCCGACGCGCCAGTGGCCGCCCCGATTCAAGAATAGAGGCGCACCCGCAGCAGATGCCCAAACAGAAGATTGCGGTGGAAGGACGGGAAATTATGGCCCTGATTGACACTGGCTGCACCACTACCATGGTGCACACTACCCTGGTCGGAAGATGGAAAGGGAAGGGAGAAGTAGTGGCATTCGATGGGTCGCGAGTGAAGTGTCGAGGGAAGAAGACCGTCACTATTGATATTGCTGAACGTCGGATGAGGGTCCATGCAATTGTCACTGATCGCCTGGTGCCTGGTGTCCAAGCCATCATTGGAATGGATGTTATATGCCGCCTTGGAGGTGTTACCATCACATGTGACAATGTGAGGTTCGGACTAGCTGAGTGCGCGGTGACGGAGAACGCTCCCAGAGGGATCAACAAGGCCGGGGAGGAAAGAAAATTGTCGATCAAAGATCAGGACTTCCGAGCCGAATTCGACGGAGAGCGGTGGACGGTGGAGTGGGCATGGAAACATCAAGCGCCATCGCTGACAAACAGGGTGGCGTGCTACACAAAATCGCTTAGAGGAGGGTCGAGAAAGGAGTTTGAGCAGGAAGTCAAACGATGGATTGAGGAAGGGATACTGATGCCTTGGACGGATGATGTGGAGTCGGGCATTTTGCCGTTGATGGCCGTTCTGCAAACAACTAAAGGGAAAGTAAGACCGGTCCTGGATTTCCGAGAGCTGAACGGCCATGTTAAGTGCCATACGGGAGGCGACACCGTAGATGTGTGCAGTGAGACCATTAGGGAATGGAGGCAGATGAATGGCGCATCTACATTGGTAGATCTAAAATCTGCCTATTTGCAACTCCATGTTGCCAAGAAGCTCTGGAAATATCAGTTAGTCAAGTACAAAGGCAAAATCTACTGCCTTATGTGAGTTGGGTTCGGGTTAAATTCGGCACCCAAGATTATGTCAACTATCCTCAGGAAGATTCTGGAGACAATGGGAAAGGGAGATGGGGTAGTGAGCTCATACATAGACGACATTCTGGTGAATGAAACTGTGGTAACTGCCAAGGAGGTGGTAGCTCATTTGAAGAAGTTCGGGTTGGTCACCAAAGAGCCGGAAAAATTAGACGGAGGGGCTGCTTTGGGCCTAAAACTGAAACGAGGTGCGTCAGGCGGCCTAGAGTTTCGCAGGGGAAACGAAATCCCACAACTGAAGCAGGAGCTCAACAGACGTGAACTTTTTTCCATATGCGGAAAGTTGATCGGACATTACCCCATTGCTAGCTGGCTTAGACCAGCATGTAGCTACAAATAGAGACACGCCGAAGGACAAGGATGGAATGATAAGGTGGGAGAAAGAGCGGTCGCCATGATGGAAGAGCTCCTGAAAGAAGCAGAACGGCAAGACCCAGTCCGGGGAACCTGGAACATACCGCGAACATTGGATGGAGTCGTGTGGTGCGATGCGAGCAGCATTGCAACAGGAGTCGTTTTGGAAATTGGAGGAGTAGTTGCAGAAGATGCAGCCTGGTTGAGGAAAAAGAATGACGTCAGCCACATCAATGTGGCGGAATTAGACGCGACAATAAAAGGAGTCAATCTGGCCTTGAAATGGGGACTACGTGACATCTGCATCAAAACAGACTCCGCCACGGTGTTTGCTTGGCTAAAGTCTCTCATTTCAAGCGAAAAAAGGATAAAAACGAGAGGGGCTGCTGAGATGTTAGTGAAGCGCAGGCTTGGGGTGCTGGCTGAGCTGATGCAAGAGTTTTGTTTGAAGCTTCGCGTAGACATGGTTGCTTCTGAAAAGAACCGAGCAGATGCTCTCACGAGAGTGAAGAAGAGTTGGCTGTTGCCAAAGAAAGATGTTGTTGCTGCATCGGATCTAGATGATGTTGGTGTGCGAGAACTGCACAATTTGCAACATATGGGGGTAGAGAGGACTTGATACTTAGTGAAAAAAGTCGACTCAAGGATCACCAAAGAGCAGGTGAGGCAAGTGGTCAGGACATGCGACAGATGTCAGTCGATTGATCCTGCTCCAAGCACGCATGAAGCTGGCCAATTGGAGGTGAGTGGGACCTGGGAGAGACTGGCATGCGATGTCACGCATTACAGGGGTGGACTTTACCTTACCATGATTGACTGTGGGCCCGGGCGATTTGCTCTATGGAAGAAGCTACGTGGAGGAACAGGCAATGAAATAGCGGCAATCTTTGATGAGGTGTTTTTGGAGCGAGGCCCCATGGAAGAGTTGTTAACTGACAACGGAACTGCATTCAAGTCAGTAGCAGTGACAGAAGTACTGAAGAAATGGAAGATCCAACAATTTTTCAGAGCTGCCTACAGACCTAGTGGCAACGGGATCGTAGAGAGAAACCACCGCACCATAAAGACAGTTGCGGAAAGAGGAGGCACCTCACCTGAGCAAGCCGTCTTCTGGTATAACATGTCGCCTAAACTGGGACAAGTACCAGAGACGGTCCCGCAACTGTCAATGTTTGCATATTCCTGGAGGCATCCCAGGGTGGAGCCGGCAAGCCGAGAAGTAGAGGCCACAGGGACAATTAAACTCGGGGACGAGGTATGGGTGAAGCCACCGGGGGCGCGCTGCACCACACAATGGAGTAGGGGTCGCGTAACTGGGAGGAACACTAGTAACAACATTGTGGTGGGAGGAGTCCCGAGGCACATTCTTGACGTCAGACCAGTTGAGGGCGAAGCAGTGGAGGGGAGTGTGCAGCCACAGGAGGAGGACGAGACACCTCAGAGGCCAAGTAGAGAGAGGCGACCGCCACAGTGGATGAGAGACTATGAAATGTGATCTTGAGATCAGGGAGGCATGTGGTTAGAAGCAAGAAAGAGAAGTCTTACCGTGGTTGCTCAGCGAGTGAGTACAGGCTAAGAAAAGGAAGAACAAACATGGCGGCCAGCATTTTTATTTCGTCCGTTCTCGCATAATCTCGTGTGTGTGTGAAGATGGAACCTATAAAACGATGTTCATTTCTGGGTGCTGCGAGATGATTCCCGGCCAGCCAAGAGAGAAGAGACAGAGGACTGTAGCGATAATCTTTCTTGAACATTCCGTTTGTGTATTTGAGGTGAACCCCCCCCCCCATTTTACGTCAGATATCTTAGCGGATTTCCGTTCGTCCTGTTGATATAGTTAAACGTCTCTTTTTTTTTTCTTTCTGCAGAAGGAAGGTGTTTGTATAATTGTTCGCCAATTCTTATTTTAGTCACGTAAATTATTTTGATCAACAAAAATAAAGTTAGGTTCTCGTAACTTCAGCAATAATACGTCTGTCCTTTTATTATTATTATTATTATTTATTTATTTTTGGAATGCGCTTATTCATCGTGGTCGGCGGGTTCACCATTTATGGCCCTGAGTTTTTTTTTTTCTTTGAAGGTTGGGAACCCGGAGGTTTATTTGGATAATGATGGTTTTAATTAGAAGAGGTAAAGTGTTCCTAGGATGTTTGTAGGTGTGTATGCATGCTTCGTTCAACCTCATCCATTTCATTTAAATAAAGGGGTCACCATATTTGTAGGGGACTAGGATATATAAATACCCCAATACCGTTACAAAAGAATAATGAAACGAATGAGGACTTGAAGGAAACAAAGACTCAACTAATGGAGAAGGTAAACGAGGTTTATTTGCTGTTGAAAGAAATGAACGTTTTAGTTATAACATGTCCGCGAGCATGTAACCAAATGTTCGCTGCAGGACTGGTGTTGTTGCAAGAAAAGGAAATGTGTTTTCATCTCAAGTTCGGGTCACTATTGTTTGTTCGCGCGTGGGAAGAGAAATAAATGTTGTAGGAAAATTGAGAATGGTAGTCCAGCGTGTGTATGCATTGATAAGGAATGAACTTTTGTAGGGTAGTGTAATTAAACAAAGCGTACTTATCTTTTCAGACGACGGGGGGTGGTAAGTGGGCGGCCGGTCGTGCTACTTCGGTGATATGTGTCCAGGCTTTTAACTTGAGAGCGGCGACTACATTTATCAACAACTAGCAGCGCGGTGTCTTCGCCTCCTGCGTTTTTCTTCTTCTTTTTCTTTGGTTTGTGTGAAATAGGCATTGTTAGAATTGAAGGCGTCTTGGCTCATAACGTGAGAGCGGAGTTGGCTTCAGTTCAATGGTGCCTTATTTCTTCTTCTTCTTCATCATCTCTTTAGGTCGGGTGGGAGAATGTCCGTGCGTTCACTGACGCAGCTGGGCGAATCTCCTTTTTCTCTTCTTTTTCTTCTTCATTTCTTTAGGTCAGGTGGTAGAATGTCCGTGCGTTCACTGACGCAGCTGGGCGAATCTCTTTTTCCTTTTTCTTTTCTTCTTCATTTCTTTAGGTCGGGTGGAAGAATGTCCGTGCGTTCACTGACGCAGCTGGGCGAATCTTTCTTCTTTTCTTTCTGGTCCCCTCATTTTATAGTCGTAAACCGGCTCCCAGCGGCTGTGATATTTTAGGCCTTTATTTTCGGCGGGGAGCTCTGCCATTGGTTGATAATTCTTTTATGGTTTCTTATTTTTCTTTTTCCAAACGGAAGCGATGCGTGGAGCCATGTGCAAACGACGATTTTTTATTTTGTCTCTTATGCTGGAGACGTTAGCATCTGGTTGGCATATTCCCACATATATAAAACATTGGTGAGTAAATTAATTATTAAAATTGTAATAGACATTTCAAAATGGGGGGGGGTGAATTTAAAAAAAAAAACGTTTGTCTAAAATATTATTTTCGGTTTATTGGAAAGAGCATAAAATTTCACATTGACCCTGAAAATATCGTAAAAATTTAACCAATAGAAAAATTTTGATAGATTTTTTAAGTTTAAAAATTGAAAAAAAATTAACTCGTAAAATTCAATTGATTTCATTACGTTTAAAAAATGGCTGCATGAAGGCGCGCCGGCACTTTGTAAATACTGTTTTTTAAAAAATAAAAAATATTTCTATTATTTTTTAAACAACTTTATAGATTATTTTGAAAGTATATTCCAAAGAGAAATTACGATTTTTTTTTAATATTTTATTCGCAGTTTCGTGTTAGGGGTGTCAAAAATTCCCCCAAAATTCTGATACACCTCATCTCCAAATCATTTCTACTCAATATTACTGATACACTTTAAAAAGAATACGTTTATTTTTTCTTTCTATATCATATTAATAATTATATGTATGTATGCATATATATATATATATATATATATATATATATATATATATATATATATATATATATACACACACACATACACACACACACACATATACACATATATATATATATATATATATATATATATATATATAATCCTGAAGCTTAATGCCGATAACTGTCCCCATACTCATATAATCATAAACATAAAACTTTGCTTGAAGCTGCGAAATTCACAGTTACACATTCTTAGTGAAGTTCGCTTAGACGACCGATAAAAGCCAATATTGAGCTGTCGTTTTCGCAGTTCCAAACGCTCGTGAAATGCGCCGCATTTCAAAAAACAAATATATAAGCGAAAACATGGAAACACCGCATAACGGCACCAACTTACTTTCGGAAGAACCCCCCCCCCCCCATCAGCCTTTTCTTTTATATCGTAAGCTTCTTAAAACGTTACTAGCTTAAGTTCAGAATAAAATCACGATTTTCTTTTAACGGCTAATTTAAAAAAAAAAATGTTTTGAACGCTACTAACTGAATTTCTTTCAACACAGTTTGCAATTTGGAGACGGAATTGTTTTTGTTGAGATAAGTGATTTCAATCATGCTTTTTATTTTAGATTTAAAATATTAACAACTCCATTTTATTTCAGTATTTAATTTGTGTATTTCTGTTTTATTAAATGCTAGCCTTTTTTTTTTTTTTTTTTCCTCGTACATATGTTTATTTATCCACCGAGTTGATAGCAAAAATAACGAATTATACTCATTTTTAGTTCGTGTGAGGGGAATCTATCACCATACTTTCCCTTAAACACGTCTGTTGGACTTTTATTAAGTACAATACTTAATAGTTTTTTTTTGTTTTTTTTTTTTTAATGGAGAGTAGAAAACGCATTGTAGATGCGTTATCGGCAGCTCCTGTTACTCTCGCTTCTTCTTATTTGTCCCTCAGTCCTCATTTTTTTAAATGAGTGATTTTTCGGACAAAGGGAGAAGAAAAAGCTGTTTTCTAGGTTGGCAGTATTTTTGCGAACAGTTGGCTGAGATGGCGGAAATTTTCTGTTTCTATGTCTATCCTTGTAGCCATGTCACTAGTAAGGGCGCTGGAGGTAAACGTTTTGTCTGGGCTGACGTTATCCGCCTGATAGTCAGGGACCCGAACCTTGGATTAACCACTAAGGAGGCTGTCCTATCAGCAGGTGCAAAGTACTGGGGCTGCTGTATTGCCATTTGGTGAATGGATTCTGGACCATGCAGTAGCTTCTGGTGGGGCCTCTCGATGCCATACTAGTGGGTAATTGTTACGGCTTTACCTTATCATTAGCTACAAATAAAAAAAAAAAATTCTTCGTTTCTTTTTCTCTCTTAATTTCCCCTCTCTGTCCTGCTCTAAGTAAATCTGTCGACCTAGTCCACAAATTCCAAAATTTCATCATGACAAGTTTCAAGAAAAAATACACGATTAAACCCGGTTCCCCAACTTCCAACGTAGACCCCCTACTACCATGTCTCCTTCTCCAACATCAGGGGTCTTCGTTCTAACCTTCCAGAGGTTGAAACCCAATTACAGGAGACTAAACCAGACCTTTTATTTTTAAGTGAAACTGGCATTGGACAGGCTATTTCCCTAGATGAGTTTGCAATTTCAGGATACTCTAACTTAACTTCTAAATCTGACCCCCAAGATCGCCATGGGCATGGAATATGTGCCTATATTAAAGATAGCTTTCCATGTGGGAGGGACATCTCCAGGGAAGATCCTAACTTACCCTATATGTGCTTCCGGGTTGCTTTAGCTCACACTACTGCATTTATATTTACTCTCTATCGCCCCCACAACAGTGGAGTTACTATCTTTCAAAGCATATCTGAGAAAATTGACCAAGTCCTTTCTACTTATCCTTCAGCTAACATTCACGTATGTGGAGACTTCAATGTTCACAACGTCGAATGGTTGACCCACTCAAACAAGACCGATGATGAGGGGAGGTTCTGTCATGATTTCTCCATTGCCTATGACCTCACTCAGATTGTTCAGGAACCTACCTGTGTGCCCGATAATGACGGCCAGTATGCGAGCCTACTAGACCTTTTTCTCACAACTTGCCCTGAACTATGTTCAGTTTCTGTTCTGTCGCCTCTTGGATCTTCCGACCACTCTGTTGTATCAATTAAGATAAAAATGAAATGTAATAAGTCCCCAGACGTACCTCTTCATCGTACAGTATATCGATACACTAAGGCTGACTGGGATAGCTTCCGTACATTTGTATCGGATCTACCTCTGCATTCCATGTTTAAAAAGGATGTATCCTCTATAGTATTAGACCTAACTGAATGGTTAATTGTAGGTATTGACCATTTCATACCCTCTAAAAAGTTTCAGAAAAAACCTAACAGCCAGCCATGGTTCTCTCCAGAATGTGCTGCTGCCATTGCGCACAGAAATCACTTTTTCCACTGCTTCAAACGTAATAGATGTATGGAAACTAAAGCCGTTTTCAGGACTGCCAGCAACCATTGTAAGAAAGTAATAAGGAACGCAAGAGTGTTGTATGCTCAATCTGTTAAGTCCAAAGTAGCTGAGCAGCGGCTTGGTTCCCACCAGTTTTGGCAAATAGCAAACAGAATCCTGAACAGAAGCGTGTGCTCCATCTCAACTATTATCAATGGACCTGAGGTAATCTCGTCAGCATCAGACAAAGCCAAACTCTTTGTCAAGAACTTTGCAGCTAATTCTACCCTTTGCGACCAAGACCGCCAACCCCCAATATTTCCTCCTGTATCAGAAAACATGCTATGTGATATACGTATATCTGTACGTGATGTTGCGAAGCTAATCAAAAACCTTGATTCGAGTAAAGCAACTGGCCCTGATGGTATTCCAATTATAGTAATCAAAAAACTTCAACCTGAATTAGCGCCCATACTTACAAAACTGTTTAAACGTTGTCTTAAGGAGAATAGTTTCCCATCTCCCTGGAAAATCTCATCAGTATGCCCTGTATTTAAGAATTCAGGTGATCGCTCATCCCCCTCTCAGTACAGGCCAATAAGTCTCCTGTGCATCATGAGTAAGTTGCTAGAATCTGTGTTAAATACAGAAGTAATCAAACATCTCAACAAAAATAACCTTCTTAGTGACACTCAATATGGTTTCCGTTCTGCTAGATCTACAGCAGATGTCCTTACAGTTATATCGCATAGGATTAGCAAATCTCTCGACGGTGGCAATCTTTCTAGGGCAATTGCTCTTGACATATCTAAAGCCTTTGATAGGGTATGGCATAAAGGTTTACTTCATAAGATCGCTAGCTATGGTATAGCTGGAAAAGTCTTCTCAATTATTAAATCATTTCTTTCTGATAGGTTCATAAGAGTAGTAGTTGAGGGGCAAAAATCAGAAGCTCACAGTATTAATGCCGGTGTCCCTCAGGGATCCATCCTGGGCCCAACTCTTTTCCTGATCTACATTAATGATCTTCCAAATCATATCCTTACATCATTTGTAGACATTTATGCTGACGACACTACCATTTATGGTACCACATCTAAGACAGTAAACGACCAAGTTCTCTCCAATTCTCTCTCCTCTGATCTTGAGCACGTAGTACAATGGGGAAAGGAGTGGCTGGTTACTTTTAATGCATCTAAAACCAAGCTTCTCTCTTTACATCATCAACATTCTAATCCACATTTGTCATCAATTGAAATGAATGGCTCTCGTCTTCAGGAGGCCTCAAGTTTTGACAAGCTTCTGGGCTTGACCATTACTCCTGATCTTAAATGGAACACGTATATCAAATCTGTTGCCAAGGCCGCTGGAAAAATGGTGGGATCTTTCTATCGATCCAGTAGATATCTCACTGCTGATGCTATTCTCTACCTATATAAGAGCCAGGTACGTCCAAGGATGGAATACTATTGCCACATCTGGGCAGGAGCTGCTAGAAAGGACTTGTCCTGCCTTGATAGAGTTCAAAATAGACTTCGTAGCCTCGTAGGAGATGTCCTTTTCTCCTCCTTGCAACCTCTATCTCACAGAAGAGATGTTGCGAGTTTGTCTCTGATGTATCGTTATTTTCATGGAAAGTGTTCAACTGAGCTTCAATCTTTGGTCCCCCCTCGCCAAACTTTCACAAGAAACACTCGTCTAGCTGTAAACACTATCAATAATTTCCCCCACTCTTTATCTGTGCCTAAACCTAAACGTAGATTCCATGAACAAAGCTTCTTTCTTAGAACTGCACGCCTGTGGAATTGTCTTCCGTTTTCCTGCTTTCCGGCTGACTACAATATGGTTGTGTTCAAGTCTAAAGTAAATAAGTTCTTGATGAGCCGTTCCATATAAGTTATTAAATTTACCAAATTTTCATTACTAATGATTACTATATTGACCAATTTCTACTGTACACTCTTTAACCCTTATCCTTGAGTGGCCTCTGGGCCTTGATAATGTGGTGATGCCTTTGTAAAAAAAAAAAAAAAAAAAAATTTCAAATGCGGTGTTTGCGAGTTTTCGCTTATATTATTATTATTTTCTTTTTTAAGAGGCTTGTTTACAAATGTTTTGTTTTTATTATTATTAAAAAGTGTAACGTGTTCTTGTAAATAAAATCTCCACCTTAAAAAAAAAATCCTCACACTTTTAAATGCGATTTAAGCAGACCGAAATATACTTTTTTTTTTTTAATTAAAAGTGTTCGGGCTTTTAGCCATAAAGCTACCAACGCGACTAATGTTATTTTTTCACCTATATTGTAAGAAATTTCTTTCCTACCCACTCAATTTTCCTCCCTGCAGAAGCAAATGAATTCCACAAACAAAGCCATACCTTTAAACTCAAATTTTATTCACAATGTAACAGCAATGAAAGTTCTTTCGTTCTGGTAAGTCCTTTGCAAAAATGGTGGCCGAATTTGCTTCCATACGCATTGAGCCTTTAGTTAGAATTCCTTTTGTTGGAATGTTAGTCCATTGTTTCTTTGGAAGGATCCATATTGTACATGGAGAACACGGTGGGAATGATGGCGCCTATATTCAGCCATAAAGTGAATCCCATGGGACTCATGAAGAAATAAGAAAAGTTCCAATAATCGGATAATAACATGCCGAACGGTAGTAGAATGTCCTTCTTGGTTTGAATAGGTTCAGCAAATAGGTTGTCTCTGTTTGTAGAGTTGAGTCCTTCGTTGACCGACTGTTTGGTGTCCATGAAGGAATTATCTTGGCTCTCTCGACAGAGGTGCTGCTGGGTTGAGTCTACCCCGTTCCGTGTTTTTTCTTAGACTAAAAAATAAGTATTAATACAAAAAGGGTGCCAAGTCAAAATCACCTGACACATTAAAATTTAAACCAATCACAGACCGGCTAGCAAACCGTGTAAACGGCCTAAAAGAAACATGACGGTTGAATATGGAATTTCTCACACACTGCCAAGGAGGAGAGGAAAAAGTAATGGATAATCATTACTTTTCCCAATACAATTTAATTACAACTGTAATCCAATGAAAAAAAATTTTTTTTTAATATTAATATATGTGTGTGCCACTGTTTGTCATCAGTTTTCAGGTTAAACTTCAAATTTCTCGTGCATCCAGACATAAGCTAATTTCCACTATATGGACCGAGGGAAAGCCTCCATTTGCATATTAGCAAATAGCAATAATTTGGCCCTATTAAAATTGTCAGCACTACAGTGACGTAACAAACCATAAAATTTCAACACTTTTTCTAAGACGCTGATTGCCTTAGATAAGCTGGAATACCTTGTAATATCCAACGGGAAGGTATTTTCAGAAGGATGTTCCTCCTGAGAGTACAAACATAAAACAATTTTTTTTATTAGTTTCGTTTAGACAAGGTAAGGATGAGATTGGCCAATCGATGCCATCTCTATTCCAGGCCATACATCAAGAAATTGAATAACTGGGAAAATTTAGTGTTGATACCTCTAGTTAGAAGATCTGCCGGATTTTCTGATGAAGAAACATATTTTAATTTCGGTAGAACGCCAAATTTAATATTAATATCTTCTAAAAATTGTTTGATCTCTGCGATTCTGTTTTCAATAAATATATTTTTCTTGGATCCTTTACCGTTCAGGACCCATGAGAGGGCAACTTGGGAATCAGACATCAGGAAAAATTATCAATATTGAGGCCTCAGAGCACCTAAAACTTGAGGGGCTACCTTAACAGTTAAAATTGCAGGATCGTAAATCAAAGCCTGCCTCTGACAGTCTGCTATGAACATTGTTATAAATAACAAGTAGGGACTCTCCGTCACAACTGATAGTGACGAGATTAGAGATTATCCACATAAAAACTGTTGGAAATAGCATGCGATGCTGCATCTTTTGCATATTTTTCTGCATGGAATTTCAAAATGAAGTTCAGAATGAAGGGGCTAGCATTGGACCCAAATATAATTGTTTTGTACCTGTAAGTACATAATTTGTCACTCTTTTTAAGGAAAAAACAAAATCTGTTTTTATTCTCTTCCGACTTAAGGTGGATTTGTAAAAAGGCCTTTCTTATATCACCTAGAAGGACGTATTCGTTTTTCCTGAATCCCAGCAATAAATCCAATAATTTAGGAGATAAGTTCACGCCCATGTAGGCAGCGTCATTAATTGACATCCCCTCTCGACGTTTTAGGGAGCAGTTGAATATGGGACAAATTTTTGTAGTCACTTCAGTTCCCTCCTTAATAACGGGTCTATGTGGAACCCAAATATAATCTTCATTCCCAGGTGGGACAAAAAACTGCTCCACTATTCCACATTCCTCATAATCCTCAAACACTTGGAGGTACTCATTATACATTCCCTTCCTTTCTAAGGACTCTGCCACTCTCTCCATTACCTTTAAGTAAGTTACAAAGTTACTGTTTACCAGTGGGATCCTATCATGATACCATGGTCAGTTTACATAATATTTCCCCTCCTCCCATACAATAGAGTTTTTGACTCTTCTATTTTTTTCTTGCCCACAGCCGATAACTTCTTCATCGATTCCTAATGAGTCGAGACTGAGCAACGTCTCTACCTCTCGTTCAACTGCGGACTCAGAGAAGAAAGGCTTCAATCCATCCTCATAAGAGAGTGTCAGATTCAGCACAGAATTGATCAAATAACAGTTGCATTGAGGGAGGTGTCATGCTGTGTTGTGCATGGATGTGTAAGAATAAGATTGGAACACGTGTGTTTGGTTGGTAAGAAGAGAACTGAATAATGGCGCCCCACTTTATTGATAAATTGCTATGCGCATGCGTGAGTGCATACAAAAGTTAGATCACGAAACCAGAACAAAAGAGTATATATAAAAGTTACTGAAACAAAAGAGCAGCGATATCATTACATCTCCCTTTCTCTGAAAACAAAGATGACTTAGGCATGTAAAACAAAACAAAGAAAATGGAAAAGCTGGTTCAGGGTAGACTGCCTGAACAGCTGCAGCGAAGCAGGTGATTATTCTGCCCCGATGAGATGCTTGCTGGGAGGTTATGAGTGTGTGCTCATCATAAGTTCATTTTTGATGGTGGTCGTACCATCCTACCACTATGGGTACATTTTTGAGTGTCATTTGGGACGTTTGGGAATGCACATACAAGTGGATCCACAGACATCGCACATTTTTGTGGAGCTGTGTTGGGGAGGTCTTGCGACATTTGTGGGGTAGGCGTCACTAGAATACTTCTTATGTGTTGTCGGTTTCTTCGCAGCACATGCCCATTGACATTCTTCAGGAGATAGGAGTGGTGACTATCTACCTGGGATACTACAGTCACTGGGTGCCAGCTTCCAGACACAGGATTCTGTACCCTTACCCGTTGACAATGGTATAGGGGTGGTAGATCTTCCTTAAGTGCATGTCGGTCAAAATACCTCTTTTGGTTCTGCTGGTGTTGTTGAAATGCGCTGTATATCTGATCCTGATTGTAGTTGTCATTTCTGATTTTTGTGATCAGTAGAGATTGGATTCGTCTACCCATGAGTAGTTGTGCAGGGCTATGTATGACACTTGAAATTAGAGTGCAGCACCAGTGCAGCAGTGCGATCTCAGGAGTTGTTCTCGACTGTTTGGTTTTCTTGAGAATATTCTTGATAGTCCTTATTTGATGTTCTATGAAGCCATTCCCTTGTGGTCTCTGAGGTGATGTGGTCTCATGATGGAAGCCCCATTCTTTGGCAAATTCGCGGTAGAGATAACTTGAAAAGTGTGGTCCGTTATCGCTGACTATCTTGGATGGTATGCCAAACTCTGAGAAGATTTGGTGTGTGATGTTCACTATGACACTGCTTGGTGAATGATCAGGTAGGCGTTTGACTATAAGATACTTTTAGTAATAGTCAGCTATGATCAACCATTGATTTTCGTGGAGATCAAACAGGTCTGTGCCAACTACGTCCCATGGCTTTGTTGGGATGTCATGTTGCATTAGCGGCTTTTGCATTTGGGAGGGCTGATGCTGTTGACAGATACTGCAAGACTTTGTGAACTGTTCAATGTTTTTGTTTATGTTTACCCAATAAACAGTGTCCTTAGCAAGGAGTTTTGTTTTCTCTTGTCCTAAATGAACAGCATGAAGTTGTTCTAATATGTCTTTTTGAAGTGTCTGGGGGATGACGATTTGTTGTCCTTTGAGGATAAGACCATCATCAATTGAGAGCTGATCTTTTAGGCCCCAAAACACTCTAATGTCAGTGGGCAGCTGCTTGATTGTCTCTGGCCATCCCGTGATGATGGTCTCTCTCAGCTGGTTGAGCAGAGGATCCGCTGTTTACACTGTCTTAGCTGTTCGATGTAATCAGTGGAAAAACGAACTGTATCAACCCGGACATCAAGTTCGATAGGGTCCGCATTACAAGGCGCGATGATCCATCAGCAAAGATGTTGTCAGCTCCCTTGTTATATGTGAGCCTGAAGTTGTATCCTTGGAGTTTTATTAGCATTCTTTGCAGACATGCTGGGGCTGAGGTGAGCGGTTTGTCGATGATCATAGTGAGGGGTTTGTGGTCAGTGACGACTTGGAAATGGTGGCCATAGAGGTATGTGTGGAACCTCTGTATGCCAAATACGATGGCCAGTAGCTCACGTTCGATACATGCATATCTCTGTTCTGTCTGTGTGAGGCTCTTGCTAGCATATGTGACAGGCGATAGATTGCCCTCCTCATCTGGTTGTAGCAGAGCTGCACCAATTCCATGTAAACTCGCATCACAGTACATGTATATCGGTTTTTTAGGGTCAAAATAGTGGAGCAGGGACGTTTCAGATACTTCAATTTTTATCTTTTTGAAAGCTTCCTGATGGTGTGGTTCCACTGGCAAGCAGCGTCCTTGCGTAATAGGTCACGCAACACGACTGTCTTGGAACTGAAGTCCTTGACAAAACGAGACAGGTATGTCATCATACCCAAAAGTTGTTGTAGTTCCATCTTGTTATGTGGTTCAGGCATTTTCTGTAGGTCACGTACCTTCGCCGGGTCTGGTTTTAGTCCAGTGTGTGTGTACAGGTTTCCAAAAAAGGATATTTCACGGCATTTGATCTGGCACTTCTCTGAGTTTAAGGTAAGGCCTTCTTCGGTAGCGACCTCCATGAAATGTTTTAGGTTTTCGTCATGTTCCTGCTCTGTCAACTCATATATGGTGATATCGACAGCTATACCACAAGCACCAGTGCATTTCTCGAGTATTCTGTCCATCTCGAGTTGGTAGATGTCCTGACTGACACACAAACCAAATGGCAGTCGTTCAAAACAATACCTTCCAAATGGTGTTTGGAAAGTTGTTAGTGGCTGACTTTCAGGGTCGAGCTTTAT
The DNA here is from genome assembly GCF_053919585.1 of Euprymna scolopes. NCBI lineage: Eukaryota > Metazoa > Mollusca > Cephalopoda > Sepiida > Sepiolidae > Euprymna > Euprymna scolopes. The sequence goes on along the minus strand of NC_136506.1, from coordinate 54,610,818 downwards.
AGACCAGTACCCAGACTTAGCGTCCAACTTTGAGAAGAATTTTGCTCCTGCAAATCGGTGGTTGAGCTCCTCGACAGTTTGAATTTGGTGGTATGGCCGTATGAGAGCTTTGTTTAGTGCTCGTGGGTCTAAGCAAACCCTAATTGTGTTGTCATGTTTGGTGACATAAGTGAGAGCGCTTACCCAGTTTGTGGGTTCGTTGATGCGGCGAATGACTCCTTGCGATTCCATCTTGTCAAGTTCCGATTTGATTTTTCTGCGCATGGCTATAGGTGTCCTTCTCGGTGGGTTTATGTGGCATGGTCCATTGGGGTTGACAACAAGCTTGTGAGTGTTCCGAAATTCACCAATATGGTCAAATCTCTCAGGGTATAGATGCATTAGGTCAGCTACACTATTGATGGGTTGGTGCTGGGCTGAGATGGCACAGTTCATTGTCACTACCCTAAGAGCCACTGATGTTGGCATGCTCAATATGGCTGCTCCCGGTACATCAACCACATAGAATTGGGTATCCAGCCATGGGGAGTTTTTATACTCGCACCTAAAAGTTGTGGTGCCATAACAGTTCATCCTGGTATTGTTATAGGCTGTTAACATACATTGTGTTGAGGTGAGTGATCCGGGCATTTGTTTTCCAGCTTTATCTATACTGCTAGGGTACATGTTGTGGAATATGCAGATAGGCAATGTATTTGCTTGTGCCCCTGTATCTACTTTCAGGTTGAAGGTATGAGTGCCTGGGTGGTCCTTTAGCTTGATGCTTAGATTAACAAATGCCTCATTTTGAGGATTTTTCATGTTTGCTGACTTTCCGCTGTTAGTTGTGATGGAGCTAAAGGTGAGGTTCTCCATTACCATGCCTATGTCAGTCATGGCTTGGTCATCATGTTTGGCGACACTGTTTATTTTCTTGCCAAACTCCCGTTGTTGGTTATGACTGTTATGCCAGGGCCTTTCCTTGTTGTCTCTTGGTTTTGTGCTTCCCTAAGATGCAAACTGTAGCCCAGTGACCTGTTTTGCCACATGTGTGGCATATATCATTTTTGGCAGGGCAATGTTCTTTGCCAAAACGGTGACTGCGTCCACAATTTTTGCAGATTTGTCCACGTTTTCGGTCAATCCCTTGCCACTGGTATGTACCATGGCTTCTTGCGGCTATCTGTGGTGATTCCTGAAACTGGTGGAGCTGGTTGACATAAACTGCTGAAGCCTCGTGTGAACGGGCTAATCTAACAGCTTCCTCGATTTTGTAACCTTTCGGTTTGTTTAACAGTTCCTTTTGCAGTTCGGGTATTGGTGTGCTGGCACTTAGTAACTCAATGAGGTGTTTGTTTAATCCATCAGCACTGAAATCACATTTCTTTGCCAATAGTCGACATCTGTTGATGAAGATGTCTGTTGTTTCATTTGGTCTCTGCTGGTATTTTCCGAGTTCCAGTCTACAAACGCGGTGATTTGTTGCCGGTTCTAGCTGCTCCAAAAATGCAGCAAATATTATTTGTGGATCCTTGCGATTATCATCTGACATCGACCAACTATTATACCGGCGTAAACTTTCTTCGCCGGTCGCGAGAAGTATTAGAGGGACTTTATCCTCGTGTTTCGTCACTTTGACAGTGAAGTAAAGTTCCATTCGTTGTTGAAATAGTTTGAATGATTCGGCAATACATGTCGAGCCTCAATCAAAACTAGGGACTTGTAATGAAATTGTGGCCATTACGATAAGAAAGTGTGAAGGAAAAAGGTACAGACAATTTGTGTGGCGTGGGAGGTTAGAAAAAAAATTTGTTCAGCGTGCGAGAGATTAAAAAAAAATCGTTTTTTTTTTGTTTTTTTTACACGGTGGTCACCACTTATCAAGGCCCGGAAGCCACTCAGGGATAAGGGTTAATTCCACGTACAGTACGTTAGTGTGGAGATTTGAGGAAGTGTTTTGCTTAAGGGGGCGGTTCATTAGGAATTTGTTAACGTTGGACTTGAAGATATCCAAGTTGTAGTCAGGTGGGAAGCAGGCAGACGGAACAGAGTTCCACAGGCGTGCAGTTCTAAGAAAGAAGCTTTGTTCATGGAATCCACGTTTTGATTTAGGCACAGATAAAGAGTGGGTGGAAATTTTTCACAGTGGATTCAGCTAGACGGGTGTTTTTCGTGAAAGATTGGCGAGGGGGGACCAGAGATTGGAGTTCAGACGAGCACCTGCCATGAAAATAACGATAAAACAAGGATAGGCTCGCAACGTCTCTTCTGTGGGAGAGAGGTTGCAGGGTAGAGAAAAGGGCATCCCCCACTAAGCCACGTTTTTTTTTACTCGCTGTTTTACCTTTTTTTAAATTGTCTGTGACGTCATAAGATTGTGTTGTATGATAATGCCGCTTGCCACCATGTCATGCTGTGTTGTGCATGGATGTGTAAGAATAAGATTGGAACATGCGTGTTTGGTTGGTAAGAAGGGAACTGAATAACGGCGCCCCGCTTTATTGATTAATTGCCATACGCATGCGTGAGTGCATACAAAAGTTAGATCACGAAACTGGAACGAAAGAGTCTATATAAAAGTTACTGAAACGAAAGAGCAGCACCATCATTACAGGATTTCACAACACAATTAAAGGGAGGCGAATCTACCTTATTCAAATCTTTATTAAAAACATGTCGAATTATGAAATTTCCATGTCGCCATGCGTTTCCATTAAGACACTCAACTCGCATGAGATTATTTAACTTGCTCAGAAGGGCCAAATAAATAATCCCCTTAATGGGAGTTCCGTTCAAATTCTTATAACCGGGACCCAGCCGGAAACCTTCTTGAGACAAGTTATCGACAACTTTATCAAAATTATCTACTTCGAATTTTAAATTTAAATCTTTGAAAAATAATGCCGCAAATTTAAAGGAATTTTAATCACCTAATTTGATCGATATATAGTACTCCTGCAATCTCAAGGAGTCACTGCCAATCAACGTGTTCACCACCATATCAACCTTCTTGTGGTTTATGGTTTTATCAGAACACAATTTAAAGAGAATTTCCTGAGCGAAAAACGAACGTTGATTCCCAGTATCAATCAAACAGAAGAAATAGATTGGTCGTCCATGTGCTTTCATCGACATTCTAAGGGCAGGAAAAATACTATTCTGTGCTTCAGAATATGTTGTTCGGCCCACAAAGGATTTATTTCCTTTAGGACACATGACACTAAAATGTGTTTTCAACCCACAGACTGCACCCGGGTAAGGAAATCCCTTACTACCACGACAAGCTGTCTCTGAATGTTCACCCAAGCACCGAGTACATAATTTTAACTGTTTAGCCCTTCGGCATTTTGCCTCGCAGGTATGAAACTTATTACAGTTCTTAATCGAATGATCTGTAGCTAATAAAGTGGCCTTCCCTTCGTGTGGGGAAGACGCCATATTGGATTTCATCTTGGGTGAAGAAGGCGCCAATTTTGGCACACAAATATCCCGCCGAACATCGATCGGGGCGGCTAATAAATATTCCATAATTTCAAACACATGGGACACATATTATTCAGAGAAGGGAATCTTTCACCACTTCTACTCATCAATTCTCTTCTTATAACATTAGGACATTTAGCAAATAATATGTGGGCTACCAAGGCCCCTGAGGCCCCACCCTCAGCAAAAGAATCAGTTCCCACGTTCGGTCAAATCTCTTAACTTTTTCAAGAAACAAGTTCAAATTTTTAAAATCCGTTATAAGAGATGGAGGAGGAATAATTTCCTCAAAAACCCGGTTTTTAATCAAATCAGGGTTCAAATATTTTTCCCTTAACAATTTTAGGGCTACATCATAATTATCTGATGTTACATCTAGACTAGAGATTATATCAATTGCATCCCCATCTAGTTTTGATTTCAACACTAACAGTCTGTCAGCTTTATTTAAACTATCAGTGCAAAATTCGAATTTGTTCAGAAATGTTCTGAACGAAAATTTGTCATCTGTGGACATGCCGGAAAACCTCAGCCAGTCCAATTGCATTTTTACAGGCATAACCGTCGAAGCTTGCATAACTTGAGGTGCATCCAATTTTAATATTAATGAAAGCAATTTTTCTTCTATTTCTGAAGAAAACCTTTCTGAAACCTCACAAAGCTGTAATTATTCCTCTTCTGGAGTCTTGACTAGAATTTGATCTATCAGGTCATCCAAGTTTCTTAACCAAACTCTAATTACTGCTTCTCGGAATTTGAAAAAATCTAGTGAAGGGTTGTTAATTTCCAACCACTTTACCACACTATCAATGCGAAACCTTTTGGTTTCCCATTTGAATATTAGTTCCTTTAGGGCCATATTTCGTGCCTCGAGAACAATTAATAAAATAACAGATGTAATTATCTGCAAAAATTAAGGTGGCAAAACCGCCAATATTCCAAAACGGAATTATGTAATCACAAATAAAAACTGGGGGAGGGGGGATTAAATGCTTTCCCTCTCCCACTATTTTTAAATAAAAGCAATTTTAAATAAAATAGTAGCGGTATAATTATCCGCAAATGCTAAGATGGCGAAAACCGCCAATATTATTCCAAACGGAATTATGAATCACAAATAAACACGCTAACGAAATGGCCGCCAGCGATTAAGAAGCCAAATTAGGGCTAAGCTTAGGCATCGCCAAAACTGGGGGGGGGGGCAGGTAAGTACTTTTCACACCATTTCCACAGACTTCCGGCCATGTTTGAATTCACGATGCCAGCGTTTTACATGGTCATATGATGGGGCATTATCACCATAAGTTTCTTTCATTTCATCAAAAGTTTCCTGTGGTGTGCGTCCTTTAAAATACAAAAACCGGATCACTGCTCGACATTCAATAGGCTCCATTTCACACCTGTCTCAGTTCAAACACCTGTAAAACAGAAACCACAATTAGTTCAGAACTGTAATTTGCCACATAACCTGTAGAGATATAAATCATTGCACATGCAAAATTTCAGCTAGATCAGACAATTGGAAGTGGGTCAGGGGCATTACTTATTGCACGCACCTCGTATCTGTGTTTTTAAGTAGTTTGAAATCTATTTATTTTGTAATAGTTAAACTTTACAGAATAACAAATATTTACATTTTTTTCTTTAGAAAAGCGAAGAAAATTTTATTTTTAAAATACATTTTTGTTAGAAATGTTTTTAACTTTATATATATATATATATATATATATATATATATATATATATATATATATATATATATATATATATATATATAAGCTTTAGAATTTATTTACCTCCCACGAGGACAATGTAAGAAGTTTTACACTTTGAACAAAGTTTTTTTTAAATCCAAATGGTCAATACTGTTGAAATTTTTAATAGAGAAATAATTTTTATTTATTTTTTTTATTTATACCCATTCAACATCTCGCCATTTGGGTCAAGGAACGCATTCCTTGACCGGCAGATCACTTCTATCATCATCAGCATCGGTATAGTTCGCTTTCTAGCAGCCAAGCCCACTCCTACCCTCTGGAGGGGAGGAGGAGGAAAGGGGTTTTGCCCGTTTTCATCAGTTTGAACCTAGCCGGCAAGGAAGAAGGAGGCTATTTTCATTCTCCGTCAAAGGGTCTTGACGTTAAAATTAATTTTCCTAATTTCTCTCCTTTAGAGAAAAACGTTTGTTTAGAACTCCATAGATTGGTACTAAACTATTAACGTTATTTTATTCTCAGTCATTATAAGACAATAAGTTCTTACGACTCGAAGATTAATACCGGTTATTAAAAGACAATCGAGTCTTACAACTAGTAAATTATTATTCTCAAAGGACTGACGAAGGAAACTACCGTGTGTTGAGGAGTTTTTTTCTAAGAAGAACAAAGTTTAATTTCGCCGACGAGATGAGCAGAATATTGCCCCTAGAAAGAAAATCCCCTCTTTGAAAGATTTTTCAACCGAAGTTTCCTTCAGAAAGGAAATCTTCCATAATTCAAGAATTTACCTCGTATTTGTACACATAAAGCCTACCAAAGCGGCTTTATGGTCTTCTCTCCCCTTTGAACCAAAAGGCACATGAGCCTTCACAAAGGAAATGACTTCTTTCTCACATTTTAGGCCAAAGAAACTTTTTGTTTGTCCTTTCGGAAAATAAAAAAAAAAACATTTTGTCAAAAGGACTGAATTCTAAACAAGGACTGTTTTCCGTTTTTTATATGTTCTCTCTTTCAGACTTTCTTGCAAGTAAGGATTGACATCTTTTTTTGTATTTTTTTAATGTATTTTTAAATGTTTCCTTAAGGGTTTTTTTTAACCCCAGCCTTGGGAAATAAAGGCAATCGATAACTTTTGTTTTAATAAACTTGGATCATTTTAAACTTATTCGGGTTTTTTTGTATTTCTTTTGCTCATTTCCATTAGTTATTCTTTTCCGAGAAATTTGCCATAAATGCTTTTTCCCCCTTTTTTCTTTCCGTTACCATGAAAAACGGATTTTGGTGACGAACCCAAAATTTCGTCAATTTGCCTTTATTTCTCCAAGTCTTATGCGCTTACAAGCAGCATAAGATATTTTCCTTTAAACACTTTGCATTTATGCTTTCAAAGTCTTATATATTTACGAGATACATAAGACATTTCTCTAAATTTTCTGAATTTGGCTTTGAACCTCTCCTAGTCTGATATGTTTCCAACCACGTGGGAGCTTTTAAATTCTCCCGCTATTTCAACTTGTGTGCGTGACGTCAGCAGATACGTTGAGATCTTCCTTCCATGAAGCCATTACAATAGTCCGTTTTTTTTTCTTACTATTTTAGACTCTCTTAAAATTTAACATTTAGAGCAAGACCCATTTTAATTTGATCTGGTTATTGATTGCCTTATTTCCATTTTGTATATTTTTGTATGTAATTTTGTAAGCTGTTTCCCACCATTTTTGCCTGGCTCTGCGCCACCTCCCTTGATCATGTCGCCATTTTGAATTTTTAGGGAATTGAAATTTAAACATTTTTGCTTTGGAGTTTTTTCCCCTATAAATTTGCATTTTCCTTTTATTTGTTACTTTAGTGGAACACACGTAACATTTATTGATACAAATTTGAAAATTTATTGATAATTTGAGAATTGAATGTATTATTTAATTTTCTTTAATTTTAGTATGTAGAAATTACCTTTTACCTCGTGAGTTAAGCGAGAATTTAATAAGATATTTGCCTCCCGATAATTTAGTCATAAACATTTAATAATTTAGTCATAAACATTTAATAATTTAGTCATAAACAGCAGGTTTTTAAGAGATAATAGTTTAGTATCAATCTATGGAGTTCTAAACAAACGTTTTTTTCTCTAAAGGAGAGAAATTAGGAAAATTAATTTTAACGTCAACACCCTTTGACGGAGAATGAAAATAGTCTCCTTCTTCTTGGCCGGCTAGGTTCAAACTGACAAAAACGGGCAAAACCCCTTTCCTCCTCCTCCCCTCCAGAGGGTAGGAGTGGGGCTGGCTGCTAGAAAGCGAACTATACCGATGCTGATGATGATGGAAGTGACCTGCCGGTCAAGGAATGCGTTCCTTGACCCAAATGGCGAGATGTTGAATGGGTATAAATAAAAAAATAAATAAAAATTATTTCTCTATTAAAAATTTCAACACTCTCCCGAAAGAAAAAAAAAATTCCTGTAACAAAAGATCAAAACCTAGATCAAGTTAAAATTTAAAGGGGCTTAATTTTTTACTTTTATTTATGTTTTTAGATGAAAATCTGAGTAAGAAAATGAAAAATGGCTGTCTTTTATCATGGAATTTAAATTACGAGAACAGGCAAGTCTGAATTATTTCTCTAATCCATAATAACCCAGTCATATCCACTCCGAAAATTGGAGCGGGTCGAACGTAGCCATTCCTTTGATTAAAGAAGCTACCACAGGCTCCTAATCTATTTAAAACCAAGGTATATTTCCTGCATAAACTGCACAGGGAAAATGTAACGTTAAATGTCTGTTGAGCTTCACACATCAAGCTCAACAAACTAGGACCGACAAGTCTCTTACAAGCACCCAAGTCCTTGGTGCTAAGAGATTCTTCAGAAATCTCCTGGGTGAGATCCCAAGCTTCACGTTCCAGCATTAGGAACTTCACCGCACACTTATAAAATCTTCCTAAAAACATTACTTTTGCTCCAGGGGAAGAATCCAGTAACAAAATAAATTGGGATATAAAAACCAAAATAATGTTGCAAGAAGCAACGTAGAGGATTATCCTCAAATACTCCATGAGGCATGAAATAGCTTTAATTAAAACAGGAAAGGTCATCCTGAAAGGAGAAACTTCATCCCCATAAGGACAAAATTCTACAGAAGGCTTCTGCAGTACAAAATATACACCCTCACAGATCTTCGGAGGGGCTGCACTACACATCATGTAGCTAACAAGTACTTGAAAACTAAACTGCCGACACTCTACTGAAATCATCCAGTGGAGCTTGAGTTCTTCGGAATAACATGCTTATCAAGGCATACCAGGGCTTGGCCATCTTGGCAAGTGCCCAAATCTAAACAGTTTCCCTGACTATCAGCGGACTGCTTAAAAACCCCTAACTGTTTCCCTTTAATAAGAGGCACAATGCCTCTAACTAATTCCCACTTAAATTCCCCCATGAATTGCATAAAATTCCAGGGATCCATGCTCGACAAATTATGTACCAAGCTGGAGTGCTTAAAACATAAAATTTCACGAATAAAATTTGCTCCAACCAAAAAGCCAGACACGAACATTTTCGTTCCAAGCGATATTCACACATGTAAATACGTTTTTATCAGGAGCGACGCAGTAAAAAAACCCACTATGTCCAAATTATTCCGGACCTTATTTAGTTCTCGACGGAAAGTAAAAAGTATTTTACGATATTAAAAAAAGAAAAAAAAAGACACTATTGCAATAGACAGACTTAAACTTGCATTCATAGACGAACAATTACACATTTCTCCTACTCCAATACAAGAACATACACACTCAGAAACGGACAAAGAAATTTCAAAAAACAACACACCAAAACAACAAAAACAGGCCGAAAAGTTCATTGGCTAAAACATTTCCAACAATACATAACTTATTAAAAAAAAAAAAAGAACAAAGAAAAGAAAAAAAAATACATAAAAAAACAAAAACGAAATACATTTCTCTTGTATATATATATATATATATATATATATATATATATATATATATATATATATATATATATATATACATATATATATATATATATATAAAATATATATACATATATATATTTTCTCCCCAGGAGGGGGAGTCTTGTTCGAACATTTTTTCTTCACATATACACACCCACACGTACGCACGCACATACGCACACACGCACGCATATACACATCCTCATACATACACTCACATTCACGTGCATACACACACACGCTAACGTCACACATGTACGCACGCATACGCGCACATGTACGCACACATGGGAAACGTCACTTCCCCTGAAAGGAATTCCAGACATGCGCAGTCAGAACATTCACCCCGATATAAAAGTCAACACCACCATTCAACTTGCCTCTTTCTTCCCTTTTTGCCTGGGTTCGTCAACCAGGCAAGTTCGCGTCCATAGCTCTTGGCTTGAAGACTTTTCCACGTGGACGACTGCTATCATGAACGCACGGTTTTGCTGAGGCCAACACTCCCTTTCTATTTCGCTTTCTACATGCGGGATGGCTATTTCTCGTCCTCAACTTCATTCCGTTCTTTTCCACGCATGTAGTCGTCAACGCCTGAATGAACATGTGTTTCACCTAAACCATTTTATTTTTGACAGAAAATAAACAACATGTTTATTTTATCCAGCAATTGAGTTTTTGTTTCCTTTATTCCATTCGTTTCATTATGTAGCGAGTTAGGATATTTATATCCTGGTCCGCAACAGTATGTATATAAAAAATGAATTTTACATGTAATTTAAGTTATGTGCTGAAATAATAAATCATTATTTAGAAACTTATTTAAAATGGGGAGTATGTTGAAAACATGTACTTTCACCTAACAATTTGATAAAAGCGATATCGTAAAAACGGAATTCCTTGTTTAAATAATTCTAAATAAGAAAAATCATTTATCTTTTTAGTTCAACTATTTTACTGTGCAATATTTATATCAGCGTGAAATAGATTAAACTTTTTTTAAAAGTTTATGACCGTTTTTGTTATCCCAAAAGCTTATTAATAATTATTTGTGGTAAATGTCGTGGCCCTGTAGGTGTCAGAATTTTGGAGAATATACTTCCAAAATAAAATATTAAAATTGTTTAAAAAAATAATAGAAATATTATTTTTTATTTAAAAAAAGGTGTTTACAAAATGCCGGCAATAAAAAAATATTTCTATTATTTTTAAAACATTTTTAATAGTTTATTTTGGAAGTATATTCCATAAAGAAAATAAACAATCCACTTTAAACGGAGAAATTACGAGTTTTGCATGTTATTCGCAGTTTTGTGTTAGGGTTGTCAAAATTTTGATACTGCTAGTGGCGCTGTAAACGAAAATAATGTTTAAAATTACGGCAAACGAGTAATTTCCAAGATATGAAGAAATGTTAGTTTTAAAAAATGGGGGATCACTTTTCTATAAAAATTTAACGTAAAATGAGCACCCACTTTATGGCATCGTTTTTTCTAGGGCGCTTTCTTTTTAACAAATAAAAGCGAAGAAAAATGAGTATGGGCACCTTTATGTTGGTGGTTGGGAGTCAACGTACAATGAACACAGTTTAACGTAAAATGAGCACCCCTTTCAAAAAGTGTAAACAGAATATTTGTCGGGGAGAGGGGGTCAACTGTAAGTGCTCATTTTACGTTTAGTCGTGTTCATTCCTACATCAAAGAGGCACTTCGCCTTGTTTGAGGCGAAAATGTAATTAAAAAAAAAATTACTCGTTGCCCATGTAAAAAAAAAAAAAAATTGGCCATAAAGTGGGTGGTCGTTTTAGATTAAATTATCCCCCCCTTTTTTTTTAACTAACATCTCTTTATATCTTAGAAACTACTAGTTTGCCATAATTTTAAACGTTATTTTCTTTTTCAGCACCCCCTAGTACCTATAAAAGTGTTAATTTAAAAGGATTTTTCGAGGGTGGACTAATTTTTCACATTTACCTTACTTTTTTATTTTATCTTTTTTTGTCATGTAATTTTCTTCTTTTTTTGTATTAAGTCAAACATGGTACGATTTTCTTTTAAATTATTTCTTTAGGTATGTGAACTTCATTTTCGACCTGAAGACATACAGCGAGAGGCATCAGCATTTGATGAAAAGACTGGAAAGACAATTAGTGTTAAATCAAAAAATCCCTATCTTAAGGATGGTGCTATTCCTCGAATATTACCAAACTGTCCCTCCTATTTATCGTCATCAACCACTTTTAGAGAGTTTCCTAACGCAAAGAAAATGCGCTTAGAAAATTTGCTCTTAAGCGTCCATTATGTGAAAGTGTAGCTGACGAGTTAGAGTTATAGAAACATAGAACTTCCCATAATATTGATGATTTAGAAAAAAAATTGACGTTTATAGATAAAAAAAATATTGGACTTCTATTAGGCAAGACAATACCATCATTATATGCCATATAAAGAGATGCTCATGCCCAAAAATAAAAATGTCTATAGTGATTGAACCGGACTTGGCCGTTAGAGTATTCTGTAGTGATGTGGAAATGAGTGCTATAGGGGAGTATAGAATTCCTAAACATGTAACAGAGGAAAATACTCTGCAGATTTTGATGGAAAACATTAAAAAAAATGGACATCGAAGAACAGGAAATGAAAACTTCTAATATAAGTTCTTTATTAAAATTAATCTTATCATTTTTGCTATTGGTGCATTTAAATATTTTAATGCCATTAAGTTCATATATGAACAAATTAACACAATGACAATGAATAAGGTTAAGTATTCGAGTGAAATGATGGTATTTTCTTCCTTATTATATAACTGCTCTCCTACAGGGCACAGACTGTTAAGAGACACTAAAAATGTAATTTTACCATGCTATTCAACCATTCGAAGATTAACCTTATCAACTTCTATGAATCCTGTCACGATAACAATTTTCTCATGTATATAAAAAGTAAGTTCAAGTTACTAATGCAGAATGACATCACAGTATTTACTTTACTTGTTGATGAAATACATCTCAAACTTTATCTTGATTATAAAGGTGGTAATATTGTTGGCTTAGCTAACAACAGCAATGAACCTGCCACAAGTACATTTGCTTTTATGCTTAGTAGTGTATTCTCACAATATAAGGATGCTGTGAATGTTATGCCAACTAAATGTCTTCTAGCTGAGAACTTATTTGACATAATTAAACGTGTAATAATTGGCTTAGAAGATATAGGGTTTAAGGTATTATCTGTTATAACAGATAATAATGCAATAAATAAAAAAGCTATGTCTTTCTTTTGTAGCCTATCGAAGCTTTCAATTGTATATCCCCATCCAGTTAGAACGTTTAGCCTTCTTTTCTTCTTATTCGACTCAGTGCATATATTTAAATGCATTAGAAACAATTGGCTTGGCCAAAAAGATGATAATAATGTTTCCAAAGTTTTGTTATAATGGAAATCATGAATTAGATAACATCCAAAGTGTTCCATTTTCTAGTTTACATAAACTTTATGTCTTAGAATCTCAATCACTTGTGAAATAGTGCTATAAGTTGACTTCAAAAGCTCTTTCTCCGACTACTTTTGAAAGGCAAAATGTTAATTTGGTTTTGCAAATTTTCAAAGACTATTCAAGGTTTGCTAACCTTAGGAAAACAGGAATGCTTGCCGAATTATGCTGAAATCGCAGAATACATTCAAATATTTTATATTTGGTGGACAATACTGAATGTGAAAACACCATATAAAGGTCGTAATAAATATGCTAATCCACTTGCATTAAATAGCAGTGGCGGCTCGTGCCTAAGATTAGTGGGGGTGCTGTTATAAAGAAAACACCTATTGTTTTAATATTGTGTAAAAATAAAACAAACATAAAATTATACATAATTTATACGTATGCACACGTATAAAAATACAATAACTTAAAAGAATCCTAAATGGATGTAAATATTTTAAATATTTTACTTATTACATTCATTTGAAAGTAAACTCCATTTTTCTTGTTTTAATTTATGAGAAAAGATTGATAATTTTCTCCTTAACTTCTGAATGACTGCTGAAGAACTTTTTTATCAATTGAAAGCACTGCAAGTTCATTTAGTCTTTCGCAACCCTTAGAAAGTTTTTATTCTTTTCAGAGTTGAAAAACAACGTTCTATCTCTTATGTAGTCATGGGAATTGTCAAGATAATTTTTATGGGTTTTGTGATTTCACTAAGAACATCGTTTAAATTGTTTTCCAAAATAAATTTCAGAAGATCAA